>NC_142145.1:43510833-44250000 GCF_024610735.1 Ursus americanus
CCCCTCACTATCACCACCCTCCCGTCTCGCAAGAATAAAACCCAGACATAGAATGGAAGTCCTGTCGCCACCTGATTCCTGGTTGGCATCACTCTGGCGATCTCCCTTTTCCCAAACTTGTCTTCTTATGATGCTGTGCTCCTCTTGCCAGGCAAAGAGGTAGGGGAAGACCCTTTCCCAAGCAAATACCCTCCAATGTGTTTCTCTTTTTCTCTTGGCAGATCCTCTTGGTATATTCCTTACAAGTCCCAGTAGACTGTAGGTTCCTTTCAGAGGGGCCTGTGGGGGCACCTGGCTGGCTCAGTCTGTGGAGCATGTGACTCTCGATCTTGGAGTTGTAGGTTTGAGCCCCACATTGGGTGAAGAGATTACTTAAAAATGAAGTCTTAAAAAAAAAAAAAAAAGAAGGTCCTGGTTATTTTGCTGTTTAAACTGTAGTTTGGGGGCACAATATCATGAGGTTTAACGGTAGGAAGGTAGAAGGTCAAGGTCCGAGGCAAAACTGAGCTGAAACCTCCCACCTACCATCACCTCTGTTTGTTTCCAGGTATTCCTTCCAGGGACTCTTCTCTGTCTTCTGTTTCACCATGTTTTGTCTTATATCTTCCATGCACCGTCAAGTAATACCAGTTAATGCATTTCATTTTTTTTTTTTTTTTGAGATTTATTTATTAGAGAGCAGGCACACGAGTTCGGGTTAGGGGTAGAGGGAAAGGGAGAGAATTTCAAGCAGACTCCTCATTGCACGCAGAGCCCAACAGCATAGAGCCCAACAGCCTAGAGCCAGATACGTACGGGGCTCGATCTCATGACCCTGAAATCATGACTTGAGCTAAAACCAAGAGTTGGACACTCAACTGACTGAACCACCCAGGAGCCCCTGCATTTCATTTTAATTACATTGTTAGCTGATAAGGTGTGATCTCCTTTTCTCTCTTTTTAAAGGACTTTCTGTATGAGAAAAAAAGGATTTCAAGTTTTGCTTATTTTTATTTAGCGTCAATTAATTAACATATAATTTATTTTTTGTTTCAGAGGTAGAGGTCAGTGACTCATCAGTCTTAATATAACACCCAGTGCTCATTACATCATGTGCATCATGTGCCCTCCTTAATGCCCATCACCCAGTTGCCCCATCCGCCCACCCCCCTCCCCTTCAGCAACCCTCAGTTTGTTTCCTATGATTAAGAGTCTCTTGGGGCGCCTAGGTGGCTCAGTCTGTTAAGCGTCTGCCTTTGGCTCAGGTCATGATCTCAGGACCCTGGGATTGAGTCCCGAGTCAGTCTCTGCTCAGCGGAGAATCTGCTTGTCCCTCTCCCTCTGCCCTCCCCAAACCCCCTGTTTGTGTTTTCTCTCTCAAATAAATAAACAAAATCTTTGAAAAAAAAAATGTCTTATGGTTTGTCTCTCTCTCTCTCTCTGATTTTGTCTTGTTTTATTTTTCAAGGTTTTTTAAAGATTTTATTTATTTTTAAAGATTTTATTTGTCAGAGAGAGAGAGAGAGAGCATGCATGAGCAGGAGGGATGGGCAGAGAGAGAGAGGGAGAAGCAGGCTTCCCACTGAGCAAGGAGCCCCATTCGGGACTCGATTCCAGGACTCTGGGATCATGACCTGAGCCTAAGGCAAACGCTTTGCCAACTGAGCCACCCAGGTGTCCCAAGATTTTATTTGTCAGAGAGAGAGAGAGAGACAGAGAGAGAAAGCACAAGCAGGGGGAGCGGCAGGCAGAGGCAGAAGCAGGCTCCCTGCTGAGCAAAGAGTCCGATGTGGAACTTGATCCCAGGACCCTGGGATCATGACAGGAGTCAAAGGCAGATGTTTAAGTGACTGAGCCACCCAGCCATCCCTATTTTTCAAGTTTTTAAGACTTAAAAATTGTTAACCATACTGTCTGCTATAGCTTTATATATTTTAGATCTGGATTTAAATTCAGATTTGCAATTTGCATTAGTATATCAAAAGCTCTAAGAAGACTTGCAGTAAAGCAGCAGTTTTCAAACTGTTTCATCCTCCAAGATGAAACTTTGATACTATCAAAACTTATTGAGGAACCCGAAAATCTTTTGTTTATATTGATTATATCTATCAATGTTTACCATGTTTGAAACTAAAACTGAGAAAATTAAGTTATTGATTTATGAGTCCATTTAAAAAATCCTCATTATATGTTATGTTAGCCAGGGTCTAGTCAAGGGACAGAGATCACACCAGTTATTTGAAGAGGGCAAATTTAATAGAATCGTTAGCTAGTAGAAGGTAAGTAACTGCTGCAGTGGGTAGAAGAGGACTCTAAGGCATCCAAGAATAGCAGGTGCAAAAAAAGCCTTTACTCCCTCCAGCTAGAGGGAGAGTGAACATTGAAAGAACCAGAAGAGGGACTTCCCTTTGGCTGACATTCAGGCCTTCTTAAAGAGAGCTTGGAGCACACAGCCTAACACTGAAGCAGAAACTTGCCACCGGGAATGGGCCATTTCTGATCTATGAAGCCACTGACTGTGGGGAAAGCATGGGCTAAGGGTGTGACTGAAGTTCATCTGCACTGAGTAATAGGAATCATGGAGTACCAGAATCTGTAAGCCAAGGGTCTACCTGCTGCATGGCTCAGCAGGATCAATTCAGTGCCCTCGGTTGACAAGTGTAACATGTCACCAGCTGGCAAAGGAGAAATGTTGTCAGGGTCCAGTTCTGTTATCACAAAAGAGGGCAAAGAAAGGTGGGTTTGTAGCTGAGAGATAAGAGACTAGCACATGTATTAGCATAAATATTTTAAATGAAAAAAGTATTTTTTAAAAACATACTCAATGTATAACATTGTTTTATATTTTTGCAAATATCTTTAATGTCTGGCTTAATAGAAAACAGCTGGATTTTATATCTACTTTGCATTGAGTTTGCTGCAATTTGTTATTTTGGTTTAAGTCTATGAAGAAAATCTGGCCTCATACAGATAGGGAGTTGGAAAAAAGAAGAGTATTTTAATAGCCTTTTCAGGTTGTTGGGGACATTCTTCTTTGATGCTGTGTCAAACTTAACAAGTAGCAGTTTTTAAAGTCCAGTTGCAATGTGGAAATCAAAATCATATCAGCTAACTTTTCGTACTTTCTTATATTCGATTCCATTGGTTGCATTGGACCTCTTTGAATGGATCTTTTACCTGTGCACGATTTTGCTATGTTATGCATGTCTTTGGGGAATATTGATTCATTAAGTTACTCAGATCTTCCAAATGTTCACATATTTCATTATACAATATCAAAAAGTCTTATTTCTCCACCAATATCATCAGCTTTATGTATTGGGAAGCTGTCAGTCTCATAGTTTATACACATCTTCCAAAATTCTAATTTTTGCATGAAAGTTGAACTTTGTTATTGGCAATAAATGCTGTCAGTTGTTTGTCTTGAAGTGACAGGTTTACTATTTTCATTTTTGAGAAAATGGTTGCTAAATACTCAAGTCTAAAAAAAAATAGTCTGTCAGTATGTTTCAGACAAAACACAGTTTGTAAAACCTAGTTTCTTCCTCGAAAGAAGTGACAGACCATGAAAAAAAAGTGGTTAGTTCAGCTGGCAATTCAAACAATTGCACAAGTGCTTTTTCTCAAGTTAATCATCTTACTTCGGTAATTAGCAGAAGTACTTTATGTGTAATTACTTTATTACACAGAATATTTTTAAAAACATGCAATTTTTACTGCTTCATCAAGAACATTCTTTTTTTAAAAAAATATTGTTTATTTATTTGAGAGAGAGTGAGAGAGAGAGAGCACAAGCTAGGGGAGACACAGAGGGAGAAGCAGGCTTCCCACTGAGTAGGGAGCCCCATGCAGGGCTCAATCCCAGGACCCTGAGATCATGATCTGAGCCAAAGGCAGATGCTTAACTGACTGAGCCACCCAGGCGCCCCTCATCAAGAACGTTCTTAAGGGAAACTACCTTGTTTTGTTTTTGAAACAAACAAAACAAAAAACAAAACAAAATGTAAGTGTATGGCAGTAAAGAATACAATGACTAGGTACAGTTTGGTTTCATTGCCCTGATTTGTAAATGCTCCAGCAGGTTTACCCACCACTACTTTTGCACCATCAGCAGAAATGTCCACACTGTGAACAAAGCAATCATTTTAGTATTATATGAAAATAATTAAGACCCCCATGTACCTCATGAAATGGTTTCAGATACCCAGAGGTAGACAGAACAGATTATGATAATCACGACAGTTAAGAAGACTGCTTTATTCTGTTAAGCCCACATTTCACAAATTTCCCCAACCAGAGACTCTTTGATCCCTGACACCCATTAACATGGCACAAAGGAAGCTTATGTGGAATACGTTTTGGGAAACTCTGCTGAGGCTCCTCTGCATAATATAATATACTCTCTCACCAGAGCCAGTTTTTAAAGAGGGTAACTCCTCTAACCACTAATCTGCTTAACTTTTCCATCAGAAAGAATCCCTCCTACTCTCTTTTCTTTTACAGGGATTGAATAATAGATTTTGCCTGTACTTCAATCAGGTTAAAACCTTTAGAGACTTTATTTAGTGATCATTAAACTGAGGCCCCAAAGTGCAATGTTACAGATCTTAAGCCAGAGAGGCTCACACTCTAGTAGAAGATACAAGTATGAAATGATTACTGGACAGTATGAGACAGGTTGCAGTAAAAAGCTATGGAAACACAGAGGTCAGGTCTCTAATCAAACATTAGGAAAGGCTTCTTGGAGAGGACTACCTGTGGTGAGTCATAAGAAACATCTAGAGTCAGCTCAATCAATGAAGAGGTGGAGGACAAAAGTCTTTTCAGTGAGCAGAAGCCTGTGTGTGCTGCCCAAGCCAGTCTTGACACTTATGGTGGTCACTGGTCTGAACACATTTACTCTTTGCAGAATTGAAATTGGGAACCTTGGAAAAGGAAGGGAAGTTAACTATGGAAGTTAAAGCTACAGGAGATGATAATCGAAGCAGACACTAGAGAGGCCATAATGTACATGTATAAGCTAGAAGCTTATAGGGGAAAAGGAACCATGAGTTAACATAAGCTATGAGTTAAGGAAATAAAACGAGGCTGAGAGACAGTAGGGGGAGAAGAACAGAACAGTTGTGCGGAAAGGAACTGATCTACTTACTGTTTCAACATTAGAGTTAAGACACAAAAGTTCTTGATGTGGACATTTCTAATGCTACCATTCCTAGGAGGCAAAGTCATGCTACTGTTCTGAGTTTGGTACTTCTCCATGAAAGCGCTTATTTCCTTGTATCCTTCTGGAGTGAATCTGTTTCTTCTAACCAAAAGATCTCAACTAAAATGGACATGGACAAATCATGACACAATCAGCAAAATCCAAGTATCATGTTTGAATAAAGTGCTCTTGAATTTTCCCTGAATTTCAGTGCAGCCAGGCCAGCCCGAAATGAATGATACTCACATGTTATATGCATTTCAAAGACAGAATTGTAATTTACAAACACACACATCATTTGTAGAACTTCTCAAAATCTCTTTCCTGTTGTTTTATCCATTATCAATAAATAGAACATTATGCTAGAATAAGATAATTTTTAAAAATATATCATCTTAGCCAGTAGTTTCGTATATCTTTTAAGAAGCATGGAAATGACTAGCATTTGACTTGGGATATATTTTTTTAAAGACTTATTTATTTTAGAGAGAGAGCATGCATGTGGGAGGGGAGTGTGAGGGGCAAAAAGAGAGGGAGAGAGAAACCCAAACAGACTCTGCTGCAGAGCTCAGAGCCTGACACAGGGCTCGATCTCATGACCCTGAGATCATGACTCGAGCCAAAACCAAGAGTTGCTCAACCGACTGCACCATCCAGGCACCCCACTTGACTTTGGATTTTTAAGTTTTAATTTAAATAAATGGTTCTGTACTATTCATTAAGTATTTATTAAGTACCTACGATATGGCCTGCACTGTTCTAGGCCCTGGCCATTTACCAATAATAAAACGGATGTGGAACTTAGAATTTTAATGGGGACGGGCAGTCAGTAAACATATACAACACATATTTCAGGTGTTGGGTGTTGGCGGGGGTGGGTGTTCTGTTTTATATGTGGTGGTCAGAAAATGCAACAAGTGGAAGGAAGTACAGAAGCAGGTCATGCCCATACAGGGTGGGGATAGAGTGATCCAGACAGAGGACCTAGTTAGTGCCAAGGCCCTGAGTCAGGAGCCTGCTTAGGGTATATGAGGAACAGCAGCGAGGCCAGTATGGCTGTAGCTGAAGGAGGGAGGACAGCAATGGCCCAAAGGGCAAGAGATGAGGCAGAGGTGTGTGTGGGAGTGAGGAGGGAGATCACATAGTCTACATGTAGATTTTTCCTAAATATTTAGCTGACAAGACCTAATGAGTTCCTAGGTGATGCCAGTGCATCCTAGGCATCGCCTGGGAGTGTAACAGAAAAGACTCTGGGCTGCACCCCAGACCTACTGAATCAGAGCCTGTGTGTGTGCATAACATATATGCAACACACACACAACATATACGTAACACATATGTATATAGCACAATGTAACACGTGTATATGACACATGTATATATATATATAACATACATATATATGTTAAAGTATGAGAAACATTTGTTCAGTTTATGTAAGTTAGCTGTCCTCCATAAGAAGAAATAAGAAACTACAATTAGCACTTTTTCTTTAATTTTCAGATGATGAATTTTTTATTTCTGCAAAAAACATCATTAGGATTTTGATAGAGATCGCATTGAATCTGTAGCTAGCTTTGGGTAGTATTGACATCTTGGCAATATTAAGTCTTCCAATCTGTGAACACAGGTGACTTTCCATTTGTGTCATCTTTAATTTTTTTCAGCAATGTTTTTATAGTTCTCAGTGTGTAAACATTTTGCCTCCTTGGTTAAATTTATTCCTAGGAATTTTATTCTTTTTGATGCTGTTGTAGATGGAATTTCTTAATTTTCTTTCTCTATTGTTTAGTTTTAGTATATAAAACTCAACTAAATTTGTGTGTTGATTTTTTTATCCTACAACTTTGTTTGGCACTGTAAAGATTCCATAAGAAAAAAACCAAAACTGTTAGAATAAAGAAATATGTGCAAACAGAAGTAATTTGACTTCTTTCTTTCCAATTCGGATGCCTTTTATATCCTTTTTTTTTTTTCCTTCTTGCCTAATTGCTTTGGCTAAGACTCCAAAACTCAATACTGTGTTAAGTACAAGTGGTGAAAGTGGCGTCCTTGTCTTTTTCCTGATCTTAGGGGAAAGCTTTCAGGCTTTTACCACTGAGTATGATGTTGGCTTTGGGTTCTTCAAAAATGCCCTCCATCATGTTGAGGAGGTTTCCTTCTAGTGTACTGAGTGTTGAGATTTTTTTATTGTTTTTTTTGTGTGTGTATATGTTTGTTTGTTTTTAATCACAATTGATCCCCCAAACTCTTTCCCCATTTGGTAGTTTAATGCAGATGGACACACAGAAATCTTGGGAATGTTTGAAAATGGCATGTTGGGGTACTTGGCTAGCTTAGTTGGAAGAACATGCGACTCTTGATCTCAGGGTCGTGAGTTTGAGCCCCATGTTGGGGGTAGAGATTACATAAACAAACAAAAACAAACAAATCTTAAAAAGAAAATAGCATTTTGAAGGTGGCAGAGCCAGAAAATGGGAGGAGTCTTGGTTCCTCGATTTTTACTTGGGGGATTGTTATCAGCAATGGTTTTTTTTTTTTTTAAAGATTTTATTTTTAAGTAATCTCTACACCCAACACAGGGCTCAGACTTACCACCTTGAGATCAAGAGTCACAAGCTCTACAGGCTGAGACAGCCAGGCACAGCCGGCAATGGGATTTATCATTAAGAAATAAACTTCTGTGTGGATTCATCCATAATAGCAGCCAGCATTGCCCTAACACATAAGCAGAAGGGTAATTTCCCAAATATATAGAAAACTGTTACTAAAAGAATGAGGACAAAACCCCCCAAATCCATTGGAAAAATTAGGCAATGGATATGAACAATTAATGGAAGGAAAATTCAAAGGCCTTTAAATCAACATGAAGATATTCGACATCAGTCATAGTAAGAAAAATGCAAATAGAATATTGGGGTTTTTTTTTAAGTAAAAATGCAAAAGTATTGCAATTTCACCTATTTATTGGCAAAAAAATGTTTGAAACACTATTGTATCAGTTTAGGTTCAATTAAAGAACCAAAACGACTATGGTACGGAACTGGCAATTTTCTATATAAATCAGACCCCATGCAACTGTGGGAGTTGATAGAGAAGTCTATGCAAGGCTGTTGCCTCTGTATTGGGCCTGAAAGCACTCTGATCTGCTCAGCTTGGTAGTCAGGAAGGAAAGTTAGATGTGAGGAAGGGAGGGTGAGAATAAACTGTAACCCATGAAGATAAATAGTTCCCACATGTATCTTTCACTGCCTGCACCCTTGTGATGCTTGCGACCTGCAGGAAAAGCTGGTGACCTTTGCTGTGAAGCTGCATGCATGCCTTGCCCAGTTCCCAAAAAGACTGAAGGAAAGAACCAGCAGGATAAGGGGGAACTTGTGTAGCTGTGGTCCTGGATGCCTTCCCACACTAACAAAGTGAACCAGTATACCAGCATTCTTTGTGAGAGGCTACAATGCCTGGTGCCCTACACTGAGCTGCTTCCCTTCTGCCTTTCAAATCTTGTACAGATTTCTCTTGTGGCCAACTCAAGCTGGGAACCATAAAGGAAAGAGAATTCTGGGAAACAGTTCCAGGTTAGCTGAGTTGACACCATGCAAAGCCAGCACAACTACAATGGGAAGGTGTAGAAAAGGAGAGATTCTCACTCACTGTTAGGAGAAAGATAAAATTGTGTAGTGTATCTTTGACCCTGCAGTTCCAATTCTAGTGATTTATCCTGTAAATATATTTCCACATATTTGAAATGACAAACAGAAGTTTATTCATTGCAGCATCTGCAATAGCAACACTATGAACAGTTCAACACTATGAACGTGTTCATCAATAGAAGACTGGTTGGTTAATAATTTATCGTGACATCTATACACTAGAAAGAATGATCCTCACGTAAGAAGATCCTCAAATATAAAGTGAAAAAAGCAAGGGGGCACCTGGGTGGCACAGCGGTTGGGCGTCTGCCTTCAGCTCAGGGCGTGATCCCGGCGTACTGGGATCGAGCCCCACATCAGGCTCCTCCGCTATGAGCCTGCTTCTTCCTCTCCCACTCCCCCTGCTTGTGTTCCCTCTCTCGCTGGCTGTCTCTGTCGAATAAATAAATAAATAATCTTAAAAAAAAAAAAGCAAGATACAGAACAATGTATAGTATGGTACCATTTGCATTAAGAGATACATTTTTTTCTATATGTATAATGTATCAATAGGAGTATATTGAAAACATCAGTGGAAACATACTGATAATATGGTTGCCTCCAAGAAGAACTTAGTCCTGGGGGACAAAAATGCAATGGAATATTTGATGATACAATTTAAAAAAGTATGTACTATGTGAATATCATTTATTAAGAGTAATAATGTAAAAAATTCTTTCAAGGAAATTATTACATGCATTTATTTCTTCATGTTGTTTCCGATATATGCCTTTTGAAATCAAGATCTTAAAAAATTCTAGTCACCTGTTGTCTCTATGATATATAAAACACAATGCACCTTTATAACCCTCTATTAAAAACACAGTGAAAAGCCTTGTAACTTTTAATCAGATGAGGCATTTTTATAACCCCTCAATAACCACTGAAAATTTATGTGGAGTTAGGATAAAGTAATTATTGGCACCTGTCCTCGCTGGCTCCCAACAGAAGTACCATACTCATTCTCTGTCCTGAATTTTGCAACAACCATCCCCTTGGTTTTCTTCAGTTTTACCTCAAACATTGTATCTTTTAAACACTGTATTTCGCTTTGTAGGTCTTGAGGCTTTCCATAAACATTGTTGTGTATCCTTTCTCACAATTGGCTTTCACTTGTGCTCAGTGTGATGTTTTTGAGATATATTCATACTGAAGCATGTAGCTGTAGTGACTTTTCCCCTGCTATATGGTATGCTACTGTATGAATACATCATTCATTCATTCATTTGTTGATGAACATTAGGTTACTTCATATATATATATATGTATGTATATGTTGCTGTCACAAACAACCTATAATTATTTTTATGCACATATGCTAGCATTTCTGTAGGCTGTACACCTTGGAGTGGCATTGCTGGCTAAAGGGCACATGCCTCTTTGACCTTTCTTGATCTCGCTGACTTGCTGCCCAGAGCAGCTGGCCTAGTCTACAGCCCTCATAGCAGTGGGTAAGAAGAGCTCTTGTGCCTCCACATGCTCACCAGCATTTTATACAGTCATTTTTTTCATACAGCCATTTTTCATTTTTGCCAGTCTGATGGCTGTAAAATAGTGTCTCACCATAGTTATTAAAAAAAAAAAAACTTTTAGGGGCACCTGGGTGGCTCAGGCAGTTAAGCGGCCGACTCTTGATTTGGGCTCAGGTCATGATCTCAGGGTGGTGGGATGGAGCCCCGAGTCTGGCTCTCCATGCTCAGTGTGGAGTCTGCTTCAGATTCTCTCTCTCCCTCTGACCCTCCCTCTGCTCTCTCTTTCTCAAATAAACTCTTAAAATTCTTTTTTAGAGAGAGAGCGCATGAGTGCAGGCATGAGGGGTGGGTTGGGGAGGGGCAGAGGAAGAGGGAAAGAATCTTATGCAGGCTTCACCCATTTTCCTGATGCACTGTATTTTCATTCCTTTGAATCAACAGTTCTTATAGGGGCACCTGGGTGGCTCAGTTGTTAAGTATCTGCCTTCAGCTAAGGTCATGATCCCAGGGTCCTGGGATCAAGCCCCACATCAGGCTCCCTGCTCAGCTGGGAGCCTGCTTCTCCCTGTCCCTCTGCCCCTCCCCCTGCTTGTGCACTTTCTCTTTCTCTCTCTGTCAAATAAATAATCTTTTTAAAAAAAATCCCACAGTTCTTTATAAATTCCAGACACACAGCTTTCATCAGTTGTATGTATTACAAATGTCTTTTCTCATTTTTGGCCTGCCTTTTTCACCTTGTTTATCTTTTGGTGTAGAGGAGCTTATATTTTCAGGTAGCTGAATTATCAATCTTTTCCTTAAGTGTTAGCACTTTTTGTATTTTGTTTAGAAAATCTATCCTTATACCGCCAAGGTCTTAGAGATATTTTCCTGTATTGTCTTCTAAAAGTTTTATCTTTTATGTTTAGGCCTTTAATTAGTCTGGAATTGATTTTAATAGAATGAAGTAGAGATCCAATTTTCTTTTCAGATGGATAACCAGTTGTCCTGTCACCATTTACTAAAGAACTTATCCCTTACCCCACTGATACACAATGCTGCCATAAACCAAGTAGCCCAGTAAGGGTGGATTGTTTCTAGGTGCTCTGTTGCCTGATTCTTAAGTTTGCTTTTATTCCTTATGCCAATACACACAGGGCAGCACCAGCATCTCTCAAAATGCCTTCTCTGATTTTCAAATCCCTTTCTGATTTTGACCTCTAGGGATTTCCCTTGTGAGCTCAGCTATGCATTTAAAAGGATGTTTGTTAGATTTCATCCAGCATTCTGTGCCTGTAGTGGGAGATATTTTCAGACTGCCTAGTTAACCACAACCCAGTGATGTACAGTGAAGTTGCATAGCTAATTCCTAAAACCAGATGTTTGTGATTATCTCACCTTGAGGATATGAGGCAGAAAAAACACAAAGTGCTTGAGTATCAGGGAACTTTCTCTCCCTAAAAGAAGTAAAAATGACATTTTAAATAGCAAACATGTTGGAGTATGTTTTGGTTAAAACCTCAGATTAAACAAAAAATTGCATTGTGCAGATCAGTGAAAGCTGGTCAAAATAATACTTAGGTTTCCAAAGAAAAATAAAGCAATTGAGCCAAAACAATCAGACCCTCATGCCTGTTACAGGAAGAATAAAGCCAATGAGATCGATATACAAGTCCTGTCATGAAACAGGGTTGTGGGGGAGGGGTGTGGGAAAATGTGTCCATTTTGATGGACAGCTGTGATGGCAAAGCACTATAAACACTATGGACATCAATTATATGTGTCTCATGAGAGTTGTTAAGAGAATTAATGAGTTAATGTTTGTAAAGAACTCAAAAGTGTCTCGTATGTAGTATTATGTGAGTACTTGTTAAATAAGAACAAGCAGTGAAATTACAACCATATCATTTGGGTGATGTGCCCCTATTACCCCCAGTTAGGAAGCATGGAATCCACAGAGCTGAGCAGTGGTTCAGAGAAGTCATTAACATTTTATCTATTTATAGCCAAATTCATCCAGAGGTATAGACTGTCCTGTCCTCACATTGGAGGTAGAAATTGGGAGACAGAGAGAGCTATCACCACCTTCTTTTGCTTTTAGCACAAAAAATAGGTCTCATTTCCATTTTAAAAGATCTGGTGTTGTGCACTACATTTACTAGGGAAGACTTAAATAAATTACTCCAGAACCATCAGCAACATGCTTCATATTAAATTCACAGATTAGGGAAACCTGCCGGAGTGGCTCAGTCAGTTAAGTGTCTGCCTTTGGCTCAGGTCATGATCCCAGGGTCCTGGGATCGAGCCCCACAGCAGGGAGCCTGCTTCTCCCTCTGCCTGCTGCTCCCCCTGCTTGTGATCTCTCTCTGACAAAGAAATAAAATCTTAAAAAAAATAAATTCACAGATTATAAGGGAAATACACTTTTCATTACTCATATTACTTGTCAGAATGGGCTCAATTATTTGGCACTATGACCTCTTCAATACAAGGACCGTATCTTGTTCATTTCTGGTACCCAGCACAAAGGGAATGTTCAATCAGGCATGAGTGGTTGGGGAATATAACTTCAAATTACTGCACCTTCTAAAAGGCTTCCCAAGGCCACGACAACACATTCCTCTCTTCCTGAAGTCCTCCCATTTTTATTTCACCAGGGTTGAAATCTTTTCAGGGGGTCCTGCCTGCTATAACATTCTTTGACTATGTGATGTCTTCCTATCACTATAATGTTCAACCAGAGGCAAAGAAATTAGTAAATTGGCTTCTACACTAAGTGAGAGATGAGATGATTCTTCTGCCCACTCCCAGTTTCTGATATTTGCAACAAAGTCTGCAAATTAACATGGCTCAACAAGCGGGTATTAAGTCTTAACCATAGACAAGCTATGGAAACAAAGATGAAAGAAAGGTAAATCCCAGCCCACCCTTCCCGAAGAACTTCTAGTTTAGTAGGGAAAACAGACACAGAGCTTCACAGTATTAATCCCAATTATAATTATTTCGGTTTAATACCTGCCTTTTCACTACATCCTAACGAGGACAAATCAGAATATACTCTTTACCACTATATCCCTAGCATCCAACAGTGTCTGCCACTTAAAACACTCAATAGTTGTCAAATATTTATTGTCAAATATTGTATCAAGAGCATCAAGGATTCACAGTGGGCTCACTGCAGGACAGTAGGGTAATGTTAACACCCTGCCCTGTATGTTGTATGTTGGGTATGCATGTGTATCGAAAGAGATTCTTTCAGTGGGAGTTGATCATTGATTATCAAAGCTGTAGGGTTCTTTTTCCAAAGTGATAAAATTTTGTATAGCAGTCCTTCTCCTTGGGAAGTACCTTTGCTTCTGGAAGGTTAAGAGGGGCCAGGAAGTGACAGGGAACAAGTATTTGTCTTTGATTCTTAAGTTTTTACAGAGGAAGGGTATAGGATTACTCAAAGTCAAGAATCATAGTACACCAAAACAAAACAAGGGGAAGAGTATAGGGAGCCACAAAATTCCATGGTTTCAGTGAAACTAGAAAGGCAGTCAGGGCATAAGTCAGAGTGGAATACAGATTGTCCATCTGCCCTAGAAAATGCCCTGCAGTCTTTCTGTCTGAGGAAATGAAATGCACCAGCAGCAGGCCACAGGAATTTGGTATAAGATGAATACCAGCGAGGTGGCCTTGTTAAGGTCTTTGTATCTCTTAAAATTCTGACTCTTTTTACTTTCCCCTTGTTTCAGAGCACTACCACCACCAATGGCTTAGCTCTTCGTATGACAGCTGTTTATCCAAACTGATTAGTTTCTGTACTATCTACCCTCAGCTTTTCATTCCTCTGCAAGAACTCAGCCTCTCTCCTTCTTGTTTTCAAAAAGAACTTCAAGAAAAGAGAAAAAAGACAAAGCTCTAAAATAGTAAGATATATACTTTTGTTTTTATGCCTATTAATATCCTTTGTCTTCAAAAATATAACCTCATTACAGACATTAAGCACATTCTTTTTATAGTTCCTTTCTTACTCCCAATAAGCCTAGTTCAATGCCAAGCACATAGTAAGCACTCAGACAGCCAAGGGAACATGTGACAAACCTAACACACTGGAACTCTTAAGATAAAATAAAAATTGAAACTAAGAATTTTATGTATTCATTTCTCTCCTTGTTTTCCTATATATAGTACCCTATTTGGATGCTCTTATAAGCTCTTACCACACTTTATTTTAACTGCCCATTTCGACCAGGTCTTTCTTTTTCTTTTTCTTTTTTTTAAAGATTTTATTATTTATTTATTTGACAGAGACAGCCAGCGAGAGAGGGAACACAAGCAGGGGGAGTGGGAGAGGAAGAAGCAGGCTTCTAGCGAAGGAGCCTGATGTGGGGCTCGATCCCAGAACACTGGGATCACGCCCTGAGCCAAAGGCAGACACTTAACGACTGCGCCACCCAGGCGCCCCATTCGACCAGGTCTTTATTATTTGTTCCATGAAAAAAATAATATACTGCAACTTAAAAAATGACAAAAGTAAAATAAATATGATAAATGCTTAAAACTGAAGAAGGATCTGATAAAATTTTGGCAATTCACTAATACAAGGATGTTTTTGTCTTTCATCTAGAAGTACAACTCAAGATTCAATTTATTTTGCAATAGTTATCTCTTTACCTGACAGTCAAAACTCAAACATCAACAAATTATTAATTTTTATTTAAAAATGTTTTACAAATTATTAATTTTTTTAAATTAAGCTTTTTTCTTAAATTTCCACAGATGAAGAAAAGTAACACACTATACAAGTTACTAAGTATAGTCACAGGCTTATGTGGAATCATGACTGCTTTCAACAATTACTGAAATTTCTGTTCAAAGAAAATCTTCATACTAAGATATGTTTGTCCATGTAGCAGACTGAAGACAGCCACAAATGTGGCATTCTCAAAACAGCATAGAACTACTAAATGTAATGCTTCAAACCAACTTATTCCTTTAAAACTTCACTAAGTAATTGCAAGGAGTACAACAAAACATTACAAGCTCCTAATGTTCATCCTAAGAATTCGGTAGTCTTCTTGGATTTTTTCTTCTCTGCTTCTTCCTTTTCCTTTTCTATTTCAGTTACTTGTAATTCAATTTCTTTGGCACTAAACATCTGGAAAGAAAATATTTAAAAAGCTAATTTCAATTATACCCACAATTTCTAAATATTTCCAATATGAAGGAACCAATATTTTATACATTTATATTTTCTATTTAAACTTCAATTTTATATCTTCAAATATATAATGAAATATATATACTTGTAACAAATACACACAAAATTTAAACTCTATGATATTTTCACTATCGTGCTAAAAAAGCAGGGCAAAGTGTTATATTGCATTACATATCCTTTATATGCACATAACTCTGAAAACATTTTAATGCAGGCTTATTCTATTCATGAACAAGTAGCTCATTATTGAACACTCCCTCTCCACCCCACTGTGTGATTCTCTGATAGGGTTTGCCTATTTTATCAGCCACTAGAATAGCCAAAGAGGTAGGGAAAAGACAACTTATACTGCTTTGTTAACAACTCCCTAAGTGTAAAGCAAAAATAGTTTTTGTTTTATATAGATCAATTTTATTATATTTAAAATGAAAGATGGGAGCAACTTGCTCCAGGTCATACTAGCAAACATATCAATTTGCAGGAACTTAGGTCTAATTCTAAATTTACACCCAGGTCTGTTCAATTCCAAAGGCCATGCCCTATGTGCCACACAGCATATCCTGAAACAGCATGTGGGAGGGCAGTCTAACTTCACTGCCAGTGCACATACCACCCTACCACGCATCAGTACGAAATATATGCACGACTGGGTGTGTCTGTCCATGTGGGTATACATGTATGTGCTGGAGCTGGAGAGGTGACCCTGGCCTCGGTGATTTTGTGTCCTTGTGGTGTTTGCACGTCTGTCCTGAGACCCTTGACAGCAGGGGTGACAACACAGCCCAGTTCTCATCTCCACACACTGTGTTCAGCACCATCGTTATTTTTGTGGGGCCGTGCAGGGGCAGAACCTACACCTCTCTCCCCATCTCTCTTATTCCTCGTATCCCTGTCTACCAGTAGGCTAATAAAAGGTGAGGTGGGAATGTGGTGTCAAAGCAATGCAACAACACAGCTCAAAAAACAAAAACCCCACTGCTCCATCCAACACTGATTTTAGCACTATTTTCTCTTGAAATATTTCCTTCAAAACAAATATATATGTAAAATAATCCTTTTTAGTATACTTTTCATTAGTTTCCATGCTGTAAGTGCTTTTTACACTGTCAGCTAGAGAGCTGGCGAACTGCTCTGAATACAGTTCTACCTAAGGAACAACAGTGAACCACATTTCAGATGTTCTTTAGCCGATGAGTCCTCAATCACAGTACCCTAGATGATTTATTTTGTGGTTCGTCACAAAATGGCTAACAAAGGGTACACAAAGAATAATGCAAGTCTTGCCACAGAGAAATACGGAAAAGTTATCACACTAGGTATTACAATTTCATTTTCTTATAGAAGCTCAAGGCACTTTTTTTTTTTTTTAAAGGTTTTTGCTTATTTGAGAGATGGAGAGAGAGAGTGCACAGGGGGAACATGAGAGGGAGAAGCAGACTTCCCGCTAAGTAGAGAGCCCAATGCGGGGCTTGATCCCAGGACATGGGATCATGACCTGAGTTAAAGGCAGACGCTCAACCGACTGAGCCACCCAGCTGCCCGTCAAGGCACTTTTAAGTGAAAAGTAGAGAAAACAGATAAAAACCACGGAAAATCAAGGGGTGGAGGTTTTTTGACATAATGAAGGATAACACTATGTTAGAAGCCCGGAGGGCCTATAATTATACACACAATAGCTGAACGACACTGGCTGAAAGCATATCTTGATTTCAGAAGATCTAGGAGGATAGTGAGATGAACTGCTCCTTATAGGAATACCTTGTTTTAATTGTGCTTTGCAGATACTGCATTTTTTTATAAATTGCTGTTTTTTGTTTTTGTTTTTGTTTTAATTAAGCTCTATGCCCAACATGGGGCTTGAGCTCACGACTCCGAGATCAAGAGTTGCATGCTCTCCCGACTCAGCCAGCCAGGCGCCCCTGTGCTTATTACAAATTGAAGGTCTGTGGCAACCCTACATTGAGCAAGTTTATTGGCACCATTTTTCCAACACTATTTGCTTAACTTTGTATCTATCACATTTTGGTAATTCTTGCAATATTGCAAATGTTTTCATTACTATTATATTTGTTATGGTGATCTATGATCAGTAATTATGACTCACAGCTCAAATGCTGCCTAGCATTTTTTAGCACTGTATTTTTGAATTAAGATATGTACATTGTTTTTTGTTTAGATATAATGCACACTTAAGGGACTACAGTACAGTATAAACATAACTTTTATATGCACTGGGAAACCAAAAAATTCATTTGACTTGCTTTATTGCAGTACTGGCTTAATAGTGGTGGTTGGAACTGAATCCTCAATATCTCCAAGGTATGCTTGTATGTGAGGCTGGGACTAAATCTCCATAGACAATATATTATACTAATCCCATATATGACTGACTCAGTAGGGGTTCCTACTTAGAAGAATATATACCAAAGGGGGTAAAGCCTACATATAAATCTCAGCTCCTCTAAGTCTTCACAAAGGACCAGGGATAGGTAACTGCTTGCAGTAAGCACATACAAATTAGTGAACATTAGCTTACAGAAACAAAACAGATGTCATCATAATGTCAGTGGATGCTAATGGGTGTTTCAGGCTTTTAAATGAAGATTCACAGGTGTCAACATTTTGACAAGATAAATTACTTTATATTACAAATGTTTTTTCCTCTTTGGTTAATGACTTACTTTCAAAGGCTGGTTTCTTCTTATTATAGCAAGTTCAATGTTTTTTCCACCAGACTGGACAACCTAATGTAGAATAAGCACAATATTAAAATTAGTTCAGGAAATTTTATTTTAATGAGGAAATAAGAACGAATCTTCTCTCCCCATGTTCTGAATATGATTGATTAGATCACTTACTTCTAGCAAAGCTCTTATTGCTAATTTGATAGCCTCATTGTCATTTGCTATAGCATCTTCTGTATAATTCTTTTCTAGAAATTCTCGGACAGTTTTAGCACTTCGGCCTATTGCATTTGCCTTGAAAAATGAAAGATAGTTATTAATATCATTGCAATATGAATGCATTTATGGTTAGTCAGTGAAGTTTAGAGTTTATTGAGTTTATTAGTCTAATTACTAAATGAAAATTATAGTTTTGAAAACTTAGCAAACACTTCAGCAGCTCGTTTTGTTACTATGTCAATGATCCGTAATGGTGGCGTGCCTTATCTTCAAACATACCAATGCCTTGTCCCAATGCTTTCTACTACTTTAATGGCTCCCAAGTCCTTGATAACCAGGGAAGACTGAAAGAGTTGAAATTCAAAAGATGTAGAGAGGAAAGGAGGTAGGACTTTGCAATGTAGTACCAAAAGAAGAAAGAAAAAAGGATAAAAAGGACATCGACCTGGAGAAGAAAGCTGTTTGCATGAATAGGACCGTATGCATCATTTTCTTAGAACTTAGAAGCAAGTGGTCACCTAATTATTGATTATCTTTGATTCATAAGCTAGAAAAAATTCTTCTGTTCTATTCTCCATTTTTCTTTGTTCTTTAGAAATGTTCATCAGATGAAGGAAAGAGGCTGTACAGCCACAGGTGGTATATGGCATGTTCTTTTAATTCAGTCTAAATACCTAGGCAAGTATTAGTGATGATAATAGTGATGGTAATAGTAATTCTTATATAATAGAGCACTTATATGCCAGGCACTATGCTAAGCATTTTACATGGATTATTTCCTTTAGCCATCACAAAAATAATTGAATAGTTACTATTACAAACCCCAATTCATGAATGAAGAAATGGGGGCTTGGAAAGGTTAAAACAAGCTTTCTTAACCTCAGCACTATTAACATTTTGAGCTGAGTAACTTTTTTGCTGTGGGGGGATGTTCTGTGCATTGTAGGATGTTTATCAGACTCTATCCACTAGATTCTAGTAGCATCCCCCGCCCCAGTTGTGACAACCAAACATGTCTCTAGAGATTGCCAAATGTCTCTTAGGGAGTACAAAGTCACCCCTATTTGTGAACCAGTGTCTTAAATAATCTTGCCCAAGATCACAGAGGGGATAAGTAGAAGAGCTGAGCTTTGACACTCCAAGCTCTGAACTCTATACACTACGCTGCCACATGCCCCTTTGCTATGATGACTTTAGAGAGGAAAGAGCCCCCAGAGAGGCCCATCCCTTTACTCAGGGATCCTGGCATTGAATGAGGGAATGTCTCAGTTCTAACTGGTTATGTTTAGTATTATGATTATCAGAAAGAGAATGCAAAAGAGACGTTAGGAAGTCAGTATGAAAGCATATCTTTTGTACTGCATGACAGTGTATTGTTCTGGTTAGCAGAAGATTATTTTTACTTCACAGACTTTTTCTATTCCTTTATATTTCAGGAGATTAAAAGAATAGCTGTGAAATTTTAAATTAAATTTTGTGGCTTTGAAATTTCACTAATATCAAAAGTAAAGACTTCAGACTGGTATGACTTTGAAGTATTATTTGCTCTAGTTTTTTGGGGGTAAGTAGTTCTTGCCCAGAGAGGAAGAATATAAAGTAGGAGTTTATCCAAAAATCTCACTGAGCCCTTAGAAAGTTATCTTATAAATTCCTGGTGACTTTCCTGTCCAATTCTTCTAATTGGTGATGTAAAAATTCTTTAATTCTTACCTACCTGGCTGGTTTCCTAAAATCTTCTTGCCTCACTACATCCCCACCCTTCCTCCAAATCCATCACCCACCCCAACCCACTTCAACAGACTTAGTTTTAGCAATGTTTTTTCCTGCCTGCCTATAAAGATTAATGTTAATTTTCTATGGCAAAGATTATTAGCAGCCTACCCCAATATCCATTCTTCCTTCGTGACAGAACTCTAGAATTTTCATCAATGCCTGCTGAAAAGTGTCATTTCCTAGCCTTGGTTACCAATAGGAATATACAAGTGGAAATAAATGGGTAGAACTTGTAGAAACCTTTGCTGCCTGGAATGCAGACAGGTTGGCTGGAGATCTAGCAGCCACTTTGAGAGCATGGGCAAACACTAAGATAATAAAAAAGACAAATAACAGCAATCATCTACCTCATTATATGAGACTTCTCATTATATAAGAAAAATAAATTGTTATAAGAATCATCACATCTCTGTTGTTAGGAGCCAAAAACAATACCTCACAGATAAATCTTTGTATATCTTAAAGATATATAGAACAAAAATTGATGGGGCATCTGGGTGGCTCAATTGGTTAAGCGTCTGCTTTTGGCTCAGGTCATAATCTCAGGGTTCTGGGATGGCACAGCACCCGATTCCCTGATTAGTGGGGGGAATCTGCTGCTCCCTCTTCCTCTGCCCCTCCCCCTGGCTCATGCTCGCTCGCTCTCTCTCTCTCTCAAACAAATAAATAAAATCTTTTTAAAAAAAAGATTAAAAATTGATAAAGAAGATCATTTTGGCAGAAATACTTTATTTACTATTAGAATTTCTTAGCTGATGAGTAATACAATAGTTATCCTTTGTGTGGTCTTCTACAGAAAGTATAAAAGCCTGATGATTTTTTTTTAATTTTTTATTATGTTAGTCACCATGCAGTATATCATTAGTTTTTGATGTAGTGTTCCATGATTCATTGTTTGCCTATAACACCCAGTGCTCCATGCAATACGTGCCCTCCTTAATACTCATCACTGGCCTAGCCCAGTCCCCCACCCCCCGCCCCTCTGAAACCCTCAGTTTGTTTCCCAGAGTCCATAGTCTCTCATGGTTTATTCCCCCTTCTGTTTACCCCCCTTCATTCTTCCCTTCCCTCTCCTACCGATCTCCCTGCTATTCCTAATGTTCCATAAATAAGTGAAACTGTATGATAATTGTCTTTCTCTGCTTGACTTATTTCACTTAGCATAATCTCCTCCAGTCCCATCCATGTTGCTGCAAATGTTGGGTAATTGTTCTTTCTGATGACTGAGTAATATTCCTTTGTATATATGGACCGCATTTTCTTTATCCATTCGTCTATTGAAGGGCATCTTGGCTTCTTCCACAGTTTAGCTATTGTGGTCAATGCTGCTATGAACATTGGGGTGCATATGGCCTTCCTCTTCACTACGTCTGTATCTTTGGGGTAAATACCCAGTAGTGCAATTGCTGGGTCATAGGGTAGATCTATTTTTAACTTTTTGAGGGACCTCCACACTGTCCAAAGTAAGCCTGATGATTCTTGATCTTTCCTTTCTCTTTTAAATCTACTCCAATCAAGCTCATCACTATGAGATGTTCTTGTCAATGTCAGCCATGACCTACCCATTGCCATATCCAGTCATCTCACTGTTTACCTGACCCATCAGTGGCTCTGGCTCAGCTGATCAACTCTTCTTGGAATACCATTTTCACTTGCGATCGAGGACACCCCTCTCTAGGTTCTCCTTCTTCATAGACTATGCTGGATCCTTCTCCACCTTTCACTGGTCCAGTACTCCTGATCTATATCAGGTCTTGCCTGGATTATTATTGGACACAGCCTCCTAACTTGTTTGCCTGCTTCTACCCTACCATACAGTATATTCTCAGTAGAGCAGCCACATAGATCCTTTACAAATATAAGTCAGATCATGTTACTCTAATATGCCAAAACCTCAGATGGCTTTCTACATCACTCTCCTTATTTTTTTTAATTATTTTTTTAAGATTTTATTTATTTACTTGAGAAAGCACAAGCAGGGGTGGGCATAGGAGCAGGGAGGCAGAGGGAGAAGCAGACTTCTCACTGAGCAGGGAGCCTGATGCAGGGCTTGATTCCAGGACCCTGGGATAATGACCTGAGCCAAAGGCAGACACTTAACTGACTAAGCCACCCAGGCACCCCTACATCACTCTCTTTAACATCCAAGTCCTATCTAAGGCCTTCAGACCCTACAAGATCTAGCCCCCTCCTACCTCTGTTACTCATCCCTCACGACTATCTTTCTGGATTCACCATAGCACAGTCATATGCTCTGCATAGAGCCTGATATCTCATAGATATGGAACATACTGCTGCCTTGGAATTTTGCTCTGATTGGTTCCTCTGTTTGGAATACCACAGAAATAACTACCTGGGCTGCTCCTTCACTTTCTTCGGGCCTCTGTTCAAATATCACCTTTTCAGAGGTGCTTTCCCTGACTATCTTAACTACCAATCACCTCTATCCTCCTAACCTTGTTCTCTTTTTTCCCCCACAGGACTTAAATTACATATACACCATCTGTACATTTTTTTGTCACCTCTATATCCCCAAACCTAGAACAATATTTGTTACGTAATTCAAATACATATAGACTATTTGTTAAATTATCAACTGTTAATATATTTTACCTTGTAACTTTTGATGGTAATTACTTTGGGAATCCTACACTATAATATCCCTAAGTACAGAGATATTAACTCATATGCTTAGTGCTCTGGTACTCAATTCCTTCCTCATTTCTGGCCCCTTAGGATTTTCTGTCTTTTTTGTGAGTTCAGCTGTGCATTAAAAACATGTTAATGATCATTCTAGCTTTCTACATGGTTATAGCAGAAGAATTTTTTATTAGTTCAATTTAATGTAATGTGCCAAACCCCAGAACATGTTACTTGACATAAAAAAATACTTTCTGCAATATGAAAATATATAAAGAAGAAAAAAATATTTCAAATAGGGTTTCCCCGTACCATTGGTGTGGATACTGCCAGAACTACTGGGCTGATTTTTTTTTTAAGATTTTATTTATTTATTTGAGACAGTGAGAGAGGGGGGGGAAAGTGGGGGGAGGAGGAGAGGGAGAAGAAGAAGCAGGCTCTCCCCTGAGCAGGGAACTCAACGTGGGGCTTGATTCCAGGATCTGAGCCAAAGGCAGACGCTTAAATGACTGAGCCACCTAGGCACCCCTGGGCTAACTGATTTCTTGAGACTCTTCTGTTATGGAAGGGGCAGCTGTATGCCCTCACTGGAAGAGAAACTGACTCTGGATATGAGTCTCCCTTCCCTTCCCAAATGCCCCACCTTCTGTGAACCTGCTGAATGCTTTCTTCACCGTCATGTTATCCTACAAAACATTGCTGATGACCAAGGAGGAACTGAGAGAATACACTTATGCCCATGGGACTCACTGGTCTTATCGTGTTCTCTGATCCTAAAGAAGCCAACCTGATAAAAACAGGGGAGAGCCAACTGAAGGCTCAGTTATAGCACTAGCATCTTATGGAGCCGGGTTTCTATTCTACAAGATCCTGTATGTGCCCTGACATGGGAACCAGTAACTAATTTATTTCATAGCCACAAATCTCGGAATCAAGGGATAGCTGTCTCATTAAACCTCTAAAGGGCCACTAATAAAATTTTTGCTTCTTGGGTTGTATTAGTTTAAAGGGCCTAGTTCCCAAATTGGTGGGGTGGTGGGAAAGGGAGAAGAGGCAGTATTCTTCTAGGGGATATAACAATTTCACTGATTCAGAAGCTGAGACTGCCAGTTGGCAATTTTGGACACCTCATGCCTTTGAATCAGTAGGCAAATAATGGGTTAGTGTGAGGGTGGTATGATTTATTCTGATTATCAAGGGAAATAAAGTTACTATTATATAATGGGACCAGGGAGGAGATGTCTAGAACTTTCTTAGTATTCTCATGTAAAGTGAAAAAAGCTAATGGAAGGCTCTATAATCCATTAAGGCAGGATCATTAATGGACCATAATCTCAAAAAAAAAAAAAAAAAAAAGTTTGTGTTACGTGCCAGGTAAAGAACCCCCCGGTATCAGTGATTTCTGTTCTCATTTCTACTACAGGTCATGTGGCCAGTTTATATTTTGAATTTTCTATATCTTCTACCCATTTCACATTTCCTCTATCTGTACCTTGTAAAACTACATCCTAGCACTGCAAAGTGTCGTCACCACATGGTACCATAGCTGTGTCCTCAAGAGCCCATTGTATCACTTTATCAGGCTACTGGTATAGTAGGTCAGAGTGAAAAACAAAACATAGAAATGAAAAAAAACAAATACCTGATCTCATGGCTAAAGTGCTACATATAGTCTCCCCAAAACAGAAATTAAACCAGAAGATTTTATTCCATTTTTCAAGACTGGGTATCAGAATTTATGTAACACACATAAAGAACCATTTGGCCTAAGCATGATGTAATGGAAGGAACACTGTACTAATAAAGCAGAAGACCCTGAGTTCTAATGACAGTTTTGTTATTAGTGGTGTGAACTCTAAAAAAAAAAAAAATCACTTAACTCCTGAGTCTCACCAAGTATGTAAAATAGAAAAGTTTTCAAATGTTTTTTGTTACAGATTATTTTTTTAAAGCCACATTTGATTTCAACCAAAATCTTACAAAAAGTACAATATGTGAAACTAGTTAAATGATGATACATGGCCTTGAGACACCACAGCAATGCATAGTTTCAGACCTAGATGATAAACAAATTCCCAACAACTTAAAAATTCCATAATTTTGGGGCGCCTGGGTGGCTCAGTTGGTTAAGTGTCTGCCTTCAGCTCAGGTCATGATCTCAGGACCTTGGGATGGAGCCCATGTTGGGCTCCCTGTTCAGTGGGGAGTTGGCTTCTGCCTCTGTCTCTGTGGCTCCCGTTTGTGTTCTCTCTCTCTCAAATAAATAATAAATAAAAATAAAAAAATAAAAATTCCACAATTTTCCTAATTAGTTGTCTTTACAATAAAATAAAAATGCTTCTTTGTATGACCCTAGGGAGCAAATTAAATAGAAAATTATGTAAACTTGGAAATTGTTATGATATTGAAATGAAGTGTAATGATGTAATAATTAATACAAACAGAAGATGGCACACTTTAAAATATTTAGAGAAAAACTGAGGGTAGTAACTTTTGTTTAAGGTATAGATTTGGGAGGCATAAGAAATCTAGTACATGTAAAAGATTTCTTAAATTGGCACAAAAAAGTCTGGTATTTGCAGTAGGTAAATTCATAGTTTCTGATTACCAGTTAGTTTGTCTAGTTAGCTTGAAAGAAGATGTGCAGCTAACACGGTATCCAGATCTTTGTGGCAGGAATATAATCCACTGTTTTACTGGCCTGGTTAGTTGGTTTATAAAACAGTATGAGTGTGGTCAGCCCAAATCAATTCCTTTAGTTAATACAGGCATAAAGACCAAGGCAATATTTCTCATTAATTTATTTGGCTTTTAATTACAGTAAAATAAACACTTCATGAAATTATTTAAAGCCTGGGTATTTAAACTTTTTTTTTTTAAGATTTTATTTATATATTTGAGAGAGAGAGCAAGAGAGAGGGAGAATGAGTGGGAGGGAGGGGCAGAGGGAGAGGAGGAAGCAGGCTCTCCACTAAGCAGGGATAACAACTTATCCAGAAAACAAACTATATTCCAGGAATTGTGTGGAGACAATTGTAATGTACTGCCATATAAATAGAGATTCATAGTGGGGTACTCTAACTCTCCTAGAATAGAGAATGCGTTAAATATTTCACTATAGGGTTAAATGCTCGTTCAATTCTGATTAGAAGCAGAAAAACTATTTCTACTCAAAGCAGGTATCTGTATGACGCAGTACTATTTGGAAGAATGAATGATGAAGAGGAATCAGATATATCTCTCATTTGACCATTTGTATATACTTAGGTTTGTCACATCTTTTCAAAAGTAAGGAAGAGACCCTGTGATTAATAAACCAAAGTGCTGGGGCACCTGGGTGGCTCAGTTGGTGAAGCATCTGCCTTCAGCTCAGGTCATGATCCCAGCATCCTGGGATCGAGTCCTGCATTGGGCTCTCTGCTCCTCAGGGAGCCTGTCTCTCCCTTGCCTGCTACTCTCCCCGCTTGTGTGCACTCTCTTTCTCTCTCTCTGTCAAATAAATAAATAAAATCTTAAAAAAAAAATAAACCAAAGTGTTTTTTCTATCCACCAAAAACCATCATAGTTGCTGACTAGCTAAATGATTACCACCATCAATTCTTTAATGCAATGTAATTTTTTGTCATGCCCTTGAAAGTGATAAAACATTTACTGTGAATACATGTATTCAACTTCTTTTTTTTTTTTTTAAAGATTTTATTTATTTATTTGACAGAGATAGAGACAGCCAGCGAGAGAGGGAACACAAGCAGGGGGAGTGGGAGAGGAAGAAGCAGGCTCATAGCAGAGGAGCCTGATGTGGGGCTCGATCCCAGAATGCCGGGATCACGCCCTGAGCCGAAGGCAGACTCTTAACCGCTGTGCCACCCAGGCGCCCCTCAACTTCTAAAATACATTAACAAATTCATGACTTACCTTCCAAGCATGGTAAGTACCAGAGGGATCAGTCTGATACAATCTTGGGATACCATCGTCATCAAAACCTACAATTAAGGCAGAAATGCCAAAAGGTCTTCGTCCATTGCTTTGTGTATATTTCTGAAAAATAAAATGTTTTTATAACTACTTTCTATATGAGGTCGTATAAAGAATAGCACTGTTACTTATCGACTAAGAAATTTTAATAGCAGTGGCTCCTTGGTGGCTCAGTTAGTTTAGTGTCTGCCTTTGGCTCAGGTTGTGATCTTGGGGTCCTGGGATTGAGCCCCATGTAGGGCTTCCTGCTCAGTGGGGAATCAGCTTCTCCCTCTCCCTCTGCCTGCAGCCTGCTTGTGCTCTCTCTCCCCCAAATAAATAATCTTAATAAATTTTTAATAGTAAAGTATTCCTGCTAAAATGATCTTTGTTGATTCTTATTATGTATTTAAGATCCTCTTCCTGACAATCCATGATAAAATTTTAATGAAATTAATATATACAGTGTGTACAATAAAATAGTAAGTTTGCTTTTTATGGTCTTAAAACTGTTTTCTTGGGACGCCTGGGTGGCTCAGTTGTTAAACGTCTGCCTTTGGCTCAGGGCTTGATCCCAGAGTCCTGGGATCGAGCCCTACATCAGGCTCTTCTGCTGGGAGCCTGGTTCTTCCTCTCCCACTCTCCCTGCTTGTGTTCCCTCTCTCGCTGGCTCTCTCTCTCTCTGTCAAATAAATAAATAAAATCTTAAAAAAAACCTGTTTTCTTGCTGCTTTATATATTTTTTGGCAACATAACTGGATTATAATCTTGTTAGTATAGCAGAGAACCGTATATGTACACCATTTTGTTCCTACCTAGTAAAGCTGATTTCAGTGAGCTGTACTTTGGAAGCAAGTTCTTGGGGTTTACTTTGAGAGACACCACAGTTGTTACTATTATAATCAATATTCTTACTTGATACTATTATTATCAAGTATATTTTGTTCACTGTGTATTAAGTTATCTCTACATAAAACCCAACTAAGACATTTCTTTCAGTTCCCAAACAAGCAAACCTTTGTTTTTGCTTGTTTTTTCTTCCCAGACAGCAGGGCACTGGAAACCAATTGTGTTTTTTATTTTAGGCCAGGAGCTTCCTGGATTGTGCTCCAACGAGTAGAATTCACACTAATTCTGAGACTGCCCCTAGAAGTTGTGCAGAGGGCAGCCCTGACAGAAAGCTCAAGCTCATACCTTTTTTTCATTTTATATTTTTCATTTTTATATTTTATTATTATGTATTTTTATTGGCCATCTCAAATTTTGAATGCAAATACTTGGGCTCCAAATGTAAACAAACTCTTAAAGAACAGAGTTTGTCTTCATTCTTCTGTATTTCCTAATATTCTTAGTTCACATAGAGATATGAAGTAGATGCTTTGTAAATATACCTCAGAGGAAAGACCCTTTTGTTTAATCAACTGTGGTTTTTTTCTTTAATGAAAAAGTACTTGCACAGGGTTAAAATAATTTAAAAGTACAAAAGGTGTACATAAAGGATCTCTTTTGTTGCAGAGCCCTAGACCCGTTCCCGGTAGCAACCACGCTGTTACAGGTTTACAATATTAAATGTTCTATGAAGCCTTTATACTTCTAGAAGAAAAGCTAAAAACCACAATTGGGAGCCTTGTATACACAATGTTCTACACCTTGCTTTTTTGGTGGATACAGTGTGGAGCTCAGCAGGAAGCTTGAACTCGGGACCCTGAGATCAAGACCTGAGCTGAGATCAAGAGCTGGATGCTTAGCCCATTAAGCCATGCAGGTACCCCAATGGATACCCCTTTAACTACTGAGAAAACCAAAGCAAATAAAAAAAGTAAAGTAGAATAATATAAAAATGTTGGACTTCCTTGCAACATAAATTAAATTGAAAAAAAAAAACCCCAAGGTATCTTTTTATAATTATGTAATTTAAAACTTTAATATCTAGAATATATAGTTTATTAAAAAAATCTCTACATGGACAAATACAAAATCCATGCCAGAAAGTGTTCTAAATGCTTTAAATGTATTAAATCATTTAATCCATAATGCAACTCAACAAAGTAGATATTATTGTAATGTAATTTTCTATAAATAAGAAAATTAAGACAAAACAGACTAAATAGTATGCTCTCTACACTAACTAGGAAGTAAGAAAGCCAGGATTCAAAACCCCCAAATTCTGGCTCCTGGAGGCACATTCTTAACCACAGAGTGCCTGTCAAAAGGAAAGATAGTTTACACTAGAAGAAATGAAAATAGCAAACCAACATGTGGAAAAAAAAAAAAAAACCAACCTCACTACTAATTATAAAATACAAATTAAAACAACTATTATAGTACTATGTTATACTTATTTGCAAAATAAAAGAAAAATGAAAACCCAAGGCTGATGATCCTTCAGGAATACATTTATGTATTGCTGGTTGCACAATAAGAACTGGTTCAATCTTTTTAGCAAGCAATTTAGCTCATATAACAAGAGTCTTAAAACCAATTACACTCTCTAATCTAGTAATCTCATACTGAAAATTAATTTAACAATATAATTCAAAAAAGAAAAATAAAGGCTGTGACAAAGATAGAGTAATGTTATTAAAGTACTAAATTGAGAAAGAGAATGAGAAAGGGAAAGTAACTGGAAACAATCTAAATAATTACCAGTGAGCAACTGGAGACAGTATTATATAGTTAGTAAGAATGATAAGTATGAATAAGGATTACGCTGACATACATAAAGGACACATAAAATGATAGAGAACAAATACTTACATACATAATGATTATACTTAATGGCAAACCATGTATCTATGTATGAAGTCAGAAATCATATCCAGGGGCGCCTGGGTGCCTAGTAGGTTGTACACCACACTCTTGATTTCATCTCAGGTTGTGATCTCAGGGTTGTGAGATTGAGCCCTGTTTGGGTTGTGCTTAGCGTGGAGGCTGCTTAAAATTCTCTCTCTCGCCTCTGTCCCTCCCCATTGCACTCTGTCTCTCTCTAAAATAATAAATAAATAGACAAATCTTTAAGAAAAACACCAAAACAGGTCATATCCAAACCTGATCAGTTGTGTTTAGGTTTGTAGGTGAAAGACCCATGGGTATTTTTTTGGTAAATGTGTTAAAAAAAAAAAAAGTTTTCATTACTATATCCCTAAAGGTATAGAAATCCTCTTAAATTACGAGATTTATTGCTGTTTGAAATTTTAATATAATTTCTAGAATTGATAGTAATTGAGATTTCTAATGCTCAAATCTATGCAGTCCACTGGAATAAGAGTATGAGTATGAAGTAAGTGTGAGAAGGAATAAGGAGTTTAGTAGATTTAATAGATTAAATGACTGGAGTTACTCTAGTATTCTCATGAGAGTAACCATAATGATGCAAAAGAAGAAAACCTTTCAAAATCTGTTGGACTAGTGGCTTACCTGCTTTAAGGTTGCTATGAAGCGAGTTATATATTCTACGGTGACTGGGTCCTCCACTGTGAGCTTGTGACTCTGGCACTCCACACGGGCTCTGTTTATTACTACTCTAGCATCAGCAGTTAGTCCTATAAAAGTCGGCAATACATTACAAAAAAGAATGACTCTTTTCTTGTCAAAAAGGTGTTGTTGTTTTTTTAGCTACCATGAAATCTTTCTTATAATGTCCATTGTTTTTTTCAATATATGTCCATTATAAATAATTTATAAAACAGAATATCACTCGTCCAACATTTAATACTTAATCTGATGCATTCTTATTTACTTTTTAAAGAAATGGTTTTAAAGAATAATAAACACTAACGTTAAGTAAACTATTTCCCAAAGATCAAAAGGGTTTAATGCACAGTGGTTGGTCTGGTTATTAGATTTTATTAGACATTTTCTAAAAATCTCTGTAGTCATATTTTTTAAAACTATTTTTGGGGAAGATATAAAAAAATAACTGGAATTTAAATAAAACTTAAAAAATTGCAGTTTCATTTTGTTTATAAATAAGCAATCTATAGAAGAAATAAGCCCTCCGTTTAGTGCTTTTATTTATTTTTTTAAAGAATTTATTTGAGAGAGAGAGAGTAAGAGAGACCACAAGCGGGGGGGAGGGGCAGTGGGAGAGGGAGAAGCAGACTCCCAGCTGTTCCCAGCACCCTGGATCCCAGGACCCTGGGATCACGACCTGAGCCGAAGGCAGACGCTTAACTGGCTGAGCCACCTAGGCACCCCTCTAGTGCTTTTAAATTCATACCACAACTTTATCTTGAAAATACTTTCACAATGTAAAATTTCTTTTAAATTGAATTGTACATGGTACATGAAAGAATTCTTTTTTTCAAATTCTTTGATTTCTTTTTCCTAAGGGCTGTTTTCTAAACATTAAAAGTACAATATAACAACAACATTGACAAAAGAATGTGATTTTTTTCAAGATGAAACTATATATTTTTTCTGATATGTATTCATTGTAAAATATTCCAACAGGGGGAAAAAAAGTTACCATATAATTCCACAGGTTATAAACAAAACAATGTTATACATATTATTCAGTAACCCACTATTTTTAATATGTATCATGAATACCTTGCCATATCAATACATATAGATCCTGTGACCTCCTTTTTTTTAAAATTTAAATTCAATTTAGTTAACATGGTGTAGTATTGGTTTCAGGAATAGAATTTAGTGATTCATCACTTAATATAACACCCAGTGCTCATCCCAACAAGTGCCCTCCTTAATGCTCATCACCCATTTAGCCCATCCCCCCACCCACTTCCCCTCCAGCAACCCTCAGTTTGTTCTTTTTTTTTTTTTTTTTAAGATTTTACTTATTCATTTGACAGAGAGAGAAACAGCCAGCGAGAGAGGGAACACAAGCAGGGGGAGTGGGAGAGGAAGAAGCAGGCTCCCAGCGGAAGAGCCCGACGTGGGGCTCTGATCCCAGAACTTCAGGCCCTGAGCCGAAGGCAGACACTTAACGACTGAGCCACCCAGGCGCCCCTCAGTTTGTTCTCTTAACTATAGAATCTCTTATGGTTTGCCTCCCTCTATGTTTTTATCTTTATTTTTCCTTCCCTTCCCCTATGTTCAACTGTTTTGTTTCTTAAATTCCACATGAGTGAATATATATATATATGTGTGTGTGTGTGTGTGTGTGTGTGTGTATGTATATACATATCACTCTTTTTTATCCATTCATCAGTGGACGGACAATTTGGGCTCTTTCCATAATGTGGCTGTTGTTGATAGCACTGCTATAAACATTAGGGTGTGTTTGCCCCTTGGAATCAGCATTTTTGTATCCTTTGGATATATACCTAGTAGTGCATTTGGTGAGTTATAGGGTAGTTGTATTTTTAACTTTTTGTTAACTTTCTGCATGTTGCTGTCCAGTTTTCCCAACACCACTTGTTGAAGAGACTTTTTTCCATTGGATATTCTTTCCTCCTTTGTTGAAGATTAGTTGACTATATAGTTGTGGGCTATGACCTCCTTTTTTAACTGTTACTAAGTAGTAAAAATGATAACGTAGTAGTAGTAGTAATTGTAGTGGTAATATTAATAATATATGCCAGAAATTGTTATAAGTGCTTCTTATGTATTAACTCATTTAATTCTTGTAACAAATCAATAAGGTACACACTGTCATTAACCTCATGTTAAAGAAGACTAAACTGAGGCAAGGAGCAGTTAAGTAGCCTGCCCACAGTCATAGGTATAGTGGGCAAGGGAGTCTGGCTTAGAACCCAGTTGGTATGGTTCTAGAGCCTATCTTTTAAGCAGCTGCTTGGGTATGCCATAGACATTTAGGCATTTTCCATCTACAAAAAGCAATTAACATGTGGGGAAGAGTATTAATAAATGCTTATTTTCCTCTGCTAGTATTTTGGTGAGGATTTTTACACTCAATATTTATGAGGGATATTGGTCGGTAGTTTTCTTTTCTTTCAGTGTCTTTGGTTTTGGTATTCTGGTAATGCTGGTCTCATAGAATGAGTTTGGAAGCATTCTTTCTTCGATTTATTGAAGAGTTTGAGAGTTGGTGTTAATTTTTCTTTAAATATTTGGCAGAATTCACCAGAGAAAGCATCTAGTCATGGAATTTTTTTATTGGGAGGTTTTTGATTACTGATTCATTCTTTACTTATTATACATCTGTTGAGATTTTCCATTTCTTCTTGAGCAACCAGGTAATTTGTATGTTTCAAGAAATAAGTCAGTTTCTTCTCATTTGTTGGTTTGTGATTGTTCATAGTACTCTCTGATAATCCTTTTTATTTCTGTAAAATCATTAGTAATGTCTCCTTTTTCATTTCTGCTTTCAGTTGAGTTTTCTTTTGTTCTTGGGCAACCTAATGGTTTGTCAATATTGTTGATCTTTTCAAAGAACAAAACTATTGGTCTTACTGATTTTTGTCTCTTGTTCTCCTATTTTCTATATCTCTAATCTTTATTATTTCCTTCCTTGTGTTAGTCTTAGGTTTAGTTTGCCCTTCTTTTTCTAGTTCTTAAGGTATAATGTTAGGCTATTAAATTGAAATTTTTCTTCTTCCTTTTAAATTAAGCAGTTATGGCTACGGATTTTCCTCTTAGCACTGCTTTTGTTGCATTCCATAAGTTTAGTATATTGTGTTTTCATTTTCATTTGTCTCAAGATATTTTCTAATTTCTCTTCTGATGTCTTTTTTTTTAAAAAATATTTTATTTATTTATTTGACAGAGAGAGAGATAGCACAAGGAGTGCAAGCAGCAGAGGGAGAGGGAAAAGCAGGCTCCCTGCTGAGTAGGGCATCTGATGCGAGACTTGATCCCACTGGAATCATGACCTGAGCCCAAGGCAGACGCGAGCCACCCAGGCACCCCTCTTCTGATGTCTTCTTTGACCCGTGGGTTTTTAAGGAGTACAGCTGACCCTTAAACAACACAAGGGTTGGGGTGCCAAGCCCTTCCCCCCACTGAAATTTGCATATAACTTTTGACTCCTCAAAAACTTTTTTTTTTTTAAGATTTTATTTACTTATTCGACAGAGATAGAGACAGCCAGTGAGAGAGGGAACACAAGCAGGGGGAGTGGGAGAGGAAGAAGCAGGCTCATAGCGGAGGAGCCCGATGTGGGGCTCGATCCCATAACGCCGGGATCATGCCCTGAGCTGAAGGCAGACGCCCAACTGCTGTGCCACCTGCCACCCAGGCGCCCCTGAAAGCCTTATTGATAACATAGTCAATTAACATATATTTTTTATATGTATTATGTACTGTATTATTACAATAAAGTAAGCTAGAGAAAAGAAATTAAGAAAGTAGTAAGGAAAATAAATTTATGGTACTATATGTAAAAAATCCACATTTAAGTGGACCTGTGTAGTTCAAACCTGTGTTGTTCAAGGGTCAGCTATATTTAATTCCCACACGTCTGTGGATTTTTTTTCAGTTTTCCTTCCGCTGTTGATTTCCAGTTTTATTCCATTTTGATTGGAAATGATACTTTGTATGATTTCAGTCTTTTAAAAATTTCTTAAAACTTGTTTGTGGCAAGATGATTACTTTTTTTAAGACCGCTAAATAAAGGCTATTTTTTGCTCAATAAGGCTTTAAACGGCAACAAAAATTCCTGGTTTGAAAAAACATCATTAGAAAATGGGTGCTGTCTGCATGTGCCCAGGTACTGGATGGCTGTTGCCTGTCCGGGAGCAACCTGCTGGTGCATTATTATGGGCATGGGGAGGCCCTGGAGGATAAAAGTCCAGTGGTTTACTGATGTCCAGGCCCCAGAACACTCTACCAGCCCTTCCTCAGACAGAAAGGGTCAAGGCAGGGGCGCCTGGGTGGCTCAGTCATTAAGCGTCTGCCTTTGGCTCAGGTCATGATCCTAGGGCCCTGGGATCGAGCCCTGAATTGGGCTCCCTGCTCTGCGGGGAGCCTGCTTCTCCCTCTCCCACTCCCCCTGCTTGTGTTCCCTCTCTTGCTCTCTCTTTCTGTCAAATAAATAAAATATTAAAAAAAAAAAAGAAAGGGTCAAGGCAGCTGCTGTGGTACCCATCGTGTTGCCCAGCCTGAAGGGCAGCTACTTCAAGCATCCTCAGCACCAGGGGCTCCTCCACCCCACCTGGCGCTGCTGCAGTCCCACCTCAGTTCCAACTCCCAACTTGTCAGAGAAGCCCAAGGTGAATGCAGTGAGGGACACATTCCCCAATGACTGGAGCCCACAGCTTGTAGAGGTCCTGAACCTGAGGGTACTGTAAGCCAGCAGCGGTCCACAGTTCAGAGGTGGGTGGGTGCGATGGGGCCTTAGGGCCTGAGGACATGGGCCCACCAGCTGCCTGAGGAGTCACAGCAGGAGCCCCAGGACTTGGAACCCCAAGGGAGCTTGGACTCACTAGAGGAGCTGTTTTGGAACATGGCAGGCCCAAGTCAGCTGCTCCAGTGGTGGACACCCACACCTTGCTCTGGTTCACCTCTGACGCCTCAGAGAGCTATGTGAACGGCTTAGATTACTTACTGCAGGAAAAGCGGGAATAGGCCCTGGAGCAGGAGCGAGAGAAGCTGCTTCTGCATGACTTCCCCGACCTCAACTCCCTGGATTCCTGGATTTGGATGAAGATGAAGTGCCTCTCACACCTGAGCACAGGATGCTGGTGGAGAGGTTCTCTCTGTCACTGCAGGTTATCCTACTAGCACATTCCAGTGAGACTGTGTTTCTACCCAGGTGTCACCTCCTGCGTTGTATCCTGGATTGTTCACACCTGAAGCCACGTAGCCACCCGGAGGGGCTGTTCAGGTGCCCGCTGGTCCAGCAGCTATCCTTCGTGCACGGTGGCCTCGTGAGCAGTCTCTACTTGCACACCCTTGACTGCCTGGTGCCCCTGCTCTCGTGGCTCTTCTAGTGCTGACATGGCCTCCAGAAACTTCTTCAGGAGACTCTGGCTTCCTATGGGATCTCAGCATGGATGGGCTCTTCCATCAATCTGATGGAGATAAGCATTGGTGGTGCCCCAGTACGAGAGTTCGTGGAGGCATTTCACAGCCTGGGAGCCCACAGTTCTGCTCTGGGACTGCAAGGGCCCTGTCAGCACGGTGGGAGAGTGTTTAAAAATGACACTAGCGTGAGCTGGGGTGAACAGCAGAACCCCCCCCCGCCCCCCGCAGCCTGAGCTATATCTATAAGTTCCTGACACTATGTACCCTCGCACAGCCAGGGGCCCACCTTGATGGGAACCTCTTGGGCCTAACCGAGCTGCTGTGCTGAGCTGGCCTGGATGGGGCTCTGCCTGCCGTGCAAGACCAATCTCCAGCAGTTTCTGTTCCTGCTCCTCAAGAACATCCAGGAGTAGCCAGGGAAGCTCCAGCAGCTATGCTGTACCCTGAGCAAGGTGTTGGATCCCCACTACAACCTGCTGGCACTCATGCAGTTCTTCCCGGATGTGACCTTCTGGAGCAGATGGCTTTGAAGCCAGCTCAGCCCTCTGGTCTTTGCCCAGATGCTGGACCAGCAAGAGACATTCCCTCTCTGGCAAGAGAAGGCCCAGCTGTCTTTGCTCAGCCTGGTCCTGAGCCTCATGAGGCCATCATCCCTCTGGTAGTACCTGGGCTCTGAGATCTTGCCACCTTGCCACCTTGCCAGGAGCAACAGCCCAAGGCCAGTGCTGAGCTAGATCACAAAGTCTGCTTACTGTGCCATAGCTTTCTGACACTGCCCAGGGTGGTGGTCAGCTGCCAGGACATTCCTCCAGACCAATGGGGAGAGCTGCAGCTTGCTATGCATGCAGTTGGGCCGCCATTTTAGCACCCATGTACCGGACCAGACCCAAGGACCTGGTTACCAGTCCCACATCCGCTGGCAGGAGCTGCTGGCTCACTGCCAGCCCCAGGCCCTGTAAAAGACTAGAAAGACTAAAGGAAGCCCTGGAAAGACTAAAGATGCAAGGCAGGACTGGCTCCAGGCTCTTGGCTCTGGCGGGAAGCAAAAAGGGCTTAGGGAACAGGAGGGAGCAAAGAACAGAGGCCAGAGGAGGACCAGTGTGATGAAGCAAGAGCCTGCCTTGACACTGCGCCTGACCCCCACCAGGCAGCGGATGGGGCCTCTCCCTGACTAGCCCACCCCTCAGCTCTCCTTCTCTCCCAGCTGTCTCCTCTGCCGTAAGACCTTTGTCTCCATATTCTGGTTTCCCTGTGCCACCTGGGCTCCCCACCCCCCTTCCTCTCTCTGTCACTAATGTGAGCTTTCTTTGCACACACTAAAGTCTTATTTCAGAAAAAAAAAAAAAAAAAAGAAAATGGGTGCATGTGCATGCACATACGACAAGAAACATGCCTTGTTTGCTATAATATAGAGGCAAATAAGCACATGAAAATCTGTTCCACATCATTAGCCATGAGTCAAATGCAAATTAAACCCACAATGAGATAGCACTACACACTTATAAAAATGTCTAAAATTAAAAATAGTAACAACACCAAAGGCTGCTGAGGATGCAGAGAAAATGAATCCTTTACACACTGCTAGTAGGAATATAAAATAGTTCAAGCACGCTGGAAAACAATTTGCCACCTTTTTATAAAACTAAGCATGTATTACCATATGACCCAGCAACTGTACTCTGAGCATTTATCACAAAAGGAAGACCTGTGTTCACACAAAAACCCGTACACAAATGTTCATACTAGCTTTATTAGTAATGGGCAAAAACTAGAAATAATCCAAATGTCCTTCAACCAGTGAGTTGTTAACAAAAGTGTGGTACATCCATATCATGCAACACTATTCGCAGTAAAAAGCAAGTGGCTATTGATACATGCAACAACTTGGGTAAATGGCAAGGGAATTATGTTGAATTATGTTATTCACATAACATTCTCCAAATGACAAAATTATAGAGATGGAGAAGAGAATGGATTAGTGGCTACCAGAGATTGGAGACGAAGAGGAATAGCATGAGGTAGTCTTGGGTTGATGGAAAGTTGTGTATCTTGATTGTGGTGATGGTTACGTGAACTTACACGTGATAAGTCTAATAAAACTACACACACACACACACACACACGAATGAATGCATATAAAACTGTTTAAATCTGAATAAACTCTGGCTTGTAACAAGGTCAATTTACTGGTTTTTGAAGATATTACCATCGAGGGGAAACTTGGTAAAGGAGACTTCTCTGTGTTTTATTTTGTTTTGTTTTTAAAAGATTATTTATTTTAGAAAGAGAGAGAGACTGCACAAGCGGGAGGGGCAGGAGTGGGAGAGAGAATCTCAAGCAGACTCCTCGCTAAGTGCGAAGTCCAGTGCTGGGCTTGATCCCACGATCTGAGACCATGACCACAGCTGAAACCAAGAATCAGATGCTCAACCCACTGCACCACCCAGGAGCCCCCACCTCTGTTTTTTTTTTAATGACTTCCTGAATATCTATAATTATTTCAGAATAAAAAGTTTAAAAAGAAAACACAGCTGCCTGAAGTTTTAATTAAGATACTATAATATGTATCTTTTAACATTTCTCTTTTATCAAAACTAATTATTAGAAATCCATGTTTATAGAGGTATGTTCTTCCAGAAAAGATAGTATACTGTTTGCGTTAAGAAATGGAGCATATCTCCATGTGTTACATAAATGTAGCAGGATGACTGTAGGAGGGGCCAATGGTATTAACCTACTACATTATGATACTCTGTACTATCACTGTAGTTCCAAAAGTACCTGCAAAAGCCATGCAAACATGGTCATCAAGGGCACAAATTTTCCTCACAGTTCTTTCATCTTGAAGCTTGGCAACAGATTTTTTTTCTACTCCAAGTACAACTATATCAGTACCTCGGATTCCAACCTGCCAAGTGATTAAAAAAAAAAAACATAATTGTCAGTTTTAACATTAAAATGAAGTTATTCTAACACATGACTTAGAGGAATAGGCTTTTCCTTACCCATTCAATAAAACTGAGAAAAGTAGACTTCCAAGAAGACAGCTGCATAGGTACAGGATTACTAGAAGTCCATTCTCCAAATCAAAGAAGACAAATATGTAGAAATTGGAAGAATATATCACCAATGCTAAAACTACATGAGTGTCTTAAACTCAGCAATACACCTGAAGAAGTACTAATTAGATACAGAATAATTTTAACCAAAATGAAAGAAAATGCTGGAAATCCATATGGGTTCCTTATAGAATGGGCAATTAGTAGTGGTGGTAGTAGAAGTAGTATAGAAAATTAAGTAGATAAAATTCTGAAAGCTTTCCCATGTATCTCACAATCTGGAGGGATAATGCTTGAGGGCTATAAGCAGCCAAGAGAAAGACCAAATGCCTATACTCCAGTTCACTGATCAAAACAAAACCTCCATTCAACATGAATACAAGAAGAATCACTGTTATTCTTCCCTCTATCCCTTCCCTTGGGAGTGAAGTGGGAAAATGTCCAAAGAATAATATATAAGGATAGTAGTTCTTATACTGGGACTTCTGTGGAAACATGTCCATATTCTCAGGGGTTCAAGAGTAACCAATGAGAAGTTTAATTCTGTATTACACTGGTAATCTAAATATTTTGGCACAGGTATTTGTATTTATGATTGCCTTGTAGCCAAGTGTGATATTAGTACTAACTATGCAAATAGGTGTGCTCTGAATTAGTATCATTGAAGTAGAAATACAGAACAGGAATACAGAACTAGACCTGAGATTACATCTTTCAATTAAATAAAACTTAAGACAATTTATCAAGGCTTTTGCTCTTACTGTGTGTCAATTTACGTTCCAGTGTGTCAATTTACTTTATAGGCCTTTCCCTAATCATCATGTCTAAAATCAACAACTCTCCCTCAACATTCCCACCTTCATCTAAGAGACTCATGTTGAACTTTATATCCTATAGGGATTATGCCTTCTTACCAAGCCATGGGACATTATAACAATATAACACATATTACGACTCAAGAAAATCTCAATATTTTCCCCAAATTGTAATAAATTAATCACACTAATTGATCACCACATACAATAATTTTTATAATTCTCACCTAAGCTGTTTTGACTTAATAAAGAAATTTAAACTTCCAACGCAGACTATCTAGAAAATGTTCATTTATTTATTTATTTATTTATTTATTTAAGATTTTTAATTTATTTGAGAGAGAGAGAGCGCACGCACAAGCAGGGGGAGGAACAGAGGGAGAGGGAGAAGCAGACCTCCGCTGAGCAGGGAGCCTGATGCAGGGCTCAATCCCAGGACCCCGAGATCATGACTTGAGCTGAAGGCAGACCCTTAACCAATTGACCTACCCAGGTACCTCTAGGAAATGCTTATAATGAAATCCTAGTATCAAAGTCTTTTGTATGTGGGTAAAATCATTCTCACAAGAAAATTCATAATCTCATTTTACAAAATCAAATAAAAAATTAATTATGAATTCATGCAAGTTCAAAAAGGAATAAAAGTATTTAAGCTAAGCTTACAGGGTGAAATAAGGAAAAAGCAGAAATTAATGATTAGGGAGAAAAGAAAATTGATAAGTAATACCAAGAGATAGGAAAATCATAAGGATGCGATATACATTTGTAGTACTATACTGTAAACATTTCAAGTATAAGTGAACCCGTGCAGTTCAAACTCATCCTCAGTTTTTGTTTAAATCAGTTTGAGTTGTGTTTCTGATGCTTGCAACTGAAATAGTACTAACTAAAACAATTAAATAGTATAAAGTAAATGATAAAAACTACAAAAGCATTTGATAAAATTCCACATCCACAGCTAGTTTAAAAACAACACCAGAAAAGCAGGAAGACTATTTATGAAGACTATTTCATAACTTGTTAAAAGTATCACAAACTTGTGGTATCTCTCCTGATCAGATGGGGGCCCCCAAATGTGGGGTGACGATTGGGTGGAAACCGGTGGTGCAGGTGGTGAAAAAAATTCACCTGAAGCAGAACAAAGGAGATAGAAGTTTACTGAATACACTTCAAGGGAGAAGCGGGCAGCACAGCAAAGGAGAGGCTGTCTGCCAGGAGGGAGTGGATGAGGGCTGTATTTAAATGGAGAAGGTGAGGGGGGCACCTGGGTGGCTCTGTTAAGCGTCCAACTCTTGATCTCAGCTCAGGTCTTAATCTCAGCTCAGGTCTTATCTCAGGGTTCAAGTCCCACGTTGGGCTCCACACTAGGCATGGAGCCTACTTAAAAAGTAAATAAAATAAGGGGTGCCTGGGTGGCTCAGTTGGTTAAGCATCCAACTCTTGATTTCAGTTCAGGTCATGATCTCAGGATTGTGGATTCAAGCCCTGTATCAGGCTCCATGGTCAGCACAGAGTCTGCTGGAGATTCTCTCCCTCTGCCCCTCCCCTGTGCTTGAGCTCTCTTTCTCTCTCTCAAATACATACATAAATAAAATCTTTTTAAAAAATAAATAAAATAGGGGTGCCTAGGTTGCTCAGTCGTTAAGCATCTGCCTTCGGCTCAGGGCGTGATTCCGGCGTTCTGGGATTGAGCCCCGCATCAGGCTCCTCCGCCGGCAGCCTGCTTCTTCCTCTCCCACTCCCCCTGCTTGTGTTCCCTCTCCAGCTGGCTGTCTCTTTCTCTGTCAAATAAATAAATAAAATCTTTATAAATAAATAAATAAATAAATAAAATAAGAACAAAAAAACAAAGGGAGAAGGTAAGAAGGTATGGGGATGTATGGAATTTTCCCTTTTGGTTAGTTATGGCCTATGGATATTTTGAGGTGGGTTGCTTGATGGGCCTGTCTGTCCTCAGCCAGGGGGTTGGGAGTCACTGTGGGCCTCTTTGCCTTAAGTTTCCATTGCTCAAGGCTATTGTCGGGCTCTACAAAATTGGCAGCCAGAATCATCTGAGAAAATGAATCACCATCCATTCCACTGTTCAAGCCCAAAACCCTGTTGTTATCCTTTATAGCTCCTCCTCTTACACCATCCATTTCCAATCAATTACCTTGTTTTTGTCCATTTTACCTACAAAAGTTATCCAACTTCCCATCAGCACTCTAGTACAAGCAACCATCATTTCTTGCCTGGACTATACACAACTGCAGAGCCTAATAGGTTTTCCACCTTCTACCTTTGCTCCCCACCTCTCCATCTTCCCACCCCCATCCCATACTGCCATCCAGTCTCTACAAGGCTGCCAGGGTGAGCATTAAAAACAGTAGGGTCAGATTACTCTCCACTTGAATATCCTTCCACAGCACTCCACTGCACTTAGAAAACCTTTTTAAAGTCTTTAGTCTTGCCTATATAAAGTTGGGCACGATCTAGCTCCTGCCTATTTCTCCAATAGTATGTCACTGTTATTCACCAAACTCCAGCCACATTAACCTTCTTTCAAGATTTTTTCAAGCACAATTCTGTTTCCCTGCTCTGAACTTTCACATGTAATATTCCCTCTGCCTGGAATGCTTCTCTTCCCATTTCAAGTCTCAATTTCAATTTCACCTCAAGGAGTCCTTCTCTTTTATTCTTTAAACAAAATCCATTCTGTTCTTTCAGTCAGCACATTTATAATTATTTATTTATTCATTATATTTGTCTCTCCTGGTAGTATCTCTGTATTCAGTATATTTGTCTCTCCATTGTAGTATCTCTGAGGGCAAGGAAACAATCAGAGGATTCTAGAAAGTGGGACGTTCCACCGAACAATTAACCCAGTCTCTTCAAGAAGTCAAAGCCATGAAAAAAGAGGAGATGCTGTTCAAGAATAAAACAGATACCTAAGGGCTAAGCACACGGACTTTAGATTCAGACTCAACACAATTACAAAAAGACATTTTGTGAGCAATGAGGAAAATCAGAATGTAGACTATTGAGTTTTTGTCAATTCCATTAGTAATGATAATGGTCTTAAGAAACAACTTTATTTTTTCTAGAGATGCATATGGAAATACTTATAGATAAAATATCTTATTATCTGAGATTTATTTTAAAATACTCCACTGAAGAATGAGTTTCAATCTATATCACACTATATACAAAAATTAACTCAAAATAGATAATAGATTTAAATGTAAAATGCAAAACTATAAACTTTTAGGAAAAAATATAGGATAAAAATTTTGGGATCTAGGCAAAGGGTTCTTAGACTTGGCACCAAAAAATATGAACCGTAAGAGGAAAAATTGTTAAACTGGGTCTCATTAAAATTATAAACTTTTGCTCTATGAAAATCCATACAAAAAGGATGAAAAGACGAGCTACATAATATTTACAAACTCCATATCTGATGAAGGACTAGAATCTAGAATATATAAAGAACTGTCAGAACTCAACAGTAGAAAAACCAATCCAGTTAGAAAATGGATAAAAGACATGAAAGACATTTCACTGAAGAAGACATACAGATGGCAAATGAGCACGTGAAAATCCGCTTGACATCATTAGCCATTTAATGGCTAATTTAAAACTACAATGAGGTACACTTACCAGAATGAACAGTATGAAAAATAATAACACCAAATGCTGGCAAGGATGTGTGGAAGCTGATCACTCACACTGCTAGTGGGGATATAAAATGATACAGCTACTCTGGGAAACAATTTGGCAGTTTCTTATAAAACCAAACCTGCAATTACCATATGATCCAGTAATTGCACAGCTGGAGATTTATATCAGAGAAATAAAAACTTATGTTTACACAAAAAAATGCTACAAATGTTGAAAACACATGTATAAATAATAGCTCCAAACTGTAAACAACCCAAATATTTTTCAGCAAGAGAATAAACACTGTGGTACATTTATACTGTGGAATACTACTCAGCAATAAAATGTTGATACATACAACAACTTAGATGAACCTCAAGGGGAAAAAAAAAGCAAATCCCAAAGGTTTCATACTGTATGATACCATTTATATAATACTTTGAAATGAAAAAATTTTAGAAATGGAGGACAGGGGCGCCTGGGTGGCACAGCGGTTAAGCGTCTGCGTTCAGCTCAGGGTGTGATCCCGGCGTTATGGGATCGAGTCCCACATCAGGCTCCTCCGCTATGAGCCTGCTTCTTCCTCTCCCACTCCCCCTGCTTGTGTTCCCTCTCTCGCTGGCTGTCTCTCTCTCTGTCAAATAAATAAATAAAATCTTTAAAAAAAAAAAAAAAAGAAATGGAGGACAGATGACTGCTTTGAGGGATGAGGGCTATGGATAGGAGGGTTGTGGGGGCAGGGTAATGAGGTGGGTGTGGTGATAAAAGAGCAGCATAAGGAATCTTTGTGGAGTTGGGACTGTACACAGGCAATAAAATCTGACAGTACTTAATATACATACGAATTAGTACAAGGGTTACTGGAGAAACCTGAATAAAATAGGTGGGTTTGTATCAGTGTCAATAACCTGGTTGTAATATTGTGCTATAGTTTTGGAAATGCCACCATTGGCAGAAAATGGGAAAAATACACAAGGAATCCCTATGTATACTTTTTTTTTTTTAAGTTTATATATTTAAGTAATCTCTACACCCAACATGACACTCAAACTCATGACCCTGAGATCAAGAGCTACATACTCTACCAACTGAGCCAGCCAGGTGTCCCCAAATCTCTATGTATTATTTCTTACAACTACATGTGAATCTACAATTATCTCAATAAAAATTCAATTAAAATTATACTGTTGGAAAGAGGGAAAAGTTGGGGAAAGATAAAACAGGTTGGTAAAATGCTGGTAATTGTTGGAGCTGGGTAATGGGTATACAAAGGTTCATTACGGTATTCCCTTTATATCTTTGTGTGTTTAATATATTCCATAATAAAAAGTTAAAAATAGATAAAATAAATATAAAAACAAACAAACTTGAATTTCTCTATTGGCTTTTTCTCACCAACAATTTAAACACATGCTTAAGTCTCCCTTATCTTAAAGTCTTAAAGACCACTTCACCTCAAGCCCACCCCTCTCTCAACCCTTTCAAAGCCAAATATTGTCATCATCCCTCAGCTGATGACAACATGGTTTCTACCCCACTCCTCCCAGAGTTTAGTCAAGGTAGACACACACAGGTCATTAAGGTCCCTCATGGTTATAGATTATCCTCTACATAGTCCATTAGTCTATAGTCTACATTTCACCTTTTCAATTGAAGAGTACTCAAGAATACTCATTTACTTGACCTTCAACATATGTTTTAAGCGGGGGAGAGAAATAATGCAATTCAAAATTACTATCTCCAGTCCATATCAATCTCCTGGTCCCAAGCATGTATATTTATGTATACTCATGCCTCACAGTCTCTATGGGTCAGGAATCTGGACACAGTTTACCCTCTAGCTTAGAGTCTTTCACAAGCCTGCAATCAAATTGCCCTCCACGGCTGCACTCATCTCAAGGCTCATGAGGGAGGATCCATTTCCAAGCTCACTTGCATGGTTGTTAGATTCATTTCCTCATACATTGTTGGGACTAAGGATCTCAGTTCCTTGCTACATGGGACCCTCCGTGGGGCAACTAAAAATGGCAGCTATGTGTCATAAGAATAAGCAAGTGAGAATGAAAGAGGATGAGCAAGACATAAGTCACCATCTCTTTGTAACTTAATCTCTGAAGTGCCATCCCATCACTTTTGCCTATCCGAATTCCTAGAAACGAGTCACTAGATTCAACCCACACCCAAGAGGAGAGGATTACACAAGGACATGAGTACCAGAAAGTGGGGATCACCGGAGGTCATTTTAGAGGTTACCTACTATAGTTCCCATAAGCATCTCAACCTCAGCAAGTCCAAACCTCAATCCTTCAGTCAAACTTAGAGCTTCATATTCCCTAAGGAAGTGGCAGGGCCATTTACTAAGAAGCTAACTCCAAAAGCAGAGGCACCAACTTTGACTCCTCCCTCTTCAGTATTTCCTACTCTCCCCCCCGCCCCGCCATACAATCTAAATAATAAGCAAATTGTATCAATTATACCATTAAAGTTTCTCTGGAATCTGCCTTATTCCCATTTCTGCCCAACCCTAGTAAAAACTATTATCTTTCATCTGGATTGCTTCATAGACTCCTATGTGGTTTCCCTGCTTCCAGTTTTGATATTATCCAATCCATTGACCACCCTGGAGTCTGGGAAATCATTGAAAAATAAAAACATGAAAAAAAAATAAAAAAGAAAATCTGAATGTGGCATTCCTCTACTCAAAAAAACTTATACTAGTAAGGATGTCTCACTAAGCAAACTGAGACAGCACGGAGCTGGACTTGGAACAGAAAGATCTAGGGACCATAATATTTACTCTTTGCATATTGGCCTTTTGCTCTTTTAATACAGAAAAGCTTTCTCTGTTACAGAAAAAGAAGAAAAAAAGATGGCCCCTGGCAATCTTGGACACACATCCCGACAGTTGTCCCAGAGAAAAAAACTACCACCATCTCTAGTTTAAAAAGTCCTAAGGATGGACTTACATTGGCTAGATTTGAGTCACATGGTCATCACTGTGTCCAGGAGGATAGAAAGTATGAATGATTCTACCTGGGTCATGTGATTACCTCTGTGGTTGGACAAATGCAGTCTGTTACTAGAAGGACAGATCACTAATAATCTAGAGAATGACAAGAGGCATATTAAAACCCTTCAAAGCCTCGTATTTCCTCAAAGCCATTCTATGATCCAGGCCCTCTTTCTAGTGTTATCTCTTCCTGATTTTACATTACTTCAGCAATCTGGAATGCCTTCCAATTCATAGAATATAGTTGTGTTTTGCTACTTAGTCTTCACATGCTATTCATCTTTCAGGTGTCTACTTAAATAATACTTCCTCAGGAGAACCTCCCTAATACCTAGAGTTCCCATACTGCCCCATTCTCTCCCCATCATAATACTCATTTAGGCCTTGTTAGGACTATTTACTTAATCATCTAATGTGCCTGCTAGATAGTAAGCTCTCTGAGGACAGGGAGCAAGACTATCTTATTCGTTCTGAAACCTTATGACCCAGCGCCATGTCTGGTATATGTAAGTGTTCAACTAAAATGTCTTGAAATAATAAACGAATGCACTAGAAGAATCACGGACAAAAGTAAAGGGAAAAGAGAAAACCAAGGGATAGTAAATAATAATAGCTATCTTTTATTAAATACCTGCTGTGAACCAGACAGTGTGCAAGATGTTTAACGTGTATTATTACCCCATTTAACTCTTTCAACAACCCTATGAAGCAGGTGCTATTTTGGTACCTATTTTACTATTAAAGAAACTATAGCTTAGAGAAGTTAGTTGCCTTGCATGATATACACCTGGCTTCCATATTTATGATAATGATAGCTAATTATTATACAAATATTTATTGAATAAATTGCAAAGAGCAGAGGCTTTGGAACTAGAAAAAACTAAGTAAATATGGGCTCCATCACTGTCTAGCTGGTTACCTTCAGCAAGCTATCAAAGTTTCTGAATTAGTTTCCACACATATAAAAAGGGGATTAAATATTATCCTTAACATTACATAACATACATAAAATACTTGGTACAAAAGAAATATTACTTAAATCCTTACTTCTTACCTTGCCCCTCCACTGTAGTATATTGTGTGGTAAAAATACAAGAGGAATTATGCTACTTAGGTTCTTTTTTTCTTTTAATGATTTTATTTATTTATTTGAGAGAGAGAGGGAGGGAGGGAGAGAGCTCAAGCAGGGGGAACTGCAGGCAGAAGGAGAAGCAGGCTCCCCACTGAGCAAGGAGCCTGATGTCATACTCAATCCCATGACCCTGGGATCATGACCTGAGCCAAAGGTGGATGCTTAACGTGTAACGGATGCTTAACAGGCATCCCTATGCTACCTAGATTCTTAAAAATCTCATTATCCAGTTGGTGTGAGAAGACTATTAAATATACTTGAAATTAAAATGAATACAAGGCCAGGCAGTAGATACTGTACAATGCTATGTGGTACAGATTGTAAGTTCAGAAAAAGAATTAAGAGCCATGATGGCTGGAGCAGATCGGAGAAGGCTTCTTCAAGGAGAAGAAATGTGCAGAGATTCTCAGAGGAGACGTAAGAGGGAGTGTGGAAGAAATAAAGGTGTTTTCTCCTCTACCCACAAACATATATGAGTAAAGCCATGAAGCTGCCCCTTTAATTAAAGAGGGTGGAGAAGTATTATGGAAGACTTTGATGGCCAGAAAGCAAAGTTAAGATTTGAAAAAGCAGGAAACATGGAGCTAGTAACAGTTTGGGGTCAGGGAAAGGACAGAATGAGGAATGGTAATAAATCTTACCTTTTTCACGGGAATACTGAAAGGATTCATTGTTTTTTTCCTAAGAAGAAAGGTATTACCTCTCAAAATGTTATTCAAACATATTTTTCATTTATAGAAAAGAGAACTAAAGCAAAAAGAAAACAGAACTTTTGCCTCACTTCATGCTATAAGATAATCACCAAGAAGGAAGTAGAACCCAAGCCTCTAATTGTGGTCCCTATAACTTCTTGTATTACTAAATAATATTGCATTCACATACTGGTCAAAACTGATCAACCTTGGCTTATTTGCAACTCATTGTAACAACTGTTGTTTATAGACAGAATATTTTGTGACATATTTTAATAAACAAGTGCCATTATAAACTTTACCCCACCTAAAAGTTCATAGCACCCTCAAGGAAACACAATGAACAACTCCATACAAAGATGCAAATTATAATTTCAGAATCCTGAGACAAAAACTGTCTCATCCTTCCAATGTATCTTTAAAAATGCCCACTATAGGTATTTTTATATCCTTACCCTTTCACAGCTCATTACAAAGGAACTATCAATCAGTTCTATAGCATTCTTAAAACATTTTAAATGAGCCAATGTGGCTTCTTATTACACCCCAGTCTTCTCCCATTACTTTCTTTATTTTAGGCTCTAAAACTTGGGCATTATTTTCTAACCATATGCTTCATGCCTTGCTGGGGATTATATAACTTTTTGTTTTTATCAAAATGGTACCCTTTTGGTTTAAGCTACATCAGGCATTTCTTAAATTTACAATTCTAAAAAAATTACTTATAAAACAGAAGCAAAACTAGAGGGCCCAATTAAATAGAAAAATACTTTAAAAATGATAAGATTCTTTCTAGTGTTATTTTTTTTTACCACTTTACATTTGATAGATTTACAATAAAAGTGAATTATTTCCTTCCATAACTAAGTTGGTATGGAAAGTGAGGAAAAATAGAGACACTGCTAGACTTAGAAATGCACTGTGTATTCTCATACCTGGTGTCTCAATTTCCAAAATACACAACAACCAAAAACAACAACAACAACAAAAAACAAAAAATAAAAAAAAAATAAATAAAACAAAATACACAACAACCATGCTCATGAAATTCGAGAGATTTAAAAAAAATTGTATCCTTCAGGGATGCCTGGGTGGCTCAGTCAGTTAAGCATCTGCCTTCAGCTCAGGTCATGATCCCAGGATCCTGGGACTGAGTCCCTGCATTGGGCTCTCTGCTCAGTGGAGAGCCTGCTTTTCCCTCTGCCTGATGCTCTCTCTGCTTGCGCTCCCTCTGTCTCTCTCTCTGATAAGTAAACAAACAAATAAATAAAATCTTAAAATAAAATAAATTGTATTCCTCTGAATTCATAGGTTAGGACTTAGAAGATTTGCGGTAATAGATCTTGGGTCACCAAGGCAATTTTGTTCTTTTTAATTTTTATAAATCACTATGATTATCAAATGTAATTAAAACTTGTCAGGAGTATTACTGCTACCCTGAGTACTTAAGTTTTTCAGAAATATGGATACATAAATATAAAGTAGGGTGTAATCTCTCAAAGAGTTCCAGCATTATTTGAACAAACAACAAAAAAGTGGCAAAAGAATGGAGATTCTTGGGGCTTAGAACCTCTAAAAGGCTGCCAAATATCCAGGTGAAAATCTTAGGACAATTACTTTTAACAGGTGGTGTGTGATAACTGGCTCAGTGTTTTTGACTATTTCCTCGCCAACAGATTTAATTTTACATTGACCTGTCCCTATTTCAGGGGTAGGCATGGCCTATTTTTAATGTAATTACTATTAAACAACAGTACCCACATGAAGGAACTGTTAGTGTTCCATGCATCTGTGGATTCCTGAAGAAGCACATCATGTGCATCCAGGAAGGCTGCTACTGGCCGGAAGAAGTTTTTTCTTCCCTTATTGTTTGATATAGCATTAATATCTCTTCTGAAATCAAGGCTTCAACTCATACCCTAGTTTTGTGTCTGTAGCTATGGTTCTTCAAAAGCACACCTATGAAATCTACCAATTTTTATTTCGCCACTTCCAGCCCAAATTTCAGACAGGGTATCTCTCTCGATAAAAAGAACGAAGCAATTCTCCCAAGTGGGAGACTCTCCTTTTCGGAACCCCTACAACAGGGCCTTGAGCTGGGACAGCGGGGTGAGGAAGGCATGGCCGGGGGCAAAGGTGGAGAAATTGATCGCTCACCGCTGTGGATCCTTTCTTCACTGCTTCCTGGGCATATTCCACTTGGAAAAGGTGTCCATCTGGGGAGAAGACAGTGATTGCCCGGTCATACCGAGATGCCATGGCACAGGCCTACGCCAGTTCCTTCCGTGCCAACGTCGCTACTGCCAGACAAACGAGGGGGAAGTGTCTCGGCTGCTGCCACGTGCCACCCGGAAGTGCTTGCCCAGGGCTTTGAATGCCTCCCGGAAGTGCTCACGGGCCGCGCGGGGAGACGCCCCCTGGCAGCGCAGGCGCCCACGCCCGGATGCCGCTCAAAAGTCCTTGTTCCGCCTGCCTGTGCAAGGCTGTCTTGTGAGGTGGCGGAGTTCCTCTGCTACCGTTAGTGCTTGGTGCACGCTTCCCAGTTTTCCCACTACGGTGTTGCCCTAGGGGTGGTGTCAAATCACTCCGGTCATAAAAAGGACTGCTAAGACTAGGGCTTCACGAAGTGAAATTTGAAGATATTTTCGTTTTCGCAAACCTGTCAGAGCACCAGTGGTAAGTTAAATTTCAGCCTCTTTATTTTAGCTCCAGATTGCAAATTTCATTTCGCTTTCTCACGTATCTTATGTTGTTTTAAGTCAAGGAAAGAAATAATTTTCAAAATAGTGTGGTTTGTTTGTTTTTCATTTTCTGCCTTGTGAATGGCAGAAAATTTTTATTTTCTGCTAATTACAGGAATTAAGATGCCACTATTTTAACCAAATAAATTTTTAAAAGCCCAACTTAACAGTGTGGCTTTGGGTAGGTATATTTCACTGCCCTAAAACCTATTTTCCTGACCTGTAAAAGGTGGATAATAATACCGACTTCACAAGGTTGTTGTAAAGAGCAAATAAAATAACGTGTTAGTGTTTGAAGGCATTACCTATAACAGATAAGCACTTTGAAAAATGTTAACTCTTGTTATTAGTCATTGAACTAACTAAAAGTTAAGATTATTCTGTAAGAGAGAAATTAGGAAGAGTAAAAATGTAGCATGAGCCCACTTAGATGTTTTTTAAATGTATGTACAAACATATTTCTAAATCTATAGAGAAACGAGTGAGAGGGCATACATCAAGTCGACAAAAGTGGTTTTCTTTGGCAGGAGTCCAGGGATTGGAAAGAGAATGAGGAGATATGGTAAGGAAAGAGAAGTTACTGTTTTAAACTTTATTTTAAAATTTTTACAGTAAGCATAGTTTACCTTTATACTTAAAAAAACAGTATAATGTAACAGTTTAATGCCTAGAGACTTCCCGGAATGGCAGTCTTGATGGTTTGATCCAGATCTCCTATTGAGAACAACTAGAAATACTGGACACATTTTTTTTTTTTTAAATATATATTCTGACTCCAAACAGCTAACAAGGAACGAGGAGTTGTGGTGCCAAGATTCAGAAGAGAAGAAACACTCTCAGGGGTAAGCATAGCATTTCCCCCTTGAGGTATTTGCCTAAATATAATGCCTAGGTGAGTAGTGAGGCAGACTTTTGATAGACAAAAATTGGATTTCAGGGGCGCCTGGGTGGCACAGTCGTTAAGCATCTGCCTTCGGCTCAGGGCGTGATCCCAGCGTTCTGGGATCGAGCCCCACATCAGGCTCCTCGGCTAGGAGCCTGCTTCTTCCTCTCCTGCTCCACCTGCTTGTGTTCCCTCTCTCGCTGGCTGTCTCTGTCAAATAAATAAATAATAATAAAAAATCTTTTAAAAAAATTGGATTTCAAAGCCTGTCAATGTATAGGGGTCATGGTAAAGATGACCTAAGCTTTTGTTTGGGACCCAAAGGACCGCAACCCAGAAGTAAGAATAAACCAATAGCAGACCTCTTCTTACAAGGACTAACACCAAGTTTTGCATCATCTCAGTTAAAGATTGGAATAAAGCAGTCGATGAAGAGAACAGAGAAAAGAGAAATGTTGCTAAAATTAAATCTCCTTACAACTTGCAGCCCACTGGAATACCTGAATATGCAGAGCTTGACATTCCTGTAGGAGCTCATGGCTACCTTAAGGTTGTTGTTTTATTAGAGACTACAAGCAACCTTATCTTAACAATAGCTGGCCCTCTGAGGTCCTGGAGACCTTGCTTTCAACATGCACAAATTCCTTAGGGACTTATGTTACCCATAACCCGCACTAACTAAAAAGTATATAATCAGTCACTCCTCACAATCCTGGTGCAGCTCTTTCTGCCCATGGGTCCTGTCCCCATGCTATAATAAAAACACCCTTTGGTACCAAAAATGCCTCAAGAATTCTTTCTTGACCATTCACTTGGCAGCTCCACATCAGTAGTGTTTCTCAAACTGTGGTCCACAGATCTTTGGAATTACCCAAAACCTTTCGAGGGATTTGCAACATCAAAACTATAGTGATAATACTGAAATGGCATTTGTCCTTTCATTGTATGAATATTTACATTTGCAGTACAAAAGAAATGGGTAAAACTGCTGGAGCCTTAGTTTGAATCAAGGCAGTAGCACCAATCTATACTTTACCACCACCAATGTATTCTTTAGCAGTAAGCACTCATTAAAAAATAAAAATGCCAATTTCATTTAAGAATGTCATTGAATAAGCAGTAAATTAATAATTTTATCAAATCTTGACTCATGAGTACTTATATTTTTAATATCCAGAATGGAAAATATACATAAGGTACTTCTGCTGCCTTCAAAGTAAGGTGGTTAGCTTGAGAAAAAGCACTTTTGTAAATCTTTGAGTTGCTAGCTGAAGCAGCCCCCTTTCTCATGGAATATTATTTATACCTGAAAGAGTGATGGACATATTGTGGTTATTCAGGGTTAGATATTTAGGCAGGCATTTCTGAAAAAGAACAAAATTAGCCTGTCACTTCAAGAAAAACAACAGACAGTATGTTTCCAAAGATAAAATTCAAGCTTTTGGGGCATCTGGGTGGCTCAGTCAATTAAGCGCCCGCCTCAGGTCATGGGATCCTGGGATTGAGCCCCATGTTGGGCTCCCAGCTCAGCGGGGAGCTTGCTTCTCCCTCTCCCTCTGCCCCTCCCTCCCACTTGTGCTCACTCTCTCCCTCTTTCAAATAAATAAATAAGTAAATAATCTTTAAATAAAATTCAAGCTTTTAAAGCAAAAATTAGAATTTTGAAAAACTTGTATCCATCACCATGAACTTGACAATTTCTCCATAATAATCGACTTTACTGATGAGATTGGTGGTCATATTAAAATGTGATATTTTATATAGTACTACATTTGGAAAACTCAGTGAGCCAGGATTTTCTAGTGACAAAAGCATAAATCATGCACAGCCATGCATAAATAAAAAAGACATTCAAATTCCTACACAGACTAGCAGATTTTAATGTAAAATAGTACTAAAAGTTCATTGAATATGATTTTAGATGACAAATTTCAACTAAGAAACTACCACCTTTTGAATGTTGGGCAAGTAACAAAGAATTTCCAATGATTGAAATCACTTGATCTGACGTGATCTAAAAAGGATATAAAAATACTTTATTTTCCAATATATATCTTTTTGAGGTTGTTTTCCCCCTATATTTTAACCTAAATAGCGTACTGCAACAGTCTGAATGTAGAAGCAGATCTAAAAACCCAGCTGTATTCTATTAAGGTGAATGTTAAAAAAGAGATTTATAATTTCATTCTTCTCACTAATGTTTTTAAACTTTGGAAAATATAGGTTTTTCATTTTATTTATTTATTTATTGAAAAGATTTATTTATTTTAGAGAGAGAGAGCTCATGTGTGCATGCTGGGGGGAGGGACATAGGAAAAGGGAGAGGGAGAATCTCAAGCAAACTCTCCACTAAGCACAGAGCCTGATGCAGAGCTTGATTCCACAACCCTGAGATCATGACCTGAGACTAAACCAAGAGTCCAATGCTTAACTGACTCAGTCACCCAGGTACCCCAGAAAATATAGGTGTTTTAATAGAAATATATGAAATGCATAAATATGTAATGGGTTTAACTTTTTAATGAATTAATAAGTAAAATGTTTTAATTTCTAATGTGGTAAATATTGATAGATCTAACCCACATAAACAAAAGCTCTTCAGGATCCTCAATAATTTTTAAGAGGGTATTCCTAAGGCCAAAAAGTTGGGAAACACTAGAATAAAACATTGCTAGTACCCCTAGAGGATTAGTTGCCTGCCAGAAGCAAAAGTAAATGCTCTATAGAGGAAGGTAACATTATGCAGAACCTCAAACTGTTGCAGTTTCTCATATGCAGTATCCTGTGCTTGATTAAAAGTAACCCTGCACACACAAAAAAATGGTGTGACCAAAGAACAAGAGAAAGAACAGGCAATAGAAACAAACATATAAGATCCGGATAATGAAGTTATCAAATATAGATTTTTAAAACAAATACGATAATTATATGCAGGGAATTAAAAACTAGATCAACATTTTTAGCAGGGACTAGAGCTATTAATGAAGCATGTGTTGGAAACTATAGAAATGAATACTACATTAATAGAGATTAAGGACTTAAAATTGGACTTACTATCAGTAATTGGACTTAAAATCAGACCTAGTTGAAGAGAGAAGTAGGGAATTAGAAGATAATTAATATATATATATATATATATATATATATATATATATATATATATATATATATTATTTCCACATCAAAGCAGAGAGAGATAAGAGGATAGAGAACACTGAAAAAGAATCTAAAATATAGCTGGTAATGTTGAAAAACCAAATGCAGGTATAGTTAGAGTACCAAACAATAGGAGGTAAAAAAAAAAATAGGGCAGAAACAACATATAAAGATACTTTGTTTAGAAATTTTCAAACTGGCAAAAGAATTGAACAACAGATTTAAGAAAAGCTATTAACAGCAAGAAGGATAAAGAAATTCACACTTAGAAAAATCACGATAAATCCAATGTAAACCAATGACATTGAGAAAATCTTAAAGCTATCTGAAGGAAAAAAAATAGGTATATTACCAAAAAGAAGATAAAAAGCTGTCTATAGTAAAAGACTTCTATAGTAACATGGAATTCTACCTTCAACATGCTAACATACATGTAAAGCTGATATGAAAATCTATTTCTAGTGAAAATAACCTTTAAAATTGAAGGCTAAATTAAGGTATTTTTCACACAAAACCATAAAAGATTAATTACCAGCAAACACTCACTGAAGGAAATACTAAAGAATATTCTTCAGACAGAAGAAAATTATCACAGATGGAAATTTGGAGAAAGAAGAAATAAAGAGCATCAAAGGTAAACATCTGAATAAGCTCAAATAAATATTAACTGAACAAAACAATCCCTATGGGCTTATAAATACACATAATATTAAAATATTGAGAAAATCACGTATAATTTGGGTAGGAAGACAAATGAAGTTACAGTGTTCTAACTTTCCTTTATTGTTTCAGAAAGTAGTAAAATTTCAAAAAAAAGTAAAATTTCTAATTTATATTAGACTAACTGATCCAAAATGCATATTGTAATCTCTGAGGAAAGCACTAAGAGAACCATATAAAAAATATGTAACCGCATCTATTGTAATACTTTATTATAATGAAATAATAATAAATAACAAAAAGAACACCAAAAAGAAAGAAAAAGGAACATATAACAGGATGGAAAATAGAAAGCAAATAGTATTTTAGTAGGTTTCAAGATAATTATATTAACACTTATGTTCTCTATAATGAAATGAATATTTCAATTATAAGACAAATGTGGTGGGATAAAAAGAAGTGCACCTATATGCTGCTTACTTGAGATAAACACTGAAGGGTAAAGAAAATTTGAAAGTAAAAGGATGAAAAAGATATCATGCAAACACTAAACAAAAAGAGCTAGTATATAGTATAACAAAGTATAGTTCAAGTCAAGGTGCATAGTAAGAGATACTGAGGGATATTTTGTAATGATAAAAAGTCTAATTTACTAAGAATGCTTAATTCTAAATTTGTACCTAATGTCAACCATATTCAGGATAAAGTAAAAATTGATAGTACTAAGGAAGAAAGAGTGGATTTTATTTATAAGAAATATAATGGATAAATAAATATGGATTTATTTATAATAAATATAATCCCACAATTATAGTCAGAGATTTTAACACAGTTTTCTTGGTAATTGATAAAATAAAGCAGATAAAAAAATTGAAAACAATATAAAATATTCAAGGAACACAATCTTTGTCTAATATACATGTATACACACACACACATAAACACTAGGCCTGGTAACAGTAGACTACACATACATTTTGGGCAAACCCTGAACACTTATAAAAATTGATTGTATGGTAGGCTCTCAAGTCAGTTTTACAAATTTCGAAGGAGTAAAAGCATAGAAATTATATCCTCTGGCCCCAGAGAATTATGCCAGAAATCAGTAACAAAACATAATTAGAAAATACATAGAAATGTATTTCTAAATAACATGGGTCAAAGAAGAATCTACAATGGAAATTAGAAAATGTTTTCAATGGAATCAAAGTAATATTATTAATATGAAATATGTAAAATATATTAAAACGTGATACATCTTTTAATATATATTACAAATAAACAGAAATAAATAAAACATAAAAATATAAATACATAAATTTAAATGTATTAAAAATATAGATATAAATATAATAAATGTAACATGTGATGCAGCCAAAGCAGTGCCTAAGGGGAAATTAAGGCATTAATATACACATTAGAGAAGGAGAAAGACTAAGAATCATTACCTAAGCATCAGAGTTAAGATGTTACATTAAAAAACAGTTTATTAAACCCAAGGAAAATAGAAGGAAGGAAATATAAGGATAAGCATAGAAATCAATGAAATACAAAATGTATAATAGGGAATATAAAGAAAGCCATTGAAAAAGACCATTGAAAAAGGCTAATAAAATTGATAAACAGTTGGCAGAAGTAATCAAGAATAAAGAAGACACAATACGAGGAATGAAAAGAGGACCTTATTAAAGATTGTAGTGACATTAAAAAGTTATGGGTAACTTCCTGCCAGTAAGTTGGAAAATTTAGAATAAAAGGCCAAATTCTTGGGGTGCCTGGGTGGCTCAGTCGGTTAAGCGTCTGCCTTCAGCTCGGGTCATGATCTCAGGGTCCTGGAATTGAGCCCCACATTGGGCTACTAGCTCAGCGGGGACCTGAGCGGGGACCTTCTCCCTCTGACCCTCCCTGCTCTCGTGCTCTGTCTCTCTCTCTCACTCTCTCTCTCAGATAAACAAATAAAATCTTAAAAAAAAAAAGGGCAAATTCTTAGAAACATAATAAAACTAATGCAAAAAAGAAGAGAAATGTCTCAATGGGTCCCAAATCTGTTTAGAAATTAAATCCATAAACAAAACATTACCACAATGAAGAGCCTTAGCCCAGGGGTATCACTGGTGAATCCTATGGAATATTTAAGAAGGAAATAACACCAATCTTACGTAAAGTCATCACAGAAATAGAGGAGACACTGCTTCCATACTTGTATTATGAAAGAGCATAACTTTTTTTTTTTTTTTTAAATAAGCTGAATGCCCAACGTGGGGCTCAAACTCATGATCCAGAGATCAAGAGTCACATGCTCCACTGACAGGCAGCCAGACGCCCCATAAAGCAGCATAATCTTAAGAGCAAAACCTGAGGATACTATAAGAAAGGAACATTACAGGCTATTTTCACTCATGAGCATGTATATAAAAATCCTAAGTAACATATTAATAAATAGAAACTAGCAATATACAAAAAAAAATGTACATTACATGTATATCACAACTGAGTTGAGTTATTCTAGGAAGCAATCAATGTAATTTACCACATTAACAGAATAAAACAGGAGTTATCAAACTATTGCCCAGGAACCAAATCTGGCCTGCTGCTGTGCCTTTTTTTGTAAGCAAAGTTTTACTAGAAAACAGCTATGCCCATCCTTTTATATTATTGCTTTCTCATTAAAATGACAGAGTTGTATAATTGCAAGGGAGCCCAGATGGCCTGCAAAACCTGGAATACTGTCTGGTTCTTTATAGAAAAAGTTTGCTGACTCATGAAATAGAGGGAAAAACCCTATCTCAGTAGATGCAGAAAAGCATTTAATAAAATCCACTGTCTAATACAAACTTATTGACTCATAATCTAAGGATTGAAAGGAATTTCCTTAATCTGCTAAGGGGCTCTACAAGAAACCTCCAGAAAACATCATACTTGATGGTTAAATATTGGAACTTTTTTTCATTTGAGATCAGCAACATACCTGAGAGTACCCACTTTCTCCATTTCTATTTAACTTTGTATTGGAGTTCTTTTTAAGTAGTATATGGCAAGGAAAAAAAAAACTTTATTGGAAAGGAAGAAATGAAAATCATATTATTTTTAAATGACCTAATTGTGTACATAATAAAGAGTCCAAGATAAATTATAAATTGCTAGTATTAGTAAATGAATTTAGGGAGGTCGAGGGACACATGATTGATATAAAATCAATTGTATTTCCATAAAGCAAAAACAGATAATTAGAAAAGAAATAGAAAAGATATCATGTATGTAATATAGGAAATACATATAGACCTCTACACAGAAGAACCTAAAATATTATTGGAAGAACCTAAAGAAGATCCAAGTAAGGGAAGGTTTATATCATATTCATGAGTTGGCAAGCTTAAATTGATCTAGATATTCACTGCAATATCAACAAGAATGCCAACACTTTTTTCCTTAGAAAGTACTTTAATATTTAAATTTTGTATAGTAGGATGAATTTTTACCAATGTATATATCTATGTAATTATGACCACAATAAAAATATAGAATATTTTCATCATCCCAGAACATTCCTTTGTGCTCCTTTGTAGACTCATATCCACGTCCTCATCCCTAGTCAACTATTGACCTACTTTGTCACTATAAATTCATTTTGCCTTGTTTAGATTTTTATATAGATGGAACCAACAGTACTCTTTTGTGTGACTTTTTCTATGCAACCTTAAGTTTTTGAGATTCGTCCATTTTGTTGCATATATTAATAGTTCAGTCCTTTTTATTCTTGAGTAGGATTCTATTGTATAAATTTGTCATAATTTATCCATTCACCTGTGTGGAATATTTGGGTTGTTTCTTTTCCTTTTTTTTTTTTTTTAAAGATTTTATTTATTCATTTGATAGAGAGAGACAGCCAGCGAGAGAGGGAACACAAGCAGGGGGAGTGGGAGAGGAAGAAGCAGGTTCCCAGCGGAGGAGCCCGATGTGGGGCTTGATCCCAGAATGCTGGGATCACGCCCTGAGCCGAAGGCAGACGCTTAATGACTGTGCCACCCAGGTGCCCCAAATATTTGGGTTGTTTCTAACTTAACACTATTTTTTAAAGATTTTATTTATTTACTTAGAGTGAGAGAGAGAGCGAGAGAGCGTGAGCAGGTAGGGGGATCAGAGGAGAAGAGAGACAGAATCTCAAGCAGACTCCATGCTGAGTTCAGAGCCTGACTCGAGGCTGGATCCCACCACCCTGAAATCAGAGTTGGATGCTCAACCGACTGAGCTACCCAGGCATCCCTAACTTAACACTATTTTTATCAAAGATGCTATGAATACTCATGTATGAGTCTGTGTGGACAATACATTTTCATTTCTTTTGAGTAAGGAATAAATATCCAAGGGTACAATTGCTGGATCATATGATAAGTACATGTTTAACTTTATATAATCACTAGTTATTTTTCAGAATGGTTGTATCATTTGTACTCCCACTAGCAATATATGAATATTCCTGCTTGTTCCACATACTTTCCAAAATGTGATGATGTCACTCTTTTTAATTCTGGCCGCTTTAGTGGATATGTGGTGGTTTCTCAATGTGGCTTTAATTTGCATTTCCATGATGATTAATGATGGAGAGCAACTTTTCATGTGCTTATTGGCCACTTGTATGTCATCATTCTAAAATGTCTCCAAATCTTTTGTCCATTTTGTTAATAGGGTTGTTTGTCGTATTGAGTTGTAAGGGTTTTTTTTATGTATTCTAGAGACAAATTCTTTGTTTTAATGTTTCATAAATTCGTATCTTTTCTTTCAGATTATGGCTTCTGTTTTCATTTTCTAATGATATCTTTGAAGAGCAGAGTTTTTAATTTTAGTGAAAATTTATTAAATTTTTCTTTTATGCTTCTTGTCTTTTGTGTCAGATCTAAGAAATATATGCTTCACTCAGGGTCATAAAGATTCTCTGCTATTTGTTTTTTTACAGAAGTTTTACAGTTTTGCTTTTTAAAATTTAGGTCTACAATCTATTTCAAGTTAACTATTGTGTATATGTGAGGAAAAGGTCAAAGATGATTTTTAAAAACATGGATATCTAGCTGTTCCAAAACAATTCTTTCTCCATTGAAGTTTCTTGGCATCTGTTTTAGTTTCCTAGGGCTGCTATAATTACCACAGATGTGGTGGTTTAAAATAACAGAAATTTATTCTCTCACAATTCAGGAGGCCAGAAGGCTAAAATCATGATGTCTGCAGGACTGTACCATAATATTATGCTATTATTTTTCTTTTAAAGAAAATATATAATAAATATGTTTGCTAGACTACTTTAATATAAGGACAGTAGTTCGTTACATATTGAAGACCTTACCAGTATTTTAGTGCACATTGCCCAAAATTCAGCCATAAATGTTAGATGGGAAAAAACATTGTATTAGTTTCCTATTGCTGTTTTAACAAATTGTGACCAACTTAATGGCTTAAAACAACAATTTATTATCTTCAAGTTTTAGAGGTCAGATGTCTAAAATGAACCCCTCTGGCTATAATTAAAAGTGTTAGCCGGCTGTGTTCCTTCTGGAGGCTCTGGGGGAGAATCTGCTTGCTTTTTCCAGCTTCCACAGGCTGCCCACATTCCTTGGCTCATGACCCCCTGCCATCTTTAAAGTCAGCTATGGCCAGTCTTTCTCAAGATGCCGTCTCACTGATTCTTTAACTCTTTAATTTCACTGTTCCCTATTGAAGGATATTTGTAAATTATACTGGGCTCACTGAGATAAGCCAGGATAATTTCTGTATTTTAACCACATATCATATAGAAGGTCAGAGAATATGCTAAATGGGAAAAAAAATCCCATTTGATCTCTGTTTTAGCCTGAAAGAAAAAATTTTTAAAAGATTTTATTTGTTTATTTGACAGAGAGAGATAGTATAAGCAGGGGGAGCAGCAGAGGGAGAGGGAGAAGTAGGCTACCTGCTGAGCAAGGGAGCCCTATGTGGGGCTTGATCCCAGGACCCTGAGATCAGGACCCAAGCCGAAGGCAGACGCTTAACCAATTAAGCCACCCAGGCGCCCCTAGACCAAAAATTTCTTAAGGGTATACTGCATATCACTTACTTTGGACCATTTCTTATCTTGAAGTATATATTTTTCTCTTTATTAGATAATTCAAATCTTATCCTTCTTTAGTAATTTATAATATGCCATGTATTTTTACATATTTTACCCATTAAAATTGGGACAAACTTTTTGAAGAGTCTAATGTAAGATAAACACTTAGCGGCTATGCATAATAGATGCGAAATAATTAAACACTATTATTTAAAAAAAATTTTTTTAAAGATTTTATTTATTTGACAGAGATAGAGAGAGCCAGCAAGAGAGGGAACACAAGCAGGGGGAGTGGGAGAGGAAGAAGCAGGCTCATAGTGGAGGAGCCTGACGTGGGGCTTGATCCCACAACGCCGGGATCACGCCCTGAGCCGAAGGCAGACGCTTAACCGCTGTGCCACCCAGGCGCCCCTTAAAATTTTTTTTTAAAGATTTTATTTATTTATTCGACAGAGATAGAGACAGCCAGCGAGAGAGAGGGAACACAAGCAGGGGGAGTGGGAGAGGAAGAAGCAGGCTCCCAGCGGAAGAGCCTGACGTGGGGCTCGATCCTGTAACGCCAGGATCACGCCCTGAGCCGAAGGCAGACGCTTAACCGCTGTGCCACCCAGGAGCCCCAACACTATTATTTTGAATAGCCTTTTAGATAGGGTGGCTATTTTTTAGGAAAGTGAATGAAATACAGAAATGACCTGTCCAGTATCATGCCATAAGGTAGAAGAACTGGGAACTCCAAACCTGTGCATTTGTCACAGTAAGTTAAAATTGAATGTAGCTTCACACAGAAACTTTTTTTAAAAAAGCAATACTTTCTTATAACATTACACCCCCAAATGTATTTGATTCAGCTCCTCCTTAATTCAATGTTTGATACTGTAGGAAGAGATGGAAATGCCCCAGATAGACTTTGTTATAGTCTACTTTGAATGAAATCTTCTGGAGTATTGAAAATAAAGTCTTTGGGGGAGAATTGGGAAAGGTGATTTGTTTTTGCCTGGAATAATGATGCTGTTCTCTTTATGGTCTTGAAATCTGTGGAAGCCACAACTCAGAATGACTCATCAAATGCCGTGGAGGCAGTGAGCAGAAATATTTTGAAAGATACTACCTGAGGGGTTTTGCTCTGAGCCCAATTATGAGCAGACAGGCTTGGTCTATGCCTCCCCATGTATTCAAGGAATATATGGCAGCACAGAGGCTTCAAATATCAGCAAATTTGATAGTATGGATAGTCAATTAATTATAAAACAATACATATTAAAGAAATGCTTATATGAAAGTAATCTCAATTATCTATACATGTATGATATATTTTTCGTGGATTAAGATAATTTTTAATGCCATCATTGTAGTTTTACTAAATATTGAGCATATTCCTGGAGCTCTTCACTTTATCAGTTTTGTGAAATACATTTAAGGAATCCAAACAAATTCACCTAATACAAATAAAAAAACTAAAACATTTGAAAAATCAAACATGGACAGTTTTCTTGCTTTTGTTAAATGTGTCTACATTCATTCATTAACGTGAATAATCAAGAATGAATTGTTCATGCAGATTATTTTACTTATTCTAAACTACCGAATATGTTCTATTAGGATTATTCTAAAAAACCTTTTACCTGGTTGTTATATGACCTCAATTCCTTCTTCAGATGTCTCAGTCCAACACCAGTCTAAATAATGGGACTAATTTTCTGGTTAGGGAAATTGTTGCCTGGGTAGCTCATTTTTAAGTTCCTAGAGTCATTTCTGAGATTTGAGTCAACTTCTCATCTTCATTCCCTTTTTTCTCCTTAACTAGATGTTGGGTACTCTTTATTCTCCTTTCCCCCCCCAAATCTGCTACTACTCAGTCTATACTTTGGGATTCCTCTCTCCCCAAAACTAAGGGTCAAATGAAGACAGGAAGGAAGCTTGAGAGTAACATAGGGTTCCTTTAAAATTTCTTTTCTTATGGAGATCATTTGATTTCTGGCTAGATCTTTACTCCAGTGCCCCCCTATCGGTGTCATATGATGGACACAGAAAATAATGGTATTTTTATGGCACACAGAAAAGGCTGTGGTTATTTATGGTTATTCATGCCTAGTACCCTAGGCCCTAACCTGCTACTCTGAAGGAATAAATATGTTGGGCTGACCTGTTACCTCTTTTCAGTTGATTTCTTTTCTTAATGCTGGGGAGCTATAATTTAAACAAAGAAGGTACTTATCTTTGGGTACCTCCTTGGAATAGAAGCTTCCTTGGCACTTTTTTTTTTTAACTGGAATATAGAAATTGAGACGACTATTCCCAGTGGCTCACGTTGTTAAGATTTCAGTGCTATCAAAAAAAAAAAAAAAAAAAATTCAGTGCTGTCTTCTAAGCAGACACAATTGGAGCAGTAGGATCATGTTTCATTTTTCCTATTGAAATATTGCTCTTAACAATTAAGATACTTTTTTTTAAAGATTTTATTTTTAAGTACTCTCTACACCCAATGTGGGGCTGGAACTCACAACCCTGAGATGGAGTCACCTGCTCCACCCACTGAGCCAGCCAGGTGCCCTAAGGTACTTTTGTGTAAACATAAAGACATGATGAAGAAAGCCAGGTGTTGGACATACTGTGTTAATGGTGGACAAGACTTAGTTTTTCTCCCCAAGGCTTAGGGTAGTGAAACACAAGAATTCTAAGAACAACTACTACTAGTAGGAGTATAAATTCTCTTCCCTTTATTCTTAGGATGGCTTAAGACTTTCTATCCTTTAGATGTCAGTTTAACAGAGAAGGCTTCCCACCCTTAACTCATATGAGTGCCCATCATTCTCTCAGTTCCTTGTTGGCATCTAGTCTTTCTTAGAAGTTTACATATTTACATATTTGTTTGTTTCTAACTGTCAGCCCTGTCAGAATATAAACTCCATGAGAGCAGGTTCCATGCTCACCTTATTCACAGTTGTATCCTAGGTGTCTAGCGTAAAGCCTAGCACACAAAATGCAACCACATTTCCTTAATGGATGAAAGTTATGACCTCATGCGAAGAGCATATTATTTGAAAGAAAAATTTTTTTAAAAATACGCATTTTTATCTTAATTTTTCCAGTTTATTTTATATATAAACGAAGTAATTGATTTTTGAGCCTCATTACTGTTGAGTGACATTTTACATAAACATTTCCTTTGTGTTACATGGATGTCCAAATTTACAGAATAATAATTACAACCTCAAGCCCCCCACCCCCCACTCCAACACATTACCCACATTTGCCCGTGTTCCTGCCATAATTCGAGAACTTTGTGTTTTTTTGTTTTTTTTCCTCACACTGATTTGAAGCCTGGCAATTCTGGCCTAATTTACAAGGCATTAAGTATGTAACTGTAAAAGTGCAAGGGTGCTAGATCTCAAAACTTAATCCCAAAGATCCATGTCAGACGAAATCGACGCACATTTCTGTCAAGGGTTTGTCCTAACAGGCGAACTACTCTCCAGTGGCTCTCTAGCCAAGTTGGCCGACTTGTGCTGAGTACTGGACACAGCCTTCGTTTCTCGACTTGGGGTCAGACTTACTTTCCGATAGTTAAGCACGCCTATGTGTGCGTGCGAGACTTGTGGACTGTGAGGTGCGCCTTTGGGGCGTAGCGGAGCGGTTTAAACCAGCGAATCCGCGTTCACCTACACCTTCCACCTCCGCTCATCTCGGCAGATGCTCCACGGGTTTGCACGAACTCGCGGGTCCTGACCCTCCTTCCCTCTCCGCGGTGCCCGGACAACCCAGGGCGGCCACTTCTTCCCGAGGGTGGGGGGGTAAGGATGAAGTTGGAAAAACTGAACCAGATCTAAAGCCAAGCGCCAACGCGCACTTGGAGGGAGGCTTCAGCGCTCAGGAGACGGAGGCAAGTTGCACCCGCGCGAAAGGGGCGGGCCGGCTCGGGCCGCTCGCATTTCCTGTGACAGGGTCTGCCCCAGCCTCTCCTTCTCCCGCGGCGGCGGGACCATTTCCTGAATCGCTGAAGCGGAGGGAGGACTGGGGCGCGGCCCTACCACTAGCTCAAAAGGGAGGGGGGGCGGGCAGGAAAGGAGGAAGGACGAGAGGTGTCCCAAGAACAGGGCAGTGCTGCCGGGGCTATGGTTCCCCGGTAAAGCGCCGAAAGAGGACTTCTGTGGGCCAGAGTAACTTCTGTAGGCCAGGCCTACCGGCTTTTCGTTCGGCGCCGGAGCATCCCCCCTCCCCACATTCCCGAGGTGGTTCGGCCCGAGAGGCCGGCGTCTCTCCCCCACTTTGCCGTTCACCCGGAGCGCTCGGGACTTGCCCGTAGTGGTGACGGCGGCAACATGTCTGTGGCGTTCGCAGCCCCCAGGCAGCGAGGCAAGGGGGAGATCACTCCCGCTGCGATTCAGAAGGTGAAGCCTCGCGGGGTCGGGGATGCCAGGCCCATCCTGCCCTTGGGAGCGCCACCGGGGGCCGGCCCGGGAGTCGGCCGGGCCGGGGGCGAAGGCGGGCCTGCTGGAGGCGGTGGTGTGTGGGAACCCGAGCCGCGGGCTGTGCCTGAGTGGGTGGCGGAAGGCGGCGAACCGGTTCTCCCACGGAGTCCTTCGCGCGTTTGGGCTCTTTCCTACAGGCACAAAAGCCCAAGTAACCGCCGCCGGATTTCTCTAGGGATGGGGCGGCGTTCGGGCGGCGGGGCGCGTGCGCCCGGCGGCAGCGGCCGCGCGGGGAAGGGCTGTTTGTCGGAGCCGGCGCCCCCCGCGGCCCCGCGCGTCGCTCCGGAGTTACTTTGGCGTCGCCCCGCCCAGCGCGCCGCGGCTGCTTCGTGCACACCCGACCTCGGGTCGCGGGAGGCCGAGGGGAAGTCGGAGCGCGGGTCGCCGCCCTCCCCCGCGCTGCGCACTTCGGCCGACTTGGGGAGCTCCCGGGAGAACTTGGGGGGACGCTGCTACAGCCTGAGGGGTGGGCGAAGGAGGACCCTATGGACTTCGGGGTTACCCTCGGAGTTCCCTTCTCCCTTCCGGATTCACCCCCTGTCTGTGTACATCTACAGCAAGTACTCGTGGAGCGCTTGCTCTGGGTGCTCAGGCTACAGTGGTGAGCCGTGGTCCCTGCCTTCATGGAACTTGGGAGTCTAGTGGTGGAGACAATCTGATAATCGTGACTTATTGGAGAAATCGTGATAAATACACGGGAGGTGTGTCCCTTTTAGAGGGTAGTGATGCCTCTGTCGCTGCTGTGTTACTGCCAGTTAGGGACACAAAGCTTCTTTATTGTCCGCTATCCCTTGTTGCCTGTGAGCAAGGCAGTAATCTGAACTTTAGTTAGCCAGACTTTGAAAAGTTACTTGCTAAATTGAGCAGTTTACCTTAAATATTTCGGTTTTGTTGTATACACTGGGATGAAGATGAAAATGGAAGAAAAGTCAACTTTTTGTACCACGCAGGACACTACTGTATGCCCAGCAGATTATGTTAATGGGTTTCTGTTTACTGTCAGGTTCTTTGTAGCGTGGCATTTGACATTTGCCCAACTGTTGCTTTATTTTATGAATAAACCGGCTTGTCAGTGCCTGGAAATGCACTGCTTTCATGTAGTGCATTGGGCTAAGTCTGCAGCCTGGCAAATAGCTCCAAGTACGTACACGAAAGACGTGTTTCTGGAGGGATTCACTTTTTATTTTTATGTTTGGACTGTAGAAGAGTCCTGAGGTTGTTTGGTTGGCTTCCAAGAAGAGTTTTTCTTACATACATGCTAAGATATTTATTATGAGTGATTAATTCAGAAGCTACAGATCAATTAGTTTTCATTCTCAGATGAGAAAAGAAAATGGATTCCAAATTAAGTGCCTTACTCTACAGTATGAGAGATCGATGTTAGAAATGAGACATATTCAACAGTGAAGTTTGTTAGCTTGAGTAATTGAGGAGATATGTTGTGAAATCATTAGCTTGGACTAATGGATTTTAAAGACATATTTTTTTGGCATCCAATGATTCTATTTAGGAAATAACTGCACTTTTTGGAAGAGCATGTCTATATATATATATATATATATATTTTTTTTTTTTTTTTTTATATTTCCTGGCAAGTGAAGATTGTGATTCCTGTGTGGGAAGAAGTTGCAATTAAGGTTAAATGGATTTTTGTTTTTTAAAAGAGCTACACTAACTAAATTAATGAGATAGAGTGATTATTGTCTTATACTTTATTAAGTCTTGGAAAGGTGGAGCAAGTTCAGGAGGAACATGTACTTCTGTCCCTTGACCTTAAGATAAATCTGAGCCCCTGAAATCAGAATCATAATCAAATCCCTGATTTGCACAGGATTGCGAAGCTGGCACTCAATCTAACTGGCCTTTTCATTGCTACATCAGTACTCTTTCCTCAGTGCCACCTTGCTTAGATGCGTTATTTAGCCCATAAAGCCAATATTGCTTTGAATTGCTGTAAGACGATAGAGTGATAAATTGATAGGCTTTTTGTTTTTAAACACTTGGGACAACTTAATTATAAGGTAAGCTCATGAAGTCTGCAACAAATATACATGTTTAGAAATTACCGTGTTTGATTATTCCATATTTGGAGAATCACAGAACCATACTGTGTGGCACTTGGAAACTAGCCATCTATCTCCTCAAGCTTCATGGGCTTACATTTTCATGTGTTCATTGTGGGTAAGGACAGAATTTTTCTTTACTACTGCAAAATGTAAAAATGATGCAAAGTCAGCTTGGTGACTTTTAGTCTTAACAGGCTAAAGCCTCTATTACAGGTAGTAGAGGTAATAAAATGTTTGAATACAAAAGAAAACCCTCCTGGGCTTCAGGTAATAATTCAGAGGGAGAATTATTGGAATAGAGTTATTTGAAAATTGTTGATTAAACATATTGCAGAGGTGTAGAATAAGACTTAAAAGACTGGAATAGATTCAGTTCCTATATGAGTATACATTTCTAGAAATCTGAAGGATGTTTAAAAATTTTACATGATGCACTAGATTTACAATAAACTTTTTCTAATTTTATTTCAGATGTTGGATGAAAATAACCATCTTATTCAGTGTATAATGGACTATCAGAATAAAGGAAAGACCTCAGAGTGTTCTCAGTAAGAATGATACGAAAAAATTTTTTGTATTCATTTTTCTGTGTTGGTTAATTTTTTCTTCTTCTTTTTAATAATAGGTTTATTGAGATATAATTCACATACCATGCAATTCACGCATTTTAAAGTGTACAATTCAAAGCTTTTAGTATATTCATAGAGTTGTGTTATCATCACTTCAGTCCATTTTAAAACATTTTCATCATCTCCAAAGGAATCCTGTACTCATTAGCAGTAATTTACCATTCCCAACTCCTAATCCCTCACCCCCTGACAACTGCTAATCTGCTTTCTGTCTGTGTAGATTGGCCTGTTATGGACATTTTATGTAAATGACTTCATATAATATGGGGTCTTTTTTGACGGAGTTCTTTTCCTTAGCATAATATTTTCCAAGGTTCATCAATGTTGAAACATATATCAATACTTCCTTTCTATTGCTGAATAATTTTTCATTGTATGGTTATACCATGTTTTATTTATCAGTAATGGACATTTGAGTTTTCATTTCTTGGCTTAAAGAATACCTCTGTGAACATTAGTGTACAATTTTGTGTGTGACTTTTTCTGATTTTTATAAAAGAAAAATTTGTTCTTTGGGATGCAGTGGGTATCTTTTTCTTCTTTTTTTAATACTTATCCTACATTGTAAAATAATGACTTCAAATTTTTTTGTAGTCTTGATTTGTGGAAAATTTAGATCGTCACATATATAGGATATTTAGTTACATCCATATATGTGGTAGAGAAAGCAAAGCTTCTGTCTAATAAATAGAGAATTGGTTATCATTCATAAGAACCAAACTTGTTATTTTGAAGTGATGTGTCAGAAGTAAATGCTGTCCTTAATAGAATCCAATGTAGTGGAACAAGTTGAATGTTTTATCAAAAGTCTCTAGAATAGCACTGTCCAGTAGAAATATATTGTAAGCCATATATATATAATTTTACATTTGCTGATAGACACATTAAATAAGTAGAAGGAGATAGGAGAAATTAATATTAATAATATATTTCACTTAAGCCATTATTTCCAAAATAATATCACTTTAATACATAATCAGTATAAATATATTAATGAGATAGTTTATATTCTTTTGTTTCATACTTAGTCTTTGAAATCCCTTGTGAATCTTACTCTCATAACACATCATTTTGAACTAGCCACGTTTCATTTTACCTAGTGGCTGCTTTATTGGACAGTGCAGCTCTAAAATATTTTATTCTCACCATTGTTTTGTGACACATCTGTCTCTCCTAGAGATCTCACTGGTCTGTCCTCAAGTAGACTTTTCCAGCAACTCTGGGTCTTGCCTTTGCATGCGCTTTCCTGCTATGCTGGACTTTTGCTATCACTTGGTTCTCCCTCAATCTGATTTTGAGTCTCTCTTGGTTACTTTGTCTTTTTCCTCTTTGTTTAATATCATTTTTGAAATGAAAAAGTCATGTAGGGTCATTGTAAAAAGAAAATCATAAAGTACAAAATTTGGTAGAGATAAAAGCAAGTCACATTTCACTTTCCACTCTTAGACTTCTTTCCTCTCTACAGGGGTAACTACTTTTAATGGTTTAGTACCTATCTTTCTAAATATTTCTTCGTGCATTTACACATGCACTCATATCTATAGAAACACATTTATTTATTTATTTTTTAAATTTTATTTTTTTATTTGACAGAGAGAGACAGCCAGCGAGAGAGGAAACACAAGCAGGGGGAGTGGGAGAGGAAGAAGCAGGCTCCTAGCGGAGAAGCCTGATGTGGGGCTCGATCCCAGAATGCCGGGATCACGCCCTGAGCTGAAGGCAGACGCTTAACGACTGCGCCACCCAGGCGCCCCTACATAAACACATTTAGATAAATGTTTTTTAATAGATTAGAATTTTATAAATGGAACGACTGGGTCAAAGACCATGCTAAATTGCCAAATTACCCTGCAAAAGGATTATATTGGTTTGCTTTCTCTCAGCCAGATTTCAGAGCCTTGGTTTTCAGCATCCTCTGCCAACATTGAGTATTAGTCGTCCTTCAAAAATTTTTGCACACCTGGTTGGTGAAAAGTGATATCTTTCTCTAAAACTTTTTAATTTGAAATAATTTCATTCTTACAAAAAAATTTTAAAGACAGTATAAGAAATTCCATATGTCCTTCAGTTTCATTTTTCTCCATATCATTCATTTTTTCTCCATATTGTTTCTCTGAAACATTTGAGAATAAGTTGCAGACGTGATTCTTTCTTACCTCTAGTTACATCAGTGTGTATTTCATAAAACAGGCACAGATTCTTAAATAATCAGAGCATAATTGTTAAACTTAAGAATGCAATACTATAATCTTGAGACCTGTTTAAAATTTTGCCAGTTGTCCCATTAATGTATTTTTTTCAGGTTTAGAATCCAGTGCAAGGTCGGATGTTGCATTTATTTGTCACATACCTTGAGTATACCTTTGATCTGAAACCATTCTTCAGTCTGTTATCTTTCATGTTGTTGATGCTGTTGAAGAATACATGGCAGTTATTTTGTGGAATGTCCCTCATTTTGGGTTTGGTGTTTCCCCTTGATTAGATTCATGTTATGCTCTTTTGGCAGGGGCATCACAAATATGGTGGTGTGTCCTTCTCAGTGCATTCTCCAGTAGCTGTGTGATAGTGATTTGTCCCAGTATTTGTGAGAATCTTAATCACTTAGTTGAGGTGAGGCCTGCCAGTTTCTCCACTGTAAAGTTACTATTTTTCTCTTTTTAATTCATTTGCATTTTGTTGGGCAGATACCTTGAGACACACGTATGTTGTTCCTTCTTTACTTTCTTTTTTCCTTTTTTTTTTTTTTTTAGCATTTATTTTAGCGTCCATCATCCAATGATTCTTAATTGAAACAGTTATTACTGTGGTGGTTGCCAGATGGTGACTAAATCAATCAGTCTTTCTACATTTATTTGAAATCCTACTCTAAGGAAACCATTTCTCATTTCCTGCCCCCATTCACTCATTCATCTATTTATATCTGAATGGATTTATGGATTCTTACTGTATTCTTTAGGTTATAATGTTATTCTGTTTTCTTTCTTAAGTTGTCCCCGATGTTGATCACTGGAGCCCCTCAAGCTGGCTTTTTGGTATCCATTATTTTTTGAGCATTTTCTTATGTTCTTAATACCACAAAATGTTCTAGGCTCATCTTGTTCTTTTTCCTGCCCCAGTTTGGAATTACCCATTTCTTCAAGCCCTGGTTCTTTTTTTAGAGTTAGAAACTTAGGAGTACTGGGATATTTTATTTTCTAGTCATTTGTACATTTTGCATTTTATATGACCATTTCCCTTACTTTTATGTATATTGTTTCTTTAATGAGCCATGTCTGTTTATATTTCAAAATATTCTTTAAAAAATTAATTAGCTTAGTTTAACTATGGATAATCATCAGTGGTAAGAAGATCACTGCCTCAGATCAGCCATGGGGTAATAAAAGTTGACAGGCTCTGATCAGAATACTTATTTTCACCTATGGCTTTTTAAACTGCCAGGTAGAGCCAAGGGATTTTGTGGCATAGGAGTGGTTCAGTTTCTTAAAGGACCCAGCAGTACATGGCATGGATAGAACGTGTTCAGATCTACAATCAACCTTTTCAACTTGAGTCAGCAGAAGTTTATACTGTTTTATTCTTTATATTCTTAGATTTTTTGTGTATAATATGATTATTTCCCCTTTTTCTGCATAGTGGAATAGACTTCATTTTCTCACATATTTGGTGCAGATGGGGCTTAAATTGCTTTAGGTGAAGTCTTATATTTTGCTCTTCCTGATGGATTTAATTTCATTCTTAGAGTTCTTTAGATATTCTTTCTTTTTCAAGTTGTTAGTGTTGGTTTGTGAGTAAAGAGAAGAAAATTCCTCCTCTCAACCTTAAATGTTCTTGTTTCTTGCATTAGGAGAAGGAAAAGGAAAATGAAGAGGAACATCAATAAATGACAGCCATCTGGGAATTGATAGTTCAATTTTAATTAAACAATTCCTTAAGATGTGATAACTTTGTCTAAAACAATATTTTTTTAATATAAAATAACTTTATTTTTATGAAAGTAGTATATGAATTGTAGAAAATGAAAAAACACAGATAACATAAAAATAAGATAACAACCACTGTATTTTCACCACCTAAAGATTTTTCACTGGTAACATCTCTGTATATTGCTGTATCTTTATCTACATACATGTGCACAAGAAAGTTAGTAAATCACTTGTGGGGCTCATATGCACAGATCCTCTTCCCTTTAAATTCTCGTAACATGTGAGAAAGTATTGTTGTTCTGTTGTAGTGTTTGATTTGAGTATTTTCTAAATCAGCAGGTACTTACTTAAATCAACCCTTATTTTTTGTATTTCATCATGAGTGTAGCTACTTCAGAGAGTCCTGTAAGTGGTTTTCATGCAAAAAAATTTGTATTAATCATTATATAAAAGAATGTAGTTTTTAATCTCTAGTTAGGAAGATAACTTTTATTCTGTAAATTGTATTTCTGTTGTTTTATAATCTTCATAGTATCTTGGTAAAGGTTTATTGTTAAAAATGAGATCTGACTTTTTCGGGTTCATTTTTTAATTGTATCAATAAATTTAATAGTGGTTATGTGACCTTACTCCCGATAATTGATGTGGTGGTTCTTAGTGGAATCTTTGGGAAGTGGTACTGCCTCATTTTTAGGTTAATAATTATGGGTGTTTTGAAATATCTGCCAGTATTTATTAGGAAGTTACCATCATCAGACGTAAAATGTTGAATATGTGTATATCTGCCCTTGTCATTATACTCAGTTTTCTTTTGTTAATATAGACTGTTTTAGAGATAATAAACATGTACCTTAAAAAAGTAAAAGTATATACAGAATAAAGTATCTCAGAAAAATATTTCTTTAATATTTGTAGAAGAATCTACTTTTTATTATCATTTCAGTAGAGTCAGCTGAAGCCAGATTCTTCTGGAATGTTTGCTTATTCCTTTTTAGGTGATATATACACATACTTGTAAAAGAATATGAATTTATACTACATTTTCATTAATGTTCATCTTTGAGTTTTGAATGATTTTAGGAAAGCTTATTTAATGAATGCTGTAAATATAATGCAGTTTACAAAAAAGAAAACCTAAAGTTAGATAAGATACATTAGGTAAAAGATTTGGGGCTGTTGGGACAATTGGAGTAATTTGAAGGGGTTTGTGGATTACATGGTAATATTGTATCAATATTTGTTATACTGCGGTTGTATATGGGAATTTCCTTGTTTTTAGGAAGTGGACACTGAGGTGTTAGGAATAGTGGGATATTATGTCTGTAACTGACTCAAAAGATTTTGACAGGTGTGTGTGTGTTTAGAGATGGAGTAAGACAAATGTGAAATTCTGACAATTGGGGAGTGTGGGAGAAAGATATTTGGGAATTCTTCATATTATTCTTAAAACTGTAGGTTTAAAATTATTTCAAAAATTAAAAGAAAGATTTAGATTGGGGAAATGTCTTAAAATTAAAGTACTCCATAAAAGATGCTGTATTTATAGATATTTAGAACCACAAGGGACTTTGGAGATCTACTTCAACTCCCATTATTTTACAAATGAGGCCGTAGGAGTGTGGCAGTTAGATTTAACAGTATTCTAATGTGGACTTGTTAAGTACTAATCAGCATGACTAAAATTTTTTCTTAAAGGATCATGAGGAAGCCATAGTCTCTTAGTAAGGTTTGTTATTTTTATTTTTGCAGGGTGGTCAGCAAACCTCATATCTACGTATATTAAAGCCATATTAATACTCAGAGAAGAAATGAAAACCTTCAAGAAATAGACTTTGAAATGGGTTATATGTTGGTTTTTTTTTTTTAATAAAGATTTTATTTATTTTTCAGAGAGAAAGAGAGCACAAGCAGGGGGAGAGACAGGTTGAGGGAGAAGCAGCCTGATGCGATGGGTCGGGGGGAGGCTAGATCCTGTGGATCATGACCTGAGCCAAAGGCAGATGCTTAACTGACTGACCAACCTAGGCGACCCTGGGTTATATGTTCTAATTAAAAATGGCTGGTTGGTTTTAAAAAATGGCAAGATTTTGGAACCCTATATCTTAAATTCCATTCAAGATCTTTGCAGAATAATGAAAGAGTTCCAGCTAGTGTTTCCTGTTAGTGCTGTTTTAAGAATTTTAACAACATAATTAAGCATTATGAATAATTCAGTACAATATAATAAATCCTGGTTCTCTTTTTTCTAAGGATCACTGTAACAAACATTGTATCATGTCTGATTGAGCAACACAGTGTAATATGTGAGGAGGAGCATTAAGAACCTAAACTTGTTTTTATTTTTTATTTTTTTTATTTTTATTTTTTTATGTATCATCACATCTAATCTTTTTTTATATTAATTTTTTATTATGTTATGTTAGTCACCATACAGTACATCCCTAGTTTTTGATGTAATGTTCCATGATTCATTACTTGCGTCTAACACCCAGTGCACCATGCAATACGTGCCCTCCTTACTACCCATCACCAGTCTATCCCAATCCCCTACCCCCTCCCCTCTGAAGCCCTCAGTTTGTTTCCCAGAGTCCATAGTCTCTCATGGTTCATTCCCCCTTCTGTTTACCCCCCTTCATTCTTCCCTTTCTTCTACCGATCTTCCTATTTCTTATGGTCCATAAATGAGTGAAACCATATGATAATTGTCTTTCTCTGCTTGACTTATTTCACTTAGCATTATCTCCTCCAGTCCCGTCTATGTTGCTGCAAATTAAACTTGTTTATAAACAACAGAAACAAAACCAAAAGGAAACAAAGAAACTTTATGAAGTGTTGGTTATGTCTGTTACCTTGATGGTGGTGATGGTGCCAAAGGTCTTCTCATCAAATTGTACAATTTAAATATGTGTGGGTCTTTGTATATTGGTTATACCTCTAATAAATCTGTAAAAAATAAAGAAGAGCCTAAACTTGTTAGGAAAATTGAAGGTCAGTGAGAAGTAAGGTTATTTTTTTTTTCCTCTAATAAGAAAAAAGTAGTAAAACCAGTTCTAATAGAAAAAAATTATGCAGCAAAAGATTTCCTAGGATTCCTTACATGGTGTGTAGAAAACGATTTCATCTGGGATCTGTGTTAGAAAACTTTATTTAGCTGAATAAAGTTCTTTAATTTTCATTATTTTAATTTGTATTTAATGTTTCTAGGTAAACAAAATTCTAAAACAGCCTAACAATTTGGTGTAGGATTTTAAGTTTGTATTTGGAGGGTTTACAAACACTAGTAACTGGATCACTACCAATTTGCAGAGAGTTAGCAAAACTAATTCATAAGATCACAGTGAACATGTTTAACCACTTCATTGCACTAGTGAGAATTTGCTTTATATTATAAAGTTAATTCTTAATGTTATTAGTGCCGTTATTTTCTGTCTCATATATGCGTGTGTGTGTGTATATATATGTATGTATATATGTATACATACATACACACACACACACACACACACGTATGCCTATACATACATATATTTGTAACTGAAGACACCTATTCATTGTCCTCTCTACATGCTGAGCCCTAACAGATGGGCAGTACAACTGCAGCAGGCGTAAATCGTTGGTCAGTGCTGCTGGAGAAAGAAAAGTGGTGTGATTCCTGCCTCCTTCCTGACATTTTCAGCAGAGCCTGTTGCCTGGACTTGGGTTTGAGGTTTTTGGCAATATGAGAATGGCAGGGGGAAGGGAATAAACATGTCAGTTTTGTTGAATTCCTTCATTCTAGATCTCTTTTAAGAAAACACATGTACTATGTGTACAGCCAGTCCATGTCTCAGGAATTCCATTTCCTGAGCTGTGCAAATATTATACATGTTATTAACCTTTCTAAACCTCAGGTGCCTCATCTGTAAAATGGAGACAATGAGCACTTTTACCTCATAGTGTGGGTTTGAGGATTGACTGAAATATATAAGTATATGAAACAACTATAGCAATAGCTAGCACATGGCAAGAGCTCTGTGTGTGTCATTATCTTTGAATGTATTTATTATTTGGAATTATTTTGCAGAGGAACTAGGAAAAAATTGAAGTGCTATTGATGTTCAGGTAACATAAATCTTTTATTAAACTCGAAAATAATTAGAATGCTGTTTGTATTTAAGCAGATAGGAAGAAAATTATTTTTAATATTGATACTTGTTTTTTTGTTTTAATAGGTATCAGCAGATGTTGCATACGAATTTGGTCTACCTTGCCACAATAGCAGATTCTAATCAAAATATGCAGTCTCTTTTACCAGCAGTAAGTACCTTTAAAATAGTGTGAAGTAGACAAAATCTTATATAGAGTTATGTACAGGATAACACATTTTTGTTTAGTGATTTTGAAGTTTTGTTTAGTAAATTCTGCCCTCTGAGAACATGAGGGTATTCTTCTGTATGATCTAAAAGCTTCATTGTTTTGCTTTCATATTTAATTTGAATCAATTCACCCGAGAATTGTTTCCCCTCCCTGAAGAAGTTATATCCATTCATCCATTCACCCACATACTCACCCGCCTGCTTTCTTATTTATTTATTTTAATTTGTAATTGCACATATAATTTATGAATAAGTATGGAGTATTTCAAAGCAAATCCCAGGCATCATGTACTTTCCCTGGTAAATACTTCATATGCACCTCTAGCAGAGAAGCAGCATTATTCTACCCAATAAGATTAACCAAAATTTCTTAATGTCTTATTATACCCAGGCTGTCTTCAGTTTTCACTGATTATCTTAAAAACACCCAAATGCTTAAATGATTGCTTGCTGCAGAATCCAGACAAGATCCACATATTGCATTGGTTGATATGTGTCTTAAGTCTCTTTGAATCTGTATCAGGTTATCTTTTTTATTCTCCATTTATTTGTTGAAGAAACTGGGTCATATATTTTGTAGAGTTTCTTACATTCTGGATTTGGCTGATTGTATCCTCTTGGTCCTTTAACGTGTTCTTCCATTTCATCTCTTATTTCCTATAAACTGATAATTAGGTAGGGAGGTTTGATTAGAGTTAGTTTCAGTTTTGTGTTAAGAATATTTCATTGACTGGGGCGCCTGGGTGGTGCAGTTGTTAAGCGTCTGCCTTTGGCTCAGGGCGTAATCCCAGCGTTCTGGGATCGAGCCCCACATCAGGCTCCTCCGCTATGAGCCTGCTTCTTCCTCTCCCACTCCCCCTGCTTGTGTTCCCTCTCTTGCTGGCTGTCTCTGTCAAATAAATAAATAAAATCTTTAAAAAAAAAAAAAGAATATTTCATTGAGGGGCACCTGGGTGGCTCAGTCGGTTAAGTGTCTGACTCTTGATCTCAGCTCAGGTCATGATCTCAGGATCGTGAGTTGAAGCCCTGCGTCAGGTTCTACTTAGAATATTTCATTGATGGTGCTGTGTATTGCCTATTGTATCACATCAGGAGGAACATTTTGGTTGTTCCATTTTTAGTAATGTTAAGATTGATCAGTGGGACGGGGTGTCTGGCTGGCTCAGTCAGTAGAGCATGCAACTCTTGTTCATGAGTTCGAGCCCTAAGTTGGGCATGAAGTCTACCTAAGGGAAAAAAACAGATTGATCAAGGGGTACAGTTTATACCTCCCTGATGAATCTATTATAAAGTTCTCCATCAGCCTTTCACTTAATGGTTTTAGCAGTCATTGATCCTTGTTGACCAGCTCTGTTATTTCATATTGGGATCACAGAATGATGAATTTTTAATTTTATAGTTCCTCCTATATTTATTAGCTGTACTTCTTTTAAAAAAAGAAAAATTTCCTTTCATCAAGTATTTGGTTATCCTGAGATAGAGAGTCCCTATGTTAAAATCATGATTAAAGGCTGGTTTCTAGCCTCTTACAGTTTTCAGAATAACAGGTTGGCCTCTAGCAATCTCTGAAGGTGACCAGTGATTTTTTTTATTATTGTCATCTAAACATACACGTTTTTATATTTTTTGTGTCCATTGCAGTCATTCTTTTTAATACTTCAGGTTATCTCCGCTTTGGTCAGTGAGAGCCTGTTCATTTGGCTGCTGTGTCCGTCTGACATGATTCAAGTATTCTTGCATGCTTCTTTTCTTTCAGGATTTGAGAGAGCTATCAGACTGACTACATTTTCTGCCCCAGAACTATTCTGCCTTGGCTGTTTCGTCAAGCAGCACTTTTTCAATGGGAATTGATATTTAGAAACCACAGTTCGGATGTTTGGGGCATTCATTATTACTGGGTTTTCATTGTTTCTAGGAATTTTTGGTGGACAGAACTAGTAAACACGTTTTTTAGAAAAAGAATTAAAGTGTTGAATTAGTGATATTTCCCTTCAGGAGAGGTTTTTAACTTAGCTTTGATTTTATGTATTATCTTTTCTGTCTTATTCTGAAACGCTTGCTACCTTAATGACATCATTATGGTTGTTTATTTGCTTTATACTAAGATGTATATAATTTCAGTATAACAATACCAGATTGCCACTAACAATAAGATGTTTGTTCTTAAGATATATCCCACTAGGAATATATAATCAATACATTTCTTTTTCACTCTGAAATAATTCATGTGGTTATTACTTTGAATTTGATTACCAGCTAGGTGAAATTTATTTTTGTAAATGGTGTGAGGAATGGGTTCAGTTTCATTTGTTTGCATATGGATAGATTTCTGTTTCAACATTATCTATTGTAAAAACAAAACAATAACTTTTCTCTGTTTTGTCGTGCCACCTATATCATTTATCAAGTGTCCATACATATGTGGGTCTCTGTCTGATCTCTCTTCTATCTCTTCAGTCTGTTTTTATAAATTCTGCTATCTTTTCCCCTTGTCATAGTCTTATAAATCTTGATGTATGTTAGAGAAGTTCTTTATTTCTTATGTTTTTCAAGAATATCTTGGCTGTTGGTCCTTTGCATTTCCATATATGCTTACGAATCAGCATGTCCAACATAATGCTGTTGTGATTTTCATTGAGATTATCTTGACTCTCAGTTAATTTGGGGAGAATTTATATCTTCACAGTATTGAGTCTGTCAAATCATGATCGTTGCATATATTTTCATTTATTTAATCCTGTAAATATCTTTCAATGGAGTTTTATGATTTTTCCTGCAGAGGATTTGTGCATCTCTCATTGGACTTATTTCTAGGCACTTCGTATTTTTTGAGGCTATTTTAAGAGTCTTTGTTTTTCAAATGAAGTTTTATTTTCAAACTGCATTTGCTGTTTACATGGAAATGCAATTGATACTGAATTTCAGTCTTGTTCAAATCTTATTTCTAACAGTTTTTCTGTAGATACCTTCTGTTTTCTATATTCACGAACATATTTGTGAATAACGAGTTTTGTTTCTTTCTTGCCAATCCTTACACCTTTTATTTCTTTCTCTTGCCTTACTTCTCTGGCTAGGATCTCCACTACATTCCCGAATAGAAGTGGTGATAGAGGACATCTTTATCTTGTTCCTGATCACAAAGGGAAAGCTTTCACTCTTTGACCATTTATAAGTATGATGTTTGCTGTAGTTTTTTGTAGATGCCTTTTATTAGTTTAAGGAAGTTCCCTTCTGTTTCTGTTGTGCTAAGTAAGAATTTGTATTTTGAATTGATGTTAAATTTTATTAAATACTTTTATTGCTTCTAATGAGATCATAAATTTTTTCTTTTTAATATGTTAATTTGGTGAATTACATTGATTAACTTTTTAATGTGCAATCCATCTTGCATTCTTATAATTAACCTACTTTTTCATGACCCACTTGGTGATGGTCTTTGGTTTGGTTTGGTTTGGTTTGATCATGGTCTCTTAAAAAATTGCTGTATTCAGTTTGTTAAAATTTTGATCAAGATTTTTATGTCTTTGTTCTTGAGTGTAATTGACCTTTAATTTTCCCTTCTTATAATGCATTTGTCTGGGTTTTATTTTGAGGTTATGTTGGTTTTATAAACGAGCTGGAGAATTTTCCTACTTTTCCTGATCTGGAATAATTTGTATGATAGAGCTCCTGTTTCTTAAATGATTGGTATACTTCTTTAGAAAAGCTATCTGGGTTTGGAGTTTTCTTTGTGAGAAGGCTTTTGTTTACTAACTCATTTCTTTATTGGTTATAGGACAATTTATAACATATATTTTCTGAGTTGCCTGTTTTGGTAAATTGTGCTTTTTAGCATTTACTAAATTTTCAAATTTATTGGCATAAAGTTCATGAAATAATCTTATCTTTCTAATGTCCTCAGGATCTATGGTGATATTTTCTTTTTTATTTTTAACATAGTTTATTTATGCCTTCTCTTTTAAAATGTTTTTGATCATTCTTACCAGTTGTTTATCTTTTTTTTTTTTTGTCTTTTCAAAGAATCCATTTTTGACTTTGATTTTCACAGTGGCAGCATTTCTAAAACTTTTTGTTCTCAGAACCCCATTATACTTAAAAATTATTGAGAACTCTGAAGAACTTTATATGGGTTATATATATCGATATAGTTGTAAGTTTTCCTAATTTTTTAAATTAAGACTGAGAATATTTTTAAAGTATTTATCAGTTCATTTAGAATGAACGATAATAAACCCATTGCATATTAATGTAAATAACATTCTTTAAAGGAAAAATAACTATACCTTTTAGAACAGATTTAATGAGAATGGAATAGCATTGTTTAGTAATTTTGCAAATTTCTTTTACATGTCTGACAATAGAAAACAGCTGTATTCTCATATCTACTTCTGAATTCAATCTAGTGTAATATGTTTTGGTTGAAATAGAACAAAATCCAGTTTTGTTCAGATATGGAATTTAATAGCCTTTCAGATTGTTGTGCAATAATCTTCTTTGATAGTACTGAGGATCTCAACAAGTCTTTTTTCTAAAGGTTATTTGCAGCATGGAATCTGAAACAATATCAATAGATTTTTCTTTTTTTCTTTTTTCTTTTTTTCAAGATTTTATTTATTTATTTGACAGAGGGAGAGGCAGCGAGGGAGGGAACACAAGTAGGGGGAATGGGAGAGGGAAGAAGCAGGCTTCCCACTGAACAGGGAGCCTGATGAAGGGCTCCATCCCAGAACGCTGGAATCATGACCTCAGCCGAGGGCAGACACTGAACGACTGAGCCACCGAGGTACCCCTAAATAGATTTTTCTTATTCTGGTACATTAGAGTTCATTAGTCTGTCCTGCATAATTTTGTAACATGCTTTGGTCATTTGGGAAGTATACATGCATTGAGTTATGTACATCCCTAAATATTGACATATTTCATTATATGAGATGAAAAACCACATTTGTCGAAATCACCAGCAATCTCATCAGAAGTTAAGTATTGGAATGCTGTCAAACTCAAGACAGATAAAAGTTTGCCAAATTCCTAATTCTTGCTTGAAAAGTCAAGTTCAATCATTGGCAACAAATGCTGTCAGTTGTTTTCCAGGCTCACTGTGTTCATTTTTGAGCAAATGTCTGCCAGATACCCAACCCTGGATAAGTATAGTTTGTCTACCAGTTGTTCTTTCAGTAAAAACGGTGTTCCATGAAAACTGCGTAGATCAGCAAGCAACTCAGTCACAGAGTGCTTTTATCTTACTTTGATTGGCAACAGATATATTTATTATTTTCTCATTTTGTCCCAGAATATTTAACTGAGTAATTTTTACTATTTCATCAAGGACATTCTTAAGTGAAATGACTTTTTTTTTAAAGTGCTAGTCTGGCAATCAGTAATACAGTGCTTCACTGTAGAGTTTGGTTCCTTGATTCATGCCAAGGCTCTAGCACTTACACCCACTTTCCTACTTTTGCACCATTGTTTTAAATATCAATATGGCATAAAAGTATTGTTACGGAAGTAGTTTGACCTTTTGGACTCTAAAAGAGTCTTCTTGAGGACCACATTTTGTGTACTGTTGCTCTTTGGCTTGTTTTTGAGTGTGAATAACTTCTGATCTTGTCTTTATTATTCCCTTTTACTTTCTTTTGCTGTATTTTGCTATTCTTTCCCTGAGTTTTGAGATGAATGCCTGCTTCATCAGTTTTCATTTTTTAATGCTAATATATGCATTTAAGGGCATAAATTTCCCCCTAGTCATACATAGTTCTAATATGTAGTATATTCATATTTATTCAGTTCCAAATATTTTTTAATTTCCAGTGTTATTTATTCTTTATACATGGGTTGAGAAACACACTTTATAGTTTCCAAACATATGGAAATTTTATCATTTTTTTATTAATGATTTCTGGCTTTGTTGCATGTGGTTACATACATTGATATGATTTAGTTCTTTGGAATTCTTTGAGATTTGTTTTATGTTGCAGCATATGGTCAGTTTTTACAGATGTTCTGTGTATATTTAATATGAATGTGTATTCTTTAGCTTCTGAATGCCTGTAAATGTTTATTGGATCAAGCGTGGTGATCTTGTTTGAATCTTCCATAGCTTTACTGTTTTTTTTTTTTTAACCTTTCTGATGCTTTGTTTGTTCAATCAGTTTCTGAGAGATGTATGTTTAAAGTGGATAGCTGTGGATTGTCTCTTTTTCCTTGTAACTCTTCCAAGTTTTTGCTTAATATGACATTTTGAGGCATTGTTAGTAATGGCATATATATTTTAGAGTATTAAAACTCTGGTTCTTTGTAATGTTGAAATTATGAAGTATTTCCCTCTTTATGTCTAATAAATTTAGTCTTCGTGTCTACTTATCTGATATTAGAGTAGCTCAGTTGGTTTTCTTTAGTGTTTGCATGGTATAGTCACCTTTCCATTCCCTTGTGTTAGAGATATGGATGGCATGTAGATTTAAAAAAAAAAAAAAATCCAGTGTAGCAGTCTTTTACTTGGAGCATTAAATCCATCCATTTATATTGAATGTAATCACTCATGTATCTGAGTTTAAAGTTACCATCATACAATGTATGTTCTGTTTGTTCTAATCTGTTGTATATTCCTTTCTGTTCTTTTTTGACTTCTCTTAATTATTTTTTTATTCCTGTTTTCTCTTCTAGTTTGGAAATTATGTACTTCTAAAATTAATATTCTTTCAGTGGTTACTATACTGTTTGTAATATGCATCTCAGATGATTCATGGACCCTTGGATATTTTATTTCTATTCATTCCTCAATGACTCATTTATTGTCATGCATTTTAAATCTTTACATGTTTACTCACAAATTTTTTTTTTTTTTTTTTAAGATTTTATTTATTTGTCAGAGACTGACAGGACACAAGCAGGGGGAGCAGCAGGCAGAGGGAGAAGCAGGCTCCCTGCTGAGCAAGGAGCCTGATGTGGGACTCGATCCCAGGATCCTGGTATCATGACCTGAGCTGAAGGCAGATGCTTAACCGACTGAGCCACCCAGGCACCCCACAAATGATTTTTTAAGTTAGTATTCATTAGAGTTATCATCGTTACTGTTTCTGATGCTTTTAATTTCTCCCTTCATTTACAACTTTTTTTCTCAGATCATTTTCTTTTTCCTCCTTAAGAACATGTTTTAGTACTTTTTTTAGGACTGGTTTGCTTGTGACAAATACCTTTGGGTGTTTATTGTTTGGTGATCTGAAAATGCCTTAATTTCACCATTGTTCTTACAGAATATTTTTGCCAGGACAGATTATTGTTTTCCAGCTTATATCTATATAAATATAGTTGTTGGTGTTACTGTTTTGAAGGTAATCTATTTTTTGCTTTCTGAAGTCTTTTTCTGAAGTCTTGCTGTACTGTCTGAAGGTGTGGAGTTCTTTGATTATCCTGCTTGGTGTGTGTTGAGATTGCTGAAATCTGTGAATTGATGTCTTTTGTCAGTTTTAGGAAATTATCAGCTGGCTTTATAGATTGGTTAACATGCCCATAGCAAATGTCCCCCCCCGCCCAAGTTTGGGCCCACCTGTCTGGATTTTCTTTCTTCTTATGAACTTCTTCTGACCATTTTTTACCTTTCTGTCTGCTCTTCCATATCTTTAAACATATTTTTAAAATATTTGTTGAGCTTTTTTTGTTGTCCTCAGTGGAGAGTTGTTCGAATGTCCTAGTTTGCCATTACCTTAGATGATTCTTTTAAATATTAGAATTGTATTCTGTTTTGCTGTCCATGGAATAACTAAGAGAATATTAGTTACTTTTATGGATTCTCAAATATAACTGTTTCTTTGGAGAGAGAACAGACACTTGCAGAATGACTACTATGCATTGACTCCCTTCAGTATTTCATCCTCAGAAGCCTTTAGGATATTAGTCCATTCTACAGTTGAGGAAGTAGAGTCTCAGAGAGGTTAATTAACATGCCTAGGGACTCGCAGTTGGTAAAATGGTAGCACGGGATTTGAACACTGGCCATATTGAAAGCAGTTTGTGCATTATTGTTGCTACTAGGATGGAAGGGAAATAAAATCCTGACCAGTTTGCTCTTAAGTTGGTATATCCGGGAAGAACTTGGCTAGGTCTTCATAGAGTTTAAATCTGAATTTTACAACCTGCAGTGTCTTGATTGTTCTGTTTTGAATGCCTTAATCATTTTTGGTTGTTTTTTTTTGGTCTAGCATTATTCTTGTACTTAGGTGTTAATTTAAAAAAAATGTTATGTGACTGGCTCTGCTTATGGTTTGGGGACTAAATTATAGCTTAAAGTGGCAGGTTAAGAATTTAGCTTATCATCACCATGGTGACCTGTAATTAAGTGAGTCTTAACCTGGTTTCCCTGTTCTAGCACATCTGAAGTTAGGACAGATTCTCAACATGTTCTCATCAGTAACACCTAATTATGGCAGGATTCAAGTCTCCGGTTATTGAAAGTGTCCCGTTTCCCTTTAGGTAGTTTTATTTAGAATCTTGTGGGTGGTTGGGAAGTGGTATTTGCAAAATGTCCTCTGCTGATTCTGTATCCCTTCTACCTAACCAATTGAAATTCATTGTGTAACTTGTGATGCTGTGCAAACTGTGGATTTTTTCAGTTTGTCTTGATTTGATATATTGTCTTCATAAAATGTAGAAATGTCTTAAAGCCTTAAACATTACAGCTTCTCAAATATGTCTCATATTCTCTCTAGCTTTTATGTAGAATACAAAAATGTTTGGTCAGATCATGTGTCTTGAGATTATTTACTCATTTCTCTTGCCCTTCTTCAGGAAGGTAGTAATTCTTGAGATGTAAAGAAAAGTGGGGCTAGAGAGAGGGAAAAATCAGCTAGAAGGAAACCAGTTGGATTAGAGGCAAAATAGGAAGTAAGGTAAATTTGGGAAAACTAGAGTAACAATATATAATGAATACAACCAGGCTGCCAAAAGGGAGAATATACTAGTTAATAAGTATAGTTTGAGAAATTTTGATCCTGAAAAAGAACTGTATGTTTTGGGGTAAAAAAGTTTTCCGGAATGGCGTTTTTTACTTCATTTAACTAGTTGTGAGAATTGGAAATACACTCATAATTTTATGTAGGTTTAACTTTCAGTTTTTTTCGTGTCTCCCCAAAAGAGGAATTATGTATTCATAGTACTATTTCATATATCTGGAACTAGGCTACATCTAGCAAGCTTTTCCTATTTGAAACAAAGTCAAGAATTCAAAAACCAAGAATAAATGGAAAAAGATCTGTAAGGAAAAAAATAGTTATAAAGCCAGTGCACTAACAGGTATTTTACTTTTTTGTTTGGGCCCTATGTATTCTTTTTTTTTTTTTTTGAAAGATTTTATTTATTTATTTGACAGAGATATTTATTTGACAGCCAGCGAGAGAGGGAACACAAGCAGGGGGAGTGGGAGAGAAAGAAGCAGGCTCATAGCAGAGGAGCCTGATGTGGGGCTTGATCCCATAACGCCGGGATCACGCCCTGAGCCGAAGGCAGACGCTTAACCACTGTGCCACCCAGGTGCCCCTGGGCCCTATGTATTCTTACTACAAAAGCATTCTAAGTTCCTAACAAAGCTGTTTTATTCTTAATCTTATACATATTTTAGCAAGTTTGTTTCTTTAATTTTAAGCCTACAACTGGGAAGCAGCAAATCAGAAATGGGGGGGTATGGTCTATGGGCAGGCATACATACAAGCAGTGTAACCAGTAAAGGTGGAGTTGACAGAGACCAAATAGTTATAAAAAGCTGACATAATTGAAAATGTACACTACTCTGGCTCCTTTAGTATATGCACACGGGGCCCTATTTATGTTGGTAAACCTTGGAGGCATCATTTGAATAGTAGTTCTCAGGGTTGGTATTTACTTTCTGAAATAGCATAAACCATTGACATAATTATTTTTGTATATAAACTAGGAACATTTTGCCATTAGAAAATATGAGTATTACATGTAAGTCTTTCCTTCTCAAACATACTTTGAAGAAATTGCATTTTTAAGTTTTAGCCTAATATTAGTTATCATTCATTTATTTTTGTCGTCTGGTAGTATTAGTGTATACAAATCAGTAGGCCCTGTTCATTTAGGAAAAAATTCCGAGAGATAAGTCTAAATAAAAAAAAGTTTTTATTTATTTAATTTTAAAAACGATTAATTTATTTATTTTAGAGAGTGAGAGAGAGCACTCATGTGTATGAGTGTGGGGGCAGAGGGAGAGGGAGAGAGAATCTCAAGCAGACTCCATGCTGAACACGGGACTCGATATCAACGACCTTGAGATCACGACCTGAGCCGAAACCAAGAGTTGGACCCACTCAACCAACTGCACCAACCAGGCACTGCAAGAAAAGTGTTTTTTTTTTTTTTTTTTAAGGTTATTTATTTGAGAGAAAGAGAGCGTGCACTAGCAGGGAGAAGCAGACTCTCTGCTGAGCAGGGAGCCAGACTGGGGGCTTGATACCAGGACACCGAGATCATGACGCTTAACCAACTGAGCCACCCAGGTGCCCCCCAAGAAAAGTTTTTATTATTTTAATTTTTATTTGGGAAAAACTTGGGGAGTAAAGAGTCTTTCTATTGTAGTTCATTTTAAGACATACAATCTGGAAATATTTCTACAAAATTAAAAATTTTAGAGCTGTAAAGAACTTGGACAATCACAGTCTGTTTCACTACCTTGCTGCATATTTTAGAAGCTTTTCAGGTGGTTCTAATGTACATCTAGGAATTGAATACCTTATATTTGCATGCTTTTTAGATGAAGTATCCAGTGACATTCTGAGGATATTCAAATTAAGGAAAATACTCCTGTTCTGGTACTAGCATCTTCATTTAATGTTGTGTACCATGAATCATTTACAATATGAGAAAGATAACACTTACTCTATAATGTTGTTATGAGGATTAAATAAAACTGAATTGTCAGAGTGTCCAGCATGGAGGAGGTACGTAGGAAACACTGATGACAATGAAGGTGAAGGCGGTATGTAACTGGAGAGTATAAACAGAAAGAGAAGTGCTCTTCAGGAGTATTTGAAGTAAGACTAGCAGGACTCAATTACTGAATACATATGAAGGGTAAGGGAGAGAGTTTGGTGACTCGACTGACAGTGACATTTCCTGAGATTGAGTATAAAAGCATGTCTCTTAATTTTAAAAGGAGGTTGAAGGCTAATAGGAATTGCTTATCCTGCTTTTCACTTAATTCATCGAGTATTAAGTTTTTAAAAAATTCCTAAAAAAAAAAAAAAAGTTAAAAAAAATCCCCAATTTAACCAGATACACTTCTTGAATTTTAAGCTTATTAAAGATAATTTTTGTTTATTAGGTGTATTGTACAAAGAATTAAAGTCTGGACTATTAATAGAAATTAATTTAGAATAAGTACAGTAGTCTTATGTTTTATATTTCCTAAGTTGCATTTTTTTTGGTGATGCACACTGGATGTTCTCAGCAACCCTTGGGCAGCACTTGATTAGCCTTTCATTACACAAGCTTCAGTGAAAGTGATAATGTGTAGTCTTTAGATTCAGTGCTGGCAAAGCATCTGTTAAGGTAATTCACTGACTACAATTTGGTATTACAGAATTCACTGTGTACAGATTGGATCCATCTGAAGAAAGAGAACATGCTTAGAGCTAGTGGAACATCTTACAGATTAGCAGAGTCTATTTCATTTTTAAGTTTTACCTTCACATTCACCGTAGGTAGTACTTTGATATGGTTAGAACATCAAAAACTACAAAAGGTCATACAGAGGCACACTTCCATCTCTGTCTTAGATTATGCGAATAAAAGCCAGTATAAATACATACTTTCCCCTTTTCTGTGCACATAGAACCTTGCCATACACTGTTGTGTTTTTTAAATTACATTTTTTAAAAATGAAAGTGTTTAAAAGAACTTTCTTAAATATTAACATCATTTTAAGAATTTTAAAGTTTTGGATAAACGTGATAATGTGTATTTAATCAGTATGATGTTGACTTTTTTCCTCCTTTGAAACATTTGTGACTTCTGTGATAGTTTTCTTTTTATCTTTCTAGCTCTTCAGTTTCTTACCTTTAACATGCCCATCAGTTGTTGATGTTCTGTTCTTGAACATCTTTTTACCATATACACTCTTTCTGGGAGATTTCATCCACACTCCTGGTTTCTTGTATCCCTGACTTCAGGTTCCACGTATACTCACTGGCTCCCAAATACGTATCTTCTTGCCTGAGTGTGTGAAACATGAATCCAGCCTCCAGTAGACATAGCCATTTGGATATTCCATGGGTCTCTTAGCACAATGTGGACAAGACACCATTTCCCTCAGCTCCCCCTCTGTTGCTTTTTTTGTTGTTAAAAGAAAAAATCCCACAAGTTTGAATTTTATATTTCCTCTCACCAGCGAGTAGAAACACTGAGTTCTTTTGCTCAGAAATGTAGTGGTCATCGGTGATTTATTCACCTGCTACAGCTACCTTCCAAGTCTTCCTCTTGGACGTAGTATGGTGCTGCACAGTAAGAGGTGTCTAATTAAAACATTTTGGTATTAAGAACAGAAGCAAAATCACTAGTGAAATGTCTTAATGTCTGTATTTGTATGAGATTTAGGATAAATTAAGTCGTCAATTATTTATCTGATTTTGAGGTGAGGAAGACTTCCTTGAGAATGAAAGCAGAGGACGGAAACGAAAGAAGATACTGATTAAGATACTTATGATTTTATTCTTTTAAAAATATGAAATAAAACTTTTTATATGCCGAAAGTTCTGTAAATGAAATTAAAGACAACAGATGGTAATAGTACAGTGTAATACATGTTATTTTAGAAGTACTGGACATTTAAAGTACATTTTACATAGTAGAAGAAGCGATTAGTTCTGCTGTTGAGTATTAGGAAAAGTTTCACAAAGGAGGTAACCCTGTATTTTGTAGAGAATTGATTTATGGGGGCACATTTCTCTGGATTAGTATATTATAGGGAGCATTTTCCAATATCATTGCCTATGATATCTTTTCAGAATCCTAGAAAAAAATCATGTTAACTTTTCGCTGGACAGCATATATGAAATTCAAGCACTCTCTAATTCAGTCCAGATATGTAAAGAAATTGGTTAAATCTTATTGTGAGGAATATAAATATTTGTATGTATGTATATATGTGTGTGTACACTTTTTTTTTGGCAGAGCTATATTATTAAATCAGTGAAAGTAGCTTCTACATATACTAAGTAAGGACCCTAAAGATTGTCACTTCTCTAAGGGGAAGCATTTCTTTGCTTAAGAAAGAAAAGACCCTGGGGCGCCTGGGTGGCACAGTGGTTAAGCGTCTGCCTTCGGCTCAGGGCGTGATCCCAGCGTTATGGGATCGAGCCCCGCATCAGGCTCCTCCGCTATGAGCCTGCTTCTTCCTCTCCCACTCCCCCTGCTTGTGTTCCCTCTCTCGCTGGCTGTCTCTATCTCTGTCAAAAAAATAAATAAAATCTTTAAAAAAAAAAAAAAAGAAAGAAAGAAAGAAAAGACCCTAAATGTTGTAAATTAAGAAATTCATTCTTAATTTGCACAGAATAAGTACAGAAAAGTATTTGTATGGGGCTGTGAATTTAAGCATTGTTTATATTAGCAAAACAGAAACAAGCTAGGGAACTAGTCTCAGTATTGAGGGTGGGTTAAACATTTTTATAGCTTATATAGTTGAATTCTACACTCTTAAGTTGGATTGAATCATATGTCGATAAAGAATAAAAAAACAAAACAAAAACAAAAGAATAATTCTTGTAGTATAATGAAAGAAATGACACGATAGTTTGACCCTACTTTTAAAAACTAAATATACATGTGCATGCGGGTATAAATTTTTCAAAAGTTTCTAGAGGTATGTGTATCAAGTTTTTAGCAGGGATTCCTATTTGCATTGTTTCTGTTTTTGTAATGATTACACATTATTTTGTAATTTAGCCAGATTGGTATAGATGTAAAAAAAATAAATTCAAGATTAAACAAATCATATATTCCTGTTTCTTAGCTGATGGTATTATTACGAACTTAAGAAAGGCTTAGAGTCCTGTCTCCCTATGTTTTAGGAGTGGATTAGTTGTTTTTTTGGAAGTATATTCCAGAGACTTCTCCTGGTCTGGGAAGAAGGCAGTTATTTCATTCTTTAAGATTATATGGATCTGGAGCGACTGTTTAGTAATTAATATCATTAGTGTTAGGTAGACTTAGTTTTTCATAGTGGAGATAGTCTAATGTTGGATTTGTTATGGTCTGAGTGTTTGCTGTTTCGAAAATAAAGGTTGAATTTCTGGGGAACCTGTTACTAACTGGGGGGAGTATTGTTGGTAAGTGAATCATTCGGGAGCCTAACTCCTTAGGAAGTTTGGAGAATCATGCTGTGAAAATAGGTAGAAAATATTATTAGTTATGAAAGTTCAACTGGTCAGGTTTTATAGTAGGACTAAATTCCGTATTAGCTTGGAGACAAGATGACACGACAGCTGATGAGATTATTATTTTCTCAGATTATTAAATTGAGGAAATCATTTGATAATGTCAAAAACCTACATCAGTTCAAGGCTACCCATGATAGCATCCTGACATTTCTTATGGAATTAGTGAGGAAACAAGGAGATCTTTCTGAACTGTTTCACATATGTATGAACTCATTTTTGGCGAGATTGACATAGGTCTAGGAAATAAGGCAAATGTAATGATGAGGCTTTTGGATCCATTCTTGGTTGACCAGTCAGACTTTCATTTGTGTGTATATTGGTCATCTATTAGGTTTGGGCAGTATTTTATTTATATATATATATATATATGTGTGTGTGTGTGTGTGTGTGTGTATACATATCCTTCCTGTTTTGCATAGTAATTATTTTTAAATCTCCTATGTGTCATTGTAGTGCTTCCTTGTGGGGAACTATATTAAGGACAGTTATACAAATGATATTTACACAGAGGAAGGATTGTTAAACTAAAAATTATATTTTACAGTGATATTTTTATATTTTAAAGGAAAATTGAAGATAATTTTATAATCAGAATTATTTTTAATTTTATACTAAATCATTTAAGTTTGAGAGTTCATTTATTTACTAAATATTAGGTGCCTACTGTGTGTCAGGTAATAGGTACTTTTTGGAATATCAGTTAACAAAGCAGGTGGATATTCCTGCTCTCTTGGGTTTTACATTCTAGCAAAGAAGGCAGGTATAATAAATGATTAAATCATATAGCTGTATTAGAAGATGATAAGAGCTATGGAAAAGGAAAACAGAGCAGGGAGAGATGTATTAGGAGTACTGCAGGTGGGGGATGGAATTTGCAGTATGAAGTAGAGTGGTCTGGATGACTTCATTGAGAAGGTGACGGTTGAGCAAGACTTGAGGAAGAATGTTTCAGGCAGAGGAAACAAGCAGTGGACAGATCCAGAAGTGAAACTATGCCTAACTTGAGGAACAACATGAAGTTCGTGGCTAGAACAGAATAAGGTAAGGAAGTTATGTGGGCAAATCCTATCTTGCAAGCTATTATTGTAGGGACTTTAGTTTTTACCTTGAAATTGGAGTCTCTTGAAGGAGTTTGAGCAGAAGAATGAATTGACATATTTTAATAAGCTCATTCTGATCACCATGTGGAGAATTTATGATAGAGGAGCATGGATAGAAGCAGGGAATCCAGTTAGGAGGCTGTTGAAATAATCAACATGAGAGATGTGATGGTGGCTTGTACCAGCATGGTAGCAGAGGAGGACGTAGGAGAAGTGATCAAATTGTAGGTATATTTTAAAGGTAGAGTCCAAAGGATATGCTGAAAATTAGATGTGGGAGGCAGAGGATGAGACTGAGAGACATGTAAGGGATGACTCCATGGTTTTCAGAGAGCAACTGGAATGATGGAATTGCCATCAGCTGAGACTATTGGGTAGACGGATTTGGTTTGGGGGTCGTGGAGATGTCAGGGATTCAGTGTTGTAGATTTCAAGTTTGAGATGTTGGATGGACTTCCAAATGTGGATGTGGAGTATAGAGAATAAGCAGTTTTGACAATAAAGAACATGAAAGTTATCATAAAAATACTGGTTCCAATTGAATTAAAATTGAATTTCAAAATAATTTTTTCATTTAGTGAATATTTGCTGAGTATCTCTATTTTTAAAGATTTTATTTATTTTAGAGAGAGAGCGAGAGAGCGAGATTGAGAGAACCAGTGGGGGGAGGGGCGGAGGGAGAAGCAGACTCCCCGCTGAGCAGGGGCCCTGATGTGGGGCTTGATCCCAGGACGCTGGGATCATGACCTGAGCCGAAGGCAGACTCTTAACAGACTGAAACACGTTGGCGCCCCCTTAACGCAAACATTTTAAATGACAATTGTAGCAGATTCTGCGAAGTAAGGGCACCTAGGACTATAGGACATAATGGGGCCTGATTATTCCGATACTTGGGAAAGGCTTTCTTGAAGAAGTGTCATTTGAGGTATAATTCACATAAAAAAAGATTCACTCATTTTAATTGTATAGACAGATGAATTTTGACAAGTCTGTGTGAGCACCACTACAGTCAAGATATAGAATAGTGCTGTCATCCCAAAAAAGTTTTCTGGTGCCCTGTTTTTGTCCACTTTTACATTGGGTTGTCTTTTTTATTATTGATTTGTAGGAGTTCTTTATACATTCTAGATATAAATCTTTTGTTGACTATGTAATATTTTCTACCATTTTTTAAACCTTTATTTTAATTCCAGTTAACATACGGTGTTATGTTAGTTTCAGGTGTACAATATAATGATGACACAATTCCATTGAACACCCAGCGCTCATATAAGTGCTCTCCTGAATCCCCATCACCTATTTAACCCATTCCCCCACCCATCTTCCCATCAGTGTGTTCTCTGTAGTTAAGAGTCTGTTTCTTGGTTGGCCTTTCTCTCTCTTTTTTCCCCCTTTGCTTTGTTCCTTAAATTCCACATACAAGTGAAATCATATGGTATTTGTCTCTCTGACTGACTTACCTTCCTTAGCATTATACTCTCTAGCTCTATCCATGTCATTGCAAATGGCAAGATTTTATTCTTTTTTATGGCTGAATAATACTCCATTATATCATTATATACATATACACACACACACACACACGCCCCACATCTTTATCCATTCATTAGTGGACACTTGGGCTGCTTCCGTATCTTGGCTATTGTAAATAATGCTGCTCTAAACATCAGGGTGTATGTTTATAGGAGCATTTGAATTAGTGTTTTTGTATTCTTTGGGTAAATACCTAATAGTGTGATTGCTGGATTGTCGAGTAGTTGTATTTTTGAACTTTTTGAGCAACTTCCATACTGTTTTCCACAATGGCTGCATTAGTTTGCATTCCCACCAATAGTACAAGAGGGTTTCTTTTTCTCCACATCCTTGCTAACACCTGTTATTTCTTGTGTTGTTGATTTTAGCCATTCTGACAGGTGTGAGATTATAGTTTTGATTTGTATCTCCCTGATGATGAGTGATGTTGAGCATCTTTTTATGTGACTGTTGGCCATCTGGATGTCTTCTTTGGAGAAATGTCTGTTCATGTCTTCTGCCCATTTTTTAATTGGATTATTTGTTTTTGGGTGTTGAGTTTTATAAGTTCTTTATGTATTTTAAACACAGACTCTATCAGATATGTCACGTGCAGATATCTTGTCCCATTCCATAGGTTGCCTTTTAGTTTTGTTAATTGTTTCCTTCATTGTGCTATCTTCTCTCATTTTGAAAGATCTGTTTTTATTCTCTTTTTGGTAACTTTATATGAACAGTTTCTAATTGAAACTAAATCCAATTTATTGATACTGTTTTTCTTTCTGTATCTTGTTTGAGAAATAGTTTGTTATATTAAGGTCATGAAAATATGCTCATGTTTTCTTCTAAAAGTTTTTATCCATGATCCATTGCAAATTAAATTTGTGAAAGATCTGAGTCTAGCAGTTAAGGTTCATTTTTGTTCATATAATATTCAATTGATACAGTACCATTTATTGGAAATACATTTTTACACATCGAATATAAGTTGTTTTGTTGTAAGTAAGATGACTGTATGTGTGGATCTGTTTCTCACTTCTGTCCTGTTGGTCTGTTTATCTATCTTTGCACCAACCATATATCTCAATTATTGTAGCAGTTAGCGGTGTTCTTTTTCAAGAATGTCTCAGCTATTCTAATTCCTTTGCATTTCCATATAAATTTTAGAATTTGTGAATTTTCTTCAAAAAGCCTGCTGGGATTTTGACTAAGATTGCCTGGAATTTCTGGGGAAACTGATATCTTCACTATTTTGAGTCTTCCAGTCAATAAAAATAGTATATCCCTCCATTTAGTGACCTCGAATTTCTTTCAACAGTGTTGCAATGTAGAGGTATTGCACATCTTGTTAGATTCTTTTCTAGTTACTCATTTTTTTTGATGCTATTAAATATGCTGTTATTTTTAAAAGTTTGTTTTTTATTTTTTGGAAATATATAGAAATACAGTTGATTTTTATATATCGGTCTTCTAAATCCAGTTACCTTATTCAAATAATTTTTTATAGATTCTCCTGAATGATAATTATGTGTCTTCTTTTCCCATCTTTATTATTGTTTTTTTTTTAACCTTTTTATACTTTATTTCTATTTTCTTAATACTATTGATTTGTCCGTGGGTTTATTTATTATGTTGAATAGATATGGTGTTACTGGATATTCTTGTCTTATTCCTGAATTCAAGGTGAAAGAGCCCAATATTTTATTGGTAAGATGAAATTAGCTGTAAATTTTTTGTAAATTAGATGTATTAGATTTTTTAAAGTTTGTATTATGAGTCAGTGTTGAATTTTATCAAATAATTTTCCTTTATGTATTGAGGCATTATGTGGATTTTATTTTGGTAATTGGGTGAATTACAGTGATTGCTTTCCAAAAGTTAAACCAGTTCGCATTCTTGGAATTAGCACCATTGGTTGTATAATGCATCATTTTTTTAATACAGTCTGGATTTGGTTTGTTAAAATTTCGTATAGCATTTTTGTGTCTATGTTCATGAGAAAGTTTGGCTTGTAGATTTCTTTCTAATAATGTCCTTTTTAGGTTTTGGTATCAGAGTTTTGGTGACCTCATAAGAGAGTTGGGAGCTGTTGCGGCACCTGAGTGGCTCAGTTGGTTAAGTGTCGGGCTTCGGCTCGGGTTATGATCTCAGGGTCCTGGGATTGAGCCCCGCATTGGGCTCCCTATGCCCCTCCCCACCCCCATGCTCTTTCTCTCGCTCTCAAATAAATAAATAAAATCTTAAAAAAAAAAAAGAATTGGGAATTGTTCTCCTTTTTTTTTATGTTCTCTGGAAGATTGCATATGATTTGTTGAATTTTGTATTCATCTATGTTATTTCCTTCATTGTACTACTTTGGATTTGACTTGCTGTCTTTTCTAGCTGCTTGAAGTGGAAACTTATAATATTAATTTTTCCCCTCTCCCCTGTGTGTGAGCATGTGCTTTCTCTTCTCTCTCAGATAAATAAATCCCCCCTCCAAATCCAACCATTATTATGGATTATTCTGTTTTTCTTTTTGGTCCTGTCAACTTTCTCATTAACGACTTTGAAGTTGTGTTATGAGATGTCTAAAAATTTGATTGTTACATATTCCTGTTGGACTGATCTTATCATAATAAAGTATTCCTCTAGTATTTCTAGTAGTGCTTTTTGTTTTAAGTCGATTATCTGATATAAATATAGTGATATCACCATACTTTTATTAGTGTTTAGTGTATAGTATCTTTTTCTCTTAACATTTATGTGTCCTAAAAGTGGATCTTTTATAAACAGAATATAATTGGGTGTTTTCAAAATCCATTCTAATAATATTTGTTATCTAATTGAAATATTGGGTCCAGATCCATTTAATGAAGAACATGATATAGTAGAATTTGAGAATATCAGCCTGCTATTAGTTTTCTGTTTACCTCTTTCTTGACTTTCTTTGAACTAATCAAGCATTATTTTTTCCTCTCCACCTTTTTTTGGCTGTACATTTTTATATGTGTATGTATTTTTAAGCAGTTGCCTGCGAGATTACAGTGTGCATCCTTGGTTTATTAGGTTCCAGTCTAAATTTGTAGATTTAGCACTTGATGAAAAATGCAAGAGACTTACAACAGTGTAACTTCATTTATTCATTTTGTATTTGTCTTTTGTGTTAGTGCTGTCATAAATTTTACACTTTTATATCTGTTTAAACCATATAAGTCACTGTTACAGTTATTTTAAATATCAATATTAATTTATATTTGTCTAGATATTTACCTTGCCATTTCTCTCTATTAAATCCTCTAGTTCTGTGCTTCCATCTGGAGTTGTTGCCCTTTGCCTTGATAAAGTCCCTTCACTTGTAACAAGTTCTCTCAGCTTTTGTTTATCCGAAACTTTTTTTTTTTTTTTTAAGATTTTATTTATTTATTTGACAGAGACAGCCAGCGAGAGAGGGAACACAAGCAGGGGGAGTGGGAGAGGAAGAAGCAGGCTCCCGGTGGAGGAGCCTGATGTGGGGCTCTATCCCAGAACGCTGGGATCACACCCTGAGCCAAAGGCAGATGCTTAACGACTGTGCCACCCAGGCGCCCCAGTCTGAAACTTTTTAACTCATCATCTTATTGGAAGATATTTTCTCTTATAGAACTCTAGATTGGTTGGTTTATTTTCTTGTTTTGTCTTAGCATTTTAAAGATGTCATTTTATTGTCTTCTATTTCTGTTGTTTCTGATTAAAAAAAATGGTGGTTAGTCTTATTGCCCTTCCTTTATGTCTTATTTTTTTCTGGCTACTTTTTTAAATGATTTTTTTAAAAAAAAGATTTTATTTATTTATTTATTTATTTATTTATTTATTTATTTAGAGATAGAAAGCGAGCATGAGTGGGGTGAAGGGCAGAGGGAGAAGCAGGCTCTCCGCTGAGCAGGGAGCCCAGTGCAGGGCTCGATCCTGGGACTCTGGGATCATGACTTGAGCCAAGGGCAGATGCTTAACCAGCTGAGCCACCCAGATGCCCCTTTTGGGCTACTTTTAAGGTTTTCTCTGACTTTGGTTTTTAAGACTTTGACTCAGGTATGTTTTTCTTCATATTCTGCTGAGGTTTATAGAACTTTGTATGTTTGCTTAGAGACTCATGTCTTGTGTTAGCTTTGGAAAATTTTTGACTAGTATTTTTCAGATATTGCCTGTGTTTCATTTTCTTTACTTTTCTGACTCTAGTTAGTTGTGTGTTAGATCTTTGTAGTATGTTGTACATGTCTTTATGGTTTTTTTTTTTTTTTGGTATATTCTCTCCTTTATATCTGTGTCATATTTTGTGTACATTTCTTCCAGTTTTTACCAGTCTTCTGTTTTACTGTTTCTAAACTAGTGAGTTCTTCATTTCATTGACTATATATTCCAGTTCTGGAATTTCCATTTGACTCTTTTAAGAATTCTAGGACTTTGCTGAAATTCTCCATTGATCCTACTTTGTTTTTGTTTTGTTTTGTTTTGTTTTTGTCCCTGAACATATCAGTTATTTTAAGGTGTCTCAGATAGCTCCAAACTGAATGACCTGTCTTTTTCTGTGTTCTGTTATTTCTCTTACTTGTTCATCTGTTTTTTTTTAAATTTTAGATAAAATTCACATGACATGAAAGTCACCATTTTAACCTTTTAAAGTATGTAATTCAGTGGTTTTTAGTGTATTCACAATGCTATGCAACCATCACCAGTATCTTAATTCCCAAACATTTCCATCAACTCAAAAAGAGACCTCATAATTGTTGACATCAATCCCAGTTCTTCCTCTACCTACCCCTTGGCACCATCTAATTAGTGTATGTTCTTTCTCTCTGGATTTACCTCTTCTGGATATTTCATATAAATGGAATTATATGATGTGTGGCCTTTTGAGTCTGACTTCTTCCACCTAGCATAGTGTTTTCAAGATTCATCAGTGTTGGGATGCCTGGGTGGCTCAGTCAGTTAAGCATCTGCCTTCAGCTCAGGTCATGATCCCAGGGTCCTAGGATTGAGCCTCCCATTAGGCACCCTGCTCAGTTGGGAGTCTGCTGCTCCCCTTGCTTGTGCTTTCTCTCTCCCCCTCTCACAAATAAATAAAATCTTTAAAAAAAAAGATTCATCTGTGTCGTAGTATACATCAGTACTTCATTTCATTTTATGACTAAATAATATTCCGTTGTATGGATATTTTTGTTTATTCATCAGTTGATAGACATTTGAATTTTTCCTGTTTTTTGGTTATGATGGATAATGCTCCTGTGAACATTTGTGTGCAAGTTTTGTGTGAATGCATGTCTTCAGTTCTCTTGGGTCTATACCAGAAGTGGAATTGCTCTGTCATATGGTAACTCTATGTTTAACTTTTTGAGGAACTGCCAAATTGTTTTCCACAGTGGCTGCACCCCTTACAATCCTGCCAGCATGTATGAGAGTTTCATTTTCTCCACATTCTTGCCAACCCTTGTTACTTTATGTAGGTTTTTTCTTTCTTAAATTATTATAGCCATCCTAATGAGTGTTGGCTGTTCATTCTTACTTTTTAGAATGCTTCGTAATTTTTCATTGAATGCCAGGCTTATAAATGAACAATTATAGAGGCTTTACTTGGTGTTGTTTTCCTCCAAAGAGAGTTAAGTTTTCCTTTGGAAGGTGAAATACTAGATTACCTTGAGTACTGAACATTGACTATAAGATTTGTTAGGCCTGGGGCACCTGGGTGGCTCAGTCGTTAAGCGTCTGCCTTTGGCTCAGGGCGTGATCCCAGGGTTCTGGGATCGAGCCCCACATCGGGCTCCATGCTCTTCTGGGAGCCTGCTTCTTCCTCTCCCACTCCCTCTGCTTGTGTTCCCTCTCTCATTGGCTGTCCCTCTCTCTGTCGAATAAATAAATAATACTTAAAAAAAAAAAGATTTGTTAGGGCTGATATGTTCCATTTTGACCTTAATCTAAGGAGAGCCTTTTTGAAGTCTCAACAGAGAGCTTGAGTTGTTTTTGAAGGCCTTTCTAACTTGGTAGAGACTACACTCCAGTCTGTTTCTTTAGCATTGGGCAGAAGCTGAAATATTCCGCTCAGCTCTTTAGCCTCTTAGCTGCTGTTTTATGCTAGTTTTCTTGAATTTTTGTCCTTTTTGTGGTTCTTCCACTCTGGCACTTTGTTCTTTGATTTCTAGCTTTCTGATAGCCCAGAACTCCATCTTCTTCTCAGCCCAGTAGGGCTGCCACTTCTGCTTGGGCTCTATTTTCCTGTTACACAGCAAAGTCAAGGACAAAGTAAAGGTGCTTGTGGAGCTGATCTTTGGTGCTTCCCTTCTCTTTGGAGTTGTAGCCTCTCCTGCTTCTCTCTGCGTATGTTGCTCTTCAGTGTCTTCAAACAGTTTTTACATTTGTCCAGATTTTATAACTTTTAATTTTATTTTTTTTTGAAGATTTTATTTATTTATTTGACAGAGAGAGAGAGACAGCCAGAGAGAGAGGGAACACAAGCAAGGGGAGTGGGAGAGGGGGAAGCAGGCTCCCAGTGGAGGGGCCCGATGTGGGGCTCGATCCCATAATGCCAGGATCACACCCTGAGCCGAAGGCAGACGCTTAACGACTGAGCCACCCAGGTGCCCCCAGATTTTATAACTTTTATTAGCAGGAGGGTTAGTTTGATACAAGCTACTCTATTATGATGGGAGTTGTGAATACTGATATTTCATTAAGTGCATCACAAGAAAACGAAAAAACTGTTATCTTTTGAGAGTGAGAACATAAATTTTCAGCAGAAAATTTGGATAAGACTATAGAAGGAAGGATTTTTATTTTCAAACTAGAGGGTCACAGCTGTGTTTGAACGATAGTAAAGTATCATTTCAACATAAGATACGTGACACAGAGTTGATGTTGGTAATTTAAAAAAAACTGAACAAAGTTGTTAAGTGTTTAAAGAATCCAAAGTGGATAAAAATTTAAAATGAGAATTGAGGAGGAAATAGTTAATGAAGAGCAATTATTTTCTGGATTTAGTAGTGAAGAAACAAAAACTGTGAATTTTATTTGTTTATTTTTAAGATCTTATTTTTTATTTATTAGGAGAGAGAGCACGAGTGGTGGGGAGAGGCTGAGGGAGTGGGAAAAGCAGACTCACTGCTGAGCAGGGAACCTGACTTGGGGCTTGATCTGAACCAAAGGCAGGCATTTAAACAACTGAGCCACCCAGGTGCACAGAGACTATGAATTTTAAGTGGTTACTATTAGAATAGTACTTGGTTATTTGTAGATGTTAGTGATTATTAAATGGATGGCAATTTGAGTATTTACATGTGATGGCTAAAAGGCAGTGTTTATCTGTTAAGGGTACCAGAGAGGATTGTGTTCCCAAAATCTGGATGGTACAGAAAGGTTAACTAACTAGCCATGTAAAAATGTGGAAGGAAGAGAATGACTAAAGTTACAGGAGTAGATGTTATGTTTTTAGAACATGGAGAAATAGAGAAAGAAGGCAGACAGAGACGTGTAAAGAATATAGCTCCTTCTCCTGTAGGCTTAAAAATGGGGGTTTGGAAAGCAGCTAACCATTTGCTTTCTTTACCAAAATATCTCTAAGAAGGAAGCCAGGTGTTGCCGACCACCTTGTATTTGTGTTTTTCCTTTCGCCCTTTTGTGAACTCTCAAGGTTAGTCAGTGATTTTCTTCACACTTTCATTAGGAAATTTGCCAAAGGCATCCTTTTGAGGCAGCTGTCTCTGTACCCTTGGAGGCCATCAGTAATGTTTTCGATCTATAGGAGTCGTCGGCACAAAAATGTTGGACTGAACTGAGTCTTCGTGGTTTAAAACATTCTCTTGCCAAAATTACTTTATTTCCCTCTCAAACTGTAGTACAAAGTATATCACATTTTGGGGCTTCTGGTCCTTTTATAGTTTTTTGTTATTGTATCTTTTCAGGTAAAATCCATCATTAATAGTAAATATATCTAAATATATTAATTTAAGGAGATTGAAGTTTTAAAACATAATTTAGCAACAATGGACACATTAAAAATCCTTATATATAAATAAATGTGAATTTTTGTATAGAATATTAAAAAAATTTATTTTCACTATTGAGATTTTGTAAGGTAAAATATACCTTAATTGGTGGTGTTCTTTTGGTCTGAGGTGGTCAGATATCTTCATACTAAGATAAGTTTTTGGGGCATATTAAATTTGATGTAAATAATTTGGTCTATGATTAAAATGCATTAGAATAAGTTGAAATGCATTTGTTTTTGTTTCTGTTCAGTTTAATAATATAGGCAACTGTTATATGCATCTTTAATATATTAGTCTAACTGTTTCTCTTGTTTTACTAAACTGTCTTCTTTCAGCCACCCACACAGAATATGCCTATGGGTCCTGGAGGGATGAATCAGAGCGGCCCTCCCCCACCTCCACGCTCTCACAACATGCCTTCAGATGGAATGGTAGGTGGGGGTCCTCCTGCACCACACATGCAGAACCAGATGAACGGCCAGATGCCTGGTAAGTTTTTCTCCTCTAAGACATTAACACCAGAGTTGCTTAGCAACTGAAACGACATGGGGGCTCAAGGGATACTAGATTGTTGATGACAAAACTGCTTTGAATGCCCCCGAGTACAAGCTCTCTTAGAGTTTGTTAGCTACAGAGCTACGTGACCTGTATTCAGTGTTTATCAGGCTGCCCTTGGGCTTTGATGTAGCTGACACACAGCATTCCTCTGATGAACAGAACTGGCTAAATTTAGTCTGTCTGAAACTATGCAGTACAGCTGGCTTTAGAAGCTTTTTGGAAAAAAAGGCATTGCGCCATAACTTAAGAATTAAAATCTCTTTATAGATTATAAAGGTACTATAACGTTTCCTTGGGTTTTGTATTTACTTAAAAATTTACTGGTCCCGGAGACAGTATTGCTGGAAAAAAACACGTGGGGAAAAGAAAGAAAATCTGTAAAGTACTAATATATTTAGTATTTCCTCATTGATACTGCTGAAGATGAGTATAGATTTTTATGCATACATATGTTTATAGCATAATATAAATATGGAAATTGATATTAAAGTCAATTTAAAAGAAAAATAATGTCAAATGTTTTATATAATGAGATATTCCCATTACTACTTATCCATTTTAAGTTTGGAGCCACTGAGAATATCTTCTAGGTTATTGCATGCTTAATTAGTTACCTTTTGCTGGTTTGAACTTTTAATCTGAAAAGTATCTTTAAATTGTTTTGTTTTTGTAACACTAGCTGCAACCCATACCCATAATTTTTGGTGGGTTTTCTGCATTTGATATGAGAATATTTTTACTTTCTAAAGACAAAGGCTATTTTCATTAACTAAAAGGAAGTATTATGCAAATAGGAATAATGAAACTAAATTAAAATTACAAAGTAGTTCATTTTTAAAATTAGTAATTAGCATCCTTAGGATAGTGTTGTCTTAGCTGAATGTATTGGTTGGTAACATTGGTGTCCAGAGACAATGGGTATAGGAAATGAGGTAAAGGGGAGCACAGAGCAAAAGAAGCCAGGTAGCCTGCTTTATAGAAGATTGATATGTGATTGATTCATCTTGTAGGAAGGTGGTGCTGTTTTGGTGGCTGTCTTGTTTCCTGCGGAGACTTGCCACAATCCATGGCCCCCACAACCCACACCCTGTGTGGGGATGTGAATAAAGACATAACTATTTGTTAGGTTGTAGTCAGGAGGATGCTTCTTGCTGAATTCACATTTAGCTCATCCGGACCTGTTGTTTTTAGAATTGGAAGGGTAGTGCTAATGCACGTTAGCAAGTTAAGACTTTGTGACTTTTTATGGTGGTACTGTTAATTAGAATTTTGACTTAATTTCTCCATGTAACATTCAAGCTTAAGGCCAAAGAAGCACTTGAGCAGCAATGTAATTATGGTTAACATGATATTTGGGCTTTTGTATAAGGCCATCTGGAGTAGTTATATTCTTTATAAACCAGAGATTTTCAACTAGTTATGACCTGCGTTGTCCAGAACACTGTAGAGCTTCCAAAACAACTCTCTTACATAGAGTTCTAGTTAGTTGTAGGAGAAATTGAAGTCCAGTTACTTATGTTTCCTTTATTTAATAAGCTCCTTAATAGAGCTTAGCCAACTTTTTTATGCATATGAATTTGTATCTAAAGCTTTTAATTTCCTATTTTAGTTTTGTTTTTTTAATATTTTCTAATCTAAGTTGTAGAGCTATTTACATGCTCCTTGATTTTGGTCAAATAACCACAGTTTCACGTTCCTTTTTAAAAACATTTAACGATTTAAAAAAAATTAGATAATAATAAATCTGTGGTACCAAAGTCAAAAGGTACCAAAGGGTATATAGCCCCTGCCTCCAGATACTTTGTTCCAGAGAGTCATTGGTTCTAGTTATCCTTAAAGAGAGATTCTCTGTATCCAGAACACATGCATAACACCCTCTTTTTTTTTGTCTTATTCTTTTAAAAAAACAAGTGGTAGCATACATTATGTAGTATTATATATAATATTTTTTCCCTCTTAAAGATAGATCTTAGAGCCTGTGAGTATATAGAGATATATTTTGGAGACCACTCAGTACTTGAAGAGCTGCCTCATGCTTTTGGTGACTGTATTTCATTCTTTTTCATGGGTGCCCCTGATTTATTTGAAGAGTTCCTTATGATGGAAATACAGGTTATTTCTAGTCTTCTGGTATTAAAAATTATGCTTCTGTGAGTATGCCTGTAAAATAAAAGTAAATAAGTAAATAAATAAGCACACATATACAGTTTTGCATTCATGTACGTGTACACACAAAGAACTGTATATTTATAGAACTGCCGTTGTTGGGTTAAAAGTATATGCATTTTAAAATATGGTAGTTGTTGCCAAATTGCTCTACATAAAAATAGTACTTATGTATATGTTTATATATCTCAACAATGTGTGAAATTACTTTTCTTCATAGATTAAAACTTTGGGTCTTTGGAATCTGAAAGATGAAAAAAGGGTCTCATAGTTTTAATTGGCCTTTTTATTGTAAGTGAAGCAAGCAGTCCTCTCATGTTTATGTCCCTTTGGTAGTTTTTGTGTGAACTGATGATTCATGTCCCTTGCCATTTCTTTTATTGATGGTGGTCTTTTACTAACTTTAGTTCAGTCTGTGATAGGTCTTGTTAAAATTTTTTTCCCAGTTTTTCTTTTTATTATTTTGTTTAGTTTGGTCTGGTTTGGTCATATTTAAATTTTTTATTTTTATGTAGTCTAGCTTATTAGCCTTTTATGGCTCTGGGTTTTCTGGCATATAAGAAGGCCCTTCCGCTTCAAGATTATTTTAAAAGTTCTCCTTTTTGAAATTCTCCTTTAAGGTTTTTTTTTCATTTTTGTTTTTTCTTTTGTAATGCTTAATTTTTTTATTCGTCTGAAACTATTTTTGGTAGAAGGAATGTGGTAGGCCATTTTCCAGATAGCTACTCAGTGGTCACACTATTTATTGAATTGTCTTTCTTTTGCTACTGATATTTAATTTCATCACTACTTTACAAAATTAGAAATTTGGATGTGTTTTTAGACTCTACTCTGGGCCCATTGATCTGTTAATTCATTTATGTGCTAATACTACACACTTTTAATTATTCCAGCTTTATATGTTTTGCTCTCTTATAAAGCTAGTCCTTCATCATTGCTTTTCTTTTTCAGAATGTTGCTGGCTTCTAAAAGCATCAGTTCCTTAATCTATAAAATGGGAATAGCATCTACCTCACAGTATTTGCTATCATTCATGTAAAGCATTTACTTTGTTTGCTATTGATTAAATACTCAAGTTATTGTTTGGTATGCAAAAAAATAAAAAGCTTTTAAAGCACTTTTTAATAGACCATCTGTTTAACTTTCATATTTGGTTCTGACCACTTTTCTTCAAAGGGCCTAACCATATGCCTATTCAGGGACCCGGACCCAATCAACTCAATATGACAAACAGTTCCATGAACATGCCTTCAAGTAGCCATGGATCCATGGGAGGTTACAACCATTCTGTGCCATCATCACAGAGCATGCCAGTACAGAATCAGATGACGATGAGTCAAGGGCAACCAATAGGAAGCTATGGCCCCAGACCAAATATGAATATGCAACCAAACCAAGGTAAATAAGCTTGATGTCATTCTTCTTTTAAAAGGTTTTTTTTTTTTAATCAAAGATTTTATGTATTAGTGAGCATGAGCAGGGGGAGGGGCAGAGACTCCCAGCTGGGCAGAGAACTCCACACATAGGGATGCAGGTGGGGCTCCAGGCAGCGCTTGATCCCAGGACCCTGAGATTATGACCACAGTTGAAGTCATGCTTAACCAACTGAGCCACTCCGGCACCCCGATGTCATTTTTTTTTTTTTTAATTTTTTTTATTTGAGAGAGAGAACACAGTGGGGCGGCGGGGAGCAAGCAGACTTCCAGCTCCGCGGGGAGCCGGACTCCGGCTGATCCCAGGACCCTGGGATCCTGACCTGAGCCAAAGGCTGACACTTAATCATCTGAGCCACCCAGGCACTCCAGCCCCTGATGTCGTTCTTGAGTAGACTGCTGTGTTAGCCTTTGAAAATAAAACCTTTTTTTCCAAGTTGGTAGTTGATTCATGAAAATAAAAGTTTGAAGTGAGTCATAATCCTATCCATAAAAAAGGAACATTGAGTTTGAAACTAGCTTGAAATAATTTTTTTTATATTTATAAGTTTGCTTAATCAAGCTTTTAAAGCTTATTTATCTTTATGTCTTTTGGACACTTCATTTGAGGTTCTTGGATTTTTATTTAAGAAAAATTTTTTTTCAATCTAATAAATGAATAACCAAACATTTGGTTTAGAGCTAGAAAGCTGAGAAGATATTTTATCTTTGCAAGTACAATCCCTTAAAAAGATTTTATTCGTTGGTTTATTTTACTTATTAAGGACATATTAATTTATATTAATTTCCCTTGATTTTTATGAATGTTTTCTGATGTTGTATTTCAGCATTGAGAAGTGATTTTAACGTAATTTGTTTATTAGAGTGTTCAGTGGAGATGCTGCTGTCTTCTTCTCTTCTTAGAATGGGGTGAAGTCTATTAAAGTTTATTACCAATCTCAGAGAATGAAATTATCATGTTTCTTTTTTAAGTATTCTTGTGAATAATAACTAAAAACCAGTAAGTGGCGCTCTGTTCTGCTAATTGCCCTTTAAAACAGTTGGCATATTGCCAGCCTAAAGCTATTTCAATTACAAAATGTGAGGTTAATGCAATAAAATTTTCTAGATTTTGATTTTGAAAAACAAATCACCAAAATTCACCCAGATAAAAGAAGTTAAGGTTAATCTGTTGACAGTTACTTATGATGAAATAATATATTCTGATATTTAAAGAGTAATACAGATTTTTTTGTAATTTTCATGAGATACACTGAAAACAAAGAGACAGTAGAATAAATTGTCAATGTAGCATCACAAAACTGGTGCTTGCTCCATCCATTTTTTCCCTCAAAGTTGTTTAGTGCCCATGATGGATTTTTTTTTTTTTTTTAATTAGGGCAATTAAAGGTTCAAAATAACAGCAAGATGCAGTCAGTGCCAGGTCAGAAGGGAGTCCAGATGTTTCTCTATACAGTTTGGTTAAAAGGAGAGAGAGCAAGAAAATTCATAATGATTCTCACAGCAACTCCAGTAATGATGGCACACTACTTAGAAACTATCATGAAGAAAAGAATAGGGTGTGCACAAGAATGGGTGTTGCTGTATAATATTGGGTTGATATGACATCATACGATTTGAAGAACCAAAAAGTCATGCATGTAGCAATGTGTATGTAGAAAATAGTAACTTTTTGGAGAAAAGAATTGAGGTGTTTATAGGAATTTTTTGTTCTAAACTTAGGAAGCAACTATTTTTTAAAATGTCACATTTTGTATTTGTATTACTAATGTACAGTTTTTCTTTTTAAACTATAAGTGCTTTTTGCTTTGTTTGCATAATCTGTGAATTTCTTAATAGTCATTTTCTATATTTTCTACGTAAGGATCTGATTTAAAGAAATAAGTTACTTTTTAAAAAAGAGTACGATGGAAATCAGTGAGGAACTTTTCAATATTTAAAAAATCTCTTCAGGACAAATAAACTTTGCAGTTAAATTTTGATATTTCAGATACAAAGAACACCAAAGAAAACTACAATTGCCAAAAAAGAGAGAAAGTTATATGAGGTTGTAGCAATATCTATGGTTTTAATCCTATGAGTTCCTCGTAAAGATATTTTAATTATATGATAGCTATTGGATGAAAAAAAAATTTTAAATATGAGTTTTAATTTAAAGTTTTAATATTCATTTCATATAAAACATTCAGCTCAGGTCTGGTCGTGAGATTCCGAGGCATTTCCCCTGCCCGTTGGGCTCTGCACTCAGCACAGAGTCTGCTCATTTTTCTCTCTGCCTTTCCCCTCTATGCGTGCTTTCTGTCTCTCAAATAAATAAAATAAATCTTTAAAAAAATATTTTCTTAGATAGCTTTAAAACTAAGCTACATGTTTTACATTATTAGTTTTCTGTTCTTGGACTCTGTGCTCAGCGGGGAGTCTGCTGGAGATCCTCTCTCTCTGCTCCCTCCCCCTAAAATAAATAAATAAATAAAATCTGTTTTGATAAATAGGTGGAAGTAAATCAAAGGAGACCACATTTTAAATAGTCCTTCTTTGAGAAATGCTTAGGAAACACTCAAATTCTATGAACAGAAACATTTTTGACTTTCAAAAATTTTTCTTAATGTTTGTTGAGATACTATTAGCTGTTCGAGTTAAGATAAAAATATTGAAATCTTTTGGCTATCCCTATATTTCTGCATACATATCTCTGTATCAAGAGATACTAGAAAAACTGTTAAAGCTACTTAACGATATTTTAATAATGGGGTTAATTAGTCAAGGAAAAGACACATTTGTGGGATTTCAGGTGACAGGAAAAACAAAGAGTAATCCAGAGAATTTTAATTTTGTTTTGAAAAGGAGGAATTAAAGGCAGTTATTTAATTATTATATTAATAGTTATTAACTGTTTGACATATTTGGGAGCTTTAACTGATGATGTGGTCGTAGTTTTTGAAACAAAACATTGCAAGTCAGGGTCTAGATGCATTTGTTCTGGTAGCTTTGAAGTGGCTTTCTTTTTACCCTCCCTCTGTTCCTTTTTTTCTCTCTCTGCTTTGAAAGTGAAATTAAGGGGGAAAAAATAACTGTCTAAAAATGTTGTCATTGTAATTTAGGAGACTGATTGAAATTAATCCAAGAGGTGGATATATATTTACAATTTATCATTTCGATTGTTTCAGAAAGCAGAGAGAAATAGTCTGTTAACTTATACTGTTAGCTCCAGTATAATAAGCCACACTGTATACTAGTGTTATAAGAGAAGTATCATTTCTAGGAATGAAACTGTGAAATCTTTTGAGCTTCATTAGTTCTTTAAAAGTTGTTTTTAGCTCTTGAGTTTTACTGAAAAATTAAACCAAATCAGTGCAAAGATTATTATAACAAAACCTTGCAGACCTGCCACACAAAATACATCTTTTCAAAAAGCTGCACAAAAAGTTGACCCCATTAAATGTATTAATTATATATTACTGTGTTCATGGTTATTTAAAAAAAAAAATTCAGCACTTTTCTTTTTTTTGAACTTAAAAAAATGCGTATGTGACAATGGCATTGTAATTGTGCCCACTTCTAGTAGATTTATAGTTTCATATGTATCTATGACTTGAGAAGACTGAAATATTCTTTAATTTGGCAGCTAGATTTATTATTACAGCAAAGTATTTTCCTCTCTGTTGGTTTAGAGGGTCTACTGCTTCCAGATAAAATGAAAGTTTTAAGAAGTTTTTAATTTGTTTCTTACACTGCTCGCAAAATGTTGTAAATTTGATCAATCCAACATAAACTTTCCTTTGTTATTTTCACTATTGTTCAGATAAAAGTTCAAGGATTATCACTTTGAACTTTAAGAGTAAGAGTTATTAAAAGTGAATCACCATTTTCTTACATAATTGGATCTGCTTACTCCTGTATATAATATAAACTTCACTAGAATTCAAATACTTGAATTCATTAGAATTACAAAATGAAGGAGGATGTTCATACTATTTTGTTCTAGTGCCTAGAACAATGTCTGATGGTAGGCATACAAAATCTGTTTCTTCAGTGAATAGGAATTAAACCCAAATGTCATGTAATGACCTGGAAAGACAGTTAGTACCTTAGATATATTTCTTTAATAAAGCAACAGGTATATTCATTAGTGTAATAAAAGTAAAATTAGAACAGCAAGGCTTTCTGAAAATGACCAACAGTCACATTTGATAGAATTAGCGTATTTTTTATTCCTAGGCATTAATGATTATAACTTTTCTCATTTAACATCATTTTACTAATTACATATTCAAATATAAGGAGTTTTCACAAATTACTATATTTGTGTTAAAATGTGTATTTCACAAGTTCCATGTGTATAATTCTTCAGACTTGGATCTATATCTTGGCCCTGTAGATTGTATGTGAGACCTTTGACTAAATTACTTAATAAGTAAGCTTAAGTGAAACAATTCATATTAAAACCCTCACTCAGTAATTGTTTGCATAGTTTATATGAAATTAGTTGGTCGGAATAAAAAACTTTTTATTTATTTATTTATTTATTTATTTATTTGTTTATTTGTTTATTTGAAGATTTTATTTATTTGACAGAGAGAGACGCAGCGAGAGAGGGAACACAAGCAGGGGGAGTGGGAGAGGGAGAAGCAGGCTTCCCACTGAGCAGGGAGCCCGATGCGGGGCTCGATCCCAGGACTCTGGGATCATGACCTGAGCCGAAGGCAGATGCTTAATGACTGAGCCACCCAAGCACCCCAAAAAACATTTTAAATAACAAAAAAATTTGAGATAAATTAGTTGTCTCTTTTAAGCACATAAACTTTATTTCTGGTTTTAGTGTTTGAATGGTATTAAGAAAGTCCTAATTCATTTAGATGGTAAGTTGCAAATGATAATGGTCTGATCTGGAGGCTTGATGTTAGAATAATGGAAAATTTTTCTTTCAGTACCTTTATTATGTAAATATAGAGGGCGAAAAAATACGAAGGGCAAAAAGTATATATTATCATAGCCAGCAGTGTTATATTTATCATCTTATTATAGAGTGGATTATTGTCTGGTAAGAGCTGTACCATGCAGATGTGCTTGAGAAAAGCCTACCACTTACTTGTGAATGTATATTGTAGTAATATATTTCCTTGTGCCTCTTTGTTTTCAGTATTTACAGATCTACCTCATTTTAAAAATAGCATTCACTTTTATGGATCTAGCATAATTTATTTAACAAAACCATATCCACTTTTGATATGGTTCTAGTCTTTTATTATTATAACTATTTCTGGGACAAACATTTTTGTATATATGTTGTAGTACTTACACAAGAATCCTGTAGAATAAATTCTAGAAACGAAATTGCTAGGTAAAATATATAAATACATAAAATGTCCAAGAGACATAAATATTCAGACCATAGCATTTGCCATTCGCATTTTTTCTGTGAATTGCCTGTTTGTGTTCTGTTTTCTGTGCTTTGTCTGTTTATTATTAATTTGAAGTAGTTCTTTTTGGATTAAGGCTGTTTGTCCTTTAGTATACGTGAAAACATGTTGTAAGTTTTAGGAGAATAGGAATTTAGCTTTTTAAAATGTCTTATTCTGGTAGTAGGATTCTGAAATGGTAATGTTTGTGGAAACGTGTAGTTATTTATTAATTATGTCAGGGCTTTCATTCAACATTAGTTAAATTATGGTCCAGATAGACTTATGTAATATTATTGATAAAATACTTTGGAGGACTCAGCATGCTTACTGGTATATTAAAACATCTGAGAAGTCTTACAGTAAAGGAACTGATTTGATTTTGGTTAACACAAGTGTATTACAAGTATAACACAAGTGGTAATACAAGTTTTTTTGGGGGGGTGCATATCAAAAATATGAACTAACATTCAGTGAGTGCCAGGTACTGTGATAAAGTACTTTACATGTCTTCTTTAGTTTAATCCTCACAACGTCTTTGAGGTAGTAGTACTATTATTATCTTTATCCCACGGGTGAGAAAACATCCCATGGAAATATAAGCAGGCCTTGTTTGTACGGTTTTGGTATGCATGAATTTCAGTTACCACAATTTAGTTAAATGACACCTCCTCAATGACATGGTTCAGATTTTAGTTATGGTGTATGAACTGTATGAGTCCTTGCATGAAGTACAAACTTAGCTTCTGTCTCTTCAGATTAACGAGTCACTCCATAAAAACAGATGATTGTTGTGATCAGTGACTGTTCATGTCACTTTTAGATGCTGTCAGTGATTGGTCACTGTATATCTATCCTTGTGTGCACACAGCAGAGTATGTAATTGTGTTGCTTCCTTGGCTCCCAGTTATAAACCTATGTGATATTTTACAAAAGCTAAAAGTGTAGCAGGGAAATGAGAAGTAATACTGCTGGAAATGAAATCCAAATCCTTTGTGAAATGTGAACAGAGTTAGAGAAGAAATTGCTGACTGGGGGGATGTTGATACTGCTGCCATTCGAGAGACTGTAGATGTGCACTGCAGGTCCTTAGTGAAGGTGAGCTCACTGACATAACACGAGAAAACTGGTTGAGATGAACGAAGATGTCCCAGAGAAAGTAAGACCGGCAAAATACTTCATTTTGAAATTCTTGGAGACATTTCATAACATTGAAAGTACAAAGGATAAAATGTTGGATGCTGATCCATACTTAGGAAGATGACAGTTGGCCAGGCTGTAGAAAAAAAATGCTAGCTCTGAGAATTTAGCCAACTGCAAAGTTACAGGGAATGGTTCCTAAGACTGGCCTCACTTCTGACACCAATTGCAAGTCCTAACGTTCCAAAAAGCACCCTCAGGGTTGGTAATTTATTGGAAAGGCTCACAGAGCCCACTGAAAACTGTTAACACTCGCAGTTATGATTGATTAGAGTGAAAGGATACATCAGCCAAGGGGAAAAGTGCATAGAGAAAAAGTCTAGAAGAGGTACCAGAAGTGGAGTTTCTCTCTTCATGGGAGTCAGGATGCTCTCCTGGTCCCAGTGTGTGACACTGTGCACAGTATATTGCCAACCAGGGGAGTTCACCTGAGCCTCAGTGGTCAGAGTTTACATTGGGGCTTCCATTATGTAGATTTGATTGATTGACTAAGTTACTAATCTTGGTCTATAGCATGTAGTCCTTCTGGGCGTGATGCGAAGCCCCACCCAGGTTCAGGAGCTGTAGGAATCCCCAATTTAATAAATATAGTAAATCTTCAATATGAAAAAAACAATACAGCACTATTTTTCTCCTTTCAAGTACAATATAGAAAATTTACAAATGAAGAAATTATTTCAAATATTGTATTCCATGGAAATGTCATGCTTGACTTCTAGTGGATTTGAATGTGTACACTCATCTCTCTTCACTGTTAAAATTGGTGTATCTGTAATATTGCTAATATTGCAGGTTTCTCGTAGTTACAGTTTTATGTTTACAATCATTACATTATAGTTCAGATTAGATATTTTGTTTATAATTTAATTATTGCTGTATTGGATGAGTTTTTCAAGATTGTAATTTCTTCCCCAATGATGACATTTTTCTAGTTATAAAAATAACTAATATTTAATATGAAATACCTGAAAAATACAGAGAAGAATAAAGCTTAAAATAAAAATCACTTATAATCTTACTCTACAAGTTTTAAGTTATTCTGCAGACAAGCTATAGTCCACCTAGGTATAGTAAGTACGCTGTACTTAGGCTCTTTGTAGCAGAAGTTTGAGTACTTGTACTTACATAATTATTTAAAATAAACATTTAATTATTTTCCCCTAGACTCTTAAGTTCTATGAAGTCAGGAACTGTGTCTTGTTTACTGTTGTATCCTATTTGTTGACTGATAGATTAGCTAGATTTCCTCATGCCATCACAAATTAGAAAACTAGCATTCTTCTCTGTGCTTTGTCATCCATCAACTGTCATTCCAGAAATGAACCAAAGAAAGAATTGTCAGTTACTGTCAGATAAAACATGATCATCAGTTTTACCAAAACCTTCTGGGTTTAGGGGACAAAATTCAGATGAATTTCTTCAGTAGGTTATAAACTTAGTCTCATTATGATGCATTTTTTAAAAATATTTATTTGAGGGAGAGAGGGCACACGAGCATGAGCGGGGGGGGGGGGAGGGAGAGAAGAGAGAATTCTCAAGCAGACTTCCTGCTGAGCACGGAGACGATGCAGGGATTGATCCCACCACCCTGAGATCATGATCTGAGCCAAAATCAAGTGTCAGAAACTTAACCGACTGAACCATCCAGGTAGCCCATGATACATTTTTAAAAACTTTTAATTTTGAAATAATTACAGGTTTACAGGAAGTTACAAAGGAAATACAGAGAGATGCTATGTGTCTTCCGTTCAGCCATCTCTAATCCCTTACAACCACTGTTACTCTTTCATTTTTATAATTTTGTCATTTTAGGATGTTATATAAGTAGAATAGTACAGTATGAGACCTTTTGAGGTTAACTTGTTTTACTTCGCATAATTAACATTTGTTCCAGGTTGTTGCATGTATCAGTTGTTCATTTGTTTGTATTGTAGAGTTGTTTAACCATTCACCAATTGGGGGACGTTTTAGTTTCCCGTTTTTGGCTTTTTCAAGTACAGGTGCTATAAGCATTTGTGTACAGTTTCTTATTTTTACTTGGATAAAAGTTTTCCCCTTTTTTTTTTTTTTTTGTTTTTTGTTTTTTATTTTAAGTAAACTCTACCCAGTGTGGGGCTCCAAGTCATGACGCCCAGATCAAGAGTCGCATGCTCCACTGACTGAGCCAGCCAGGCACCCCTTTTTTCTTTTGTTTTTAAGATTAGGGTTTTTTTTTTGAAAATTTATTTATTTATTTTAGAGAGAGAATGTGAGTAGGGGGAGGGGCAGAGGGAGAGAGAAGCAAGCTGTGCTGAGCAGGGAGCCTGACACAGGGCTTGATCCCACGATGTGGAGATCATGACCTGAGCCGAAATCAAGAGTTGGATGCTTAACTGAATGAACCACCCCGGCGCCCCACCTTTTTTTTTTTTTTTTTTTTTTTTTTTTTTTTCGTTTTTTGGGAATAAATACCAGGAGTGCAGTTGCTGGGTCATATGATAAATGTACATTTAGTTTTTTTAGAAACTGCCTAACAGGTTACTAAAGTATCTGTACCATTTTACGTTCTCACCAGCAATGTATGGGAGATCTGCTTTCTCCAAATCCTTGTCAACATTTGGTATTGTCAGTATATTTTGTTTAATCTTAGCTGTTCTAAAAATGTATAGTGATAGATCACTGTGGTCTAATTTGCATTCCCTAATGGCTGCTGCTGACGAACATCTTTTCGTGTGCTTATTTGCCATCCTTCTGTCCTCTTCAATGAAACGCCTCTTTGTGTCTTTTGCCCATTTTCTAGTTGGATTATTTGGTTTTTTGCTGTTGGGTTTTGAGAATTCTTTATATATTCCTCTAGGATTAATTTTTAAATTTTCTCCCCGTACTTTATTATGTAAAATTCAAACATACAGGAAACCTGAAGGATTGTACCTGTGTAGTTGCCACCTTCATTCTTCAGTTACTGTTTTGCCAAATTTGTTTACTATCTGTCTGGGGACGCCTGGGTGGCTCAGTCTGTTAAGCATCTGCCCTTAGCTCAGGTCATGATCCCAGGGTCCTGGGGTTGAGCCCTGCATTGTGCTCCTGGCTCAGCAGGGAGCCTGCTTCTCTCTCTTCCTCTGCCTGCTACTCTCCCTGCTTGTGCTCTGTCTTTCTCTCTGTCAGATAAGTAAATAAAATCTTTAAAAAAAAATCTTTCTGTTCATCTACTAGTCCATCAATGCATCATATTTTTCAAAATGCATTTCAGAGTAATTTGCAGATAATCAGTATACTTTACTCATTAGCATCTTAGTCTGCATATCATTAGGGCTTAACATTTTATTTTTTAAAATATTTTTTTCTTTAGGTAACATTTACATATAATGAAATGGTGGATCTTAAATGTATCATTTGATGAGTTTTGATATATTTATAACACAAACCCCTTAGGATTCATTTTATAACTAACATCTTAAGTACCCTATGGGATGTAGTTCTATTCCATAAACATTTTATATGAACCATAATCTAGCTTCTTTTATGATAAAAGTGGATGATTGGTTATTCTTTCTCTTAGAACTCTGTTTCAGTGTGAGGTCCTGAGATTATGTGGATCAGAATCATCTGGGGTAGTTTTTAAAAAAGTTTTGTGTGCCCCATCCTATACCTGCTAAACCAGAATCTCTAGGGGTAGATTTTAGAAATTAAAATTTAACAAATATTCTAAGTCAGGCTTATATACAGTCCATTCCCTCACAATTATTCTGGGCAGGATAATCTCTTCAGTGCCAGATGGTTTTAAGTTTTGAGCTTCCTGCTTAGTGACACAAAGCTGTGTGTTCTAATGTAGCCCGTCTCCATGGCTTTCTACTTGGGCTTTTGGAGTTGCTTTCAGTCAACTACAATAGATATTTAGCAGTGACTTTGTTTTTAAATTAATTTTACTATATAGTATAGTTGAAACTATGTAAGAGGTCTAACTGTAAGAAATTGCTCAATTTTTTATTTTTTGGGATTTATTAAGCAACAATACATCCCTTTTCTAAAAATTTTCAGTCACCAGAAAGCTAAGTACATAATCTAATTTCCAGACTAGTTTGTAGAGATGCCTATGATTTAAAATTATGCTTTTGAGAATCCAGGATTTCTTGACCCAACACTGTTGACATTTTGAGCTGCATAATTTGTTGTGGGGGCCTGTCCTGTGCCTTGTGAGATATTTAGCAGTATGTCTGTCTGGTACCCACTAGGTGGCAGTAGCACCACCAGTCAGATCAGTTGTGACCACCAAAAATGTCTCTAGACTTGGCTAAAACGTCTCCTGGGGGCACAATCACATAAGGTTGAAAATCACAGCTTCAAGAAATGGTTAATATAAGAAACTATATATAAGGGTAGTTTGTGTTACTAAAGAAACAACAACAAAAGTTACTGGTACTAGTATGTTTTAATACTTTTTAATACTTAAAATTTATCTAATTTCGTGTTATGAAAAAGTTTGTATCTCTTAATGAACTGTCCTTTTTACTAGCTGGAATCTATCATGTTTCTGTTTTTTTCATTGGCTGCTAGGACACTCAGCTAAGTTTGCATCAGTGACTTTACTAAATTTATGGGATTTTCTTAGTTACTTGGCTCCTCTTTTATCTTTGATATTGTATCTAAATGACTTATTATGAACTATTGAAAACTCTTGGTGAGGACAGATACACATTTTAGTTAAGTAAAAACCCTATTCATTTTATTTTTAAAATTTTTTTAATTTTTAAAATTTTTAATTTTTTTTATTTAAGATTTTATTTATTTATTTGTCAGAGAGACACAGACACACACACACACGCAGAGCTCCCTGCTGAGCAGGAGCCCGATGTGGAGCTCGATCCTAGGACCCTGGGATCATGACTAGAGTTGAAGGCAGATGCTTAACCAACTGAGCCACCCAGGCGCCCCAATCCTATTCATTTTAAGTGGCTATTTAATAGATAGTGGGTTAGCAAATTGCGTTTGCTAGAATAGAGGGATATTTTTTTCTTGCAAATAAATTATTGGTAATACCTTCAAATGAGAGCTAAAAATGGTTTAGTTTGAGATTAAAACATTAAGGAACAGTAGTGAAATATGAATCAGAAATTAGGCTTGGAGAGTATTAGGCAGTTTCATAGTCTAATTCTTATAACATGTACATATAGGTGGGATGAAGAAATTTCTTGCATTTCAGGATTTTTATATTGTATATTATGTTAGTACATACTATGTACTATAATAGTATATTATCCATATAGTAGCATTGTTATCACTATATATTATAGTGCGTGTTTATATATATTATTGAGAATATATTGTAGGTAATGTTACATAGAACTGTTATCCTGGGAGATATTACATGGGAGAGGTATGGTTTGACTTTGGAGAGGAGATACACATAGTGATTAAGAGTATGGCTTAAGTTGTCATCATTTACTAGCTGTGCAGCTCTAGGTAAGATTCTTATGCTTGTAAACCTTTAATTAAATTTTCTTACCTGTAAAGTTTATGATAGTAATACCTATTTCATAGGATTTGGGAGAATAAATAGTAGACAGAAAGCTCTTAGCTTAGTACCTGGCCTCTACTAAGTTCTCATTAACTGTTAGTTGTCATTTTTAACCTTTATTTAAAATAATTCATAGATTAATGATACGATTTATAAAGCTTTAGTGTATTGGTTTGCATTTGAAGATGTGGGAATATATATGTGTGTATGTATGTATACAGAATTTTTAAAAAATTATGTAGGGGCGCCTGGGTGGCACAGCGGTTAAGCACCTGCCTTCGGCTCAGGGCGTGATCCCGGCGTTATGGGATTGAGCCCCACATCAGGCTCTTCCGCTATGAGCCTGCTTCTTCCTCTCCCGCTCCCCCTGCTTGTGTTCCCTCTCTCGCTGGCTGTCTCTATCTCTGTCAAATAAATAAATAAAATCTTTAAAAAAATAAAATAAAAAATAAAAAAAATTATGTAACGCAAATTTTTCCTAGATTAATTAAAACTTAACGTTATCTTTTTAGTTGAGTCTCAAAATATTCTTTTTTTGACCAGTAACTTAAGATACAACTAAGTATAAACCATTTCACTGGAGCAAAGAATTCCAATAATATAGGGGCACCTGGGTAGCGCAGTCGTTAGGCGACTGCCTTCGGCTCGGGGTGTGATCCTGGCGTTACGGGATCGAGTCCCACATCGGACTCCTCCTCTGGGAGCCTGCTTCTTCCTCTCCCACTCCCCCTGCTTGTGTTCCCTCTCTCCCTGGCTGTCTCTCTCTGTCAAATAAATAAATAAAAAATCTTTAAAAAAAAAAAAAGAATTCCAATAATGTAAAACATGATAATTTGGGGAATATTTTACATATGTTTAAGATATAAGACATTGTTTACATAGAGTATCTGTTAGGTGTAAAACTCAAAATGGAAAGAAATAATGTTGTGATGAACATTTGCTACATGTCCTCTTAAAATACTTTCATAAAATGTGTTGTAGACAGTTAAGACATTAGGATCTTTGTGTATGTATTATCACACTTTGTAGTGCATCTTAGCTTCAAAATGATTTATGTAAAAGATGGAGAATAACTTTTAAGCCATACGGTATGTGTTATGTCCTCGTTTGTAAAAAATGGTTATAATAGACTCATTTTGTAGTCTTCCCTCTGTAGTACGGACTTTTAGAACTTATTTTGGGTAACCTTTTGAGATTCAGCTCTTATTTCCATTAGTGTCTCAAGGGATAATAGACATTTGCCAGTGTAGCATATTTCATTGTCACAAGGAAAATAATATTATTCTTAAGCAATCAGAGTTGAAGTCGTAATTTTTTTTTAAGGGGTAAGGTTTCAAGGAAAAAGATGGAAAACATCATGTGTTGGCAATGCTGTTCTTCTCCATTCTCTGTGGTTTTAGGCTTGATCCTGACTGATGCTGAGGATCCTCAGAGGGAGGGAAGTGACAGAATAAAAGAAGGGTGGTGATTGAGCTCTTCGGGATTGAAACTGCTGACAGTCCCAAAAGATAAAGCACAAGTGGCACGGTCTTTTCTATCTCGGCCTTAAACTAGAATTACTTTTTTTCTTTAGAGCAAAGCTTAGAATTTTTTTGTTATTGTATCCTTTTGGATTTCCCCCCACTATTGTGTTTTTGTTTTCTTTCTCCTTTATTTTAAATTTTGGTTCCAATGCATATTGTATGCATTAGTTTTATAGTTACCCCTCTGTAAGACAAGAGGTCTTTAATCAGTGTTGGAGAAGAGAATCAAGGCAAAACCTTTATCTAGTGAAAATGAATTATAGAAATGTCTAATCGTGCTGCCTATTAAATTGTACATGCTAGTATTCAATACTTTATTATATACAAAATATATTATAAAAATTATAAGCTCAATTAAAACTGATTTTTAATTTATTTGGAGAAAGTGCACGTGTGCATCTGTGTTATGAGTTGGGATGGGAGGGCAGAGGAGAGAGAGAATCTTAAGCAGGCTCCACACTCAGCGCGGGTCCAACCAGGGACTCCATCTCCCATCCCTGAGATCAAGACCTGAGCTAAGGTCAAGAGTCTGACGCTTAGGGACACCTGGGATCCAGTCCCAGTCGGGCTCCTTGCTTCTCCCTCTGCCTGCTGCTCCCCCTGCTTGTGCTCTCTCTAACAAATAAATTAAAAAAAAAAATTCTTTAAAAAAAAAAGAGAGTCTGATGCTTAACTCTCTGAGCCACTCAGGCACCCCTTCAACTGGTTTTAAAACTTCAATTAAACTAGTTTCAAACTTGTGTTTTGTCTGGTTCCCAGTTGATTATCTTGATCGTTGCATTCCTTCGCTAAAAACTTGAAAATTAGGATCCTTACCTCTGGTAGTTGAGGTTTACGTGAAATAAATGTGAAAGTGTGTCTGGCAGTGTTAGGTTCTTTTCCCTTCCATTCTCCACTGAGCCATCTTATCCCTACTATTAAGGTTTTTTTTCCTTGTTGAAAGAAAAGTCCTAGAGTAACCTTTGAAAGGTTTATATGTAGGATAAAATTAGAAGGAGAAATGAGTTTGAAATGAAGTAGAAGAGCGAAAGAAGGCAAATAGGAGAAAAGAGCTCTGATAAAATACTTAAGATAATACAGTTCTTCAAATTGGAAGAGACTTAAATTCTTCCTGCTAATGTTGCTGTTTTTGTAGGCCTGTAATATGTTTAAAGAGGTGAGCAAAGGGGCGCCTGGGTGGCTCAGTCGGTTAAGCGTCTGCCTTCAGCTCAGGTCATGATCTCAGGATCCTGGGACCCAGCCCCTTGTTGGCTCCCTGCTCAGCGGGGAGTCTGCTTCTCCCGCTCCTTCTCCCTCACGCTCTGATTCCTGCTCATGCAGACACACTCTCTCATCTAAATAAATAAATAAAATCTTAAAAAAGGTGAACATGTTTTGTTTTAACTTTTATTTAAATAAACAATGAGCTTTTGGCTTATCTGTGTAATTTTGTCTGTAAAAGTTTTCTTGGTCCCCGAATCCTTTCATTTTGTACTTATGTTGTCCCTAAGTCTGTAAAGGAGTACGTAGCTGTTCAAGCAGTAACCTAGGGGATGACTCATACATACTTCTGAGACAGTAATGGTTCTAATGGTAGAATGATGAGTTCTCCATACCATAACTTGACCCAGTGAACCTCTGAGTAGCTCTTTACATTGTTAGATGGCAACACAGAACATTATGGCCATTGTTGATTATTTCATGTGATGTATTTTACTATTGCCATTGTGATTCTATAGCTATGGTAATTTGGCAACCTCTGCATTGCTTGCTTTGAAAATTGTAGTTCTGATAGTGGAGTCTGTGTCTTATTATGGTTTTCTGCTGGGGTATTTTTGATTTTGTGTGTGTTAGAACTTACTAAGAAGCACTACAGCCCTTTGGTTTCAGGAAGCTTTTTTCATTTATAAATCTTATAGTTGGAAAAAGGAAAGAAGACTCTTTAAAATTTTGTCCTAAAGTTAAAGTTTATGAAATTCTACCTATATAAGTATATTTATTTATAAGTGTGTAGTTTCCCTATCAATCATTATATAGTGAAATGAATGGGCATTGAAAAAGGGGGGGAATTGGTATCTAGAAATTAGATTTCTTTTTTTTTTTTAAGATTTTATTTATTTATTTGACAGAGAAAGATAGTGAGAGAGGGAATACAAGTAAGGGGAGTGTGAGAGGGAGAAGCAGGCCTCCCGCCCAGCAGGGAGCCCAATGCGGGGGCTCGATCCCAGGACCCTGGGATCACGACCTGAGCTGAAGGCAGATGCTTAATGGCTGAGCCACCCAGGCGCCCCCAGAAATTAGATTTCTTTCCCTCGGTTTGACCACTGATTTGCTGTGTGATTTTGTGAAGTTTACTTTGTTTTGGTGTATTTTCTTGTATAGTTTAAGGATTCTATTTTTCGCAGAAGGATTGTGTAGATAAATATTATATAGTATATAATAAAAAAATACATTGAGGACGTTCATATATTGTATTCAGTTTGCTTCTTAAAAAATTACTAGAATACTCCTCCAGGTGATTTTAAATCAACTACAATGCGTTAGTTGTTTTCCCTTGTTTGGAGATTATTTTTGGCATGTGAACTTCAATTGAAAGATTTGTTTTTATTACTTGAAGTCAGTTTTCATTACAATACGTTATATATTTTGGGGATTATATGACAAAAGGTTTTTGCATTTCTCTTAAGGTGTTAAAATTATATGCAGAAAAATTATATACATAATGTTTTGTCTGTTTTCAGGTCCAATGATGCATCAGCAGCCTCCTTCCCAACAATACAATATGCCACAGGGAGGTGGGCAGCATTATCAAGGCCAGCAGCCCCCTATGGGAATGATGGGTCAAGTTAACCAAGGCAATCATATGATGGGTCAGAGACAGATTCCTCCTTATAGACCTCCTCAACAGGGTAAGATTACATTTGGGAAATTTCCTGCTTAATATAAGTAACAATATTTGAAAGGCTTTATTTTAATAAGCTTTTCGTGTAGGCAAAGTCAGGGCTTTTTGTTTCTTGATTTTTATGATTATTATATATTTTTTTCTAAAAGGTAGTGGATATAGTAGGGGTCACAAAGTGGATAGGAGCTTCCTGTTACATAGCTTTCTTTGGTCTATTCTGGGAAAAGGTTATATCATTAAATTTTATATCAAAAGCTCACTAATATATAGCAGAAGATACTATTTTAATTTTGAGAAGTTACTTAATATATGGTCAGAAACAACCCCTAGTTTATTCCAAACTGCTCTAATATCAGAAAGATTAATTTTCTACTAATTTGAACCTCTTTTTAAGAAGTTAGTATTTGTTTTTTTAAGTTGGTATTGTTAGATACTGCATGTATGGTCGTAACAATTTTTGTGAAATGTGTGTGGTGTTGCTGTGTGTTTGTGCATCTGTGTATGTGTATAAGAATAGTTTAAAGTATCTCAAATGCCAGAGCATGGGAGGGGAATCTACAGGTGAGAAATAATCTCTTAATGTCAGATTAGAAAGAAAGCCTTTGATGACCTAGAGAACAAATTATTTACCTCTTGACTGGTTGTGGTTTTTCAGGCCCACCACAGCAGTACTCAGGCCAGGAAGACTATTATGGGGACCAATACAGTCATGGTGGACAAGGTCCTCCAGAAGGCATGAACCAGCAATATTACCCTGATGGTAATCTCTCCTAATGTTAATTTTCCCATTTTCTATCCCTGCCCAAGATTAATGTAGATAGCTATTCAGAACATTTTAATGAGGATGAAGAAACTAACAATATGTTTCTTCTAAATTTAGAAACACTTTAATAATCAAAAGCACCAGTGATTGCATTAGTTTATATAATTCATTTCAAATTATATTTGGTTTAGATAGTCCATATTAGTACCATCAGGAATCACATTCTGTCATTGGAATCCCTCTTCTATAAAAGAGGATCCTTTTGTGTTTGGAATTGTTCATTTGAACCAAAGCAAATGTTACTGATTTACTTTTTTAAATAACTGCTTTATTGAGATAATTGACATACTATAAAATTCACCCTTTGGTTTACTTTTATTCATGGTATAAATACATAGAACATCTAGTTCTCGGGTATTTTTCCAGGTTTTATCATTTTAGTTAACGTTAAGTACTTCTCAAAGAACTGTGGTTTATATACATTAGCATTTGCATCTGAAAAATTTTGGAAATTAAGTTATATCCATGGTATAGCTGTGTATAGTAGTTGATAGGATAGGAAAAGCATTTGGAAACCAGATACGAATTTTAATTATTTAGTTTAATTTTTTTTTTTTTTTTTTTTTTTAGTGGGAAGGTGGTTTGTGAAAAAGTGGTCAGTAAAGATACAGTACACTTGGTAATGACCCAAGCATAAGTAGGCTTTCAGTGTACAGTTCGTTCAGTTTTTCTGTGTGTTTGAAAATTTTATGATACATTGTTGAGGAAAAAATAATCCAAACATATAAAACTGTGATACATTAGAGGTAGCTATTCACATTACAGTTATGATTTGTCTTGTTATGAAAGGATTTGTCAGAATCTTCGTTTATCCAGTAAGCTCCCTTGGTATATTTAAGGTAAACTACTTAACAGAGAAACTTGGAGAAACTAAAGATTAAAAGCTTAAGTGTTGGGACTGTTGACTCAAAGCTAATGTAAACTAGTAAGAAGATATAATTTGGTGTATTTAAAAAATCATTTAGGTTGCCATTTTTTGTTAATGTGTAAAGCATAAAGGTATATCGGTATAAGGACTTCGGTTTTTACTGAAGAGCCTCTGCCCATGTAGGCAGAGCAAACGCTCCTCTGTAGAGTCCTGTGTATGATAATTGTTCCTTAGTGATAGTGATGATATGTATGGATGCTTCTTGTTAGGAAATAACATTTTTTTTTAAATCTCAGGTTTTCTTGCCCTGAATTATTCAGAATGTTGGAGGGTTTTTTTTTTTCCTTCGTATGTAGACATTATATTAAAATTTTTTTAATGAAAAACTTCAGTATGTTTATAGACTTGAAATTTTAAAGAAGTGAAATCTAGTTTGTCAGATTTTATGTATTAGGAAGTCTGAAAGTAAACAATTGTTTTGTTTAATTTTTAAAATGGATTTTACATAATTGAGATGAATTTGACATTGTTATTTTTGTCCTGAGTATTTCCTGAAATGTGAAATGTGTATTGTTGCAAATACAACTTTTCTACTCAAAATAGATAGATTTTTTTTTGTGTATATCAGATCTTTAAGGTTATGTAAATTATTTATTACATCAGGGGGTTTAAAAATCTAAATTAGGGTATCATTTTTGCATAGGTGTGTATTAATAATTTTTTGACATTTATGTATTCCATCTACAACGACAATTTTCTTAAATAGCATTGGATATTTTCTTATTATCATTCAGATATTTATGCTAGTAAATATGTAGATTAGGAGTTGGCAAACTTTTTTCGGGAAAGGTCCAGAGAGTAAATATTTTAGTCTTAGCAGGCCATATGGTCTTGGTCTCAACTACTGAACCCCTGTCATATCATGAAAATAGGTATAGAAAATGTGAATGGGCATGCCTGTGTTCCAGTAAAATTTTATTTACAAAAACAGGCCACTGGCCCTATGTATATTGCAGGCCATAGTTTGCCAACCCTTAGTGTGGATATTTATGAGGTGGTTTGGGAACGTTGGAATCTTAGAACACTGAATATAATATTTATTCATAACTGTATTCCTATTCTTAATTAGGTATTCTTTTAAAATTTAGTTCAGATTTTAGCTAACTGAGCGTTATTTCCTGCGTTCTCTTAGTGCAACTTAGTTCAAAGAACTAGACTATTGATTTTCATTAAAGTTAAGTCATAAAATTTATTGAGCCTTAAAACTAAAGGTGTACCCTAGCACTTGACCCGGTATTAATTTTTTGAAGGTGTATGTTTATGATACTCTAGAAATATTTTCTAAAGGCTTCTAGAATGGTAGCATTAAGCAATAATATTTTTTGAAGGTGTATGTTTATGATACTCTAGAAATATTTTCTAAAGGCTTCTAGAATGGTAGCATTAAGCAATAATATTATTGCATCTGAAAATTCTTTATAAGCTACGTATACTTTATGCAAGTAAATAGAATGTGAAAAATTTGTTTCAGTTTCTTTCAGGGGAAAAAAACTTGATGGAGCTTTTTTATATTTTGCATTGTTTTAGCATATGCTGTGGAATTGGCGACCAGCAGAACAGGTGTTTGACAAAATATGATAATTGCTTCCTTTATTCATTCTAATTTAATTCAAGTTATTTACATGTGAAAGGCCTAAATGCTTTCATTCTCTCTTTTTTAAAAAAATTGAAGGTAAAGTTCCCCCCCCTTGATGAGGATTATCAGTTAAGACTAAGTGTAATGTTTCTAAAACTACTGTTTTTTTGCTTTTAAGAAATTTGCACGTTATCTCAGTATGAAAACAATCACATTGGTAAATATTTGGCTAATGCAATTGAAATTATTTTTTATGTATTTCCATTTCTTTTTCTTTTTTTCAATTTTATCTGAAAGTTTAAATATATTTAGGGTTTTCACTCAGTGGCCATTAACGTTTCTTCCTGTCTCTTGTCGAATTGATGTAGGTCATAATGATTACGGTTATCAGCAACCGTCGTATCCTGAACAAGGCTACGATAGGCCTTATGAGGATTCCTCACAACATTACTACGAAGGAGGTATCTATATACCTTCACACACATACACATATATATCCCCTTCTACAGGAATGCAAATTCTTGCATAAGACAACTTCTACCCATGCAAAGCTCTTGTAGAATACTAGCTGCTGGCTGTCTTGAAAGTTACAGGGAGCCCAGAACAATCAAAATAATTTCCTTACAAATATTTAAAATGTATAACCATGACTTGCCATTTCTAACAACAATAAAAAGACTAAAACATTTACAAATAATTTTTTCCTCAGTGGAAATTTTCTATTTGAACATAAATCCATCGATCCAATTTTTTTTTCTTGTGTGTGTTTACATATGTATAATTTTACACATAAGTATAGTGCCTTTAGGAAACAGCTTGCTGATCTTGTGTAGCTAGTGTGTGCTCTTGTAGCTGTCTTTAATTTTGTCTTTTTTATTTTATTTAGCATAGTCATGATCTTATGACTGTGATGTTCCAGTAAATGTAATGCTCGTATGGCAGAGACGCTGAAAATGCTGCAGTTCAACCTTGCAAAATTGGCTTTAACTGCAGTTTGTTTGGCCGAAATCCTTCTGTTTGGTTTGAGTTTTTTCTTTGTTTTGTTAACTTTCAAAAATCAATATGGCATTTCATTTTGTTCTTGTGTTGTTGGCTATGCATCTTAGAGTAAAAAAGTTCATTAAGCGAACATCTCAGTTTTTTTCTCTTCTCCAATTATCCTGTAGGAAATTCACAGTATGGCCAACAGCAAGATGCCTACCAAGGACCGCCTCCCCAGCAGGGTTATCCACCCCAACAGCAGCAGTACCCGGGGCAGCAGGGCTATCCAGGACAGCAGCAGGGCTATGGTAATAGCTTTTTGCAGTATATTTTTGTCACAAAAAATGTGACGATTGCTGTTCTGAAATATTGAAGTGAATATTTAATGTTTATTTTTCTAAGAATTCTTTAGCTCAGTCTATTACTGGAGTCTTTCTTTAAAATGTTTTCCTCAGATAAACTAGTAATACATTTAAAAAGAAACGTAAACTAGAGATGGTTCATTGACCAGAGGTGAGGTATATAATCAATTTAAAATGAGTTCTTAAATGAATTCTTAAACCACTTTGGCATTCATGACCACCCAGTAGCTTTGTATGTGCTTGGAAAACTGATAAATTGAGTGATTATTAAGCATATCTACATAATCCGCTTAGCAAATTTATTTCTAAAACTAATGGCTGTTACTATGAAAAATAACATTGATTTTTTAGAGTACAAATGAGATTTATTTGGAATGCATAAAGAAAATGTTTTTGTCATTCCTTGGTTAAATAGCAGTATACACATCCACAGAGATGTATTTATTGCTGTTATGTATCTTAGAGAGTTTGGAGACGTGTAGCCATATTTTCTTATTATATACTCACTGTAAGAGCTAGTAGCTGGCTATCTCCCTTTAAATAACTTCATTAGATAGGGAGTGGGGATGATAAAGACCTGATATCTCATTCTTAAATTTTAAGCTACTGTCACTACGTTATATATAGGAAAATATGGTTCTGATGTTAGAGAAGTAACTGCTTATTAGTCTGACATCTTCTCTTGCTAACATGGTCTCTTTTTTACATCAGTAATGTCTTACTATTTTTATCTATTAGTTTAAGCTCTGTGATGACTGTGGGCATCTCTCTCTACCCGTCATTGCAAATCTAAGAACCAGGATCAAGCTGAAATTCTCTTGGGCTTTCAACATATGCATTGAAATTTAGTCAGGTACTGGGAGCCAAGCATTTCCCCCCAAACTAATAAGTTCTGGTTCCCTAACTTCAGATATGACTTTAGAAATATTCCATGGATTTCTTGTTTTCACAAGTGAACTTTCTTGATCTTATCAAATGGCAGTTCTCCTTTCATGACTATTGAATATCTGTATTTTGAATAAGTAGAGTATTCTGGTTTTATTGTGTTTACATGAAAACAAATACGGTGTGGTTAAATCAAGTAAATTCATTGATACAAATATTATTTTCAGTGGGACAAAAGAGTAAATGAAACTGAATATTTTGGTTTAAGTAGGTAAATGCTCTTTTGTTAGACATTGGGAATCCCAAAGAAGTTCCCATTTTGCTTATTCATAGGCTTCTGTCGTTGTACTTTCTTCTAATAGAAAATTTAGAGTTTTAATAATTGAATGTATAATAAATAAATAATAGACTGATGGAATTTATTTAAGCTTGAAAATTTACTCTCTTTTGACACTTTCCTCTGCCATCAGTTTTTTTTTTTTTTATGGCAAATTTTGCATGGCTATGATAGAAAACATTTAAGTGTCAAAACTTTTCAGCTTATGCTTTATAAACCATTCTTTACAATAGGCAGTAGTGGAATTTATGAAACAGACATATTTGTTTGGCAAGCCAAATTAGTCCCTTGCCTTCTCTGGAATTGGAAATCACTCATTTTTATGGGTTAAGTATTAGAGGTGATTGGTACACAGAATGTAACTTTTGAATCAAGTTTTTTCACATGCAACCTGTGGCTTTTCAAGTCTTTAGTTTTGGTTTGAAAATACTGTGATAGTAAGTTTAGTAATGTAGGCACAAAGCATTCTTTTGGTGATTGCAAATATAAATCTAGAATTTACATGGAAAATTATTCTTTGTGATTCTTCGGTGATTGCAAGCGTAAATCTAGAGTCATACAGCTATAAATATCATTAATTCTTAAACTTTATTAAAGAAGTTATTTCAGTATTTTAATTTGAATCTGCTTCTTCTTTTATCTGTTGCTTATACTAGTTACTTTCTAGTAGAGGTATAGATGATTTTTTTTTAATACCATAGAATTAACCTGTTTTACAACTCCTGAGTCTCTTTTACTCATTTAAAAAAAATCTTTTTTGATGGCTAACACATAGCTTACCAGTTCCTATGAATCAAAACATCTTGTACATGGTAGCATCCTTACAATATTTTCACTCTTACAACCTGTGGAATTTATTTCAAAAAGTATTTGAGAAGATCAGGATACCAAGCTATCCTTTTATGTTTAGATATAAAAACATAATAGCATCTTGTTCTAAACCCTTTTGAGTTCTGTTTTTATCTGGGTTTTTGTTTGTGTTAATTATTTTGCAGGTCCTTCACAGGGTGGTCCAGGTCCTCAGTATCCTAACTACCCGCAAGGGCAAGGTCAGCAATATGGGGGTTATAGACCAACACAGCCTGGACCACCACAGCCGCCACAGCAGAGGCCTTATGGATATGACCAGGTAAGTTATTTGGCCGACTGTGTGATTGCCCCATTGTTTGTTCACACTTCATTAGGGTGTTTTTCACTTGAAGGCTCATTTTTCCCTCCTCCTTGTACATAGTACATGAGTTAACAAAAAAAAAAAATTTACTTTTAAGTCTTTTTCATAGAATGCTAGCGCAGTTCATCATAGGTACAGTAATATATAAAACACATCTTATCTCTGGGCACAAGCATTCATTCATATTCTCTTTCTCTCCCTCTGGTCTTTCCCAGGCAGACTTCCTGTGGGTATCACAAGCATCGTTCTCTATTCTAAGGCCCCTAATTTCTCTATCTCCCTCATGCTTATTGATATGTGGAGATGTGGAGTCCGTCAGTGTTCTTCGTAGCTCTCATCTTGACTTCAGCATATCCACTGCACTTCCTCCACATCCCTGATGTTCTTTCTCTTTCAATTCATATTTACCTCCTGTCTCTGATGCCTCCTTTCATACACATATCCACTATCTCAAGTATTAATAATCTTTATCTCCTGTTTTCTTTCCTTCTGTTTTCATATATCTAGGGATTTATCTCATTCCAAGATGACTGTATTCTCTTGAACCTAGAATTTACTTAAGTTCCTTCTTTTTATCAGTAAACTTTTCAGACTTAATAATCTGTGCCACAGTCATTTTTTTGTGAATCTTGTTATTATACGTACTCTAAATTATAATGAAAATGATTTGTTAAGTTGGCAGTTTCTTTAGATTGATTTCAGTATTGTCTAATGACTTTCTAGTGAGGAGAATCTGGTCTGCTCACTACTTAAGCTACCCATAATAGGTGTTTTTTTTTTTTTTGTAAGTTATGCTTCCAAGGTCAGTGTAGATGATGTGGTTTGAGGAACAACTCCATGCGGTACTAATTAGAACTTGAGGTGTGAGCAGTTCTTTTATCAGTGCTCTGTCAAACCTACAGCCCCTTGTACTGACACTTCCTATTTTGGTGATAAAGATAAAAGAGATATAAGAGACTTAAACTAAAAGGGTAAGGACAAATGAGTAATATTTTTAAAAAACCACTAATACTAAATCAAAGGATTAGATAGAAATTTTATTTAAATTTTAAAAGTGAAATAAGTCTTGGCTAATGACTCAGGGCAAGATTCCTGAGGACAAGATTTAGGCTCATTCTAATTTACCAATTAACTTTTTAAAAAGTGAGCATCTGATCATTTATCCCCTCAGTCAGCAAATATTTATTATTTTTCTATATATGCTGGACACTATATTAGGTCCTAGAGGAGTAAAACAAGACATGGTCCCTATGGCTGGTGGAGCAAATTTTTTTTTGAAGATTTTATTTATTTGTTTGTTTATTTATTTATTTAGAGTGAGGGGAGGGGGAGAGAGAGAGAGAGAGAGTCTCCAGCAGACTCTATGCTGAGTGCAGAGCCTGACACGGGGCTCGATCCCATGACTCTGACGTCATGACCTGAGCTGAAATCACGTGTCGGATGCTTAACTGACTGAGCCACCCAGGTGCCCTGGTGGAGGAATTAAATATCTTGGTCTTTCTTGACTTTACTTTTGACATATTTGAAATATGTTCCTATTTTCATTCTCGAATGGTTTTGTTTAGCTTCTAATTACTGTGCTTTATCAATCCTTGGCTCAGTGTTTTTATTGGTCTATTCACCCTGTCTTATATTTTCAGTACCTTCAACCCACCCTTTGCAACCCAACTTCAGCTCCATTTTTTTCAGCAGTGTATGGAACATCTCTCTTTGGATGTTTTGCTATTTCTGTCAACTTTAGCATGTCATGGACTGAACTAACCATATTCTCTGTAAATGACATATTTCTAAATTCCCTAAGCTTAACGTCAGTCATTAAGTAAATGTTTCATGAGCAATATTTATATGGTAAATACCTAAAATTGGGGTACATTGGAAAATAAGATAAACATAAATTCTGCTTTTGTGATCTTAAGTCTAGATGGGATCCAGATAAACATGATGTAATATAGCGTGAGAAGTAACGTGTGAAGAAAGGCAGGATTTTTGTGCAGGATTTTTGTGGAAGTGGGCTCCTAATGTTGATAATAGAAAAAATGTTCTTTGGGAAGTATTGTATTATTGTGAGGGGCCAAGGATGAGTAGGTATTAGACAAGTAGACATAGAGGAGGGAAGGGTAGTCTAGTCAGAAAGAAGTGCATTCACAAAGGACTAGCATTAAGGTGTATGGTTGAGTAAAGCAGACGCATGGGGAGGGAGAGGCAAGATTGGAGAGAGAAGTTAAGGTTTAGATTAGAAAGACTCTTAGAAGCCATGTTAGGGGACTTGGACTTTATCCTGACATCATTTGGAGCCTATAAAGGGTTTTAAATGATGTATATAAAATATTAGCTATGCCTGGCACTTGGTAAACGTATGTGATATTATGATTTATAGTATGTGTGGTATATAGTATATGTGTTACACATATGATATACTACCTCTTTTGTTATAACTATCCCACCCTGTGAACTACTTAGGAATTTGGGATGGTACTATAGATAAAGACCCATGACGTTTGGGTAGACGCCAGCCACATCTCCTTCCCCATTAAAAAGACTGTGAGGAGGGGACCATCTTAGCTACTCTAGTGTTAGTAGTCTGCCCATATTTATCATGAGTTTCACCTTATCTGTATCCCCCAACCCAAATGCTTATTGGTCTTTTCGTTTTAGGGAAAGTAGTTCACCTCTTCAAGATAGTGAAGGGAGTAGAAAACTAATATAGATTCTTAAATCCAATAGTAATATTATTATAGTGGTGGTTTAGGCAGATGACTCTTGTAGCATTGTGCGGGATGGACTAAAAGAGGGGGGAAATTGAGAGGGAAATCCTTGCTAGAGGCTGTTTGCTTCTCCGTCATTTTTCGGTATCTCAGTAACAGCAGCTTGATTCAGTTCCCCAATCTAAAAACCTGTAGTCATCTTGGCTCCCCTCTTTTTTACAAATCACACATCTTGTCAACCAGCAAATCTCATCACCTCTTCCTTCAAAATCTATCCAGTATCCAGCTGTTTTTTACAACCTCCTGCTCTTACCCAAGTCAGAGTTACAACTGTCACTCACCTGGACTATTGCAATGTCTTCCTTCCTGATCTTCCTGCTTTCATCCTAGCTCCACTATAGGATATGCTCCACATAGAACCCAGAATGATCTTTTAAAAACATTAGATGCTTTTAAAGCCACTGCTCAAAGCTTTGTGGTGACTTCAGTCTTATAGTGAAGGCCAGACCTTATAATGACCTACAAAGCCCTGCATGACTTGGGCTGCCCCAACCTGTCCAACCACCTCATCTCCGTATTTATAGCTGCCCTCATTCAGTTTGTTTCAGTCACCTTGACTTGTTTGCTGTTCCCATGCACATCAAGCATATTTCTACCTCAGAACCTTTGTATTTGCTGCACCCTTTACTGCCAAAACTCTTCTCTGATACCTGCAATGCTTGGTTTCCTCAGTTTCTTCAGATCTCTGCTCTGATCTGTCATCATGTCATATCAAGGAGTCCTTCACGGTCTGCCTATCTAAAATAGTAACATCCTTGGGGCGCCTGGGTGGCTCAATCGGTTGAGCATCTGATTCTTGATTTCACCTGAGGTCATGATCTCAGGGTTGTGAGATCAAACCCCATGTCAGGCTCAGCGGGGAGTCGTCTTCTCTGTCTCTGCCCTCCGCGCCCCCCCCCCGCCTGTCGCCCACTGCCCCTCCCCCGGCCCATCCCCTCTCTCTAAAATAAATAAATAAATCTTTAAAAATAGTAACATCCTCCATTGCTTGCTGTATAGTAGCCCCCCTTACCCACAAAGGATACGTTCCAATACCCTCAGTAGATGCCTAAAACCATAGATAGTACTGAACCCTGTATATACTATCTTTCCTATACATATATACCTATGATAAAATTTAATTTATAAATTAGGCGCAGTAAGAGATGAACAATAAAGAATAATAAAAGAATAATTATAACAATATACTATAATAAAAGTTATACAAATGTGGTCTTTCTCAAAATATCTTATTGTACTGTATTATTCACCTTTCTTATGATGATGTGGACTGATAAAATGCCTAGGTGATGAGGTGAAGTGAGGGGAATGACATAGGCATTGTGACATAGTGTTAGGCTGCTGTTGACTTTCTGATGATGTGTCAGGAGGATCTTCTGTTACTGGACCACAGTTGACCATGGGTAACTGAAACTACAGAAAGCCAAACCGTGGCTAAGGTGGGACAGTTGTATTTCTCCACCCTTCTGTATTTAAACAACTTTAAATATAAAATGCACATATTAAAAGTGTACTCTTTGATACTTTTTGATGGGTCAAAATTTTTCAATTTTACCTGTTCTAACACATGTATAGTGATAGCTCATTATGCTTTTCATTTTCATGTCCCAGAGGACTAGTGATAATGACGTATCATGTGCTTATTTTCCATCTATGTATCTTTTCTGAAATGTCTGCTCAAATCTTGCTTATTTGAAAATTCAGTTCTTTATTTTCTTACTGTTGAGTATTGAGAGGTCTTTCTATATTGTACATACAAGTCCTTTATCAAGTATATAATGTGCAAATAGTTTTCTCCAGTCTGTGGCTTCTCTTTTCATTCTTTCAGCATTGTCTTTTTTTTAAATGTTTTTTATTATATTATGTTAGTCACCATACAGTACATCTCTGGTTTTTGATGTAAAGTTCAGTGATTCATTAGTTGCGTATAACACCCAGTGCACCATGCAGTCCGTGCCCTCCTTACTACCCATCACCGGTCTATCCCATTCCCCCACCCCCCTCCCCTCTGAAGCCCTCAGTTTGTTTCTCATAGTCCATAGTCTCTCATCAGCATTGTCTTTTGAAGAGAGGAACTTTAAAGTTTTTATGAAGTGCAATTTATCAACGTTTTCTTTTATAGATCACGCTTTTGATATTACATGTGGGAAATCTTTACGTAATCTAGAGTCATAAAGATCTTCTCTTAATTCTTCTAGAAGCCTTATATTTTTAGACTTTACATTTAAGTCTGTAATCCATTTCGAGTTAATTTTTGTAGGAAGCACAAATTGAAGTTTGTATTTTTGTTTTTAAATGGATAGCTAATTTTCTGAGCACCGTTTGTTGAAAAGACTATCCTTTCTCTACTGAATTGTCTTTGAACTTTTGCTGAATATCGTAACTATGTCTATTTCTGGACTGATCTATTTATCAGTCTTTATGTTAATACCATGCTGTCTTTATTACTATAGTTTTTTTTTTTTTTTTAAAGATTTTATTTATTTATGTGACAGAGATAGAGACAGCCAGCGAGAGAGGGAACACAAGCAGGGGGAGTGGGAGAGGAAGAAGCAGGCTCACAGCAGAGGAGCCTGATGTGGGGCTCAATCCCATAACGCCGGGATCACGCCCTGAGCCGAAGGCAGGTGCTTAACCGCTGTGCCACCCAGGTGCCCCATATTACTATAGTTTTAAAGTAAGTTTTGAAACTAGGTGTTGTTAGTTTCCCAACTTTGTTCTTTTTCAAAATTGTTTAGGCATTTTAAGTTTTTTGCATTTCCATATAAGTTTTAAAATCAGCTTGTTAGTTTCTCAAAAAAGCCTACTGATATTTTGATGGAGATTGCCTTTAATGTATAAATTTGGAGACAACTATATCTTAACGTGATGTCAGTGAGTGGCATCCTATGAGCACGGCATATGTCCCCTTAAAAATTTTTTTCAACAGTGTTATGTAGTTTTCAGCATACAGGTCTTACATTAATTTTTGTCAGATTTATCTCTAGGTATTTTATATTTTTGATACTATAGTAAATTTTTTGAAATTTCAGTTTATAGTTATTAATTACTGGTTTTATAAAAGTATAGTTTATTTTTATATTTGATATTTTATCAAACCTGTAACATTAACTCATTATTTCTATTAGTTTTTTGTAGATTCCTTTAAAATTTCCACATAGAAATCATGGTACCTGTGAATAAAGACTATTTTTTTCCTTTTATAATCTGAATTCTCCGCCTCCCTCCCCCTTAATCTATCCCTTCCTTAAAGCCTCTAGTACGATGTTGAATAGAAATAGTTGGGACATCTTTTGTCTTCTTCCTAATCTTAAGGAGATAACAATGAGCTTTTCAGGCTTACATAAGTTATGTAGGGTTTGTGTAGGTGTCCCTTATCAAGTAGGGATGGTTGCCTGTATTCTAGTTTGCTGAGAATTTTTATTAGGAATGAATGTTGAAATTGTCAAATGATTTTTCCTTATCTTTTGGAAGAATCATAGCTTTCCTTTTTTAACTTAGTATGTTAAATAATCTTTGAAAATCAAGAATTTTTTTGATATTCAAGTTTTAAATCAATCTTGGATAGCTAGGATAAACCTCACTTGGTCATGATGTATTATTATCCTTTTTATATGTTGTTGGAGTTGATCACCTAAAATTTTGTTAAGAATTTTTCATCTATACTTACGAGAGATATTGGACTCTAGTTTTCTTTTAATGTCTTTATCTGGTTTTGTTATCAAAATAGCATGGGCTTCATAAAGTGAGTTGGAAGGAAATCACCCCTCTTCAGTTTTCTTTTCTTTTCTTTTTTTTTTTTTTTTAAAGATTTTATGTATTTATTCATGAGAGACAGAGAGGGGGGAGAGAGAGAGAGAGAGAGAGAGAGAGAGGCAGAAGCAGAGGGAGAAGCAGGCTCCCTGAGGAGCAGGGAGCCTGATGTAGGCCTTGATCCCAGGACCCTGGGATCATGACCTGAGCCGAAGGTAGATGCTTAACCAACTGAACCACCCAGGCGCCCTCCTTCTTCAGTTTTCTTGAAGGATTTGCGTAAAATTGGTATTATTCCTTGTAAAATGTTTGATACAATGCACCAGTGAAGCTGTTTGGGCCTGGATTTTCTTTGCAGGAAGGTTTTTAATTTCCTTTATTAGACATAGGTGTATTCAGGTTATCTATTTCTTCTTGAGATTATTTGTATTTGTTGAAGGATTTGTCCATTTCATTTGTTTTGTCGAATGATTCCCTTTTTATCCTTTTGGTATCTCTAGTATCAGTAGTGATATTATCTCTTTCATTTCTGGTATTGGTAATGTGTATCTTCTCCATCTTTCTCTTTTTTTGTCCCCCAAGTAATCTGGCTACTGGTTTTTATGTACTTCATTGATCTTCTCAGGGAGCCGCTTTTTGTTTTATAGATTCCCCCTGCCACCCTCCCCAGCTTTGTTTTTCTTTTTCCTTGATTTCTGCCCTCTTCTTTATTATTTCTTTTCTCCTGCTTGCTTTGGGTTTCATTTGCTCATCTCTTCCAATATCCTAAGGTAATAGCTGAATTCTCATTGATTTAAGAACTGCAGGGGCGCCTGGGTGGCTCAGTCGTTAAGCGTCTGCCTTCGGCTTAGGGCGTGAGCCCAGGGTCCTGGGATCGAGCCCTGCATCAGGCTCCCTGCTCTGCTGGGAGCCTGCTTCTTCCTCTCCCATTCCCTCTGCTTGTGTTCCCTCTCTCGCTGGCTGTCTGTCTCTCTGTCAAATAAATAAATCTTAAAAAAGAAAAAAAAGAACTGCCTTCCTTCCTAATTTAGGTGTTCATTGCTGTAAATTCCCCTCTAAGTACTTCTTTAACTGCAGCCCACAAATTTTTATATGTTGTGTTTTTATTTTCAATCAGTTGAAAATATTTTCTGATTTTGCTTTTGATTTCTTCTTTGATCCAGGTGTTGTTTAGAAGTGTATAATTTAGTTTTCAAATATTTGGAGATTTTCCAGATATTTTTCTGTCAGATTTCTCATTTAGTTCCATCATCATAATTCCATCAACATTAATTAACTTGAATTCTTCTACATTTATTGAGACTTACTTTATGGCCCGCAATATGGTCTGTGAGGATGTTCTATAAATGTTAGATCAAGTTGGTTGATAGTGTTCAAGTCTCCTATGACTTAGCTGATTTTTTTTCTACTCAGTTACTGAGGAAAACATATTAAAATCTTTGGCTATAATAGTGTGTTTGTCTATCTTTCTTTGCAGTTCTGTCCATTTTTGCTTCGTGTATCTTAATGCTACCTTTATAAGGTTTATACATTTTTAGGAATTTTATGTCTTGATTAATTTATTCCTTTACTATTATGAAATAACTTTCTTTATCCTTGATAATATTCTTTGCTCTGAGATCTTTTTGATATTAATATACCCACACCAACTTTCTTTGGATTATTGATAGAATTACATGTCTTTTTTTATCCTTTTATTTTTTTTAAAGATTTTATTTTTAAGTAATCTCTGCATTCAATGTGGGACTCGAATTTACAACCCCAAGATTAAGAGTTGTGTGCTCTACTGACTGAGCCAGCCAGACACCCCTTAATCCTTTTATTTTTAACATATTTGTGTTTTTATATTTAAATTGTTTTTTGTGAAGGCAGCATTTGTCAAGTCTTGCCTTTTTATCCAATCTGACAATCTCTGCCTTTTAATGGAGGGGTTTTTACATTATGTTTTATGTGATTATGGATTTGGTTGAATCTATCATCTTGATTTTTTTTTCTTATTTTGTTCTTTATTCTCTTTTTCTTCTTTTTCTGTCTTATTTTGAACTTTTTTTCTGCTTTAAAAAGAAACTATCTTGATATAATCCATATACCATTCAATTAACTCACCATTTTAGAGTGTACCATTCAATGAGATTTTTTTTTTTCTTTAGTTTGTTCATTTTTCTCTAAACATCCAGCCCTAGGAAACAAGTAGTTTACTTTCAGTCTGTATAGATTTTCTTATTCTGGTATTTGAGATAAATGGAGTCATGCAATATGTGTTGTTTTGTGATTGGCTTCTTTCACTTAGTGTAATGTTTTCAAGGTTCACCCATCTTGTAGCATATTTTAGGTGATATTATACCACCTTATGTGTAGTATACATACATATACAATGAAAGTTTACTTTCATTTCTTTTTTTTCAACCTTTGTGTTAGTGTTGTAAATTTTACTTGTACATGTGTTATAAACTGTATAGTATATGGAGTTTATTTTGTTTTAAAAAAGCAATTATCCTTTAAAGATATTTAAATAATAAGAAAAAATCATTTGTTTACCATTTCTGGTCCTCTTGATTCCTAGGGTGGATTCCTAGTTCCATCTGGTATAATTTTCTTTTGCGTGAAGGAAATTGTTTTTAACATTTGTTGTTACGCAGGTCGTCAGTTTCTCTATGCTCGAGAAAGTTCCATTATTTTTTTTAAAGATTTTATTTATTTATTTGACAGAGAGAGAGACAACCAGCAAGAGAGGGAACACAAGCAGGGAGAGTGGGAGAGGAAGAAGCAGGCTCCCAGCAGAAGAGCCTGATGTGGGTCTTGATCCCAGAACGCTGGGATCATGCCCTGAGCCGAAGGCAGATGCTTAACGACTGAGCCACCCAGGCGCCCCTCTTCCTTATTGAAAAATATTTATTCTAGATATAGAATTCTAGTTTGACAGGTTATTTTTTTGTTTTGTTTTGTTTTTTTACTTTCAGCTCTTTAAAAATATGGCTCCACTGTCATCTTGCTTATATTATTTCTAAGGAGGCATCTGCTGTTATTCTTCTCTTTTCTGGTAGTTGGTATTTATCTTTTTTTTTTTAAGATTTTTTATTTATTTATTTGACAGAGAGAGAGACAGCCAGCGAGAGAGGGAACACAAGCAGGGGGAATGGGAGAGGAAGGAGCAGGCTCCCAGCGGAGCAGGGAGCCTGATGCGGGGCTCAATCCCAGGATCCTGGGATCACGCCCTGAGCTAAAGGCAGATGCTTAACGACTGAGCCACCCAGGCACCCCTGGTATTTGTTTTTTTGGCTGTTTTTTAAGATTTTCCCTTTATGAAATTATTTGGTTGTGTTTTATGCTTAGGGTTCATATATCTTCTTGGATTAGTAGCTTTTTGGTTGTCATCAAATTGGGAAAAATTCTGACCAAGTATTTTCCCTTCTCTTACCCGTGTATCCCTTTCTGTCCTCTCCAATTACACAGTTAGTTGATTCCAATTACATGTATATTCGGCTGGTTAAACTTGCACCATAGTTCACTGATACTTTATTTCTTGTTTTCCTTTTTTTCTGTTTTATTTTGAGTAGTTTCTTTTGCTGTGTCAAAAAAATCACTAATGTTTTCTTGTTCATTGTTTTATCTACTTTTAATCCATTCCCGGGTATTTTTCATCTCTCGAATTTCAATTTGGGGTTTTTTTCTAGAATTTCAATTTGGGTCCTTTTTATGTCTTCCATGTCTCTGCCTAAATTTTTGAACATATGGAATACAAGTATGATAACTGTTTTAATATCTTTTTCCTGATAATTCTTAACATCTGGGTCAGTTTTGATCGATTTTTTTTTTCCTTTTCATTATGGGTCATTTTTCTCATCCTTTGTATGCATGATAATGTTTGATTGTATGCCAGAAATTATGAATATCACTTTTACTCTTGTGGTAGATACATATGTATTCTTAGAAATATTCTTAAGCTTTGTTTTGGGATACAGTTAAGTAACGTAGACACATCTTGATCTTCTGGGGATTGCTTTTAAGGTTTGTTAGTCAGGACCAAAGCTGTGTTTAGTCCTCTGCTAAGTATTTCTGCTAAGTAACTTTTCGAGTACCTGACCCAATGCCCTTGAATTGTGAGGTTTTTCACTTTCGCTGGTGGAAGTAAGCACTATATCTGTTTCTTTATGAGTGCCAAGTGTTGTTTTCTCTAATTCTTTTGGTTGTTTCTTTCCTTAGACTGATATTTTCCTTGAATGCATTTGCATATCAGTACTATACTGAATACTCAAGAGAGTTCCTCTGCATACCTGCACAGTTCTCTTTCTGTGCATTTCTCTCCTTTCTAGTACTCTATCCTATGAACTCTAGCTCCTGTTTTCCCTCCAGACTCTAAGCTTTGTGTCTTTAACTCAGATGCAGCCTTAGTTCCACTCCACACACTGCAGTGTAGAGACTCTCAATGCAGTAAAATGTATAACCAGAGGGCTCACCTCATTTGTTTCCAATTTCTCAAATTGCTCTTCTTTGTTACCTTGTGTCCTGAATGTGATCATTTCATATGTTTTGAGTGGTTTTTGGGTAAACCCATCTTGACTGGAAGCGTGTTTTAATTTTTTTTAAATAGGCTTTATAGTTTTGAGCAGTTTTAGGTTCACAACAAAATAGAGTGCAAAGTACAGAGAGTTTTCATATAAACCTTACCCCTACATATACATAGCCTCTCCTGCTATCAGCATCCCAGAGTGGTCCGTTTGTTATAATCAGTGAACTTAGATTGAGAGATCATTATCACCCCAAGTCCATAGTGTCCATTAGGATTCACTCTTGGTGTTGTACATTCTGTGGGTTTTGACAAATGTATAATGACATGTATCCACTATTATAGTATCATACAGAATAGTTTCATTGCCTTAAAAAACCTCTATGCTCCCCCTATTTATCTCTCTCTCCTCCCTAACCCCTGGCAACCAATGGTCTTTTTACTATATTCATATTTTTGCCTTTTCCAGAATGTCATATACTTGGAATCATATAGTATGTAGCCTTTTCATTTCACTGGCATTTCATTCATAGTAATATGCCTTTAAGTCCTCCTCATGGCTTGATAGCATATTTCTTTTTAGTGCTGAATAATATTCCGTTGTCTGGATGTACTGGTTTGTTTATCCATTCATTTATTGAAAGACATCTTGGTTGCTTCCAAATTTTGGCAATTATGAATAAAACTGCTATAAACTTCCATGTGCAGGTTTTTGTGTGGGCATAAATTTTCAACTCATTTGGATAAAAACCAAGGAGCACGCTTGCTGGATTATATGGTAAGAGTCTGTTTAGTTCTGTGAGAAACTGCCAAACTGTCTTCCATAGTGGCTGTACCATTTTGCATTCTCAGCAGCAATCTGTCATTCTACATCCTTGCCAGCATTTGGTGTTGTTAAGTGTTCAGGATCTTGGCGATTCTCATAGGTGTGTAGCAGCATCTCATTGTTTTAATTTGTATTTCCCTAATGACATGATGTGGACATCTTTTCATACACTTATTTGCTGGCTTTATATCTTAAGTGAGATGTCAGTTCAGATCTTGACCCATTTTTTTAATTGGGTTGTTTGTTCTCTTATTGATGAGTTTTAAGAGTATTTTGTTATTTTGGATAGCAGTCCTTATCAGATGTGTCTTTTGTAAATATTGTATTGTCTTCATGGCTTGTTTTCTCACTCCTTTGACATTGTCTTCTGCAGAGTAACAAATTTTACTTTTAATGAAGTCCATCTTACCAATTATTTCTTCCATGGGTTATGCCTTTGGTGTTGTGTCTAAAAAGTCATTACCAAACTCAAAGTCACCTAGGTTTTCTTCAATGTTATCTTCTAGGAGTTTTATTCTTGTGTATTTTCCACTTTGAGTTAATTCTTGTGAAGGGTTTAGGATCTGTGTCTTGATTTGTTTTTTTGCATGTGGACGTCCAGTTGTTACAGCACCATTTTGAAAAGACTCTCTGCTCCTTTGTATTACCTTTGCTTTTTTGTCAAAGATCAGTTTACTATATTTATGTGGGTTTATTTCTGGGCTCTCTTTAAATGTTCCGTTGATCTATTTTTCTGTTCTTTCACCAGTACCACACTGTCTTGACTGCTGCAGCTTTATAGTAAGTCTTGAAGTCAGAACTCTCAGTCCTCTGGCTTTGTTCTTCTTTAATATTGTGTGGCTATTCTGGGTCTTCCACCTCTCTCTGTAAACTTTAGAATCAGTTTGTCAGTAACCATAAGTAACTTGCTGGGATTTTGTTTGGAATTGTGTTGACTCTTTAGATCACGTTTGGAAGAATTGGCATTTTAACAATATTGATTTTCCTATCCACGAACATGTAACATTTCTCCATTTATTTAGGTCTTTTTTAAAATTGTTTCATCAGTTTTTTAGTTTATCTCATGTACATTTTATGTATATTTTGTTAGATTTATACCTAATTGTCATTTTTGTGCTAACGTTAATAGTATTGTTTTTAATTTCAAATTCCCCTTGTTCATTGCTGGTATATAGGTAAGTGATTGACTTTTGTATGTTAACCTTGGTTTTTTTGTTGTTGTTGTTGAATCTTGGGGTTTTCTACCTAGATGATCATGTCATCTGCATACCTTTATTTCTTTTTCTTATTGCATAAGCTAGGATTACTAGTACAGTGTTGTAAAGGGGTGGTGGTTGCCTTCTTCCTCATTTTAGTGGGAAAGTTTTATTAATTATGTTAGATGCTTAAATTTTTCAGTGTAGCATGTATCTCCATGTGATAGATTATGTATTATTTATTGTCGTACTCTCTTCCCCTAGAATATCAGTCCTTTAAAGACATCACCATGTCTATTTTTTATCACTGTTGAGTTTCTATCACCTAGTAGAACATACCAATTAGCAGTAAATATTGATAAATAAAGTATAAATAAGTGAATAAGGGCTTTACTTCCTAAATTTGAATGGTGATCATAAGAATACAGAAAGAAATCCCTAAAAAGTATTGTGACAATAATTTTAAGACTTTTATATGATTAGATGAATAAAAGAAAGAAAGTTAAAGGTGATTGGTGTTGCTCAGGTTTCTAGCCTGGGGACAACTCTTCATTTAGTACACTCTCCTTAGATAATCTCCTTTACTCACATGGTTTCAATTTACCATGCTCTTGACTCCCAGATCTCTATTTGTAGTCTGACTCTTGCTTCTCAAAATCAGATGCCTACTGGACATCTCCACTTAGATGTATCATAAGTATATCAGTTCAGCATAGCCAAAATAAATTCACAGTTTTTCTACCCAAACTTACTCCTCCTTTCTGTATTCCCTATCAAAGAAGAGAGGTACTATCAAGCTAGAATGCCAAGTGCCACTTTTTATATCCAAGTCTGTCTCCCTCTATCTAATACGTGACAGAATCTTGTTAACCCTCCTTCCTAAAGTTCTTTAATTCATCCAGTTCTCTGTAATCACCGCCTTATCTTAGTTGAGACCATCAACATCTCCTAGGTTCATCATGGCAAGATCCTTCCACACTGTCTTCTTGCTTCCTTTCTCATTCATTCTTTACACCCTAGTCAGAGGAATTTTATAATTAAAAAAAAATATTGAAGCAGCAGACATAGAGAAGCTGAAGAGAGTTGGAGTGATTTGCCCAGAGGACAGAGCCAAGAAGTGGTGGAGCTGGGTGGCACATTCTGAGTGACTGGAGCCTGTACTGACGACTAGAGCCTGTACTGACGACTAGAGCCCACTTTCCCCGGCTGCCTCCAGTAATATCAGTGAGGACTTGAGTAGTTTGTAGAGCAGTTCCAGGTTTTCTGTTCTAATAATGTTTTGAGGTGAAGATTACAATTACTCTCACTTGTTAGATGAGAAAACTGAGAAAGGGAGGATAGGTAACTTTCTCAAGGATGAGAAGCTGTTATGTTAGGTGGTGGAGTTAATGCTAGAAGTTGGTGTCTGGCTCCCAAACCTATACTTTTTAATTCTGGGATTTGCTCATGGTTGCAGATATACAGTGTACTTTTTTGGGCTTACTTGTTATCTGATTTGGTCCTAGCACTGTGATCAAGCATGGGTCAACTTTTTAAAATTCTCAGCATCTCAATTTCTTCATTTATAAAATGGAGATAATATTTACTTATAGGTTGTAGATGGACACAAAGCATTTAGTGTAGGGTCTGACACATGGTAAGGTCTTAGTTCAACTGAGATACAGAGATTGCTATATCTCTATATGTTGGGATTGCTATTATTAGTATTAGCCAGACTTCTTTCTGTTACTTCAGGCTCTGTGTTACCAAGTAATTAATAGCATCTGCTTCTCATTATTGTATATTCCTTTTTACACTCCACTTCCCTAAGTGTTCTATACCTATTTTTCCAGCCTGCCTTTGCTTTAGCTATTCCCTTATTTGAAGTGCCTCATTTTCTTTTCTCTGCAATTCAGAGTTTTACTATTTTCTTAAGATTTCCACATTCTCTGAAATATTTTTCTGATTATTTTAGCTGTGTTAATCTTTTCATTTCTGAACCCTTATAGAACTTCTGTAATTGTACTTTATTTATTTCTAAGTTTTACCTTCCCTGTTTTTCAAATTTATTATGGTTATGAGCTTATAATATTTGCTCAGTAAATGTTTATAATTGCTTGAATATAGTATTTGGCAGACATTATTGAAGAAGTCTTACGTGTCAGTGCCAGGCAATCTTCAGTACCTGGGACATCAGGATGGATAAGCCCTAGTCCCTACCCTTACTACCCTCAAGTAATTCATAATATAGTAGATAAATTATAGCTTATATTTATGTAGCACAGCAGTTCTTAACCTCTCTTCTGCTTTCACATCATTCATAATATGTGCAAGTCACTTTCATCATTAATATCTCATTATACATATTCACTAGGGGAGCATTTCCCTCCAGCATTGAGGCTTACTTATTTATAATATTTTAAAATTTTTAAAAGCCCTTCCTCATGTCCTCTCTTATTTAAATGTCCTAACAAACAGATGATGAAGGAATTAATGTAGCCATGAATGGAAAGAAAATTGAGATCTAGAGATGGAGATGTTACAGTCCTACCTTTTAAGTGTGAAAAAAATGAGTCTCAGAGCTTTTTTTGACTCAGATGGAAAGTTAGCAGTAGAGTTGGGACTTAGATTACCCTAAATACTGAAGCTGAATTTAGCAGTTGAATAAGAAGTTCCTGATGCTAAGCACTGGCTTATATTTCTTCTTTTAAACTTTGTATTGTAGGGATCTTTACACAACTACAAAAAAAGAGTAGTATCATGAATCCCTGTATATGTGTCAACCAACTTCAACAATTATCAACATTTTACTAATGCTGTTTTTATATACCCCTGTGCTACTTTTTTTTCTTTTAAGAGTATTTTAAAGCAAATAAATATTTCAAGATGAGCACTGACTTTAAGTTTTGTTGACTATAGCTATGGAAAAGACATTAATATTTTTAAAATGCCTTAATTCTCTTTATAGTGCATTATTCAATTAGATATATAGTGGCGTTCAACAGATTTTCAAATGTATCTATCTATTTCTATGGAAATGTCAAGTTTTAGGGTGCTGGTTCTTGAGGTGTAGAAGTAGCTCAATTCTAGAATACTTTCTTGATAGAAAATGATAAATATGACTTGGAGGGGGAAATTTAGCCAAAGGAAACAGCTGATTATGTGCTTCCTATGAGTACTGTTTTTGGAAAATAGGTGCTTTTAAGAACATTTAGGAAGTTTTTGTTAAAAATATGTATTTTCTAGGGGCGCCTGGGTGGCACAGCGGTTAAAGCGTCTGCCTTCGGCTCAGGGCGTGATCCCGGCGTTCCGGGTTCGAGCCCCACGTCAGGCTCCTCCTCTATGAGCCTGCTTCTTCCTCTCCCACTCCCCCTGCTTGTGTTCCCTCTCTCGCTGGCTGTCTCTATCTCTGTCGAATAAATAAATAAAAAATCTTTAAAAAAAAAAAAAATGTATTTTCTAATAGGTCTCTCTTTTCTTCTCCCATTCTTTTTCTTTTCCAGAGGAAGAGATATTCCTTCTCTTCTCTAAAATCTAACCCTAACAGCTATACTGTACATTATTTACCTCCCTTGTAGAATTCTGCTACTTCATTTATCACCTCTTTTTATCTGTACTCTCTTTGTCTCTTCCGTCCTGTCAGCGTACAGGCCTTCAAGTCTATCTTATTAAAAGCAACAAAAACAAAACAAACTTCCCTTGATTTTGTGTACCAGCTGCCTGTCTGAATGCCTTTGCTGACACTTTGTTGGCCTCAGGGAAAAGCCCAGCTTCTTTAGTATGGATGGAAGGTTTTTCCCCTTTATCTCCCAGGCATCTTTCCATCCTTGCTACTTATTCCAAATACCATTGATGTTAATTCGTAATAGCTATTATAATAAGCTGAAAAGTCACAGAGTTGTTACACTAGCACTTAATTAATACACAGTACGTACCACAGCAGGATTTAGAACCAGAACTCACTCATTCTTGCTCAGTTCAGTTCAACAAAATTCACCAAATGTTTAAATTCCTACTATGTGATAGGTACTATTCTAGTTTCAAAGACTCTGAAATCCATTTGCAATTGAATATAGTATCAGGGGCAATTACAAAGATACTATGTACCTGAATATATAGCAGTTTTTGTTTGTTGTCAATGAAGTCAGTTTTGTAGTATGACAGTGTTAAGATTTATTTGTAATTTTCTTTGCCAAACTATTATGGTCAAACTATGCTCAAATCATTATCTAATTGTATTTTTAAATTTATCTTTTAGGGACAGTATGGAAATTACCAGCAGTGAAAAAGTACTTACATTCCAATAGCCAGTATCTATTAGCAGCCATATTGTCACCTCAGCACTGTGGACACCTCTGTGTGAAGAGATCCTTCCATTCCATCTAGTTTTTGGAAAAACCTTGTGGATAAGTGGCTGTTTCATCAGTAAGCAGCCTTTGTGGCTTAGTTGTAAAGGCTTTAGTAGCTAAAAAATACTCTTGATTTCACATTTCTACTCTAGATGGCAACATTGGACAGAAAATACAATGACATAACCAATTTGCAATGATTTGGGAACTGTGTTTCAAATGGACTGTTACAGACTGAAAGGTGTGAACAGCTTTGTATGTTTATGAAGGTTAAGGGAATTTAATACTTTTCCACAGATTCTTTTGTAAGGGGAAGAGGGAAATGTACACTTTTTACAGCAGCAATATTTTGTATATTATGTTTATTTCATGTGGTGAATATGCAAGGCGGTACACTACGCATTGGACAGAATCAGAAATCCTCTGTTAATGTGGATTGGAGCATGGTGGATGCTTGATTGTGTTGGTCTCAAAATGGTGTACTATAAAAGATACAGGTGAGGGAGAAGACAAAGCACACCATATGTCCACTATTATGTTCTTTAGAGGAGATTCAGATCCCTTTTATCTGTTAGATAATCAAGGGCACTGTGATAGTTTTGAGTAAAAAGACATTTTTTAAAAGCTTTCCAGTTTTGTGGATTAAAACCTTTTTATAAAGATCATTTATAATACAGTTTTAAAATGTGAGGCAATAAGAATTACTTCATGTGGGATCTGAAGAATCTTGGTAGCAGTTTCATGTAAATGAAGTGGTAATTCTCTCCTAAAATAGCAATAACTGAAAATGGAAGTGTTAATTTTACTTTGTTTGAGTAATCAGGGAACTTAGTAAGTAATGTCAAAGCATTTTTTAAATGATATCAAAGAAGAGTCAACATTGATCCAGTAATTTTATTTTTTAACATTAGAAGAACAATTGGTTTTAATAGTTCAGGAGACTTTACAAACCTTTATTTCAACTTTTTTCCCTGGAAATAATGCCATTTATAAAAGGACACTTTTAAGTTTTTCCCTTTTTATGTTGGTTAATGTAATACAAAGAGATGTTTAGGAAAGTGCTTATTGATGAGGTTTTTTCTGGTCTGTATTAAAAGCATAGAGGTTGCAACCTAGATCACTTTGTTTATTAGCATGACATATTTAATCATATTTGAGACTGTCCTGTGCCTGATTACTTTAGCTATATTCAGGGATATTGCATTGGGCAGGAAATCATGCATTGAGAAGTTTATAACCACAATTATTTAAGCATAATCTGAAAACATCTAGCCCAAAGGTAAGTTGCTATTTTCATCACAGTTGCCTATGCCCAGGGAATAAGATGTATTCTTTATAATTGAATTGGTTTTTCCCACTTCTAACTGGAAACAAAACAGAAGGGGTGCCATAAATTTGAATAAGCAAAATGTACTGTTCTCAACATACTGTAATCAAAAGGAGGAATTTTAATGTGTTTCTGTGTGTGTATGAGAGAGAGTGTGTGTGTTTTAAGGTCCGAGTAGAGTTTTTTTCAACTTGGTCAGTAGAAAATGGACATCAAGTTTGAACAGATAAAGCATGGACAGCCTTATTGTGATTGAAAATGCTTATAGGTTCTGTGCCAATTTTCCACCACTGTGTACTTTGTTGCTATTTAAAACTGTATCAACTCTAACGGAAGAATAAATTATTTGTGATTTTAATTTTCTCATTTGTTTCTTTAAATTAGATCTCTTTGACTCTCTTGTTTTGTCTGGAGACTTTGCTGTGGGTTTTTTATATAAGTTAGTGTGGTATAAGCAGACTATATTTGTATTCTAGGACTTTATCAAAATTCTCTTGCCATGCCCAAGTTAATTAGAATTAACTGTTCAGTAATCAGCATGTTGTGTGGGCTGTTTGTTATAGAATTCTTTCTCTGAAAATGAAGTCCATGAGGCTATAATCAAGATGACTGAATTAGATAAATGAGTTGAGGAGACAAAATTGTACTGAACCCAACCTTGTGTAGATATGTTATCTCTTTTGAAATAAGCTCAACTGACATTAAGAAATAATTTGTCTTGCCAACCCATCTTCTGTTGTCTTATTCTCCTTTTAATGGAAACTAAAATTGCAATTTTAATAAGCAGAATTTCCTCCAGGACTTTCTTCCTAGAGACTAGTGCATTTGCAAGGTTTAATTGTTTTATAACAGTCCTATTTCGTAAAAGTTTTTAATTGGTGGTGACAAAAATTACCTTACTCCTTTGATACCTAGTAAGAAGACTAACTATACCGGGAGCTTTCTACCAAATTTGACATCCCCATATAGACTATATTCCCCAAAACTGAAGTTATTTTATCAAAATGTATTATAATGAAGAAATATCATGCCGTCCTATAAAATTCTTTTTTTTTTTTTTAAGATTTTATTTATTTTTTTGACAGAGATAGAGACAGCCAGCGAGAGAGGGAACACAAGCAGGGGGAGTGGGAGAGGAAGAAGCAGGCTCATAGCAGAGGAGCCTGATGTGGGGCTCGATCCCATAACGCCGGGATCACGCCCTGAGCTGAAGGCAGACCTCAACCGCTGTGCCACCCAGGCGCCCCCGTCCTATAAAATTCTGGAAGCAGAACATTACTAAAAAAAGAGCCTGGTGATTATTGATCAACATTTTAAAAAATACTTTACTAGTTTAGTTGTTTAAGAACATATTAGCATTATTCTGTAGAGTTATGGTGGCACATTGTTTTTGGCACATGTTTTTGCTTTTAATTTTTTTAGTGGAATATTCAAACAGATGCCAAGGTAGAGAGGATGTTATAATGAACCCCAGGGACCATTAACCTAACTTAGGTAACTGGTTCACTTAGGAGGCAGCCATGGCTAACCTTGTGTTGTTTATACACCAACCCACAAATGGAAGCAAACACTACATCCTTGAATTATTTTGCTAAGTACCGTTATAGAAGTACGGTTGACCCTTGAACAACATGGGTTTAACTGCATGGGTCCACTTATTGGATTTTTTCAATAAATACAGTCCTGTGTTATAAGTCTATTTTTTCTTCTTTATGATTTTCTCAATAACAGCTTCTTTTCTCTAGCTTACTTTATTGTAAGAATACAGTATATAATACATATATAAAATATAATCAACTGTTTATGTTATTGGTAAGGCTTCTGGTCAACAGTACGTTATTAGTAGTTAAGTTTTTGGTGAGTAGAAAGTTATAGATGGATTTTCGTTTATGGTTGGGGGTTTGTGCCCCCAACTCCTTTGTGGTTCAAGAGAGTCAACTGTACTCTTTTAAAAACACTTTGGTACCAGGATGCTTCCTGCTCTTGAAATTTTATATATTCAGTATTAGTGATTAGAAACCATCTCAAAATTTGTATGAATAAACCACTGCTTTTTCTTTCACTTACAAAATGTAATTCGTGTTAAATAATGAAGACAGTAGCAAAAACAGATTACACAAAAAGTGAACATGCTCTGTAATTTCATCTCTTAAAGGTAACAGTTATTAAAATGTTTGATACATTTCTTCCAACTTTATTTTATTTTATTTTTAAAGATTTTATTTATTTGACAGAGAGAGAGAGAGAGCACACGCAGGGGGAGCGGCAGGCAGAGGGAGAGGGAGAAGCAGGCTCCCCACTGAGTAGAGAGCCTGATGCAGGGCTCGATCTCAGGACCCTGGGATCATGACCTGAGCCAGAGGCAGACGCTTAACCGACTGAGCCACCCAGGCGCCACCCCCCAGCTTGATTTTACACACAAGCCAACATCTATTACTGTTTTGTCTCTTTCAACAAAAATGGAGTTATATACTAGCCATACTATTTTGTAACTTCCTTTTTTTTTTTTTAAATGTTAGAAATATCTAGAATGCTCCCTATTCTGTGTTGTTCCTAATTTTTTATATTGGGAAAACAAGGCTTTCATAAGCGATCTGGCAAGGGTTTGGTTGGTTGGTTTTTCTTGTTGAGATTTTTCTTTCTCTTTTTAAAGATTATTTATTTTTTTTATTTATTTGACAGAGAGAAAGAGAGAGCCAGTGAGAGAGGGAACACAAGCAGGGGGAGTGAGAGAGGAAGAAGCAGACTCCCAGCAGAGCAGGGAGCCCGACATGGGGCTGGATCCCAGGACCCCGGGATCACGCCCTGAGCTAAAGGCAGACGCTTAACGACTTAGCCACCCAGGCGCCCCTGAGATATTTCTATATAGTAAATTTTGAGTATGTTAGCTGTAAGGCTGTGTACATTTTAAAAAGTATCCCCCTAAAAAAATAAATCCTTGCCAGCACCAGAGTATTAGCCTTGTTAATTTTTACAGTTGTCGTAGGCTTTAAAAAGTGCTATCTCAGGATTTAATTTGAGTTGCATTTGATTTATTTGTGACTTTGCACATCTTTTCAAATGCTTAATGACAGTCACGTTATATTTTTTGCTGCGAAATGCCTCTTAATGTCTTTTGTTCGTTTTTCTGTTGGGATGTTTACTGTGTAAGAGAGAGGAAATAATATAAATACATATGCACAAATACATATAACTATATATAGTTCTCTCTATGCAAATATTAATCCTGTGTCTTCTGTATATTGCAGATCTCTTCAGTCTGTTCATCTGTTTTTTAACTTAGGTTATGATGTCTTTTACTGTATTAAAGTTTTAAGATTTTACATATTCAATTTCATAGCTTCTTGCAACCTCCCTAACTTGCAAATTTATTAAAAAATATTCTTTTTTTCTAAAATTGATTGTACCTGGTACGGTTTAGAGCATTAACTTTTTTTCTTATGTGGACAATTGATTGTTTCAACATTATTTATTGAATAAACCAACTAATTTGAGATGTCACCATATTTTGTCTCTTTAAAACACTAATTATAAGTAAGGCATGTTTGATTTCATGACATTTCAAAGACTAGTTAGATTCACTTAAGTACAGTTTTGTTGGCATAAAGTGGGTACTTTCTGGGTTTTGTTTTTTTTGTTTTTGATAAGGTGCTTTTTATTGGATAAGATTTAACTGTAAGGGTATATAAACTTTGATTTTATATGGAACGACTAGAACCTCTTGGAGTTTTTTGCTTGTTGGAAGTTTTCAAGTTCTTTTTTGGTAAGGTACTAATTAGTTACCTTCATAGATGCCCCGAAGTATTTCAGTTTGATTACTATAAAAAAAAGTTAGAAATCAATATAAATTTTTTTTTATTTTTAAAACTCCAAGTCTCAGAAGTAGACAATGCAATATAATTTTCATTAATTCAATAAAGAGCTATATATAGTGTGATCATATAATTTATTGCTTAATCTGGGAAACTTTTGATAATGAAAGGAGAATATTATATACACACATACATATATGTATGTACATGGGCATAAATATATATGTGCATGTGGGTTAAATACTTGTACATACATGGATAAATATATATGTTATTTTGTCTTTTTTTTGATGGAGATCCATAGTTTAAGAACTTAGATATGACAGTGATGCATTTGTTTAGGCTACAATCTTCAACTGTGGTAACATATCGAGAGATTTTTCATGGAACAGCACATTAAAAATAATGATTTAATGTTAAAATAGGTGAATAAAAATCCTGAATATCCTGAGAGGCTTTCATCATTTTTGGTCTGTATTAAGGAATACTGATTATTTCCTAATATTCTTCTGTCTTAAAAAACATCCCCAAGTTTTGGGTGAGCACATAACAGCCTACCTAGTGACTACATTTAATAGCGTCCTTTGCAATTCGGTATGGTGAGTGACTGAATCCAGCTAGTGGGATGTGAGTTGGAGTGACATGTGCAGCTTCTAGATCACCTCCTTAAAAATGTGCTCCATTTTCTTTTCCATTTCCCAAGGGCTGGAACACTGACATCAGTGGGCAGTTTTGACCTTAATAGATTAGAAAAATATTCTAGAGAGTGGCAGTGCAACTAGATAGAATAAAAAATCCCCTGAATGGCCTCATGAAGCCTATTCTTCTGCCTATTGGCGCGGACTCCGACGTGAGAAAATGAGCGCTCCTGTCTTATTAAGCTCTTTGTTATAGCAGCGAAGCCTGTGGCCTGCTGTAGGATCATGCCGTAGAGGGCCAGTTCTCATTGCTCTATGGCACGTTCTGTCCGGAGTCACAGTCTTTAGGAATGACAACCTAATGTGTGTGTAGTGCACTTCATAGTCGTTCAGTGACTGATCATTCTTGACTCATGAAGTAGGACAAACTCTCTATTTCCTTGAAGATCATCCTTTTCTTTCCATTGCTTGAATGAACTTAACGACAGATTTAATTTTAAAGTATTGGTAAAAATATACTTCATATTTATCATTTTGGCATGTGTCTAGTAGCAAATTGTATAAATAGCATGTTTTCTAAGTACTTATTTTGAGAATTGTGTTAGGACTTCATAAAATCTCTTCAGTTTTTAACTTTTATTTTGACTTCTTCTTTAATTTGTTTTTTGCACTTTTTCTCTAAAGCTTTTTGGCGTTTCCTTAGTCTTCTGACTTTCACTATATGAAGTGTGTACTTTGATTCTGGCTTCCCTGCCAACTTTTCTTTTGGAAAAAAAATGATGTACTAAAAGCATTTGGTTTTTATATCTATTGTGGCTCTCACTATTCAGCTTAGATCAAATACGAAGAATTTTGTATCTATAGGAGGTGTAACTGTATTAGCTCTGGAAGGATATTTTGGAATAATTATTGATTTCATATACTATTTCCTACAGATCATCAAATTTTTTAACTTTGAGGACTCCTGATATTAGTAGATCAAAATACTGTTTATAGCTACCAAGGATTTTATCTTCTATCAATATGACTATACCAGGGAATTATTTCTGTTAATGCTTAGTAAATTAAGAGCAAGGAAGTGTAGCTGTGCCTTTCTTTTCAGTACTAATATTATTCTATCCATAGAAATCCTATTTTCTGTTCATTAATTTCAGTATTCCATTCTTTCCCAAGATCTCACTTCACAGCAAGCTTTCATACTTCAAGCTCAACATGTTTAGTGCTCAGTCCTCATTCCCACATAAACACAACCATTTTGAAAACGTGAACTGATATTAATTACCCCCTTGGCACCAAAAAGTCAGGATTTCCTGATGCGGCACGCTAATGTAAAATGCATTAGTGCAAACGCTGGCTCCAAGGGGTGATACTCTCTAAATAAACACAGCAATGTTTTTCTTTATTCACGACTCTCAGGCTATTCTGAAAGTCATTCATCCTGCATACCCCCCCAAAACCATTCTGAGTTTTAATAAGTTATAACTGGATTTTCATAAGAAGGAATTGAATTCCAAGCTGCAAATCTGTGGCACTTAACTCTTTGGTTCTTTGAAAGAAAATCTACCTAAATGTTCCAATGATTAAATGGCATTGAACCATAATTTGCAATAGTCTGTTGGCAGATAACAGTTCATGTTTATTGATTAGTGTCACTAAAAATGCATCCTTTTGACCTAAAAAATTTCTTTGGAAATTTTAGTCACTTAAGGCCAGAAATAATATATTTGGGTTTTTTTGGTTTGTTTGTTTTGGTGCAAGTGTGAGTGTGTATGTGAGTTTGAACATTCAGTGTAAATTTATGGTCAAGTAGACATTATGTCATGCTTTGATGTACCCTCTCCAAACATACTACTCCTGGTATTACTACTACTACTATTACTGCTCGGTAAAATAAGTGAACCAAACCAGAGATGGCCAGGCCTCAAATAAGCTAAGATCTAACATGGAACAAAATGGAACAAAATATAATATTGGTAAGGCTAAAACCATGGGCCTCCTGGGTTCTGAGTCTAGAAACCGGTAGTGTTATTTGAGAAATTGGCTCCTATGAAGAAATAGAGATAAAAATATTACAAGATCAGATTCTGGAGCCAGGTTTACTGCTTAACCTCAGAGGCTAGAATGTGACTTCCTCCTGTTGCCCCTACTTACAAAAGAAGGCTTAAAAAAAGCTTCTTGTTGCTGACCACTACCTAAGGCCTTGTCTTGAGGAAGCTGAGCGTAATTATGCTGAAAAATACATACTTAGCTTCTTGATCTGGAGCTAAACTAAGATATTCTGAAGCTTGGTAATTAGGTTTAAAATATTCCTAAAATAATCTTTTTTGTAGGGAAGAAGTTCTCAAAGGTTTGATTCTGGACTTGGTGGAGGGGCCTGGGAGTACAAGTGCAAGTAGAGAAGGAAGCAGAAGGTGGGGAAGAGAGGAAAAAATTAAAAGACAAGTAAGACCACCTACTTTAAACAAACCCATGAAACTAAAATCCCAAAATTTGTCAACAAACCTATTGGCAGAAGATGTATTCCCACCACATGAAGTTAATTTTATAGGAGAGTCTGACATTTTAAAATATGAATGTTTAAGATACTTGAGGATATAAATCCATTCACATAGATCTTCAAACAGATATGAAATTGTAACACAAAATCTTGGACAAAATTAAGCAGATGTATTTAAAAATTACCAAGAAATCTAAGCAAAAAATACAGTCATTGGAATAAGCTCAATTGGCATAAACTGTAGGCTGGACACAGTTGAAGAAATTTGTGAATTAGATAATAGTGTGAGAAATTGTTCCATATTAAAGAGATAGGGAAGGGAATGCAGAGTTCTAATAATGTAGCTTCAGAAGAAGGAAATGGAAGGGTTGGTAGAAAAGCAATACATTAAAAAAAAAAAAAAAGCAGCTGGCAGTTTTCCACAATTGAATCTATAAATTCTCAGACTGTAAATCCACCCTAAGTCCAATCAGGGCAAAGAAAAATGAGTCCATATCCAGATGCATCCTGGATGGTATTCAGAAAGAAAAAAAAAATCTATTAGGAGAGAGAAAAGGCACAATTTAGACAGGAGAACTCCCTGCAACAGTTAAATGATACAGGAGTCAAGCACTGAGGGAAAAAGATAGCCTAAATGTTACACCCAGCTAAACTATAATTCTATAGTGATGGCAAAATAAATTTTCAGACTTACAAAGACTAAGAGAGTTCATCATCCAAGTTGTACTTGAGCAAAAAAGAAAACCCAGAAGAAGGTATAGGATACAAAAAAGAATGGAAATTACATAAAATCTGTCAAATATAGTTATTTATGGTAAACAGATCACTTCTCTCTGGGGTGCAAAGAAAAGGTAAACTTTGATAGGTTGCTTGTGTTTGTGACCTCAATTCTTTCCCCCTCTCTGAATTCATGCCCCTTTGCCATGTGATTTGGCAGTTCCTCTCACTGAAGAGGCAGAGTTAAACTTCTTGCCCCCTTGATTCTGGGTTTGGCTGTGTGACTTGATTTGGCCAGTGGGATATTAGTTGAGATGACTCAAAGAGTCTTGTAAAAGCACTGGTACAGTTCTGCTTCCACTCTGTATGTCTGCCTTTGCCATGGAAATCTGCCCAGGCTAACCTGCTAAGGAATGTGAGAGACAGATGAGGCAAAACCAAGTCAACACAGCCAACACTAGCCAACCCCCAACCAAGGGCAGCAGAGCCACCCAGCCAACCAGCCAGCTGACCACGGCTGCATAAGCAAGTGTAGCCCAGATCAGCTAGACTCTGCAGGCTCTGAAGCTAAGTAAAGGTTTATTGTGTGTTACTGATTGTGTGTGTGTGTGTGTGTGTCTTTGTTAGGCAACATTGTAATAATAGATAGCTGATACAATAACAAGATACAAGATAGGAAACATGATGAATGAACAGATAATCCTATGAAGGGGCTTTCCTGTTCTGCAGAATAATAGACTGAAAAATTTTAGGCTTTGTTGGAAAAATTTTCAGGTAAAATTATAAGAGTAATGTTAAAAGTATTAGTATAAAAAATGTAAGAGTCATCATTTTAAAGAGAAAATATGATTTGGAAATTTAGGAGCCAAAAAAGAGGGAGGGTAAAAAAGCAGGAGGAGGAGAAATAGAGAAAATGTACTAATCCATTTTAAGGAAGGAATAAAGGAATAAAAAGGGAAAAAGTGGCAAGAAACAAAAGAATATGATAGGATTATATCTAAATATATCAGCAATAACCATAAGTATAAATTAAACTTATTTAGTAAAGGACATTAAGTTGGGGGAAAACCCAACTATATTATTCTTACTAAGGGATATTACTAAAGCATAAGAAAATGGTGGAAAACCGATACAGGTATATTAATACCAAAGTAGAATTTAAAGCAAAAGTTTTAATAGGAATAAAGTAGTAGCCTAAGCAATAATAAATAAAAAAATGATTTAAGATATAATAACTTTGGAATATACAAAGCAAAAACAGAATTAAAAGCAAAAATGTAAAACTAAAACTAGTGTGGGATTATTAATCTACTTAGAGCAGAAACTTGGCTCAGACAACAATTTGGGTACAGAACAGTCTGTCTAATAGAAATATAATGTCAGCCCCATATGTAAGTTAAAATTTTCCGGTAGGTACATTAAAAAAATATAGAAGCAGGGAAACTTTTAATGTATTTTATTTAACCCAATATATCCAAAATGCTACTTCAACATAAATAAAATTCATGAGACATTTTACATTCTTTTTTTCATAGAATCTAGCTTGTATTTCTTTTTTTATTATTATTTATTTATTTATTTTTATTACATTATGTTAGTCACCATACAGTACATCCCTAGTTTTCGATGTAAAGTTCCATGATTCATTACTTGCGTATAACACCCAGTGCACCATGCAATACGTGCCCTCCTTACTACCCATCACCAGCCTATCCCATTCCTAGCTTGTATTTCAACTTACAATACATCACTAGTCACATTTTAAGTGCTCAGTGAGCGGCTGCTGGTCTGAGGCTACTATATTGGATAGTCTTAGTGCAAAAAATCTGATAGATCTCAGATCCTATTCCTGGAAATGTATACATTTTTCAAGTATATGTAATATATAAGAAAAATTGACCTTATGCTAATTTACAAAAGTCTCATCAAAATTTAAAGAATATCCTGTAGGTCACTTTCTCTGAAAACAATACATTTGCTAGGATCTTTCAAAATTTATTAATAAACAACTGTGATTAGAAAATTGCAGTGGAAATTTAAAAATTTTAGAACTAAGCTACAATAAAAGTTGTCAGTAGCAAAACTTGTGAGATGCTGATAGGACCGTTCTCAAAAGTAAATTGATAGCCTTAAATGCCTTTATGTAAAAACAAAAAACATGGAAAATAAATCCAACTCAGAAATATTGATGAGGAAGCTAAAATTAAATGCTGAGGAGGCGACGATAAGGATTTTGAATAAGGTGACGAGCATAAATAAATGACCTAAGACAACAATAAAAGGACCATTAAAAAGAATCAAATCTTGAAAAATAATAAAAGCTGTAAATTGACAAAAGAAAAAGTTAAGGCACAAGTAAGCAGTTTTAGAAAAAGGAACAGGAGTATGACTAAAAATGTGGTATATATATTCCAAATATTTGCTAAAAGTACACCATAAAAGGGCCGTATAGCAAGCCTGGTTATGAACTTATATCTGACATGAATATCACAAAATACAAATAGGTGTGACATAGGATGTGGTCTCTGGCCCCTTTCAGAACTCTTGACTAGATGTAGGAATTGAACTGAGTTGGTTTTGTTTTTCTTTTTAAGATTTTATTTATTTGAGAGCGAGGGCATGGGGGGCAGGGGGCAGAAGGAGAGGGAGAAGTTGGCTCCCTGCTGAGCGGGAAGCTGATGCGGAGCTTGATCCCAGGACCCTGCAATTATGACGCGAGCCAAAATCAGATGCTTAACTAACTGAGCCACTCAGGTGTCCCTCAAACTGAATTCTCTAGTCACCTACAGCTTATTTATGAATTTTCAGCTCCCTGAAAGCAGAGACTTAGTTTTTGTCTACTGCTGGTCACTTAGTACCTGATATGTAATGAGAGTTTCATAAATATTGGTTGAAAGAGGGTATTAGGAATGTTGGTTCTGAACGGTATGTATGCAGAAATTTTGAGTTCAGATACTGTAGATGTAGTAATAAAACAATGGGGAGGGTATGTGTTATGATGAGTGCTGTGTATTGTGTAAGAATAACGAATCACAGACCTGTACCCCTGAAACAAGCAGGTGGTATCTCTAAGAGATGTCTGTTATCTCTAGAGATAAAAGCCAGAGCCTCAATACAGTGCCTTTAGCATAAGGTCCACAATGCCTTCAACACAGTTCACAATCCTGACTTATCCTGAGGCATCTGGCTACAATACCTAGCCTGATCTGTGATGAGGTTATTTATAGTCTGCCTTTATCTGACTCATTCCCTTGGAGGTGCCATGCAATGTACTGTATATGCACGCATCTGGTCCTAGTTGGGGATAAAGGATTGTGAACCTGTGTAAATGTCTATCTTTAAGCCATATAATAGGAGGATACATTTCATTTTTAAATAGGCCAGGGGTGGTTGCCTGATCATACTGGTGATTTATTAATGAATTATAGCATTGCAATCATTTCAAAAATGGTTATAAAATGGTAAGCGTAACTAACTTTATTCTATTTCCCCTTGTTAATAATAATAATAAAAAAGTCTCCTTGGGGGAATATATTCTTGTGGGAATGCAGGCAGAAGAATGATGGTGTTGATGACAGCATTCCTCTGTTTTGGTCTCTGATCTTCTAGTCTGTGCCCAGAGCTAAGCCATTAGGATTCTACAACTTGCTAGGAAAACATGTGCTGTTTTGCTCCTGCGCCAATATAGCCATCTATATGATAAATATAACGATCTTACCATCATGAGCTTCCTTGGACCTCCCCTCCACATCTCCCTCCTGGCCTTGGCTGTATGCCCATTCTGCCTTAATGCTCCTTCTATTTCTCTGTGTTTCTCTGTTCTCTTTATTACCCTCCCCAACATTCAGTCACATTCCAGGTGGCTTTCCTTACTGCATAATATTCACTCAACCATGTTCAAGTTGCCTGTTAAACCTGTTTCTTTTATTAACATTTTATGGCTTCTAAGCATTTCCAAGTTCCTCTAGTAGACAGTTCCCTTACATGAGGGGTGATGGGCTTCTAGCCTGGCATGTGTAATTCTTAGCAATAATTTCTCTTCTATGAAAAATAGATAGCAAGAGCTCCTTGGTAAGCGTGTGTGGGATCTGTACACTCATCGTCGGGCTGACACATCAATAAGTTTGCCACAGAGGAAGATGAATGAAAATTCAGGCTGAAAAGGATAAGAAGCCATATCATATCACTTTGTATTTGGAAACTCAGATCAACAATTATCTTCAAAAAGAAATACTACCTCCTCATTTGAACCGACTATACTGTTTCATCTAATCTAAGACCCATTTAATTTACATTTTAATATCTCTGAAATAGGGATTTTTTTCTCTCTTGATAATACATAAAATGACGGTGAGTCTTACTCTTACAATTAATGGTGTGTTCGACTACATGAATTTGAGTATAAATGTTTTTAAAAGTATGCCATGTTATTTACATCGTTTTCATTTTATTAATAGACTACGGTTTCTTAGAACCTATAATAAACTAAATTAGTAAAAAGCCTATAATAGAAAAACCATACCTTTATTTATTTTTTAAAGATTTTATTTCTTTCACAGAGAGAAAGATAGCCAGTGAGAGGGGGAACACAAGCAGGGGGAGTGGGAGAGAAAGAAACAGGCTCCCAGCGAAGGAGCCCGATGTGGGGCTCGATCCCAGGACTCTGGAATCATGCCCTGAGCCGAAGGCAGATGCTTAACAACTGAGCGACCCAGGTGCCCCAGAAAAACCATATCTTTAAAAAAATAAGCATATTATGTTATCTGTGCTACCTTCTGCTGAATCAGTTCTCCTATTGGAGAAAATCTGGCTTCTCTTATGGAAAATCCTACTATCATTTTTAATGAGGTAAATATCTTTGTAGGCATGCTTATTTTATAGAGAGGCAAGATAGCAAAGTGTTTAAGCACAAAGGATTTGGAGTCAGACTGCCTGGTTTTGAATCTTGGTTTCTTCACTTACTAGTTATAAAACCTTGGGTAATGGAACCTCTCTGTGCAGCAGGTGCAGTACCCCTAAACTAGAGATAATATACTTACCCCAGGGTTGTTGTGAGAATTAAATGAGATAATATACATATCCTACTCAAACTTCCTAATGTCATTACATGTTAATGTATTAGATAGAGTAATGCCTGGCGCAGTAGGTGCTCTCTAAATGTAAATTATTATTTGGGATTATTTCTTTAGGATAGTTGCCTAGAAGTTGAATTATCTTGTCAAAGGGCATAAACATTTTCTAAGACTCTGGGTAAATACTGTGATTTTTCTTTACCATTAGATTATGTTAATTTACACTCCTGGAATGGATTGAATATACTCCCACTTTTGCCAATTTGTAGCATTTTTAAAGATACATCTTTGCTAATCTCATAGGTGAAGATGACAGTTTATTCTAATATTTATTTCTTTGGTTATTAGTGTGGTTGTATTGAATATTTTCCTGTATATTAGCCATTTGTATTTCCTCATTTAAAAAAAAATCTCTTTATGCTTAATGATTTTAAAGGGCTTCTTATACATTTGGATAAGTTCAATAGGTAAAAGTTATACTTTTATGATCTATTTGAATACGTTATGCAGTGGATTATACTTTTTTTTGCTAGTTTTTTTTTTCATTTTGGCCTTTTATACGTATATAATTTTTATTTTTTTGTGTAGGAAAATATATTTTGTTATTTGAAGGCTTAGAAAGTCCTTTTTCTTTGTTTTATGATGTTTAGATTTATTTTTTTACATATAACTTTGGTTAATTTGTAATATTTTAAAAATATTTTTCCTTAAATAGCTTCTCACCTTCCCCACCACATTTTTGATAAATTTATTCCTCTTAAAATGTTTTTAAAGTAATACTTGCTAATTTTCAAACAATTAGAAAATACAGAAAAGTTCATAATGAAGAAAACTAAAATTGTCTATAATTCTACTATTTAGTAATAACCATTATTAACATTCTGGGGTTCTTCCCTCCTTTTTTTCCCCTTTGCATGATATAATTTTGCTATTCTTGCTGTTTACTGTATATTAGAATCTTTTTCTGGCTTCTTTATCTTGTTTCATTGTTATATCCTTGCCCTAAACCCCACCACTTTAACGTTTTAGGTTTATAATCTCTTATAATTTAAGGATGTCACACTCACTTCACTGCTGTTCTTGAACATGCCAGTGACATTTCTATCTCAAGACCTTTGCTTTTGCTTTTCCCTCAGGTAAACACATGGCTCACTCCATGCTCATCTCTCCAGGTCTCTGGACAATGTCACCTTATTACTATGGTCTTCTCTGACCACCCATTTTAAAAGAGCAACCTCTTCCCTCTGGGTACTTCCTATTTCCCTTCTCTAATTTTTTTCCAAATCCATATAATCAAATTACATACTATTCAGTATTGCTCAAAAAAAAAAAAAAAAAAAGATTCTTTTCAAAATACTGACCATGCTCATTGACCGTGCTTCTGGTCACCCAAGAACTCTGATGGAGATGTACAATGAGATTAGTCTTTTTTTTTTTTTAAGCTTTATTTATTTGAGAGAGATTGAGAGCATGCGCATGCATGAGCAGGGGGAGGGGCAGAGGGGAAAGGAGAGAAGCATGCTCAGCATGAAGTCAACTTGGGGCTTGATCTCACGGCCCTGAGATCATGACCTGATCTGAAGTCAAGAGTCCGACCCCTTAACCAAGAGTCCACCCAGACTCCACAGCAAGATTAGTCTTGTTTTCATTCCTATTAACATAGCATCCGTTCTGCAGCCAATGGATCAAGGAGAAGTTTTGACTTTCAAGTCTTCTTATTGAGGAAATACATTTCATAAAGTTCTAGCTGCCATTGATAGTGTTTCCTCAGATGGATTTGGGCAAGTCATTTGAGAACCTGGAGAGGGTTCACCATTCTAGATGCCATTAAAACCATTCATGATTCATGAGAAGAGGTCAAAATATTAACATTTATAGGAGTTTGGAAGAAGTTGATTTTCCAACCCTAATGGATGACCTTGAGGGGTTCCAGACTTCAGTGGAGGAAGTCATTGCAGATGTGCTGTAAACAGCAAGAGAACCAGCATTAGGAGCAGAGCCTGAAGATGGGACTGACCTGCTGCAAGCTCATGATAAAACGTGAATGGAGGAGGAGTTGCTTCTCATGGATGAGCAAGAAAAGTGGTTTCTTGAGATGAAACCTACTCCTGGTAAAGATGCTGTGGAGTTGTTGAAATGACAGTAAAGGATTTAGAATATTTCATAAGCTTAGTTGAGAAGGCAATGGCAGAGTGTGAGAGGATCGACTGCAGTTTGGAAAGAAGTTCTGTGGGTAAAATGCTATCAGATAGCATCACATGCTACAGAAGAATCATTTGTGAAAGGAGAGGTCAATCAGTGGCAAACGTAATTGTCTTATTTTAAGAAATTGCCATGGCCACTCCAAACTTCAACCACCACCACCTTGATCAGTCAGCAGCCATCAACATCGAGGCAAAGATTATAATTTGCTGAAAGGTCAGATGATGGTTAGCATTTTTTACCAGTATTTTTAAATTAAGGTATGTACGTTGTGCTTTTTTTAGACATACTGCTACTGCACACTCAACGGACAACAGTATAGTGTGAACATAACTTTTATGTGCACCGGGAAACCAAAAAAACATTATTTGACTTGCTTTATTGCAGTGGTCTGGAATTGAACCTGCAATATCTCTGAGGTCTGCCTGTACAAATATTACATTTGTGTTTATTTTTTAGGTGATTGGATTGTACTATGCACATTGCAGATTCCTCTGCAACTTCTTTTAAAAATAGTTTTATTGATGTATACTTCGTATACCATGAAATTCACCCAATTTAAGTACGCTGCTCTCTCTCTCTTCCCGTGAAATATTTACCAGTGAGAGGTCTGGGGTCTACTGTTCAACAAGTTTTGATGACTTCACACAGTTGGGAGCCATCACCACAATCCAGTTTTAGAACTCTTCCAAACCATTTCTCATACGCATTTGTAGATAATATCTGTTCTTATCCCTGATCCAGCAACCACTGTACTGCTTTCTGTTGCTATAATTTTGCCTTTTCTTGAAATGTCATGTAACTGTAGTCCTACAGTATGCTATCTTTTATTTCTTTTAATATCTTTTATTAATTTGTTCACTTGACCTGATGATTTTGAGATTCATCCTGTGCATATCAGTAGATTTTCCTCTTTCTATTGTTGAGTACTATTCCATTGTATGGATGTACCACATTTTGCTTTTTCATTCATCGGTTGATGGGTATTTGCATTGTTCCCAGTTCTAGGTACTTATGAATAATGTTGCTATAAGCATTTGTTTACAAATCTTTTGTGTCCATTTCTTTTCTTTTCTTTCTTTCTTTCTTTCTTTTTTTTTTTTTGGTAAATTTCTAGGAGTGAAATTTCTGGGTTTTATGGTAAATGTATCCTTAAGTTTTTAGGAAACTCCCTAACATGCACAAAGATTTGAGAGGGACGACGAAGGGCTCAGGTGTGAACGGATGTGGAGCTGCTTATAGGCGATTGCAAATCTAAGTACAAAACCAAGGAGACAGGGTGGGGCTGGTGCTAGGGAATCGTGAGTCATAAAGCACAGGGGTGATGTTGAAGCCATGGAGAGGATGAGATGACCTGAGGAGTTTATGTGATATAAGGAGGAGTGAACTCCTGGAGATAGAAGCATTTGGGAGGAGTGGGTAGATAGAATTAGAGAGACCAATGTGAGAGATCAAGAAGTAAGAGAAGCAGGAGAAATTATGCCATAGAAACTAAAGGAAGAGAAGTTGATACAGTAAGTGGGTGGTATGGTCTCTGCTTCCAAACACATATCTCCAGCCTTTCTGCAGAGACCGACTAGCTCTCTGGCAGAACTCTCTTAGGAGATATTCGACATTCTCTGGGCTGAGGTTCCTGTTAGAGGTGGTACTTCAACAGTCTCCTACTCCGTGGCTGTAGACCAGTTCACTTTGCCTTTCAGGTGTACCTTTTCTCTGTAGTGAGTTAGCCACCAGTCTGCCATGTTCCCCAAGCTCCAGGAACCTCGGGCGGTACATTCCGATGCAGTTGCAAAGGGCATCCTGGGCTTTCGGTGAGGGGAACATGCATGGGGGTATCACTCACAGCCCTTTGAAAGCTCTCTTCAGAGGAATTTTCCATTTTCATGTCACTATAACTTTATATCTTTTATGCTCATATATTAGGTGTTGAGAAAAAAAGTCTTAACTACCTCCTTAGCAAAGTCCTATCTAGGTGGGTTAAGAGTGTGTTTTGGATCTCAGCCTAAGGTGAAGCTAAAAGGTCCACTTTAGTACCCTAGATTTCCAAGCACTTGAGAGTGCTCAAATAAATAAATAAATAAAATTAAATAAATAAAATAAACATTGAATGAATGAACAAATGATCCCATAAATGAATGGATAGTTTTCATTCCTTGTGATCACCTCTTGGTGTCATTTATACTATTGACTGCTCCCTGTTTCTTGACCAACCGATGCCCTCTTCTGCTTCCATTTCTACTTTATCAGCTATTTCTCGTCTTCTCCCATGCTCACTTTTTATTGTCTGCCCTTTAAATAGTGGTTTCCTCCAGGGTCTCATCCTCACTACTGTCTCTTACCTTTTTATTAAATATATTTTCTGTGAAGGAATTCCATCCGTATCCCTGGTTTGACTACCACATATGCACTTTCTTTCCTGGGCCTGATTGCTCCACGTCGTTTTAAACTAGTGGTGTGTTGCAGCTAGCCTGTACCAGCTCACAAGAGCCAACTGTTAAATTTTCCAGAATTATGTGAGCTGGTTGGTTGTTAAACCCAGCCATTATTAAAATATATAAATTTGAAAATAAATTTTTTTAAAGATTTTTTATTTATTTATTTGACAGAAACAGCCAGCGGGAGAGGGAACACAAGCAGGGGGAGTGGGAGAGGCAGAAGCAGGATCCTAGCAGAGGAGCCTGATGTGGGGCTTGATCCCAGAACGCTGGGATCACGCCCTGAGCCCAAGGCAGATGCTTAATGACTGCGCCACCCAGGCGCCCCTGAAAATAAATTATATTAAAAACAAAGGTAACAGATACTTAAAACTCACTTTCTAACCATCTTGCTACTCTTTTATTATGAATGTTCTTGAGATTCTGTATGTATATTGTATTTTTGGAAATCCTATATGACGGTGTGTAACTGCATCTCTTCCAACTCCGTGTTCTGGGATGTCGTGTTGGTCACTTGAAAACTGCTGTAGTAGGAGTGTCTACACCATGGAAATCAAGAAATGCTGCAAATCAGGGCTTAGTCTATTTTATTGATTGTCTAGACTTGAGAAAGTGACTGAGAAAATGTTAATAATGTAGATTAAGCTTAATAGTATGTTGGTCTATGGCTGTTACATTGTAACACAAAAAATTGAAGAACTATTCTTCTAATATTCAAAAACTATTATCCAATTCAGCAAAAAATGTGCTCATATCGCTAGTGAACAAGAGAAGCTCTTTTTTTTTTTAAGATTTTATTTATTTATTTGAGAGAGAGAGAGCGAGAGCACGAGTCGGGGGGAGTGTGAGAAGGAGAGGGAGAAGCAGGCTCTCCACTGATCCCTGGGATCACAACCTGAGCCGAAGGCAGACACTTAACCAACTGAGCCCCCCAGGCGCCACAAGAGAAGTTCTGCCTTGTGTTTTCAACGTTTTACTTTCTCTCACTTCCAGATGTAAACTTAAATAACCATATTTTGCCGTGTCCTTATTCATCAACTGCAATCACAGATTGGCTGTGGATACAAGAGTTTGCAAAAGTAAACATTTGCATTTTGTGAGAATTGATTGGTGATAGGAAATTTATACTAAAAAGTATTCTATGCTTTATTATTATTTGTAAATTAGGAACTACACATCCTCCGTATCAGTAAAATGTATACGACTTATGTACAGATATATGGGTGCATTCCCCCATCTGCCAGAGAGCCAGTTAAATATTTACCATCACATCACTCCTTGAAAACCTCAATATCAATTGCCTATTAGACATTTTAAATTTAATATGACAGGCATCTCAGACTTAAACGTATCAGAAACAGAATTCATTTTCCTTCTAATGTCTTTTCCTCTTTTGATACTCTGTATCTTAGAGAATTACACTACTCTAGGAGGCAAAAAAGTGACAATAGTAGCTATAGCTTGCTTTCTCCATATGTGTCATCTATAAAGAAAGAATATAAGAGGGAGATAAAGGGTTGATGGAGTTTTTTGTTTAGTTGTAAGAAAGAATGATCTTGAGTATATTCATATGGCAAAGACGCAATGAAGAGGGGAGAATTGGAAACTCCAGGAAAGAGAGGGGACAGATGAAAGGACAGTCTGTGAGAAGGAAGCAGAGGGCAGGGACCAGAGCACATTGGCCTTGGACAGAAGAGTCACCTTTCCCACACTGCCAGGAGGAAAGGAGATAGGGATCACGATGTGTCCTACTTGGGTTCTCTAGGAGCAGAGCCTGGGGCAGAGATTCTCGTTCAAGTGAGTGTGGGTGGCGGGTGCTCTCAGGAGAAGGAATGAGAGACGTGTGATAGGACAGAGGAAGAGAGCTAAGCAAGAGTGTGATCTTGACTAGAAACCAGCATCAGTTGTGGTCCCAGCGGGAGGGGCAGCACCACAAACTGCACCATGGGGTTACTCCCCTTGAGGCCCAGACTGGCCTTTTCCTCCTGTGCCAATCGTTCCTGGTTGAGGTCTGCTCATCAGGGGAGTGGGGCATAATCTTCCAGACTATGTGAGTTCTGTCTGGCTGAGGGCAGTTCTCGAGGGAAGGCAGTAGCTATGAATTTTAAGCAACCAGCCCTCGGAGCCCTGGGGGAGAGATGCAAGTGGAGAAGGGATTGAGGCAGTTCCTAGTGCGAGGTCTCTCTCTCTAAAATAGTAATCCAAATTACCTGCTGAGGGTGGGGAGGAATCTGGTGGGTGCAGACAGCTGGAGTAGGGTGGGAAGATTTTGAGCAGCTGCTCTGTGTAAGCGATGGGGGAGGGGCTGCCCTGGGCAGTACTCAGGGTCCAGTTACTGTTGGAGGCATGGAGTAGTGAGAGCACTTCGTGTTGTTACTTACAGTTTTCAGCAGTCTCAACGTAGGGGTGCAAAAGGCAGGTGGTTGGCTTAACCCAGTGTTGACGTTTTGCTGGGTAAGTATAGTGCAGGCAGAAGAGAGTAAGTAAAGCATGAGGATGATGGTGAGAGAGTTTTTGAAGGCTCTTACTACCTTTTGGGAAGGCAGAAATGTACACAACAAATTCCAGGGCAAGACTGTTCACAGTGCATCGACAGAAGTACAAAGTAGTGGGTAAGATCAGAGAAGAGAGTGAAGCATTTTCTCAGTTGAGAACAGGAATTTCTATGGCTTCACATAAATGGGACTGCATTTGAACTGCCTCTTGAAGGGCCAGAGGGGGGAAAAATCTCCCTGGGGGAATGTGGAAGGGAATGATGTAGAGAAAGCACGAAAAAAGTACATGAAAGCAATCTGGTAGAGACTGGTGATTTAAAAGTATATATGGTAAACCTGCAACAAGGCACCCACAATAAGTAAAATCAGATAGAGTGGCTGGCATTGCTCTTGCTCTCACTCAGCTCCACTCTCAAATAGGGGCAGGCTAAGTTTCTTATCCTGGGGGTAAGTGGGTGACAGTGGCTTGGATCGAGGCCTGGCTAGGAGAGTAGCATGTAAGCCCATCTTTGGAAGCAGGGAGGCAAAAAAGTGCGTTGCCACATCTCAGTAGTCTCTTGGATTTACTTCCATGGCTGTGAAATGGGTACCAATTAACAAGGAGATAACTGGGTTGTTGGCACTGTCTTTGAAATCTCAGCCAGCTCTGAGGCCAGAGTTGTCCCTATTGATATGTAAACCAGCGTAGACATTGCAACTGATACACAAACCAGACCTCAGCCAAACCATCTTTGGATCCAGCACCTGCTCCAGGACTACTGGTAGCTAGCTCCACAGGCTCCCCCAAACTGTCATTAGCCTTATAATAACATATATTAATCAATATTTCGTTTTCTGCATATGTGGGATTTTGGTGGGATTTTATTGTGTATAGTGGTATGGAGGACAAAGTGAAAACAGCTGAAAAGGATTTTTGAGGACAGAGAAAGTGAAAATAGTTGACAAGGTATTTTTTGTTGAAAAAAATGAAAGTAATACATATTCTTTATAAATGAAATAATGTAGGAGTGTAAGAAAGAAAACCAAAAGTAACCATCTCCTCATTCTACCAAAAACACTTTCTTCCCAGAGATAATCATTGTTAACAGTTTAGTATATAGCTTTTCTTACATACATAAGCACATATGGAATTTCCATTTGTATATAAATATAAATATAATATATATATATATATTATACACAATATTCTGGTCTTTAACCTAGTACTTTCCAGTCAGTAATGTATCTTGGGTGGTTTTACATGATCACAGTGTTGCTTTTTTTCATAGCTATCTAATATTCCATGGTATTGAACAAATTTTCCATTAATGAGAATCTAAATAGATTCTACTTTATTATAAATAATAGAACAATGAACATCTTATGTATACTTTTGGTATTTAATTACTTTAGGTAAATTCCTTGAAGAGGGATTATTGGATCAAAGGGTATGATGGTCTCACATATCAATTAACTATCTGATATACATGGCCAGATTGCCTTTCAAAAATTTGTCTAAATTTACTCCCCAGTAAACAGTGTAAATACTGCTTAATTTTTTAAATTAATTAATTAGTAATTTGACAGAGAGAGAGAGCGCGCACAAGCAGGGGGAGCGGTAAGCAGAGGGAAAGGGAGAAGCAGGCTCCCGGTGCAGCAGGGAGGCTGATTAGGGGCTCCATCCCAGGACTCTGGGATCATGACTTGAGCCAAAGGCAGACCCTTAACTGACTGAGCCACCCAGGCGCCCCAATACTGCTTAATTCTTTACCAGCACAGAACATTATCAATATTTCTATCTGATTGGTTAAAGTTTTGCATATATGTAAAGGTGTACATACACACACACACACACACACACACACACACACACACACACACACACACTTTTTTGTTTATTTTTGCTGCAAAAAGCTGTTTCCAGGGTGGTTAAAAAGCTGCCTAGTGCTAGCAGGGAGAGGCTCAGGCACAAGCCGAGGCACCATGGGGATGGCAGAGCGGCCCTCAAAGACCGCCGGGCTCGAGAGGCTCCTAAACGCGCTCGAGGGTGAGCCTTTCCAAGAGATCCTTACCCCGCCCGGCCTGGGGACGGCCAGCCTGCGGAAGTGAGTCAGGCGGTCGCCCATCTCCTCGGTGAGTTTCACCCCCTCACCCCGGAAGTGCTCTCCAGGAAGTTGAGGAGCTGGGGGTGTGCGCAGGCAGAAGCCAGGGCGTGCAGATGCAGACGCCCCTGCGTCAGGTTCTTGTCTGGAGCCACGGTGGCTTGCGCGGCGTCCAGTGTTTTACCCGCTCATCTTGGGACAGCTTCTACACATCTCAGCAGAGGGCGCGGCCGACCTGCTGGGCTGGCATTTTCAAGAGCCGCTCGGCGCCTCGCGCTTCTCTGCCAACTCGCGGAAGTGGCCCACGCCGCCCGGAGCCACGTGGTCGGGGTCGAGGTAGAAGCCCAGAGGCAGGTAGGTGTAGGAGGCCCGCAGGTGCTCGCTGACCACGTGGTTGCCCGCGGCCTCCACCTCGGTGGAATAATTCTGACGAAGCTGGGGGCTCATGGTTAATCGGTAATAAGGCGCTAAGCTCAACATAGTGTGTTGGCTGGCCCCGCCCGGAGGCAGAGAGTGGCCAAGAAGATGGCTCTCAAGGTTGTGACTGGAAAAAAAGGTTGGAGGGTGGTTGGAGGCTGGTTGAAAGGGCGTCCCTGGGTCTATTCTGTCCAAACACTGTTGAAACAAGAGAGAGATCCGCGGGACCGCCAGGCGCGCTGTCGTTGAAGTTATGTTTTTAAGAAGTTATTTTTAATAATGGTGGTGGTAAAAGAGAAAAGTACACCAGGACATTCGATATTGCAAATGGAAAATATTCTCTGGGCAGTTGAGTTCAAAAGCGTATTTAGTAGTTAGCTTTCCTGTGGTTCTGTTATAAATTTTATTGAGATGATGAAGATGGTATAGAAATCCTTCACTCTTCATTAGTTTGAAACTCTACCCCAAATTCATAGAGACGGAATTCAGCTCTGTGGTTGGAGATGGTCACTTGGTAGAACGCCTTTGAAGAGTTTACTTGTGATATGCAGAAATGAATCAAAACCTTTCAGTGTGGGGAGGGCTCTTTAAAGGAGCTAAGCTCTCCATGTTATGGAGCCATTTAAAGTTCTTTAAAAAGAAAAGTTTCTTAGATCATTTTATCAGTAAAAAGAGAATAGATTAATGTCAGCCATGAGGCTTATCATATGGATAATATTATATGTATTTGCATACTATGAAAAGATACACATAGATGGAAAGGAAATGAAAAACATCATTATTATAACAAAGGTTTTGTTAAAGACTTGTGTTTCTGTATCTTAGGTCCATCTTGATCTCTGTCTCTGGACCATTTTTCCAGAGGTTTTTTGTTTTTGTTTTTTTGATATGTAATTTTGGAACAAAATGCGATTGGAATTCTTGGGCTCACTCTTCACCCTTCCTTGCATTCACATCCTTGCTGGATCCTCATGCCATGGACGGAGTGTACCTCCTTGACTACCTCCCTGTTCCTTGACTTTGAGCTTGTCAGTATTCCTTGCATTGTCTAACAGAAGGAAGTTTTAGTTGAGTCTAGAAGCATGAGGTGAGCATGCCCTGGCTAGCTGACGGGTTCAAGGAGGATGAGAGACACAAGGAACAGATCCAGTGTCATATGTGAAACAGAACCACACCAAATGGTTCAAAGAAACATTAGAATGAGTGCTTATTGTTGTATGTCACTAGATTTTATGGTAGTTTCTTATGCAGCACTGTTTTGGCAATAGCTGACTGGCATACAATTAAAAAAAATGTTCTGAGTGCTCCTATAATGTTCCCACCGATTTTAGGTTTGGTACACTTAACCTCTAATATGTTTTGTATTTGATGCTCATGATCTTTCTTTTGTATAAGGATTTCTTAGTCGAGTCACAGTCCAAGAGAAAATTCACCCAACTTTCCTCATATACTGGTAAATATAAAAAAGCAAGTTCAAATCCCTATTTGATTGTATTTTCCTCAAATCCCTATTTAATTGTAAATAAACTTTGCCTGTCCTTTTAAATTATTTGCTGGGGTCACAACAATGAGAAATGATACCAAAGTTCTTAAAATGTTTACTTTTTACATTCAGTTTTCAGAATTCTCTTCATGTCAGACAGGTCTGACAAGTTAAAAATAACTACCTCCAGAGATATCTTCTTGGGCTTTATTCTTCCTTGGGAACCTCTAAGCTTTTCCCACCCAAACTGGGTCATCATACTTGCCTAATTTAAAAATCTCCCAGATCCAATGCTCTTCAAAAATCAATGAGATCTTTCCCACCAGATAATCCCAGCAGCCACACGTTATATTCTCTGGTCTGATTCTGCATGAGTTTGATTTTATATACTCTATTGTAATAATTTATTAACTTGATAAAATCTGCTGACTCCTCATGGAAAATATTCTGTTTATATTTTATATTTCCTGTGGCTTTCTTTCCATAGCTTTTATTATTGAGTATTTACATGAGAATAGGGCCTTTGTTTTTTTAAAAGTTCATCTGTGCCTGCTGTTTATTGTCTCCCCTGAAGTCACAGCCCTCTGTTTGTGACATACATCATGCTTTTCATATTGAAGGCACTCACTGAACCCTGAATAATTAATCTTCCCATCGTGTCCGTGAGTTATCTAAGTGAATTGAATTAGCCCCATTTTACAGGCAGGGCAATATGGAGAGTTAGAGAAGGTTATCTCTTGAGCATGTCTGAGTTCAAGTCTAAAGCCCTTCTATGTCTTGTACTACATGAAACCCCTTTCCTTGCTTACAGTTAGTTCTGCTGGCTTATTATCATGCGTATTACATTATGCTTGCTTTTTCTCGGCACATTTCCAAAGGAAATGCGATGAACGTTGAGTGATGTAATAATAGTCACTCCAGATAATTCTCAAGGGCATGGTTGCTGGATCATCTGTTGCTAATGTTGAGGCAGTGGTCTTATATAACACCATGGTTGCATGGACTGAGGGGCAAGTTCTAATTTTGTGGTCTCCTTACACATTGTCTATTCATTGTCAAAGACTGCAACTTTGGGGTCAACTGGCAAATAAAATGAATCATAAATAGAAAATCTGGCATGTTCACATTAGCCATTAAATTAGCTTGATTTATTCAGATTCTTTTGATTGTTATGCCCAGATAACATCAAGAATTTGCTTACTGATTGGTGATCAACAGCCGTGATGATTAAAACAGAACAAAATTTAAAAAATCTGTGGTGCAGTGTTAATAATCAATTTGTTTTTTTCAGAAAAAGAGAAGTCATGCAGTTTTTACAGATCAGTGCTCAGATCCAAGGGCAGTGGGGTGGGAGTATCCACGCTTTCCTGTCCTCTGAGATGCCTACCACTCTACAACTTTCTATTCCTCTTCATTGCCTTGATATATGCCTGCTAACATGTTTCAGGAACCTCAAATATCTCTCACTCACTCAATCCATCCTTTTCTTTTGAATCCACGTTGTATTTTCTTTGAAGCTCTCTTATGTAAGCCTACTGTCTTATCCTCTCATTAGATTGTAAACTTCCAGGGGCAAGAACTATTATTAATTCATTTTTATGTTCTCTGAAGGCCTAGGATTCCAGTGATATTTTCTGTGCTTGCTACTGGAATAGTGTTCAATTCTACACTACAGTAACTAATGAAATGTCATACTTAACAGATTTGTATAGCCCCTTCCCCCAGTTGGGTTAGATTTGAATGGAGAACCTTCTCTCAGAAGTAAATCCCATGAGGAAAACCAAACATTAACAAATACTTTTGTTATAGTTATTATTAGGAGCTTATCTAAATCAAATCCAGGATCACAGTTTTTATGAATTTCATAGTTTTTGTAGCATTCATGTAATAGAAACTCCAAAACCTTTTAGTTCCAATTTTTGAAAGGATCCAGTTGCCTTAGTAAGAAATTGGGGACTGTGAATGGAAGCGCTGCTTGTGTGTCATTTCTAAGAAAAAAACACACGATGGGATCTAAATAGGAGGAGAGCATGTTCTCGTATGCACTCAAGGATTAATTCCACTGCTATTCACCAACCTTTAGGAATGGGGAAATAATATGCCTGTTGGCTGTTTGTGTTAGAACAGATGTAGAATTAATCGGTCCAGCTAACAGTACCAGGTCTGCCTTGGCCAGTGAAGGATTTTAAAATAGTTCTCCAAAACAAGAATCATAAAAAAGTCCTCTAAGTCACATTATTAGTAGGCTCGAATGTTGTCATTGTGTCATGTTTACTCATGTTTCCCCTCTCATGAATCATTTTTACCTTCTCTCAGGAGACACAGGGTCAATTTCTCTCCAGAGCTTCCCCTTCCTGGAAGGCAGTTTTCTTGCCCATTGCATCAGTGCCTTCTTGGAAAGCACATTGCACCTGACCTGAGCAGCTAGGTCTTCAGCTGCTCTTTCGGAACGAGAATCCTCTGTCCCTGGCAAGACTAGGCAGCCGTGGACGGCCCTGACACAAGGTGCCTCTGTTAGCCATGGTATTTGAAGCCATAGACCTCCTAATTCTTTTCTTCTTGCCTTGCCCTTTTCCTACTAACATAAAAGTGGAGGTAAATTATTCCAGTAGACATTCCTGATTCCTAATCACCTTCCAAATTTGAGCTACGCAAGGGAAGTTATTAAATGTTAGATGGGAATGACATCTACAACCCACAAAATGGATCAAGGAGCCTAAGAGCTTTATACTATAAAAACCAATGTTAACAGCATTTGACTTAGTGGAAGAGGACCTCAGCTTGGAGTCCTAACCTCAACATTTTCAGACCAGTTCCACCCAACAGCCAGTAAATGTAAATCTTGGATATGCGAACACTCTTTTGTGGGAATTATCTAGACTCCTCCTTGCTTGGTTTATGTCCATGTGCTGCCAAGCATCCTATTTTTCTGTCTTGTTCCTCTCTTAACTCCCGGCATTCTTTAAAGCCTGGATTCAAATTCACTTGACTCTTAGCCTCTTTTAACCAAGTTATCTAGCCCTAGCACCAGCCATGGTGAACAGTTCCCACTCTGGCTCACTCAAGACAGTAGGAACAGGGGAGATACACATCACTTCTCTGAGCCTCAGGTTTTTGCATGTGTAGAATGGAGCAGATAACCTGTCTCATGTGGTTTTGTGACATCAAAACGCCATGGTAGCTCAATTTATTCAACTTATTGAGCACTGTTCCACGCACTAGGGTCTACAGATGAATAAGTTACGTTTTTTGTTTTGTTTTGTTTTTAAAGTAGGCTCCACACCCAGCATGGAGCCCAACGCAGGGCCTGAACTCATGACCCTGAGATCAAGACCCTGAGATCAAGACCCTGAGATCAAGACTTGAGCTGAGATCAAGAGCTGGATGCTTAACTGACTGAACCACCCAGGCGCCCCAACATTTTTCTATTGAAGACAAATGAGCAGTCAAGGCTTCTGGAGGAAGAGAGAAGTAGTTATGGCAGTAGGGAGATTGCCCAGTGGGGTATAAGTTTATCAGCATGGGCAGGAGAGAAGGCTTCCAAAAGAGAAGCACACTTGAACTGAGTTTCAAAGCACCTTTTAGAGCCAGACAGCTGAGGAAATAGGTTAAGACCCTTCTAGGCAAAGGGAGCAGACAGGTGTTAAGAAGCACGGGTCATACCGGAGAGAGCTGGCTTCTGTGATCCTTGCCAGGTGGCTTAACCTCTGTGAGCAGTAGTTGACAGAACTGTAAAGGGGGGAGGGTATTATTTATGATCAGATTACATATTGGACATCAGTTATTTTTGTTAGTTATTCCTTCCTCTCTCTTGTTATTAATTTATGCTCATTTTACTTGGAGAAACCACCTGTCTCTCACCTTTGGTTGAGTCCCGTGAGGCAGAGCTCACTCTGGCTTCCAGGGGAGGCATACATCTTGGGCCTGGGCCACTCAGTGCCTCGCATCTTCCCAATGGCAATGGTTCATCCGTGAGGCCCATGAGAGCCAGTAAGATTCAATTTTGAGACTTTTGTTTGAGTTCTCTCTTTTTTCTGGGAAGGCTTGAATCTAAATTATGTAGGGCTAGAACTTCTGCAGCCACCTGAATCCCACAGAAATGCAAATATGAGGAAAAGAGCTAGGCAGTAGGAAAAGGACAAGTGGGTCTCAAGGTTCTTGGTATTACCCTGGTGAGACCAATCCGGACACCACCTTTACCCCTGCGCTTTTCTGTTAGGAGTCAAATCTCCTTTAGGCATAAGCTGCTTTCTGCCAGGGTTTCTGTCCTATGGCATAAAAACAAAAGTTCTGGGTGCCTGGGTGCCTCAGTCAGTTGGGCGTCTGCCTTCAGCTCAGGTCATGATCCCAGGGCCCTGGGATCGAGCCCCACGTCGGGCTCCCTGCTCAGCAGTGAGTCTGTTTCTCCCTCTCTCTCTGCCCCTCCACCTGCTTGTGCTCTCTCTCTCTCTCAAATAAATAAAATCTTGTTTTTTTTTTTTTTAAAAGTTCTGACTAGATAGGTTGTTTTGAGGACTAAATGAGATAGTATACTGTAAGTGCCTGGTACCGTGTTTGACCTATAGTAGGCCTCAAGCAATGCTAGCTCCTGTTCTGAGCAAAGGCCCAGAGAACTGAGAGCATGCCATGCACTGGGGGAATTTCTGGAAAGCTGCTATTGTGAGGAGTGGTGGACATGGGAAGAGTGAGGGCATGGGCTGGATCCACCAGCAGTAAAAGCCATCTATTTTATCTCGGTGAAGAGTTTGAATTTCATCCTTAAGCAATTTCAAGAGTGATGAGGACCATAATGAGGAGAGGCAGGACACTGTGAAGACATCTGACCTGGGCACCCAACCCAGTCTGTACGGTGGGGAAAAGCTCTCCTGAGGATTGGCACTTCAGCTCCAGCCTGAAGAATGAGGGTAGAGCTGGGAATAGCCTTCTGACACTGTAATGGAGAAAGACCCAAAGTGAGGTAAGACCCACTAGCATGTAACTTCCAGGAGGGAGGGATTTGTTGAGGCAGGTGGGTCTATTTTTTTTTCTTTTTTTTTACTGTTACATTGTCAGATTCTAGAATACTGCTTAGCTGGTTAGCAAAAGTAGGAGCTTAAATATTTGTTGAGTGAATGCTGAATGAATGGTACTAGGGAAACCTTTTAGAAGATATCTCAGTTCAGGCTCCTATAATGGAGTATCATAGATTAGATATCTTATAAACAACAGAAATTAATTTCTCATAGCTCTGGGGATGGGGAGGTCCAAAATCAAGGTGCCAGAAGATTTTATATCTGGTGAGGGCCTGCTTCCTGGTTCATAGATGGCTGTCTTCTTGCCATGTCCTTATATGGTGGAAGGGTTGGGGGAGCTCTCTGGGGTCTCTTTTATAAGGGCGCTGTTGCCATTCCCCAGGGCTCCACCCTCGTTGTTCCAACATAGGAATTCTGGGCTGGGAAGGGGTGGGGAGGGAACAGACATTCAGTCTATGGCAGAAGGAGAGAAATTCCAACAAATAAGTCAGGCAGGCATAATAAGGACATGGATTTGATTGATAGATATCGATAGTGTAAATTTAACAGATCTTAGTGACTGGGATAATAATGAAAATAGCTTCCAATTATTGAGCACCTACTGTGTTCCGGACAATGTTAGATTCAGGATAAGCTGTTTTACATACTTAACTCATAATCTACTACAGCATGTGGTCCTGAGAGTAGGCAACTTAATTTGTTCACTCTTTTTTTTTTTTTTAAGATTTTTATTTATTTGACAGAGACACAGCGAGAGAGGGACACAGAGTGGGAGAGGGAGAATCAGGTTTCCTGATGAGCAGGGAGCCGGATGCAGGGCTCGATTCCAGGACCCTGGGTTCATGACCTGAACCGAAGGCAGATGCTTAACGACTGAGCCACCCAGGCACCCCAGTTTGTTCACTCTTGAACTGTAGTGCCTAGCATTGAACCTGATACATTTCTTTTTGTAGAATGATTAAGTGAGCTCTTATGATAATTCTTAAAGATAAGCATTGTTATTAGATGACAAATGTCTCCATTTTACATTTAAGAAAGTTAAGGCTCAGAAAGTTTAAGTCATTTCCCCAAGGTCACACAGAGTCCAGATTTGAGCCCAGGTTTGCTTCGCCCCAAAGCTTCTGCTTCCTACTCAGGTTTGCTGACCACTGTCACATGAAAGTATTTTGAGAGTAAGAGGAAGCTCCAAGGTTTTTAATTCAGTTGACTGGGCCACTGATGATGCCTTTGGGTGAGAGAGAGCATGGAAATGAGCAGGTCAGTTCCGGGCGTGTGGAGTTTGAGGGGCTGTGAAACATTGAGTGGAGATAAGTGAAGGAGTAGAAATCACAGTGTGAAATTTGGAGGCAAGACCTGAGCTGGAGACAGGTATTGGGGAATTACCAGTTGTAAATGGTAGGTTGAGCCCCGAATACCCCAGCGTCTCACGGATAAGCCCTGGCAGCTAGCTGAAGAGCAGCCAGAGACTAGAGACAGCTAAGAAGGCAACTCTCAAAGGAGCAGTTAGTCCCAGCAAATGTGGCATGTTGGCAGGGAGGGAAGAGACGGAACAGAACAGACGGAAAGAAGGGCCGGAGGGAGGGAGGAGGAAGGAAGGAAGGGAGGAAGGAAGGGAGGAAGGAAGGGGAAGGAGAGAGGGGAAGACATGAGAACTTGTCCTCTTGGATTTAGTGATTGAGTGAGAAGAATTTCAGCGCTCTTGTGTGGCCGAGCGGGGTCAGAATTGAGAGGGCAGGAGTTGAAGAGTGAGCCGGTTAGGAACACAAAGGCATGGACTCATCATTTAGAAGCTTGACTAGTTACTTGCAGTAAAGTGTAGAGTTCAGGAAATGCCTTTTCTCCCACTTCCAACCTTTCTAGAGATGAAAGCAGGTTAAAGGGAGTAGAGCCTAGGCTCTATCCCAATAAGGCAGAGTCGAGGGCAGGCGTGACTATGGGAGTGTGGACTGTACACTGATAATGTGGCAGAGAGTATGTTTATATGAACATTGTTTATGGATTTGTATTTATTTGGTGATTCAGCAAATATTTACGGAGTGTCTCTCTTGTGCTATGCACTATTCTAGGAACTAGGGACACAGGAGTCAACAAAAAAGACAAAAATGAAATCTCTTTCCTCATGGCACCTGCGTCCTGGCAGGCTGTGTGTCTGTGTGTGCCTGCACACAGTGGCTCTGGAGAATAAGCAAGCAGAGAGGGAGGGTGGAGCCCTGGGGGTGCAGGCGTTGCCATCTTAAATAGGCAGTCAGGGAACTCCTCCCTAGGCAGGTGGCAGCTGAGTGAGCTGAAAGAGGTGAGGGAGTGGGACCGTGGTGACGCCTGCTTGAAGACTACTTCAGGCAGGGGGAACATCCTTGTATGAACAGCTCAGGACTTTTCCCTTAACGTTAGCCATTTCTTTTCTCCTTGAGCACCAACGCGGGACAGGTGAGTATGAAGCACTCGAAAAAGAAATACTTCTATTGAGAGGAACTGCTCACTGGGGCCGCTTGGTCATTGCTTCCCCTAGTCAAGAATACGGGTCCTTTGGGATTTCGGGCATGAAACTGACCAAAAGAGAAAGGCCTGGTCACCCTGAGCGGTTAGAATAGCAACTGTAGAGACTGGCGAAATTTAAAATACAATTTCCCCCTAACTTTTATGTGTAAATTGACAATTATGTTTCACTAAGTATAGATGAGTTCATTTTGCCTTTGCTTCGATCCAGTTTATGAGAGAAATGTTACAAATCATCCTTTTGTATTTGCTAAATCTGGACCTAATTCCATTTTTCAAGAAATCGTGTTTGCAGAAATAAGGCCACATGGAAATGAACAAATAATGAAAAATGGAATATAACAAACCCCCGAAGTCCTAGAGAATTAAAACGCTGCCAGAATTATTTATAAAATGTGTACCAGCATCCAAAAGTATTTACATTTGCTCCATGGCTTATAAAATCTGGTGCAGTCCAAACAGACTTGGTAGTTCCAAGAGACCCAAAACATGTTTCTGAAATCCCATGGTCAGCCCCAGTGCAGAGCAAAGAGCCCCATATGGTGGGATCATAATCTTGACATGCGAAATTCTTTGTAACTAGGGATCTTTAGGATCGTTCAGAATAGAAGTTGAGTTCTGCGTGTAACTCTGGGTTACTCCCTAGTAAGTCTGTAAATACAGACGGACATCCAGTTTCCCGTGACTCCGTGAAGTTGGTGCAATGGAGGGAGTCAGGAGTCCTGAATTCGTTTGTGGTTGCTGGGGGTCGGAGGGGCGGGACTGCACAAAGATCCGTGTGGGGAAAAGTGAATGAAGATCATAAGGCCCTTTGGAAGACAAAGGGGTATCTCACCACTAAACAGTCAAGTGATTTATTTATGTCTGGGCAACGCGGAATCAAGATCAAGCTCGAAAAGCTCCCTTGTATATTGCAACGTTGGGAGGAATCACAGTGTTGGAGAGGGATGTCAGAGGCCATCCTCCAGTGCACATTTCTTGCTTCCATGACCAGTTCAGATAGTGGAAACACAATGCCATCCATCTGTACCTCTTTGAAACAAGAATCTCACATTCAAGCGTCCCTTTTAAATGGTGGATGCAAGAGCCAACTCTTGCTGCTAGCACGAGGTCTCACAAGGCTGTTAATCATCAGGTACTGATAGCTACTGTTCCGCGTTGGATGAATACCAATTAGAGAGATGGGGACGACCTGAGGAATGGAGAAGAGCGAGCAGTGGGGGACTGGCTTTGTTGTTTTGGGGAGGGGTTGCCAAAAAAATATTACCTGGGGCGCCAGTGCTCTTCTCGCCAACCCTGAGGGGTGACTGATGAAAACAGCAGACTCATTTACAAAGTAGAAAGTAGGGAATGTATCTGAAGCATCCTATGATTATTAATAGGGTTTGCTTTTCTAGGTAGCGCTAGCTGAATCTTGTTGTTTGCAGTTTGAGAATCGGACAGCATTTGTCTAAACTTTATAATTCTGTTGGCATTTTTTTTTTTCTTATGGTATCTCCTAAAAGAGGTTGTGTGAAGTTCCAGGGAAATTTAGAAAGAAAGGCTCTGGAAACGAAAAAAAAAAAAAAAACAACTTACCATCTGCAAAAGAGAGGAATTTACCAGGGAATATTTTAGGAAGATAGAATCAAGAGTTCTTTCAAGTTAAAGGATGTTGCAACCAGAAAACAGTCCAAATTGGAGCAGGTGGCCAAAACCGGGAGAGCTTTCCTCACAATGAGATTTTATTTGCTCGCGTGCATCTCTCTCCTCAGCCAGTGACCTACACATTCAGTGTTCAGCCCCCGGTCTGGCGTGCGTCCTCGGCTAATACCTGAAGTCTTTCAGTGCCTTGGGATGCATGGCGGGGCCGTGATTCTCAACAGGATCGGAAGATTTTATGACTGGCTGCTGTCTCAGAATCCAACGTGTTGAGAACCAACTACCTGCTTGGGAATCGGGAAGGAAAAACCGATTTCCCCCTAGTTTATTTTAGAGTTGTCTTCCACTGTCCCAGAGTGCTGAGAACACAGCGTGGAGCTGTTCAGAAAACCTGATTAGGTCCCACAGTGCTAAGCACATAGAGTTTCAAGAGGGCTGGGAAATTGTTACCATTGGAAGTCGTGTGAAAAATGGTCCATGTGGGGGGAGGACAAAAATTAAACTGAGATGACTAAGAAACATATTAACTAAAATTATGTTTGATTTGCCATCAATTGCTCCCTCTTCTAGATGCTTGGGAGAGTGCCTCCATGGGGAGCTGAAAAGTGTTCAAGGCCTCTTCTGAATTGATGGTGTTCCCAGGGCTGATGGAAGAGTTTAGGAATAGGGAGAGCCATGGAGACCTTTCAATTAGCCGGGAGCCCTTGTGTTAGATTGGAGAAGAAATAAGAAAAAGATCATTTAGCTGTAAGAGTTGTTTCTTTGTTCTTTTGTTCCTTGCATATAGTAGGCGCTGAAAAGATATGGATTGAATAAAGGAATGTTTATTCTAACATACTAAAATAATATGCTATTTGAAACCAAGTAGTGGATCTAGCCAGAATTTATTTCTCAGATTATTATTCTATGACAAGAAACACTTCACTCTGTGTGAAAATAGAGTTAAAAGACAGCTTTGCAGAAATTTCCCTCGGATTGGAGCTTATTGGCTCATTATTTGTTCAAGTGATTCATGATCTCGAGATCATGGAAGTCATAGCAATACTGAAATTGCCAAGTAGAAATAAAAGCAAACCCTATGTAGCACGTCTCAGATTGAACATAATCATGGAGGCAGCTGACAAGCGAGTATATTTGGGGGAGGAGAAGAATCTACAGTGGTTGCCTTGAGCACAAAGCAGGCCTCGGCCTTTGGTTGATATACGAGTTACCATAGTGATTGACTGAACTTTGCTATAATTAAATCTTTTTGTATCTGAATAAATTTGATGCCATGGACCTCATGTAACTAGGTTTGTGTTTGTGTTTTTTCCTTTTTCTTAAAGATCATTAGAGGGTAGTGATGAGGGCAATACATGGCCTCATGTATTGATATCCTTTGCGGTCTTCCACCAAAATCATAGAGAATGGGAAACAGTGTTCTGTCCTATCGATGGGTTAGGGTGAAAAAGCGAGAGCCTGAGAAGGCCATGGAGGAAGGCCTGTGAAATCGTTCTGGAGGACACACTCCCGATGGGCCAGATATATAAGGAACAAATGTCACTTTAAAAGAGTTTGTTTTTCATATAAAGACTATCAGATGAAAATCCAGTTCACTCCAGACAAATGAAGAAGAAAAGCAGAGTAATATCGAGAAGAAAAATGGAGAACAGAACACTTCAGCAACTGAGGCTGCCAAGTTGTAGCATGTTGTGAGCTCGGGGAGACCTATGTCAGGGATGGGGACAAGAGGGATCCATCCTAACAGCAATTCAGGTGGAGAAAGATCAGTCTAAGGACTAAATTTGAAAATGTATAGTTTCCGTGAGGAGCTCAGTGAAAGCAGCTCTTCTGGAAAGAAGAGAGGGGATTCAATCCTCTAGACCAGCGGTATCTGTGAAGAATTCTTGGAAGCTGCCAAAACAGAATGTGTTCTTTGGGAGATCAGCCAAACTGTGAAAGCCAAGGCAGTGATGGACAAGTGGGGAGATAGAGAAAGGATACAAATTGTCCTGGGACTAAGAGGCTTCATGAATTGGGCTGCCCGGGGCGGGGGACGGGGGCTGACAACAGGAAGCCAAGGATCTTGGATTAGTGGTTCTCAAACTTAAATATGTGAATGAATCAGCTGGGCATCTTGGTAAAACGGAGATTCTGAGACAGTAGGCCTTGGGTGGGCCTAAGATTCTGCATTTCCAACAAACTCCCAGACTGTGCTCACACTGCTGTTTCAAAGACCATATGTCGAGGAGCCAATGGCTACTTCTAAACGCCACACTTGGAGGAGCTAATAGCAAGGGCCCAGACCATTATGCCATAGTTTGGACAACTTGTTGTCGAAGAGGACTTTTAGTATGGTAGTGTGTTTGAGATTATATGTTTAATTTTTGTAGGTAATTAGTTAACATGTTTGTAATTGTTAATATTCTAAATATATTGGATTTTAGGTTGCATAAGCTGCCTTTGGTGACCACTGTTATTATCAATGTCCTAGTCACATTACTGACAATTTGTATTTTTGGTTGTTGGGATTTGATCGTCTCTCTCCAGATGGTATTATGCAGGGAAAACCCAAGAAGTGACATTACCTTTATCATTTCTAATTGCAACAGGATGTACTAGGACTCCTTTCTTTCCTTTTTTCTTGATTTCTTTCTTTCTTTTCTTTCTTTTTTTTTTTAAACCACTACTGAGTCTGTGGATCTCAGCCAAATCCCTGGAAATAATCCAGACCTACACATTTCTCTTGCCCATTACAACTGAAACAGTAGTAGCAAAATAGAAATAGCTCTATTTACTAAAACATTTTCCCCCTACAATTTAAGATTAGAACTGGCATGCCAAATCGATATTAGGGACATGTTTAATACACTTATGTATTTTGGGGGTGGGGAATAGAAATAACACCTTTTATTTCAGAATCAGGTTGAAGAGAGCTGACTTCATCCGTTGAATAGAGATCTCAGCCCATAATCTTAGGTTTCTGAGCACACAGCACCAGTTTAGCTTCTAATTTACTCTCGGGTGACTTAATGGTATTGCTTAATTATACCAGTTGCAAATTCCATCCTCCAAAATATATCACAGGCAGCCAAACATCTGCAGGGTTTTGTAGCAGAGAGGATGCCAAAATGAAATGCTCATTTTTTGTATTATTTTGCTTTTATTAGTTTTTAATACATATATGTAATAAACAAGATGAGCAAGACAGCACTTAAATATGCACCAATGGTAATCAAACGTAAGATATTAAGTTGCAAAAATGCCCATTCTATGGAAAGGAATATGCTCCTCGGGAGAATCTGGGCTGTGACAGGGGACATTTTAAAATAACATTAACTTTTCAGTGGTAGAAAAGGAGTAGGAAAACTTCTCAACATGGGAAGTGTAGATCAGAGCTAGAAAAAAAAAAACCCTGTAGAAAGCCCTGATCGCCAGCAAGAAATTTTGTTTTTCTGGGAACAGGAGGGCCGAGTGCTGACTAATTAATTGAAGCACCTCCATTACTGGGTCCTATGTCTTCAAAGCAGGTTCTAGAAATGCAAACTGGTGTCAACAAACTAGGAAAGTTAAAGACGAGGTTAGCTTGGGTTTGTCTCAAGCTTGTGACTGACAAATAATAATGAAAATAATCCAAAATTTTTTCAGTAAAAGATGTTTTCAAGATGGGCACAGAATACGTGACTGTCATTTCTGGAAATTAAATGTACACTTTATTTGGCAAATTAATGAATGACATAATTTTACATATGCAGTAGTTGAGGAAAATATTTTAGAGCTAGTTTTTCTTTATTTTGTTATGTAGAGATATTCCCCATCATTAATAAATCTCTCTCTATATATATTTCTAAATCGGAGAGGTTTAAAAAGAGAAGAATGTTCTTTTAAACAATGTTCATTGATTTTTATTTATTTATTTTTTTTTAAGAGAAAAGCATTATTACCATAATGCCTTAGCAATGTCCCAACCAACAACATTTCAAACTTCACCAATGACTCATCTCCCTGGTGCAGTGTATTTGTGTAAATTAAAAAAAAAAAAAAAAAGGAAGAAGGAAAAGTACAAAATATAAAAAAATAGCCAATTAAAAACATTGCTTCTGTATATGCTCATCAGGGATCTGGTAAAAATTAAGCTGGGGCTGATGAAGCTCCAAGCCCCTGCATAACGCCACAGAGGGAGGAAGGCTGAATATTGCCTGCTCTGAGGCAAAGTGCTTACGGAGCTTTGTGAAGGTCTCACTGAAACCCAGCGTAGCAGGCGCGCCTGCCCCCCAGCCTTTACGAAGATCACCTCCAGTCAGATGAAACCGCTGCCCCCGCGGGCCTGGGAGCGACTTCTGGGCGTGCTCAGCGCTTAGTCACCCCTGTGAGGTGTTAACCTCAAAGTCAAGGGAGCCCGCTAAGTGGGTCTTATTAAACAGTCCAGGACGCTTGGCTCTCATCGATGTCCAGGTGGGTGGTAGGCGTATAGATTGCTCATCGTAAGACTCATCCATTCCCTTTGATGAACCCAACTTTAGATTATGATAATTTTTTTCCCCAATGAGACAGCTTCCAGCAGAACAGAGGTTTCAGTGCCCTGACTTTTTTGCCCCTCCTGAGCACATTCAGGCCCTTCCTAGAATGTTTTTAGAACCTCCTACCGTACGAACTCCCCAAGGGCTGGCCTTTCTGAGTCTGGAGCTCATGCAGAAACCTCACTGCCACCACTGCCTCTGTTCTTTTCCTTCTGGATCTTCTCTGGAGACTGGTTTGCTCATTTCAGATAGACCACTCAGCTTAGTAGCACCACGGTACCTGGGAGCCAGTTTGAAATGCAGAAACCCAGCCTTCACTGTAGAGCAGCTGAATCAGAAGGAGCTTTTTTTTTTTTAATAATAATTTTTTATTATGTTATGTTAGTCACCATACAGTATATCCTTAGTTTTTGATGTAGTGGTCCATGATTCATTATTTGCGTATAACACCCAGTGCACCATGCAATACGTGCCCTCCTTAATACCCATCACTGTCCTATCCCAGTCCCCACCCCCCTCCCCTCTGAAGCCCTCAGTTTGTTTCCCAGAGTCCATACTCAGCTCTTTGGGCAACTAATCTTTGACAAAGCAGGAAAAAACATCCAGTGGAAAAGAGACAGTCTCTTCAATAAATGGTGCTGGGAAAATTGGACAGCTATATGCAAAAGAATGAAACTTGACCACTCTCTCACACCATACACAAAGATAAACTCCAAATGGATGAAAGACCTCGATGTGAGACAGGAATCCATCAAAATCCTAGAGGAGAACATAGGCTTCAACCTCTTTGACATCGGCCACAGCAACTTTTTTCATGACACATCTCCAAAGGCAAGAGAAACAAAAGAAAAAATGAACTTGTGGGACTTCATCAAGATAAGAAGTTTCTGCACAGCCAAGCAAACAGTCAAAAAAACTAAGAGGCAGCCCACAGAATGGGAGAAGATATTTGCAAATGACACTACAGATAAAAGACTAGTATCCAAGATCTACAAAGAACTTCTCAAACTCAATACACGTGAAACAAATAATCAAATCAAAAAATGGGCAGAAGATATGAATAGACACTTTTCCAGTAAAGACATACAAATGGCTAACAGACACATGAAAAAATGTTCAAAATCATTAGCCATCAGGGAAATTCAAATCAAAACCACCTTGAGATACCACCTTATGCCAGTTAGAATGGCAAAAATTGGCAAGAAACAACAAATGTTGGAGAGGATGTGGAGAAAGGGGATCCCTCTTACACTGTTGGTGGGAATGCAAGTTGGTACAGCCACTTTGGAAAATAGTGTGGAGGTCCCTTAAAAAGTTAAAAATTGAGCTACCCTATGATCCAGCAATTGCACTACTGGGTATTTACCCCAAAGATACAGACGTAGTGAAGAGAAGGGCCATATGCACCCCAATGTTCATAGCAGCATTGTCCACAATAGCTAAATCGTGGAAGGAGCCGAGATGCCCTTCAACAGATGACTGGATTAAGAAGATGTGGTCCATATATACAATGGAATATTACTCAGCCATCAGAAAGAACGATTTCACAACATTTGCAGCAACATGGATGGGACTGGAGGAGATCATGCTAAGTGAAATAAGTCAAGCAGAGAAGGAATTATCATATGGTTTCACTCAGTTACAAAACATAAGAAATAGCAGGGAGATTGGTAGGAGAAGGAAGGGAAGAATGAAGAGGGGGTAAACAGAAGGGGGAATGAACCATCAGAAGGAGCTTTTTAATAAGAGCTCTGGATGAAGACTAGGCACAGTCATCTGAAGCACTCTTCTGATTCATTTGGAAGGTTTTTAAGGACCAAAGGAACTGGCCTATCCAAGAGCATTTGTGTTAGAAAAAGGGACTTCTGGTGCTGCAAAATTTTGTACTGAAAGAACAAGAGTACATGATAAACAGGATTCTCTATAAAACGACTTTTGGGAGTGGGATCCTCTCGGGTATTGCCATAGCCACCCTCTATCCCATCTCAGTTCAAGGCTAAGTCTTGAGAAAAGCCAAGGTCACCAACCACGACCAACCATGATGATGGGACTGAAAATATTTTTTTTGAAGTATGCATCTATTTTTCTATGGAGCAGGAGATTAGCACGATTATTCAGCAAGTATTTATAAAACTTAGGGCCATAGGAACTGTAAGCAGTGTGACAGTGGCATTAATAACACTGGACTGGGAATCTGGAGACCTAGGTTCCAATCCAAGCTTAGCATTCACCAAAGTTGTGTCTTGGGCAAGTGACTTAATTCAGCCAACACTTACAGAGTTCCTACTCCAGATTAAGACAATGAGGGTGATGGGAAAGTGAAAGCCATTGAATGGCTTTTGTAAAGAAGTGGACTGCTTTTGATCAGGGTTTTGTTTCTGAGAGGAACTCTTTAGAAAAAAATGGAACATTTTATGGAAGCCCAATCAAGAAACAGGAAAAATTTGAGCGGTTTTGTGTGAAGCTGAAGTGGAAAGTCCTGAACCTTGTGCTCAGGGTCAGAAAATCAATATCAAAAAGATAAATCCTACTGGAAAAGTAGGTAAAAAAAAAAAAAAAAAGAAAAAGAAAAAGAGGGGGAGATAGAGTAGGCAATACATCAAGTAATAAACACAAATGGATAAACTGTAGTCAGTCTCAAAACAGCAGTAGGATATCATTTTTAATTTTCCAGATAAAATTGAAGAAGAATGCCCATTCCTATTGTTGATAAGAGCATTGGACAGAGGGCATTCATAAATATTTCTGGAATTTGTTCTTTCTGGAGAACAGTTTGTTTCATGACCTCAAAAATATGCATACTCTGTCATGTACAGTTGTGTTTTCTTTTTTAAAAAATTTTATCTTTATTAGAGAGAGAGAAAGTGAGAGTGTGCTGGAGTGGGGGAAGGGGCAAAGGGAGAGGGAGCAGCTGACTCTCCGCTGAGTGTGGAGCCCAATGTGGGACTTGATCCCAGGACCCCCGGGGATCATGACCTGAGCCGAAGTAAGACAGGTAACTGACTGCGCCACCCAGGCACCCTTACAATTGTGTTTTTAAGATTTTATCATTAAAAATCAATCAGAAATACAAGATGCAAATACGTGCAAAGATACACAAGTATATTCATTGCGGTACAGAGATGTTCATTGGCAAAACAAGTAAACAAACTTGAAATGATCTAAATTTCCCAGAATTTGAGAATAGTAATATAGGTATTTTGCTGACCTAGTGCAACAAAATAGTGCATAGTGATTAAAAATGAAGTGAAAGAAGAATAATTTGCATGGAAAGAAGTTTATGCCAAAAAATATATACATTATGATGCCAATTTTGAAAAACAAATACATGTGCGCACGTGTGGTTTGTAATTTTACAAATATAGATAAAAATCACAGAGCCATTGTCATGAAGGGGGCTGTACTCAACTGGGGATCAAGAAATTTATGTTCCTGTGTTGACTTTACTTCTAACTAGTTGAGTCATTTTGGGGGCAACATGTCTTCTCTTGGTCTTGGTTTCCTCGTTTCTACAATAGGCAACATCGTAGGCTGAATAATGGCCTCCAGAGAGATCGAGCCCTAATCTCTGGACCCTCTAAATGTTACCTTAAATGGAGAAAGGTCTTGATGTGATTAGATTAAGGATTTTGAGAAGGGAGATTTTCCTGGATGTTGCTAGATGTAATCACGGGTGTCCTTATGAGAGGGAGGCAGAGGGGGATTTCATCCAGGAGAGGAAGAGGCACTGTGGCCCTGGAGACAGAGACTTCAGTGGTGCAGCCACGAGCTAAGGAGAGCTGGAAGCCCCCAGAAGTTGCAAGAAGCAAGTATGGACTTGCACTGGAGCCTCTGGAGGGAGCTCAGACCTGCCAGTGCCTCGATTCTGGCCTAGTGATACTCATTCCCATTGGACAGCCTCCAGAGCTGTGTGAGAGCGAGAACTGCGTTTGTTTCAAGCCTCTGGAGTTTGTGCTCGTTTGTTACGGCAGCGTAAGGAACGTACACAGTCAGTTGGGAACAAATTATTCCTTCATTCTGTTTTGTTCCAAAAGTATCAGAATCCTATAATTTGCTTTGTTAGATGGGGAGAAATGAAGGGATAAATATTGCCGTGCACTAATTTGGATAGAAAATGTTCTTCCCTTCTCATATGTTTCTCTTTCCTTTAAAACACCAAATGAAGGAAACTAAATATTACAGATAGAAAGTTACCTATGGAAGGGAACAAATAGCTTTATATTAGCTTATTTTATAGAGAACCAAATTGTACAATGTTATTATAATTAATTGTAGGGTCAACTTGATTTTCAATTACTTGTAGACCTCATTTAGCTGCTTCTGGACAAATTGGAGAAGAGTGAGAAAACACATAAAGGGTAAAGTGGTTGTTGCTTGTTCCCCAAATCTCTGGTGGGGAGGAAATGCTTTACTCAGTACTGCTGGGGTCTGCGAATCCTTCTGAAGTAGTCCTATAGAGCTCCGTGGCAGAATGTGAATGCATCTGGTCACGAAGTAATTGTAGCTAGAAGTCATCCATGTGGATACACCACTCTTAATAGTTTCACTAGAATTTTGTGTTGTGATGGGAATTCTCAGGCACGTTAATATCAGTATAACAATGTGATATGTATTTTTCCCTCCTTCTAGATTTACTTGTACACGCAATATTGCATCTAAAAATATTGTATTAGAACAGTATAAGCTGAATGCTTACTACCACATTTTCCAGTCCTGGCTTTGTTACGTTCCAGCGTAATTGTAATTATCTCAATAGATATTGCAAAAGTATTAAGAACAGGATGTTAAAAATGTGATCAGTTCTGGATCAGGTTACAAGACAGTAGGTGCCAACTACTCCCGAGTTTCGGACTACCAACTCGGGAATCGTGAAGGGGTTGTCTGGGAAATGGTTTTGTAACCATTAGATGTTCTAGTCTGTACGAGCAGTTGGAGAGACTAACAGGAGAGTTGGGGTGGGGGGAACTTTGGGGCCAGTTTAGGAAATATTCTACAATTCCAAAGGGAGAGGAGGAAGGGGTGTTTATGTTCATCTCATGCCTAGGGAAAGATACTTCAATGGGGCTGACCTTGGTTGCTTGCTTTGACAGCATGGGGAATATTGGTTACTGAGTAGGAGACAGCCCTCACACTCAGGGTTTGTGGGGCAAAAAATGCCTGATGGTTTCTCTGGAACCAGTGTGGGCCACTAGAGAGTGAGAACCGGTGTGGGATTGTCCAAGATCCTGACCCAAAGGTCCAGCTGGAGGGATAAGGAGACCTTGGCAAAAAGATATTGGAGGAATACAGCCGTATAGCAGAGACTGAGCAAGGAGGGTAAGCTCCCAGCCTAACATCCTTTCTCCAAGATGTGAGAATTGGCAGGTAAGAGATCCTCTATGGCCCAAGATCCCACTGAAGAACCCATGAGAGAGAGAGTGTGAGTCATAAAAGTCTTCTGGAAGACAGTTTCACACGATATTGATGCCCCTACCCACCTCCTTACCCACTCCGCTCCATGCTGAAGCCTTGGCTGGAGCTGAGTTGGGTACGGTTGGGAGGGGACGATAGTGCTGGTTGAGTAAATGATGAGGTCACCCCTGCTCACCTTCACCATTGTTGATGTCCAGCCTGAATCAGGCCTAGCTGCAGAAGGGAAGAAAACTTAACGTTAAGCATAGTTGGAGAATTTGACAGGTATCAGGGATTGAATAGTTTATTAAAGAACTGAGACTGTTTGGGGGACTAGAGTCACCAGGGGAACTTTTGTGGCCTGAGTGTCCAGAAAAGCTATGGGAGCTGCCCTAGTTTTCATTCAAGGAGGTAGGAAAAACTAGCTCTGGACAGGGCTGATTATAGGACCGTGGAAAACAAATATAGTCACTTCATGACTACTGGTCCTATTTGTTTAACTGAACAGTTTTCCTTTATGAATTAATTTAGTAATACATTAATAGCCTCTTTTTTAAAGTCTAGAAAGCGTATTGCGAAATCAAATAATGTGTTAAATTCTTAAACCTTGTGAGTTTAAGGCTTCGTCACTTTAATAAATGGTTGCATATGTTACTATAGAACATGTAATCAAGGTAATTTAAGAACATGCTACAAAATAAACAAAATCTTAAAAAAGTTGGGGGGGGGCACCTGGGTGGCTCAGTCGGTTGAGCGTCTGACTGTTAGTTTTGGCTCAGGTCATGACCTCAGAGTCATGAAATCGAGCTCTGCGTCTGGGCTCCACGCTCAGTGGAGAGTCTGCTTGAGATTCTCTCCCTCTGTCTCCCACCCTACTCACGCTCTCTCTCTTTCTCCCTTCTCTCAAATTAATAAATAAAATCTTAAAAAAAAAAAAAAAGAACGTGCTACTGAAAAGTCTCATTTTAAGTTATGGATTCCATTGTCTTAAGTTAAAACTTTCCAAACTACTGGTAGGTGAGTCTTTTTAAAGCTTCAGTTGGGTCACTTTAGCCATATTTGAGTCATATGAGGGTAAAAAATACCTTTCTTCTTTAAAATAAGTGATCTGACCTTTTTGGGCTTATATAACTCAAAGAGCTGAAGCTATAAACTTCAAACTGAATGTGAGTTGAGTTTTCATTGAGCAAGGAAAATGAAGTCAAATTAGAAAAAAAAATGGTTTCATATTTTTTAGATGGGACTATTAAAAATTTAAGCCTGTGTCCTGACATTTAGCCAATTCATGACAATTCATGTGGTTTTTTTAGAGATACTTGGCTAGGGTTAAAACAAATCACCACTTGATTAACTTTTAAATTTGCTTTGTTCTCTACTGAGGAGCTTTTGTGCTCATAAAATTAAATGCAAACATATATGTTAAAAATAAATGTTTAGATTGGGAAATGAAGCACTGTGGTTTGAAATTTTACTGAAATTGAAAAAAAGTAGGATTGGTAATGTGGCCCTATTATTCATGTTTTATGATGGGTTCCTCTTACTGTAGTCTGGAGAACTTGTATCGAAGAGAGTGAGGAGACCAACCCATTCTCCTAGACATTAACTTGAAAAGTAGGGACATATTTAAAAGTGATGTTATTAGATTTATGACTAAGTTATTAATATTAAATATGTAAAATATAACTCAGGAAGTATATGCTCTTCTTGGTTTTGCCACTGGATTTTGCAGACTGTCTAGGGCCATTACTTGAGTTCTTTGTTCCAAATAAATTCATCTGCAGAATATTTTTCTCCATTTTGTGGTTTAGAGTTAAAATAAAAGGGAGAGTGAATCTCATCCTTGGGAGGAGGGATCCACTCCCTGGTGTAAAAGAGGTTGAAGAACTCTTACGTGCTCCTTAAAAATCATTGTTAAAGCAATCCCAGTGAACCCAGGCCTAAAACCCAGTTTAGGACATATTTGTGCTGGAACTTCTATCTGTGATGGGTATTGTTACTTCCATTCCCATCATTTCCTATCCCTGAGCTGCTTCTATGTTTAGCACAGGAGGGGATGGGGAGAAATCTTGTTCTTTTAAAAGGTCTCAATATTTTGGGGGGCTAATTCTTACCTTTGATAATAAGGTTTTCCCTTTTTTAAATTGAGTAAGCTTTGGATTTTAAAATATATTTGTTGCTAACCTCTAAGGAACTTGTCTTCACTCTAAAGCCTTTTCCCAGATACCAGGCTGTGAATGTAATGATCTCTGTGTGTGTTTGTTTTTAACTTCTTATTGTTAGATATTTCCTTCTTGAAATAGTGCTCCTTCACACATAATTTTAGTATAAAATACCCTAGTAGAGCCCTGTCCTTTTAATATAGTCTTCTTATTAAATACAGCTAAAGGCCATGTAGGAATGTATGTGGTAAAAAATTTAATCTTATACATTTTTATTTAAAAATATTTTTTTAAAAGATTTTATTTATTTATTTGACAGAGAGAGAGAGACAGCTGGCAAGAGAGGGAACACAAGCAGGGGGAGTGGGAGAGGAAGAAGCAGGCTCCCAGCGGAGGAGGCTGAAGCGGGGCTCGATCCCAGAACGCCGGGATAACGCCCTGAGCAGAAGGGAGACGCTTAACGACTGCGCCACCTAGGCTCCCCTAAAAATATTTTTTACTGGCTCTTTGTTTTGACATAGTTTCAGATTTACAGAGACCTTGTAAGTATAGCACAAAGAATTCTTGCGTACCCTGTTAGATTCTCTAGATCTTTATGTTATACCGCATCGGTTTCATACCTTCCCATTCCATGTGCATGTGTGTATAATGTATGTATACACACATAAATGCATTTTATTAGTTTTTTCTGAACTGTGTTTTGAAGAGTAAGTTGCAGACACGATGCTCCTATTCCCTTAAATACTTCATTGTGTGTCTCCTAACGCGAGGACGTTCTCTTACATAACCACAGTCAGTCATCAAAATCGTACAGTTAGCATCGATGCAATGCTATTATCTAATCTACCTTATTCAGATTGCTGATTTTCCCAATAATTTCCTTTACACCAAAAGAAAATCCCAGATGATTCCTTGCCTTCAACTATCAAGTCTCTTTAATCTCCTTCAATCTGGGACCATCTCCAGTGTGTCTTTGTCGTGACCTTGACATTTTGAAGAGTGCAAATCAGTGATTTTGTCAAATGTCTCTCAATTGGGTTTTACATATATATATTTAAAAGTATAAAGTATTCACTGTGGAGGAGTTGGAAAATTCTTGTTGCTCTAGAAACCCAGCACTTCAAAGTTTGTTGACTTACGTGAGCTCCAATATGTGAAACACCAAAGGGATTTAATCTCTGAATTTATACATATGCCTCCTGAGCCATTTGCACATACGAACATTTTGCACATTCTGTATGTTTTGCTCTTACATAAAAATAACAAATGGCCGAAGCTATTCGAAACATTTGTATGTCACTTGTAAAGGAGAAGTTCTAAGTTCTTGGTCATAGTCAGCATGGCTAGCCGGTTTTGTTTCCCCATTCGGGTTATTTGTCTCACTTTGTCTTAAGTAACAGATACGAACGAAAAGTTGCCCGTGAAAGGTTCAGGAGAGGTTTAACAGATAATTGAACTAGTTTACTGAAGAAGTCCGAAAAGATGTGCCATCAGCTAAAGGCCTTTTTTGAGGGACAGCTGGCCCATTGCTCTTCAGGGATTCTTTGTCTCTTTATGTCAAGATCTCTCTTCTCCGTCACGTCTTTATTTTTTCCTACGTCCATAACATTCAGGCCTGTTCCAGACACATGACCTTCCACACACCACACTGCAGGGTTTTTTTTAGTCATCAAATGAGGTTTTGGAATCTTGAGATCCCTCATAAGTGCAGTGAGGGCTTGAGAAATCAACCTTCTTTCTCCTTTGCTGCAATAAATAAATGGAAGCACGACAGCTATCTCAGAAATCATGTCTCTTTTTGAACAATGGATTTTTATTGTACACTGGAGGAGGGGGTGCTCGGGTAACGCAAACGTTGTTATTGTTTTCATCAAAATATATGAACATAAAGCTTTTCCCCACTGAGATTAGAAATCACCTGTCAGGATACAAGCAGGTGAGCCTTCTTCCTTCTCTCTCCCCTTTCCTCCCCTCCCCTCCCCTCCCCTGCTCTCCCTCCTTCCTCCCTCCCTCCCTTCCACTTTTTTTTAGAAAGGCAAAAAGAAGTTATGATAAATTTTAAAAAGCACAGTAGCAGGTGACGGTCAAGTAGCAGATGGCCCTTGACCTTGGTAGAACCGTCTGCCAGACCGAAGCAGCATTTGTGTGTCGGAACTTCTGCAGGTCTTGTGCCTCTTTGATCATCAGTTCCCTCATTCCAGAGATTTTCCCTCTAACAGCAAACAGGGTAAGAATTATTGAATAAGTGTCTTGGAAAAACAATTGCAGCTCTCTTCACCACTAAAAAATGTGACTGAACTTAAAATGCTGTGTTTCTGATTTAAAAAGTAACAATAACAATGTACACACCTTTCTTTTGGATTTATTCTTCTTTGCAAGTGAAGCGATTAACATCAGAATTTTTTTTAATTGGGCTCAAACACTGCGGTGCTTTTCTCCCAGAAAAATCAATGCAAAACAAAACAAGACAAAAAAATCCCCCCAAACCCCACAACTAAACCTTTACCACTCCTTCGTTCTCCTGTTAATTGCTACCACCTGATTTCTGGAGGTGCCCGAATTATTTTGGTTTTGGTGGTCTGAGTATTTGCCTGCCTTTGCGCAGCCGTAGGGTAGTTTGCCACTTATTTTTTCCTCGCCACCTAATACCATCCAGAATTTTCTTGCTGAATCAACTTTTTGTGCTCTCAACTTTTCTTTCCAATCCTCTCACCTCTGTGGCTGATCTGTTAGGCCCAGGGACTCAGCTTTGTTGCACCAATGCACACTTCAAAGATGTTTTAGAATTCACACTTCAAAATTAAAATATACATTTTCTTTTCAGTGACTGAGCCATGAAACAGAATCACATGGGATAAGGAAGTGGTAGAGTAGAACAGAAAAAACTACAACATAGAAGCAAGTACTTCCCAGGGAATTAACTTTCTCAAACATGTGTTTCCCAGAGCTCAGAAAACACTAATTTCTGTGTTGTTGGTATTGTTTCTTTGTTCTACTCTGCCACTTCCTGATCCCACATGATTCCATTTCATGCCTCAGTCACCAAGTAAAAAAAATGTATATTTTAGGTTAGATTTTTAACTTCAAGAACAGTTTTGAAGTGAGCCCCCAGTCCTGGAAGCTGGGGTAGGAGCTGGAAACTGGGTGAGAATATCTGAAGGACTCTTCACAGTCAGAAGCACAGGAGTAACTGCATCGCCTGGGGACAGAGACTGTGGCTCCTTTCTCAAGCCATGATCACTTAACTCAAGTCCTGTAGGGACCAGTGGAACCGCGGCGCTGAGTTGTCTGATGTCTAGCACGGGAAGGTTCTGTATTCCAGTGCAGAATTGGAAGGCTGTTGTCGTGAGGATGATGTGTGCCCCTGCTGGGCTGATGGGTGGCCGATTTCAAAATGATTCCATATGGCTCCTGTTAGGGGGCTTCTCCTTTTCTCCCTCACCCTGAAAGTGATGATTCACATCCACTCCCCCTTCTGAGAGGAGTTTGCCAACGTCCTGGGCATTCGTGGTACATGGGTTGTTTAAAAGGATGTGGGGGGAAGGAAGACAGGCGAAGTTCTGGTGTCTTAAAAGGTTCCTCCAGCCCAGAGAATGCCTGGGTGTGCTGTTGGCTGCTGTCAGCTGGGGGTCCTTGACACAGGAGCGAGACGGTGGGCTCAGTGTCCTTGGGTCCAGCAGTTTCTTCTCTGCCGCTTCCCCCGGGGTCTGGTCACTCTTCTCCCATTCCTACCTGAGAAAGGAACATTTTCTTCTTTCTAAGAACAGAAAAAACCCACTTTGCAAATATGCATTTGAGTCTTTCTGCTTGGATTTAGTGTAGTAGATGTTCGTTTTCCCTCCAAATAGTTAAGAGCTTGGAGCTTTTCCTACTGGTTCTATTAAAGAAAAAAGATAATCAATGACATTTGTAAAAGTTGGTCAGGCAGACTCTATTCAGGACCCCATCATCGTAGCTGTAGGTCCATTACGCTGGCATTTTGCTGTGGTGGAGAAAGATTGGGCTCAACTTTGAGTACATCATGGGTAAGTGGGAATTGTTTATAGCCAAGGAGTAGGCCAGGGTGGTGGTGGGGGCAGTGAATGGGAGGTTACTGAGAGGAAACATCAGGGCTAAGGGGAGGCCTGGCTAACCCGACCTAACAGGATGCTTGCTGAAGACAGGGTCATCAGCCATCACCTGGGGGGTGGGTGGTGGAGGGTGGGGAACTCAATCAGATGTCGAGATGATCAGAGATTGAGGGTGGGGGGGTTCTTACTAGACTGACTTAGCGGGGTTCTTACTTAAACTAGATTTCACAAGAAGGAGCACAGATGGACCCAGGAGAAGGTTTGGGAACTGACTGAAGTTAGGTCAAGCAAAGAAGCTTTGTCAGTTCCTAGTGAGAGATTTTTTACCATGAGCTGAGGAGAAAAGAGATTCTCAGTAAGTATCAAGGTGGAAGAATTCAGTGGGCCTGGGGTAGGAATGGGGAGAAGAAGGGAACCATAGAGAAGAAGATTTCAGAACACTTTCCTTCTACAAGTTCTGTAATATCAGTGAGTACACAATTCCTCCTTATCACGACTTGTCACTGGTGCAGGTCTTGAATTACACAACATCAGCTCTAACAACTCTTAAGAATCGAATTTGAAGTATGGCGGACTCCACTGAAAGTGTGAAGACCTGACCCAGGCCACCCGGGAGCCCGGCAGAGCCTGGATGTCACCCTTGGAATTTTTAATCTTGCTTAAAACTCTTGATCAGATAGTTTGACAAATGCTACGTTGGCCCCTAGATAGTGGTTAGCCCCCTGCTGGCTCTGAGGATTACAAAGGAGGGTAAAAACTTCTGCCTTCGTGGAATTTGCCGTGGAACACAAGAAATACATACATGAACTGACGGAGGCAATCATGGCATCTCTACAAAGTGAAGAAAAAGTGCAGAGCTGGGAGTGATGTGTTTTCAGAGAGAGAGAGGGAGAGGGAGAGGGAATTGTCAGGGAAATGTTTCCAGAAGTGATAATACCTGACTTGGGTTTTGAAGGATGAACAGGATTTTGATAGATGAACAAGAGAGAGGCAGGTCCCGCAAGGGGGAAGGAGCACATACAAATACACCGCTTTCTATCTTGTGCTTCTCTGCTGGCTGTACTTTGGATCTTCGAGACCCAGAGTGATTTAGGGAATGGAGTTTAAAGCCCTCTGGAGCTTTCTGCATCTGATTTGTGGATTTAGGGGAGTCTGAGGATTCAGGGGCAGAAGTTGGTTCCAAATCCTCCAGGAAACTCTGGGGAAACCAAGTTTGGAAAGCATTTGCTAGACTCCTGTCTTACTCTGAAAGGTTTGCTTTTGGTGTCCAAAGTCCTTGTTCTTTGAATAGCATAGCTGCTGAGCACTGTTGCTCCTTTCTTAGGGATGCGAAGCTCGGTGGCCCCTGGGCGGATGTATTGTGATCAGGGTTGGACCAAACCTATGATGTCAGAGGGACAAACCAGCATTCATGTGGGGTACTAGAAGAATCCATGCTCTTGGAACGTTTGGAGAGAGAATGAGGAAGCATCACTCTCTCACATCTGGCACTGTGGAATGCACCTGGTCCATTTGGGAAATCTATCCAGGGACTGCCGAAGGCCTTCAGTGGAGCCCAGGGCACTCAGAGTTCAGGATGAGCCAACTAAGAATGAGAGAATTCTTTATGATCCTTATAGCAGTACTTGGTGGACTGGTTTGTCTTACCTTGGTCAAGTGGTCGGCAAGTGTTGACTGAGAATTGAGAGAAGCCCTCACAGTCCTGTTGCAAAGGTCCAGGTCACACTGAAGTGTATCTGTGCAAAGTGACAACTCAGCTAAGCAGGCAGTTGAACTTAGGACATTCAGTTTTACAAGTGTGTCTGGCAGTGGACCTTTATTCCTTCTCAAAATCAATTTCTGTAGTTAGTAGCCACATTAAGTTACGCAGTCCTACCCAGACCATAACATGATTCGATACTTTGGTGTTTTATTGAGCATTGATTTAAAGTATTTGTAAATGTGCCCTTGAATATATTCTCACATTGTTCAGCGTCCCTTTGATAAAGCTCTATACAATAAATACTTCTCAAAATTTAAAAAGAGATCCTTTTTAAATGGGCAGAAGATCTGAATAGCCATTTTTCTGAAGACATACAGATGGCCAACGGGTACATGAAAAGATGCCCAACATCATTAATCATCAGGGAAATGCAAGTGAAAACCAAAATGAGATCTCACCTCATGCCAATTAGAATGCTGTTATCAAAAAGAAATAACAAGTCTTGGCAATGACGTGGAGAAAAGGCAACCCTTGTGCACTGTTGGTGGGAATGGAAATTGGTGCAGCCACTTTCCATCCTCCATGGAAAATAGTTTCTCAAAAATTAACAGTAGAATTAACCATACGATTCAGAGGTTCCACTTTTAGGTATTTATCTGAAGTAAACAAAAACATTAATTCAAAAAGATCTATGCACCCCTATGTTCATTGCAACATTATTTACAATAGTGAAGATGCAGACACAACCTAAAAGTTGACTGATGGATGACTGGATAAAGAAATTGTGGTATGCCTGTGTGTGTATGTATATAATGGAATATTATTCAGCCACAAATGAAGAATGAAATCTTGCTATTTGTGACTACATGGATGGACCTAAAGGGCATCATGCTAAGTGAAATAATTAGTCGGATAGAGAAACCATACAGTTACTGTATGGTCTTTCTTATATTTGGAATCTGAAAAACAAAACAACCCTTTTCCTTCCCCCCCCAAAACCCCCCAAAGCTCATAGATACAGAAAACAGACTGGTGGTTGCCAGAGGCAGGGGGTAGGGATGGGAGAACAAAAAAAAAAAAAAAAAAAAAAAAGAGATCCTGATAAACCGATATCCTTCTTTTTAAGCAGATAATGAGAATTATGTAATCCAGGATGTTTTACATTTTGCCTTAGCTGCTACCGGGAAGCTCAGAGGTAAGTATTCTGATCAATTCAGTCATTCTAATTTAGTTTTCTGTTATAAATCACTCACCCTCATCCTTTACAAAATCCTCCTGTTTTTCATTATAAGGGATTTCAAATCCATTTTTAGAGTCAGTAGGAGTATAGGAGATAAATGTGTGCAACGAAACCATCATATTTTATTAAATAGTATTGTCTTATTTTCTAATGAAACGTATATGTGGCAGCTTTTTTGTGTTAAGCACAGCGAGGGCTCTGATTGTGACTGTTATTCACGTGGAAGTACTATTGACAGGAACATGCTCGCATTCCTACCGGAATGCTCTGTGGGTCGTTCCTCTGTTAAACCCTCCTAGATTAACTCACTCCTCTCCAGACACTCCTATCACTCTGAGCACCTCTAAGCACTCATATATATGTGTCTGGGTAGCTGTAACTGTCATTAGTTATGTATTTCATAGAACAGAGAAATTTAGAGCTGGAAGCAATGTAATCACCCAAATCCCATTTAGCTAAAACGATAGATGGTATTTTGCAACCACTAAGAGATTATAACAGAAGTTAGCGTGCTGTAGGTTATTGCATGGGCTCTCTGGGACCCTCTTCCAAATGTGTAGACTGGGCCTAAGAGATTCTGGGTGGTGTTTGCATTGTTCTTCCTTGAATGGCAAACAGAAACTTAGCTTTGGGACTTTCTCCTTGAAAATAAATTTTCATCTAGTTATTGGTTTCTAGTTTCTACTTAGACATGACTATCTTCTTCCCTAGAAGGGTAGTCCTTGAGGGCAGGGGCAATGTCTCAGTCATCTCTCTGTCTTTGGCACCAGCTCAGGTCCTGGCTCAAAACACACATGGAATAAAAGTTGAGTGAGCGAATGAATGAATGGCATGCTGTCTCTTTGGTAGGACTGTACATTCATTGGAGGAAGGTCCGAACCCTGCCATTTCTTTTCTGCCTTGTAAGATGCACATCACTATAGTCAGGTAACTGCTCAGGCAGAGCCAGGCCAGGAGGGAAGAGTCAAATCAGGCAGTGATGAAAGAATCAGAAAAGTGTGGTGAAGGATTTGCTATCTGGTGACAGAATTAAGGGAGTGGAGATGATGGCCAAAGTTATAAGTAGTCTTTTGTCTGGGAGGGTAGTAGTGCTGCATGTGGAGATTGGGAATGCCAAGAGGGAGAAAATTTGGGAGGAAAGTAAAATTATGTATGGGTGGCTGTACTGAGTTGTCAGGAGCCCACTTCCCTAGGGCGTGGTCTTTGTGTAATCCAAAATGGCTGCTTTCACTTTGGCTACCACGGTGGAGTCAGACATCACCGTAGAGGAAGGGCAGAAAGGGGGAAGAAAAAGGCCTTGGGTGAAGGCCAGCTTGTAAAGAGGTTTCTGGAAGGCACACACTTACACTTCAATGTTATTGGCCAGAACTTTGTCACATGGCTGTATCTATCTACTAGGGAGTTCGGGAAAAGCAGTGTTTTAAATAAGCACACGCCCTAAATAAAATTAGATCTTTTAGTGGAAAAGGTGAGCCGAATATTGAGTGGCTACTAGTGGTCTGTGTAACACAAAGCTAGACATAAGCTTCGTTTCTGACTCCTAATCCAGTGCTCTTTTAACTCTGCTACACAACTGAAGATGTGAACTCTATATTGTGAAGGCAGAATGGGGAAGTGAGAAACACCTGAGGCTTAGTGGTCAATGTCCTGTCTCTGTCAGTTACTCTTATCTTGGACATGGTATATAATTTCTCTGAATCCTTGCTTTTAAATCTGTAAAATGGTTTGTTGGATAAAATGATCTCTAAATTTCTATCAGCTAAAATATCTTATGATTAAAAAAAATTATGGTAGCTAATACTGAGTGAGTGATTGAACACATCAAAGGAGTCTGTGTCGTTCTTCGCAAATGGCCATGCTGGTTTGAGATCCGTAATAGAGCTCCATGATTAGGCTGGATTATAAACAAACCTCTTCTCCACAGAGATGATTTGACTAAGTAAAAACTAAAGTGGTTGCCTGCTCAACATCTATTTTCCCACTTTTTCCTTGTCAATAGGATCCCAGTTTTATTTGAATGTTCTTCAGAAATCCAGTGGTAACTTGATTCCAAAGATGGCTGCCATGAATTCCTTCCCTCCCTGTACATGCCTGTCACTCACCCACTGAGAAGTTGGAATCACTAGAATCTGGGCTGGACTGATTTGACCTATAGAATATGGCTAGTTCCAGATTTAGTACGAAAAACGAGTGGGGGCGCCTGGGTGGCTCAGTTGGTCGAGTGTCTGACTCTTGGTTTCGACTCAGGCCGTGATCTCAGGGCAGTGAGATGGAGCCCAACTTGGGCTCTGCACTCAGCAGGGAGTCTGCTTGAGAGATTCTCTCTCCCTCTTCCTTTCCCCTCCCCCTGCTGGTGCAGTGCAAGTGTGTGCGCTCTTGTTCTCTCTCAAATCAAATAAATACATACAAAAATAAAATCTTTAAAAACAAAAGGACTGGTAGTTTCTGCTTCTTGTCTTTTGTGGCTGCCACATAAGAAATTTGGGCTACTCTGCTAGACAGAGAGGCCTGAAGGAGCAGATATGTGAGCAAGGAAGCCATCTTGGAGAGCATCCAGCCAGTTGAGCCTTCAGAAGACCCCAACCCCAGTCATTTTCTGACTGTAGCCACAAGAGAGCCCCTAGAAATGCCCCCCTGAGTCCAGTCAATTCACAAAACTATGAGAGATAATAGTAAATTCTTGTTTTAAGCCACCAAGTTTGTGGATGGTGTGTTATGTAAAAATAGATAACCACAACAAATGTGCTTAGGAAATTGGCCTTTCTCAGTGCCAGGAGGCAAATCATGATTGGTTTAAGCCAATTTTGATAATTCAATTCTGCAGAAGTATTTTAGGGGGATACATGCGACCAGTTCCAGTCAGTGAGATGCTGGATGGCATTTACTTAGAGATAAAAAGAGACTTTTGGGAGAAGAGTGTGTTTCTCAGCCTGACATTGTTGTGTCTACATTTGACTTCCGGAGCGATGGCAGCTATATTGTGCCCATTAGGAGACAACTGGAAGGACTAAGCCAGTAAGCTGAGGATGACAGAGAAAAATGTGGAGGAGTTTGTGTCCTTGAAGTCAATCCTGAAAACTTCCAAATTCTAGACTTATTGTTACGTGATATAATAAATCCTTTTTGTTTAAATCATTTTTAATTGGGTTTTCTATTACCTCCTCCTGAAATTACCCTAATGGATACAGTGGGGAAAAAAAAAATCTGTGCTACTCCCTTCCACAGATGGAGAAAGAAAAAATTGAAATGACAGTCTTTTCTCTTTCTTTTATGCTATCTAGAGTAGATAGTCCTTCAGTTTTGGGTATCCTAAGGTAGCCGCTGAATTGTAGGCAAGACTTAAGCTGCTTTGCATAATGAAATGAAAGGAATTGAGTTTTGAGAAAAGGGGGCCAGAGAACAGAGAATCAAGGAAGGAGGATGGGAGTCTTGAGCCTGGGTGTGTGTGTGTGTGTGTGTATGTGTGCGTGTGTGCGCGCGTGTGTGTGTGAACAGGGGAATGAGAAATAGGATGGGGAGCTGAATTTCGAGGAGAAAGACACCGTCAGTAAAGTGTGGTAGCTTGCAGCCCTCGTGGGCGTGAGGATGAATTCCAGGCGTAGGTTGGTGTGGAACAGAGGAGACGCAGTGCAGGCAAATTGGTGAGTTAGAGGAAGGGGAAGTCAGAGCCCGAGTGGCTCAGGGGAGTGTGAGCCTTCAGGATTTATAGTGCATCTTGGAGCTGCCGTGGGGGTGGGAAATGGACACGTCAATTAAAAAAAATCTTTAGTTCTGGAAGTGCAAAGTGACCTCTTCTGACATATTGATTTAGGACTAGCTTCTTAGACAACAATTATGTGCTAAAAACATGTTTTTGGAAGTTTTAAGTATTTAAATTCAACATGGAGTTGTTTGTTTCAGGTCCTTACTGCTGTTTAACTCCTAGGCCATTATCAAGACGTATTAAGATATGTCAGGATAGCCTGAAGTCGTAGTAAATGGTCTGAGCGAAGGGAAAGTAGCATGGCTCAGTGGAAAGAGGGCTGAGCTTTACCCGGAGGACTGGTTACTTCTCTCAGTAACTGCCTGAGTCACCCTGACCGAGCGAGTTCCTCCATGATTCTGTGCCTCAGTTTACTCATCTGCAGAATAAATTGCTAACCTTGTATCAGTTTCTCTTTTTAAAATAAAAAAAATCATTTTAGAATGACCAAAGCAATACATTATTGTTGTTAGAAAAAAAAAAAAAGCAATATCCTGGCAGATTTGATTCTAATATTTGCGGGTCCTAACAAGAATAGAGCTCCACATGTAATATGTGTGAACATCTAAAGATTTGAAATTAAGGTGGCAAACTCCTGAGTAAAATATGTCCTATTGTAAGGACAAATATTAAAAATAAGGGGCTTAATTCTTCCTGCTAAAAAGAAGGAAGAGATTTGCCTTCTCTCCTTTTTCTTAGAGCATTGACATCAGAAAACTTGTGACTGAAGTTCTTTCTCTGTCTCTTTGAAGTGTCCGTAAATCTTTTTATAAGCTATATAAGTCTCTCGTGAGTATCTTTATGACCCAGGAGTGTCTTGTCAAGGACAGGGAGCTGTCTCTTTGAAATGTGGAAATGTGATCCTCCAGGAAGGTAGCAACCCCATTGTTTCTGTGGGCGGGAAGGAACTTAACTTTGGTGGGGAGCTTGCTTCTTTCTATCATGAAGATAGAGGTTTATTTTTCCTTTGTATAAAACCAGTTAGTTAATGCAGATGGTTACCCCCATTACCAGGTGAACTTTCAATGAACTGTGTGTCCTAAATGGTACCATCAAGTCCTCGGACTTGGGGAGTAGGCACTGTTTATCTTGAGAATGTGTAGATGGTGGGTTGTATCTGCCTGGCTGTGCAGGTGGGTGAGATTTCTTTCTGTCCTTCAGTCTCTTAACATGTTGCCTGTGACGTGCATCCTGTTCTGGCTTAATACTTACTCAGCATATAACTCTTTTCTTTCTCTACTGTCTTTGTGGAAAGGGTTGGGAGAAGAGTTGGTTTTAAAGTATGTTTCCCGTTGACAAGTATGTCACCCTAGCGCGTGGAAGATGGGGCTCCAGTGGATGGACTCTTTGGAGGTCTCTGTCAGAACATGGCATGGGGGAGAGAGCTGGTCCTGGCCTGTGGCCCCACCCATCTTCTCTTCCACCTGCCAGGGGCCCCGGGCACACGTGGGGAAACCCCATCCGCACGTCTCACTCTTTCCTCTGCTCCCATCCCTCAGTCCCATGAACACCTGCCCCCTGTCACCTCTCAGGGCTGCGGGAGCACCCACTAATGCCATGCATCCGCCCTGCAGAGGGCATTCGGGAGTCCCAGGTGCCTGAAATGCAGTCTGATATTGTGGGCAAGGCCTCCGGCCCTGAAAGCACCTAGCCTTGGAAAAAGGCTCGACCCGAGAGGGTTGAGAGTGTCATTGTCTATAATGTGGGAGCAGGAGCAGGCCACTGTCATCCTTACTTGGGCTAGGGGTGAATAGTGTACACCGACAGAGTAAGACGTGAAAATCCTGCCCCGGAGGTACCCACTCACCATCAGTGGTTTGATGTGTATCCTCCTCTGAGGGTTAATTTTGTGTATCAGCTCGAGTGGACCATGGTGCCCAGATGTTTGGTCAAACATCAGTCTGAATGTTTCTATGAAGGTCGTTTTTTTTTTTTTTAAGATTTTATCTATGTATTTGAGAGAGAGTGCGTGCCCAAGCTGGGGGGAGGGGTGAGGGAGAGGGAGTGCAGATTTCTTGCTGAGCAGGGCGCCCAACAAAGGGCTCGATCCCAGGACCCTGAGATCATGACCTGAGCTGAAGGCAGATGCTAAGACTCAGCCACCCAGGTGCCCCAGTGAAGGTGTTTTGGGAGTGAGATTAGGATTTACATTGGTGGACTTCGAGTATCGTGTATTACCCTCCTTGATGTGGGTGAGCCTCATCTCATCAAGCGAAGGTCTTAATCAGAACAAAGACTGACATCCTCTGAGCAAGAAGGAATTCTGACAGCAGATGATCTTGGGATTCGAACTGCAGTTCTTCCTTGAGTGTCCAGCCTGCCAGCTTTCCCCCGTCAGAGTTTGGATTCACCAGCCTCTACAATAGCGAAAGACAATTCCTTAAAATAAATCTCTCTCTTTCTCTCTCTCTCTCTCTCTATATATATACACACATCATGTCAGCTCTGTTTCTCTGGGGAACTCTGACTAATATGCATTCTCATAATTTTCCTGAATAGTTGCAAATATACACACTTGAATGTAAACATACACACACAATGCTCTGTTTTGTTTATTTTTAATTTAAACGGGATTTTATTGTTCTGTAGTTTATTAACTTGGTGTCTTCTTTCTCTGACAGCATCTACGGTTTAACTGATAAAAAAATGCAGTGAAGTGTTCACTGTGTTGGGCAAAATTAGCTCTTGATAAACATGAATGCATCTGTACACGGAGCTCACAGGGCTACGATCAGAAAGCAATTTGTTTATTGTCTCTTGATCATTTAAACTTTATTCAGTGGGGGATGTTGTTTCCCCTGCTACTAGATGAAGGTTCTGGAAGCCCCACATCCTTAGGTAGTAAAAGATCCTGAAGTCATTTAAAGTTGTAAACACAGTGTCAATTCAGAAATTAGAACAAGACCATATGCAATATAAACTTGCCTTACTTACTTATGGTTAAACCATAAACCCGTCCCCTCATCCGGCTAGGAACTGCTGCAGGTGGGAAGCCTCGCCTGGGAAAGGTGGGTTGAGTTCAGGTTCTTCTTTCTCCATCTTATCCCCCTACCCTCTTCTGGCATCTTCCGTGGTCTCTGGCACTTTCAGGGTTGAGGCAGGGAGAAGGAGAGGCAATAAGGAGACGGGAAAGCTATTTCATGGATGGGTGATTTTGTGCTTTCTGAATCTGGCAGCTTTTAACAATGGACTCTTTTTCTTTTGGATGTTTGCATGGATTCTTTTGGGACATCCCCAGCCTCTAGGGGCTTCTCACCTGTATTTCCCTTGACAAGAATGATGAACTGGCCTTCAACTGGCTGCTTTCCCATCTGCAGTCCTTAGAAATACATTGCTACCTTCAGCTTCTCTCTGCTGAGGCCTGGCTGCCCTCCCTCTCAGTTGGCCCCATTAGACAGGCCCCAAGAAAACATCAGGGTGATTGTCCCTCACGGTGCACATCTGGCCCGTGGAATCACTGAAGTCTTCCTGCTTCCATAAACTCTGGGGGTGCAGTCACCCCCAACACAGCCAGCTTTCCTTCAATTCATCCATCAGATGCTAGACAGCCTGCCTCTCCTCTTCGATTTCTCAGATGGGATCAGACCCTACGTCACCGTATCCCCTGTCCTGCTAACCTCAGGAGATGTTTATTTCGTTCTCTGAGTAGTCTCTCTGGAGTCCCTCGCTCGTAACTTAGATACAGGGAGCACCTCAGACCCTCCCTCTTGGTGCTACTCATTGTACCCCAGTGGCTGTCAGCAAAGAAGTATTCTTCGCATCCTCTTGATTTCCCATAATTTGAGCCCTTTGTATCTTTGAACAGGGTGAGATGTTTGGAAGTTCAGTAATAGGTTTGTTTTACTATTTTTATTGAAAGTTCAATTGGTACTGACTTTGGTATGCTACACTGACTGCACCTTGGTGCCTTAGGTAAAACTTCCAATTTAACATTCCACCTTTTACTGTTTTTATTATCTACCATTTAAAAAATGATTTCATAGTGTTCCATGGTGAGGCTATTATGATTTATTTAAATCTCCTTCTACTGATAGTCATTGAGGTTGTTGCTAAATTTCTCTTATTAAAAATAATACACAAAATTAGTCAGACAAAGAAAGGCAAATACTGTATGATTTCACTTATATGTGGAATCTAAAAAACAAAACAAATGCACAAACAAAATAGACTCTTACTCACAGAGAGCAAATGGGTGGCTGCCAGAAGGGAGTTGGGTGGAGGGATGGGAGAAATAGATGAAACAGATTAAGAGGTACGAACTTCCAGAACTTCCAGTTATAAAGTAAGTCAGAAAGAGAAAAAGTACCACGTAGGGAATATAGTCAATAATATTGTAATAACATTGTATGGTGGCAGATGTGACTACGCTTATCATGGTGGGCATTGAGTAATGTATAGAGTTGTCGAATCACTATGTTGTACACCTGAAACTAATAACACATTGTTTGTCAACTATACTTTAGTAATAAATTTAAAATATAAAAAAGAGTGCTGCCAAGTATGCATATAACAGAAAAATGTTTTAAATTGGATGTGAATTACAGCTTGAAAACTGTGTTTCATGGCACTGATATAATGAACTGTTTTATTTATTTTTGTAAAAAGATTTATTTATTTGAGAGAGAGAGAGACAGTAGTGGGGAGGGGCAGCAGGGAGGAATGGAGAATATTAAGCAGACTCTGTGCTGAGTGGAGCCCCACTGGGGGTTTGATCCCACAACCCTGAGATCATGACCTGAGCTGAAACTATCATGACTTGAGCCAAAACCAAGAGTTGGATGCTTAACTGACTGCGCCACCTAGGTCCTGAAGAACTGTTTTAAAACACATTTATCTGATTTGCTTGGAAGATTCTATATCATATTAATATGAACATTTGTGAGGTCTGAGTTTTTTCTTTTGTTTTAAGTAAGTTTTTATGCACCTGACAAATATCATGAAATACTGTTTTGGGGAGAAGTAAACTTACACATGTTTCAATAAATAGATTTTTTAAAAAAAGATTTATTTATTTGAGAGAGAGAGAGAGAGAGCACGCAAGTAGGAGGAGGGGCAGAGGGAGAAGGAGAGAAGCTGACTCCCCCCTGAGCTTGATTTCACAAACTTGAGATCATGACCTGAGCCGAAACCAAGAGTCAGATGCTTAACCGACTGAACCACCCCAGGAGCCCCTTAATAAATAGATTTTAATATTCCAAGAAAATAATTGGTCAAATGTAAAAACATGCCTTACTTTTTTTTTTAGGTTTTGTTTTGTTTTGGTTTGTTTTTTTTTTAATAATTTTTATTTTGTTATATTAGTCACCATACAGTACATCCCCAGTTTTTGATGCAATGTTCCATGATTCATTATTTGCATGTAACACATGGGCACCATGCAATATATGCCCTCCTTAATACCCATCACCAGCCTATCCCAATCCCCACCCCCTCCCCTCTGAAGCCCTCAGTTTGTTTCCCAGAGTCCACAGTCTCTCATGGTTCATTCCCCCTTCTGTTTACCCCCCCCCCCATTCTTCTCCTACCGATCTACCCATCTTCCTATTTCTTATGTAGGGTTTACTGGCCATAAGGAAAGTGTTGTTTTAAACTTGGCCTTTTGCTTATATTACCCTTTTGCCTGCATTTTTTGGTAAACTTTTGCAACAAGAAATACAGACAAGGGTTGAAATATGCATCTAAAAATAAAAGTACAAAGATATGTTCAAGGATGTTTATCTTTATGCACATGCTTGGAATTTCTGTAGAATAGATTCTTAGAAGTAATTTTCTGGTCAAAGGGCAAATGCAGCTTAAAATTGGAATTCCTGCTCGATTTCCACCTCCATAACAGTGTTTTTTGCCTTCTTGATAATATAAATATTTGCATTTTACTAGTATTATGGGTAAAGTCTTCTTCCTGTTGTTTCAACCTCATCTTTACATATTTTTACTGGCCGTGAGTATATCTTTTCCAGTAAATTTCCTTCTCATAAACTTTGCACACTTTTTTTCCATTGGTTAACTTGTAATTTTTCTTGTTGCTTTACAGGTGCTTTTAATATATTGTGGCTCTTAATCCAGTCTCATGGTTCTCCAAGTGTCATCCAGCAAGCCCCAACTTTCTGTGGAGCTGTGTTAGATATGTGTGGTGTGCTTCCTTGAAAATGAGAGCCAGAACAGACAGGGTTCTGGTTTCCTCAACTTATGTTTCAACCAGAGTAGCTCTACTTTACCTGACTTAGAAATTAGTGCCTTTATATGATTGTGTTTTGAAAAAAAAAAAAATCTGTTGCTAAAAATAAGTGTTTGCAGGGTACATGGGTGGCTCAGTGGGTTAAGCGTCTGACTCTTGATTTTGGCTCAGGTCATGATCTCAGGGTTGTGAGATCGAGCCCCGCATCAAGCTACATAATGGGCATGGAGCCTGCTTAAGATTCTTTTTCTCCCTCTTCCCCCCTCTCTAAGGATGGATAGATAGATAAATTAAATACATACATACATACATACATAAATAAATAAATAAATAAATAAATAAATAAACAAATAAATAAAATAAGCATTTAAACCAGATCATCTTTAAATATCACTGTAACTCTGAAGTACTCAGATCTTTGATTCTTTGAAATAAAAAATACTGCTGTAGTCTGTCCGAAGTGGGAGATGGAAGCAGCATTGATAAATGGTTACATTTTTTTCAGAGCTTTATGTGTTTATTCATTTATTGAGTATTATTGGGCACCTACTTTATGCAAGGCCCTATCTAAAGTATTACACAGTTGGATACAAGACAACTATGGTTCTTAACCTCTTAGACTATTGGTTGGTGGGGAAGACAGTGAATAAATAATTGCAATAAAGGATGTTGAGGATTATGAAAACCCCATATGGCATCTTATGCCAACCCATTTTAAAGGACAGTGATGGCAAAGTGATGTTTAGCTCTAACCTGATCATGACCATGAGCTAGACAGGTGCAGGGAAAGGGGCTAGAGATTGGGGATGCATGGGCAAAACACAGGACAATCAATAATGTAAGCAAATTTAAATTTTCTTGGAGTACTGTCTTGATTAATGACCAAGTCTTCAAATGAGCCAATCTAGAGGGAGTTTTATTTACCTTCATGTATATAGCAAGTTGCCACTCCTCTGTTTTTCCCACCTTTCTCTCTTTCTCCTTTCTCTACCTTTTTAAAGATGAAAGCAAACTTTTACTTTATAAGTTACAAATTAAAATTTTATTTCTAAGGTGGAATATACCTAAATTGACAGTTTTCTAAATAACATAAAATGGGAATTTGAATGAGAGATGAGATTTTTGACAAAATTCCAGTAACACAAAGAGCCACTTGACTTGAATTCAACTGAAACAATTGATCCAGAATTTACAATCACTGAGAGACTTCAAACAGAAGTTAACATGCTGTAGGTTATTATATGGGCTTTGTTGGGCTTTCTCCAAAATGAATAGACAGAGCCCAAGAGAATCAGGTGGTTTTCACATGGTTCTTACTTGGGTAGAGAACTTGAATTTAGCTTTAGGATTTTGCTGTTGGAAATATGTTTTCTCTTTCTTTCTTTTTTTTTTTTTTAAAGATTTCATTTATTTATTTGAAAGAGAGAGACGGCCAGTGAGAGAGGGAATACAAGCAGGGGGAGTGGGAGAGGAAGAAGCAGGCTCCCAGCGGAGCAGGGAGCCCGACGCGGGGCTCGATCCCAGAACACTGGGATCACGCCCTGGGCTGAAGGCAGATACTTAACACCTGAGCCACCCAGGCCCCCAGAAATATGTTTTCTGTACAGGGTTGTTTTATCCCCCCAGAACCCTGTGGTCTTTCTCCTCCTTTCATTTATTGAGCATTTAAAAGAGGATAGTCTATTCTCTGTTTCTACTTTCTCGTCACCACTCACTATTTACCTTCTTGCAATGTAGCTTCAGTTCCCAGCTCTCTAAAGAGATGTTCTTGATTCACCGGTAATTCCCTGATTGCTAATCCAGTAGTTTTGGCTTAATTCTTCTCAAACTGGTATTTCCTATAGTGTCTGGTCCATTGTTCTCCTGTTTTCTCCAAACTCACTCAAAAGCCTTTGTTTTGGTGATACTGCCTGATTTTCCTCCTTGTATGTCTCTGACCCCTTTGTTGACTCCACTGACTACCCTTCCTTTTCTCCTCCTACAGTAAGTATGTTCCCAAGACTGTCTTTCTCTGTCTTCTTTTCCCTTCGTCCTTATGGAGATGAGTCCCATATTTCTGTCTCCTGATCTGATCAGGTTTTAATCCCACATTGGTTGTTCGCTGGACATCTCCACCTGGTTACCTCTTCCCCTACCAGCACCCAGGTGTGTCCAGCTTCTGTTCATGGTGCCGGTATTCTTCAAGTTACCTGGAGCTCAGCGTTATATCTGACTCTTCCTTCCCTCTTGACCTCTTGAGTCTGGTAAATCACTAAGTCTTTTTGCTTTTTTTCTTCACATTTCTCTATCTTTCTTCCTTTGCCTTCTCACTGGCTAGAATGACCATACATCCCAGCTTGCTCAGGACAGTTTACATTTACAGCAAACACCCCCATTCTGCTACCACTCTCTTTTACTCACTGAAGTATCCTGGTTAGGACCATAAATTAGTTGCCCTACAACTTATACAACACTAGTTCAGATCTTAAACAGCTCTTGCGATACCTCCTACCTGGTATCTTACCTCTAGGCTCTCCCTGAATGTGTGCTACTGGAAAAGACTGTGGTTTTTTTTGTTTTTGTTTTTGTTTTTTTAAAGATTTATCCATTTATTTTAGAGAGAGGGAGAGAGAGTTCAAGGCAGGGGAGGGGCAGAGGGAGAAGGAGAGGGAGAGAATCTCTCAAGCAGACCCTGGCTGAGTGCGAGCCAGACACGGGACTTGATCTCATAACCCTGAGATCATGATCTGAGCAGAAATCGACAGTGGAGTCTTCACCGACTGAGCCACCCGGGCGCCCCAAGACTGGTCTTTTTAAAGTGCTTTTTTAAAAAATTTATTTTTATTTTTATAAATTTACCTGTCTGCTTTAGAATCTTGGCCAACTCATCACTGCCTTTTAGATAAAGTAAATGCCCTTTGGTTTTCGTTTCTGGCCCTTCGCGGTTTGGCTCCCACATTGTGCTTTCAACCTTATTTCCTGCTTCTCCCTGAAAGGAAGATACGGAGTGTCAAAGTACAAGCATCTGGATGTGGTTGCTATTGTGGACGTACAGAAGGTATTTTAGGCACTGCCAGAATTAGGAATGAATCCTCCTTCTGCAGAAGCCCAACTTTGGTTCTTTCAGTAATAAGAAATTTCGGGACCTCAAGATAACCCTTGCTTGGTTTTTACCGTCTCTTTATTCCTAGTTCACAGCTTGTTCGACACCTCTGCCAAAGGTGGAGTGCTTCACTCTATGGGCAGTCCAGCGCCCCTGCCTGACCCAACGTGGTCCCCTGGGCTGGAGGGCTGCTCCCAGAGGGCTTGCACACAACCCACAGCCACGTTCTGTGGGCATAACCAGGCAAATGCTTCCAAGGATGGGGATGCTGTGACCTCCTGAGGCAGATACAGAGTCTGAGGTGACATCCAATCACAAAATTCTTCTACCTCCTATTAAGACTACCTTTTAATTCTGTAATGGAAACATTATCCAGGAAGCAAGTATCGTTTCAATGCAAGGATGGACTTGGCTTTCCCCCAAGAATTTTGGATACCTTCCCTTGCTGCTGTGCATGATTTCTTCATGTGCTGAGTGGGGCTTTTGTGCATAGAAAGAACTATTTATAATACTTGAGTTTTAAGTAAAGTGTACAAAATTTTTAAAAGTTAAATCTATTAAGCTTTTAATTTTAACTTCTATATCTTGTATTCTATATAAAAAGTGATTAAAATAAGAGCAAATAACTCCACTTTTTCTTAATTAGTTATTTAATTTACTCAAGTTGAAAGACCAGAAGTCCTTAAACAGCCAGTCCTATTTACAAATCTAATTTAATTAAATTCTTTAAACATTTAAAAATGTACCAATATATCTAATAGGTTTTACTTCTTTTATACAGTTTTGGATGCCTGAAAGGGTAAATTATTGACTCCAACAAGGAGAAATTTCCCAAGCACTTAAAAGTCTCTTGTAAACCTACATTAAGTTTGCAAACATAGCAAAACATGATAAACATAAAAAATTGTCTGAATTTTTCCAATATTATTGACCGTGGTTTCTCAATCCTTTCAAAACAGTTCTGAAATTATTTGCATATTTTATGTTAGAATCACAAAATATAACCTGTCAGATTCCCTATATGCCAAATTCTCTTAAAAATAATTTAATACCAGATACATACTGATTGTCCTAATGATAAAACTTTCTCCTGAATATTACACCAAGTTGTTAATACTGTGGGCTGGATTTATTTCATTATATTTATATTTCATTCTTATGATTTGGGAATGAATTTCCCAATCTGGAAAACATACATACCCATTAGAAGATTCCCTCTAGGGGCGCCTGGGTGGCTCAGTTGTTAAGCATATGCCTTTGGCTCAGGGTGTGATCCCAGCATCCTGGGGTCAAGCCCCACATCGGGCTCCTCTGCTGGGAACCTGCTTCTTCCTCTCCCACTCCCCTGCTTGGGTTCCCTCTCTTGCTGGCTGTCTCTCTCTCTTTCAAATAAATAAATAAAATCTTAAAAAAAAAAAAAAAAGAAGATTCCCTCCAGTGGGTGAGCAGAAGTTGGTTATTGGGCAGAAAAGTCATGTCCAGGATGTGATCAGAGGTAGGATGAGATGGGGGATTGAGGGCTACATGCCTCTGTGATGATCCTTTGTTAATCTCACAAGTTTCTGTGCCACGTGGAGAATGCCATATCCACACCTTGACCCAATCCTGTTATTTGTTGTGAGTCTTTGCCTCTGTCCAGATTGTAGTTAAGTTCATTCAATTAATATCTTTATTGCTCAGTTTAAATCAGCATCCTTTTCACCCAGGCTTTGAAAGTATCTGGGGCAGCAGCATTGTCCAATAGAAATAGGATGTGAGCCACAGATGTGAGCCATGCAGTAAAATTTTTAAATAACACTAAAAAAATAAAGAAAAGCAGGTGACGTTAATTTTGATAATATATTTTACTTAATGTATCCAAGATCTTATCATTTCAACACGTATTTAATATAAAAATTATTTTTGACCTAAGTCACTTTTTACTTTACTGCCAGAGTCGAGAGAAATTAAATTAGAATCAGGGTAGAGCTGGGTGGCTGTAAACAGAATGTGCTTCAGGTTGTATTTTAATAGAAAGTCCAGAGATTGCTGCTAGATATTTCTCCTTTCTACCAGAAGACTAAGTAGACTAAGTAGGAAACATTTTCTTGTTGCCTCCTAACACCTGATTCATTAGCTAATAAATTCTAAGTAATTATGTTTTGAATGAATGAGTGAAAGAAAGTAGGAGACAGATGGCTCTTCTGTCATGGAGTGAACGTCATCAGACCTGAGAGTAAAGATGCCCAAGGACAGAGAACATTGCACATTACTGGTGGGACCTGAGACCTGTGTCTCTTTATTAGGGTTGGAGGTTCAAACTGTGGGTCTTAAAGAAATCCTGGCAAAGCATTCTTTAGCCCATTGACGATGACGACTTCTCCTCCTCCTCCTCCTCCTCCTCCTCCTCCTTCTTCTTCTTTTTTAGGATTTTATTTATTTATTTTACAGAGAGATAGAGAGGGAGCATGCGAGCAGGGGGGTGGTAAGGGTCAGAGGGAGAGAATCTCAAGCTGACTCCCTGCTGAGCATGGAGCCTGATGCAGGGCTCGATCTCACAGTCAGGTCAGATCATGACCTGAGCCAAAATCAAGGTCGGATGCTTAACCGACTAAGCCATGCAGGTGCCCTTAGCCCGTTGACTTCCCAAGTATCATATTCTGGCTCCCTGAAGAAGAGTCTTTGAAGACTATAGGGACCACTCAGATCATAGTAGCAGAATGGCTGATTCATTCTTGGGGCTACTGAATGTTGAGAAGGCAGACTGCTTATCACTCAGTGAATAGTCAGTGTGCTTGCCCTTTGACCAAGTAAATTCATTTCTGGGAAAGTAGCCTAAAGAAATATAGGAAAAGTCTGTGTTTGTTAGCTTTTAAGCCACATAACGAGCACCTCCAAAACAAAGTGGCTTGAAATAATAATCATTTCTCTGGCTCATGATTCTATGGGTCACTGGCGTTTCTTCTTGCCTGGGCCACCTCTGCTGATTTCAACCAGGCTTGCTCCAGTCTTCAACGAGGCTGTTTGGTTGCTGAGTTGGCTGGTGGCTGGGTGATGCAGGATGGCTTTCATCACACGTCTGGTAGTTGGCAGGTCTACAGAAGGGTGGGAGCAACTGGCTCATATGTCTCATCATCCAGCCAGCTAGCCCGGGCCTGTTGATTTGGAGATAGAGTTCCCAGGAGAGGAAGGGAGCAAGCGCTCATGTGGACGAGCTTGCATGCATCAGGGTTGCTAATACCCTCTTTGCCCAGCAAGTCTCATGGCTGACTTTGGAGTCAAGGTGGACACTCACACTTACATGGCAAGGGGGTGTGGACACTGAAAGGGGAACTGTTGTTATTTTTGCAACCAGTCTACATAGGCTGTCAAAACCTTATGCATTAGGATGTTCATGACAGTGGTTTCATTGCGTAGCAATACATACACGTAATTCAAATGTCCAACAAAATAAAAAATAACAATAAATAAAAAAATAAAATTAAACGATGACACCCTGGGGTACTATTTGGTAGCTGTCATGTAGTCACATTAAAATGCCTCTGATATGCTGTTAAATGAAAAAGGAAGGATACATGATTTTATGTACAACTATTTAATAAACATTAATTGAAATAAAAAATGTTAGAAAAGAATACATAAAAATTATAATAACCGTATTGGGGAATGACATCAAGGGTCACTCTGCTCTTTACTAATCAAAACTTCTCAATTATCCCATATGTGTATTTACACAGTTTATTTAAAATTTTATTCAAAATCAACTTCCCATGTTTATTAAGAAGGAATCATTTTGTACATCTCCAGATTATTAATATGTCATACCACAGACACTCCAAAAATGCGTTTCGGCAACATTTTCTCTTGGTATGAAGGAAAATTTTTACAATTTCTTCTTTCGAAAGACTGATACGAGCCTGTAAGAGCAAGAAGTAATTTAAATATGTTCAGGGACCATTTTCATCTTCAGAATTAAGGATTATTTTAATTTTACATCATTGCCTTTTCTCTTTTACTTTCCTTTTTAGTTTTATCATTTTAGGATTCCCTATTTTTAATTTTCATACAGAGATTTCTTTAATTGATCATTATAATTAAGCATAAAGTCATAAGTTACGAAATCATATTTTGCTGGATCCTAGCGTTCTAAATTATTCATTTCACTTACTGTTTTTAGATTAGTTTATCTGAAAATTTCCAGTTTATTGCTTTTTTTTTTTATTTTGTACAAATAGGAAGGCAGAAAAAAAGGAAGGACATTATAAAACAGATCTTCAAGTTTGTTGATCTTAAAGTTTATATTGCTTGATGCTCTTGTGTCCCTACCAGACATCAATTTTCTCCCAGAAGCCCCTGATTTTATTTTCTGCAAACCTTGATGTACTCAATGTATTCCAGCAAACCCTCACTGTTTCTTCTTGGACCTTAACTTCTTAACCAATGCCATTTATTGATATACTACCTTTTTTCAGTGAAGTAGCAAATCAATAAATTAAAGATTAGTTCAGTGTGTCAGCTTTTCCTAAGCATTCTGGGACTCCTTTACTACTTTGGTGGACATGGAGGCCAGGTGGCAGCCTCATACAGAAATGATGGGTTTTCCTGTCAAACATTTCTGGAAGTTACCTTTCATACTAATTATTGAGCTCCAAACTGTTTTAAACGAGAAATTGGATGTAGATAATAATTTAATAGGTACTAGGATTGCTAGTTAAGAGAATTATTTTCAGTACATCCCATTTTATATTACCCTCTCAGGCTCAGATCCAGTTTCAGGAGAATTCTTTGGGGAGATAGTTTATTCATTACATAAAACAAGCCTGCTGCCATGGCCTGACACAGGCTATATTTTACTTTTTCTTTTTCTTTTCTTTTCTTTTCTTTTCTTTTCTTTCTTTCTTTCTTTCTTTCTTTCTTTCTTTCTTTCTCTCTCTCTCTCTCTCTCTCTCTCTCTCTCTCTCTCTCTCTTTCTTTCTTTCTTTCTTTCTTTCTTTCTTTCTCCTTCTCTTTTTTCTTTCTTTTTTTTTCTCCCTCCTTCCCTCTCTCCCTCCCTTTCTCCCTTCCTTCCTTCCTTCCTTCCTTCCTTCCTTCCTTCCTTCCTTCCTTTTTTAAATTAACAAAAAAATTTTTTAGGGCACACATCCATAAGCTCTCTTCCACAGTCCTATTTATATAGCTATGTGGGTGGGATATGTTAGCCCAACACTGGATTTCATCAGTTTTATCTCTTGGAATCGGTACAGTCTATTTACTCTGATATTGTTCTGTTCAGTCCCGCTAGCTTTAACCAGCTTCCATCCTTCAGAGGTCTGTTCAGGAATCTGAGCTGTTTACTCTTCAGATCTTCCTATTAGCATCACAGTCATCGCTGAGAACTCTTCCCCTTGACTGAGAGTTTTACAATTCAAAACCTCATTACATTTTATAGAACCATATTTGGAATCTCTGTCCCCAACTGTTTGAAATTGCCTTTATTTTTACTTAAGAGCATGTAGATATCTGATCAGAAACATTCTGTGTGGATGAAAAAGAACAGATTAACCATAGAAAGTGAGGATGTGGGAACCACAATGGCACAGTCTTCAGTGATCACATTTAACGTGTCGATGGCCAGTTTTTGCCTGACAGGTCTATGGAAGACATCGTAGGAACATGTTTAACTCTAATCACACCGTTTGTTTACTGCCTTGAAGACAAGGGTCACAATAAGTTCTATTCCAAAAAGACAGAATATCAAAATAATGGGAAAATTAGTGTTGGAAAATGGGGAAAGATGTCCTTTGATATACCACTGTTAGGAATGTAAATTGGTATAATCTTTCCGAAAAGCAATTTTACAAAATATAGAAAGCCTTAATAATTGCCTACTCCCAATGACTCAGCAACTCAATTTACAAGATTTTACCCAAAGGAAATAATTCTGGATTTAAGCAAAGATAAAAGGATGTTCAACATAATACGGGTAATGCTAACAAAATGTTGACAACAACTTAAATACCCAGCAATGGGGGATGGCTGATATCATTAGGTACATGCATCGTATGGCGTATTATGTCACTTTGGAAAATTATGCTTGGAAGAATATTTAATGATATAGAAAAAAATGTGTGTGACATATTAAGTGGAAAGAGCTGTTTATAAAATAGTATACAGCATAGTACTATTTTGGAGGCAAAAAGTGTATTTATGCATAGAATACCAGATGAGAAGTATACGCACCAAATGATGAGTGTTTATCTCCGGGTTGGGGCTTATGAATGATTTTTATTTTCTTCTTCATGCTTTCCTTTCCTTTCCAAATTTTCTATAATAAACACGTATTCCATTTGTAAGTAGAGAAGATATTATTTTGGAATGTGATGGGAATCAGGAGGGCAAAAATTGCTCAGAAACTGTATATAGTACATATATATACACACCCACTCCAAGAATTCCTATTAACAAAGAGACATTAACATTTGCGAGGGAGTGCATGCAGGCTGCGAAAATGTGATGTGTGGAGGCCTGTGCAGAACCAGTGGTCTGAAAACCCAATGATCTCTATGCAAAAAGGCATAAACAGAATTAATAATCCATATAATTTTCTTTTTCCATAGATAGATCGACTTAAACAGTTTTTAAAAGCAGAATTCTGGGGTTGGTAAAATAACGCAAAGCAATGTGGAGCTTCAGACCTCCCCCACACCCTTCCTGCTCAGCCTCCCATTGAGAAGAGCTGTCAGAATTTCTGGGTGTGTCCTTGTGTACCTATGGCTGGTGGGGACAGAGGGTGGCCTCAGGGACGGTTGCTGGGAGAGATTTGGAGGCACCGATGCTGCCTGCTGCACAGCCCTGTGTCCTAATAGCGGAGACTGAGCAGGAGACAAACACGGACTCACTTGAATAGGTAAAACAAAATGAACGAAAATACTTGTCAGAGTAATTGGCACATTTTCTTTTTTCTGTTTGTTCTGTAACAAGGGACCATCAGCTCAGACAGGGAGTGTGTTGGTAGTTCCCTCCTATCTGCTCTTCTCCCCTTAGGACACCCTGGGTGACTTTCCTAAGAGGTCAAAGAGGGTAAAATGCTCTCCCCTATCCCCAATTCAGTGTTTATTTCGCTTGGTAAACCTATTATCATTGAACGGTGGGCTGAGCGTGCTCTGTGCCCGGCTGCTCTGTGAGCCATGGCACTGGGGCTGCTTCTGTTCCTAAACACCTATTTTCAAATCTGGTTCATTTACAGGAATTAGGATTAACCTTCTAATAGGCAAAGCCAAGAGACCCTGTGGTAATTTGGAGGGCCTGCAGCTCTCTCTGTAGGCCTCCTCAGCCTAGGTCCTTTACAACATAACCTTGCTCAGTGGTCTGTGGGGAGACGCCCTTTGGCAAGTCATGGCGACTGGAGATTTTCTAGGGATGAAGGCTCTACTCAAAGCCTTCGCCCTAGAAATTCAACAGTAAACGTTCTTCATTTCAAAGACCTGCATCATTCTCAGTGAAATATTTGAGGGCACTTTTTGAGGAATTTACTGGAAGTCATTTGCATAACATATTACATTTTACTTGCTCATTCTCATTCTCCTCTACTTAATTAATTAAAATGCCATCAAGAATTATATCAGTTTGGCCAAGGGGAGGTGGACTGAGGCAGCCTATCCTTTATTGCTGTTTTAAGTATATATACATCTTTCCTCATTTTTCCTGTAACTTCCACATACCCACAGCCAGGAGATCCCTCCTCTTTTTCCAGAGGCACCTACAAGGGCCAGTCTTTGAAAACTGGGGCCAACGTGCATCTCAGAACTCATTTTATTATCAGGAACATCTGCAATGCTTTGGCAGTAGAGGCATTCAGTGTGTATGCAAGCATTCTTCTGGATTGTTCTTCACTCTGGGTGAGGTTTCTCATCATGACATGCTGGAAAACTGTGTTTCATTTCTTATATTTCTGGCCCAGATTGGAATTACTTATTTTTTTTTTCCTCTTTGTCTTTTCTTTTTTTTCCGCCTCATCATGTTGATGTTGTGCCTGAGTCCGTGGTGGTGTGTTGTAGGGGTACTGGAAAACCATAGCATTTGTTCTCTACTTATTACTTCTTATGAAGTGCTTCCAAGATTATATGTTCTTACTGTATCAACTCATTCATTTTCTTTCTGTATCTTTTTTTTTTTTTTTTTAAGATTTTATTTTTATTTATGTGACAGAGAGACAGCCAGTGAGAGAGGGAACACAGCAGGGGAGTGAGAGAGGAAGAAGCAGGCTCCCAGCGGAGGAGCCCGATGTGGGACTCGATCCCCGAACGCCGGGATCACGCCCTGAGCCGAAGGCAGACGCTTTAACGACTGCGCTACGCAGGCGCCCCCTCTTTCTGTATCTTTAATTCCCTTTCTCTGGCTCCCTCCGTAAAACATACAAATGTTCCCAGATCTTTCCTATTTTAAATAATTCTTTCTTTGGCCAAGACACTGCTATCCCTCACTGGAGCTCGTGATATCCCTATTTCTAGAATGGGTATTCTGTCTGGCTTTTGTCTCTTTCTCCCAGTCACTCATTCTTCAAAATCCACGATATTCTGGCTTTTGCCGCTACAAAACTATTAAACTGCTTGCATTTGGGTATTCAAATACTCCTAATTGCTCATTTTCTTTCCATCCTACGAGACCTCTCTGTAGCATAAGCTGAGTTGTTCACTCCTTGTTTCCTGAAACTCTGCTTTCTGGGTGCCTGAGGCACCACACCCCCGGTTCTCCTCTTTCTGACCACTGTTGTCCACTTCGATTTTGTATTCTTTGAGCTTATTCTCTTGTTGGCTCTAGTCTACATGATCTTCCCCTCTAGATCATCTCTTGCAAATCCGTAGCTTTGAACACCATTTCTGAATGCCTTCCATGTCAATAAAACTAGCTCTGATATGTCTCGATGTCCAGAAACATCACCTGCAGCCTCTGCATTGTTTCTTTGACTCTAGTTTCTCCCAAGGTAAACCTGCTGCTGATATTCCTTTCCTGGTTGTAAACATCTCATGGCTTCACGTTGCCCGGAGGTGAAGCCCAGACTCCTCGGGCTGGCCTCTAGGGACTTCATGAGTGGTCTGCTGTATCCTGAGAGCCGATTCTCTCCTACAGCCCTGAACTGTGTTGCGTGTCATTTAGCCAGTCTTCTGGTAGTCAAGGCAGTGTTCTTGAGTGTATCTGGCTGCCGTCTTCACCCATGACGTTGCTCAGGACAAGTGACGAATGAATGGAGCGTCTACTTGTTCCCGCACAGGAGTCTTCTTACTGTTCTCTGCCTCATTCCTGTTCTGTCTCCTCCATGAAGTCTTTTCTGATCCTTTGTCTGGAAGCCTTCTCTCCTACTTTGAGCTCTATCGGCCTTGGTTTACTATATTAGTCCTATGCCACTTTATGCATTTTTATAGCCTCTCCAGTGTCCATCACAGTACCTTATATCCACCAGGTGCTTATTGAATGGATGGAAGACTCAATGCAATCTTCTTCAAACTGTACCATGAAGCTCTTGTGATACGAACTTTTGCCCAAACCTTACAATAAAGAGTTAAAATTAAATTAAAACCAAAGTTAAAAAGTAGATCTATTTTTTTTTTAACTATAGAAAGTTGCTAGAACCTACGCAGAGCACATTAGTATATACAATGGAGAAAGGCATTTCAGGATATAAAAGTAAAACCAAATAATGTTAACAGATTGGGATAGCTTTCCATCTATTAGCAGTTGGTAATTTTCAATATCATCTGCCATTTCAACCATGTCTGTCATACTTTCATTTCTAACTCAACAACGGTTGCTCTGATGTGTTAGGCTAATGGAATCCTAATACAGTTAAAGGTATTATGGCCAGATTAATTTAAGTATTAAAAAAATCAGATTTGATGACTGTATAATAAGCACGGTTATTAAAAGATGTTAACCAATCAGGATCATTGATCCTGTGTTGCTATGTATGTAGTTGTGGCTTATGTTGGCCTTATTTATGTCTATCACATGAACATGGCAGCTATTGAACAGAGTTCTTGGCTACTTATCAATGAGACACATTTCTAAGAGTCGGTTAACTGTATTTTCAATGTGCATGTAATTGATCTGCATGTCAGGTGGTGACTTGGCATAAAGCCACAGGTGAGCTGTCAAGTACATATGCAAAGTGGGGTTCTTTGTCTGCAGTTGTGGACCTGGAGTAGATATAGGACAGTTCAGAGAGTAAGCTATCATGGAAGAATTGGGAAGATGTTTTTTAATCTTGGACTTCAGCTAGATTTCTGATGGCCACTAACACAGAAAAACCTGCTAATGAGGAGGCCACTTGTGTAATTTTTTTTTACTTAAAGTAAAATGTAAAATGTCAGGCAACTATCCATGACTTACTCTAGGGAAAGGGAACAGCTAATGATTAGTCTTCTGTTTACAGTTAAAGTCTGATTTCTTTTCCTAATTTTGGTTGACTTGCTATTGGTCCTCTGGACTCCTAATAGGCCTTGTGGATTCTAAATAGATTCTGCTTTGACTCCCAATTACCATGCAATTAAAGGACCTCCAAAGGCTGCCCTTTAATTTTATGTTCATTTTGTTAAAAATAAGACAACAGACCCAAAATGGAGTCACTTATGTTAAGCCCCTTGTCACCAAATCAAGAATTAATACTTAATTATAGTTTTAACCTCTCCCAGGAATAGAATCTTTAACCAGCTAATCAGGAACTACCTGATCAGCGCTAGTGAGGTCATCTGTCTGATAGACCCTCCATCCTCCTGTACCTCCGTGCCCTAAAGGAAGGTGACCTTGCCACAACCAACCCACTTGTCGCTAGTGTAACTTCCTTGTCCTGCTCCCTTCTGCCTATAAAAGTCTTCCATTTTGTACAGCTGCTCAGAGCTCCTTTCTATCTGCTCGATGCAGTGCTGCCCAATTCATGAATTGTTGAATAAAGCCAGTCAGATCTCTAAAATTTACTCAGTTGAGTTTTGTTTTTTTAAACAATTTTCTCTAGGCTTTTATTCTGTAATCTACTTTTAGTTACCATATTAGTTCTTTATAAATTTGTATATGCTTTTTATCCAATATGGCCCTTCTTTATTTAAACACACAAATAAACAAACAAACCGAAGAAAATCACCAAAATGACAGCATAGACTTTGATGGAAACAAGTGCTGTGGAAATGGACTACGTCAGGAGAGGACTGACTTTAAGAATATGGATTTGGTGACTAGCTCCAGCCCTGGAAAGAGGGAGTGAATGCCTGGATCCCTTTGTCCTCAGCCTCTTAGGTTCAACTGAGGAGACATTTTGTTCCTTTTCTAAAGTAAGGGCCTCTTCTGTACATTCTCGGGAGTCTGTGCATGAACTTGATAGTCAGGTGGCTGAATAATGGAGAGTCGACCCCACCCTTTCATCAATAGGAATAATAGGAGTATAGTCCTGAAGTTATTTACAAATCTCCCCCTGTGAGGGCCAGAGTCTCTGAGCCTTCCCAGGTAATGGTTAGCTAAGCTGATAATGGGAGGAAATTAGAGGAGACTCCCTGTGGCATGCCGGCCACAAACATACATTCTCCCAGTGACCTTTAAGGGGCCATGCCCCCCACCCCCCGAAAATCACTCATATAGTGAATAATTAAGAGTTTTTCTGGAAGTAGCGGCTTTAATATTGGGGATTTCAGGGGGATAGAACACCTGATACCTGGTGGGGCCTCACAAATCACACTTGGTCTTCTCTAGCTCCTCAAAGAGGTGGCCCTAGACCTCAAGATCTTCGAAGGTCTGAAGGGTTGAGGTAAGAAGCCAGAGTACGAGCCCTTAATGAAGGTCTGTTCAGCAGAGTAAGCAGTAATCACCATCAGGCCTTGCAAAAAGTGCTGAGTTACTTTCCTTTCTGCTTTCTCTTGATGATTCAGGAGGGTAGAGGGGAAAAGTCACTGATATGGGTTACCCCGACCCATAAATAATTGAAAGAATATGTAATGCAAATTCAAATTCATTTCATTTCATAACAACCCCACTTAAACAGCTCATTCAACTGTGTACACCAGTAAATGGAGTGGAATCGAAATTGACAAGAGGGGTTTCTCTTGAACACACCATCGGAGAAGCAGAAATGCTTTCTGGCACAAAACAAAGCAATCAGCAAACGAAGACAGTCATTTTGAGCTACCCCACTTCTTTCTTCCCTTCCTGATGAAGCACCTAATGAAATGTGAAGTGGTTCAGGAGCCGTGGGCAGATGAATGCCTACGTGGAATAATGGAGACAGAGGTCGTTGCTAGAAAGATGGGTCCAGACTTATCGGTGATAGTGGAAAACATACTTCCAGGCTGGAGATAAGCAGGGAGCAAGGCTCATGATCTGAGAACATAGGAAATTAGCCTGCGGGGAAGGCATCTTTCAATCACTAATGTCTTCTGAGATTTAAGAGCAAGACAGTTCCAGATCAGGTAATAGCAGATGAAAATGTGATGGCATTTTAAAATATTAACTGATGTTTTTCTTTTTCTTCCTCTCTTGCTGTGATTCTCCCTTTCCCTCTACTGCCCCACCCAATAAAGTAAGTCCTAGGGACTTATTGCCTCAAAGGAGGGATGTGACAAGGTGTCAAAGACAAAGGGGAAGTAACTTTGGTTTCTAAAATCTAAGCCCTGGGAATAACAGAGAAGATTTGGTATATAGGCAGAATTTGATAAAATAGAATTAGAGGAGAGAGGGCTTTCTCTTGAACTATGGGAAGATTGCTTTGGGCCAGGGAGTGGAAGGAGGAGGGCATGGGAGAGAGTTGTTGGTGGGCGCTTGAGTGAGTGCTCAGTGCCCTGCTTCCCAGGTGATACCAGGGAAGGTGGCAAAACTGCCAGCCCTCAGTGACTATGCACAGCTTTGCAGATTCCTGAGCCGTAGGATGACACCCCGAGAGCAAAGAGTTCCTGTGCCCCACAGTATGGCAGCTGTGGAGAGAGCCAAGGGCCCAAGGGGCCACAAAGGAAGAAAGAACAAACATTTCATGGCTCCTGATGAGGACTCAACATGTGAGCACTGTCTGAGGGCTTCTTAGAATTTAAACACAACTCTGGGAAAAGAGGGTAGTTTTCGAATTGAGTGGGGTTGAGTTTCTATCACTTCTGGAAGAATGTGCTATCAATATAGAGATTCAATGAGTTAATATAAAACGAAAGAGTTTATGAAGATAAAGAGTTATAAACCATGATTTGTACCTGCCTCGAGTGTGGCCAGATCTAGGATTTTAAAGCTTCCCAAAAGAGTGTATGGGAAACGGATTATAATCCCTCGAGCTAGAGGACATTTAGAGGCAAAGGCCACGATCCAGGTAGGGAACTAGTGGGCAGAGAGGAGGTATATTCTTGGAAGTAACCATGGAGTTTGAAGACACAGGTGGAGTGTGAAAGGTTTTAAAGAGATAGTCTACTTCATGCCCCAGGGACAGACCCAGATAAGGTAGCAAAGGCAAGAACGAAAGTAGGAGTGGCAGTGGGTAGAAAGCAGAAGGAGGGAACTGTATTTGGATCCAGAGAAAAGGTAAGTCATTTCCTCTCAGGAGAATCTTCTAGAAAGGGAGGGAGAAGTGAATGACTCTAGCTCAGTTAGTTCCTAACAGTTAGGGCTTGTGGGGATAACTGGTAAGCCCTAAGGGATACTTCCCAGGCTTATGGGGAAGGAGGTAGAATCTCTCTTTCCCAGAGCCGGCCCTGCACACAATACACACAGAAGCACACATTTTGCTGCAGGAGCCTGGGGCCTGGGAGCTGGCGAGATTGTGCCGTGAAGCAGAACGAACTCTGAAGTAAGTCTGCAGAATGCTGCCCAGCCTCAGAAGGGCAGTGTTTTAAAGATAATTCCAGGAAGATGGGAAACACAAGTTCTCTCTTTGTCCTTGTAGAAAAAAAAAAAAGGGTAACTTTTCATGGTAGACTCTAGAGAATCACAGCTAGCAATGGCAGAACTCAGGATTGAGGGAGTCTTGGGAAGGGAGAGAGAGATTCTGATCTTGACTCTTGGCTTCTTGACTTAGGAGACTCAAGAGTCAGGTGAGAATTGCTTGACGTCTTGCATTAGGCATCCACCAGCCTCAGTTGCTGAGGAAGGGAGCAGATTGAGCTGGGAACTCGCCACACCCACAGGACCCACCATCCTGAAGGCCAACACTGATGGGAAGCCCAAGGAAGCTTACCTTGGCGTAAAATAGTCTTGCCTGTGGCCAGACTGACTCCCTCTGGTGAATGGGGCCCTAAATGCAGAAGGGAGAAGTTGGGGTCTCCTAGATTAAGTGCCCCCCAGCTAAGTGAGACAAGACATTTGCTCTGAAAAAGAGCTCACCTACTAGAGAGAGCCTGGAAAAGCTAGCACGTGCACTATAGTGGGACAGTCCACTTCAGAGAAGACTGTTCCGACACACTAGATTTGGAACAGAGAGACACCGTTTGCTGAGGGCACGTGAAAGAAGAAGACGTTTCCTTTGCAGGAATGCAAACATTGACTAGCACAAAAAATGTGGTGAGAAAATAATTTTGTGCCAGTGTTTCTTTCTCTCTGTCTTACTCACCCTGGCGGTCTCTCCACATCTGCCATCGACTCTGGTCTCTGCTTTCTGTGTTTCCAAAGCCTAAATCTGCGTCGTGAGCAAGGTTCTCAAGACAGAGGTAATGCTGCTGATGGAGATGGGGGAGAATTTCCTCCAGGAGCGTCAGTAAACAACTCCCCTGGGCTGGGTAGCAAGGAGGAAAGGGGAGCGAAAAAGGGAAAGCCTAATTTTGGGGGGAGAGGGTATCCTGTGAGGCCCAAAAGGAAAAGAATGAAGGATGCCCCTACTGTCTTACACATTGTCTTGAATGTGGGAAGTGGGTAACTTTGGGCTCCTTTTTTCAGGGTTTGAACCGAATCCAACCTGGCCATGCCCGTGAGTCTGTGGATACTTTCTGGTCTCGTGATGTGGGGGCTGCTGCCTGATGTTCTGAATGACCCCACTGCCTTTGGCTTTAGAACTTCAGAGTGCCCTTACTTTTATAGATTTTATTCATTTATTTGAGACGGGGGTGGGAGATGAGCAGGGGGCAGAGGGAGAGAGAGAAGCAGGCTCCCCGCCCAACAAGGAGCCTAGTGTGGGATTCCATCCCAGGACCCTGGGATCATGACCTGAGCCGAAGACAGGCACTTAACGGACTGAGCCACCCAGGCGTCCCACGGAGTTCCCTTACTTTTAGATGGAATAGTTCCCTTTTGTTGTGTCCCACTTAATTGCAAGGTTCTAAGCAGCATCGAAGGCATGTTGAAAGTGCATGGGCTTTGCCTAACTCTTTCACTTGCTTAGGAGGGAGTCTCTTATGCATTCATCCAAAGAACAATCACCGAGGGTCTCCAGTAATCACAAGTTAGTGTGACAAGCGCTACAGTAGATGTGGGCACCGGGGGCTCCAGGGGGGATGATTCAGCCTTTAGGGGGCTTCCCAGCAGATGAAGCTTCTCAGTTGCTTAGGATTGTCTTTTTAAGGAGGTGATTTTTGCAAGAGAATTGTAGAGATAAGGACTTAGCAAGTTGACATCAGTGAGAGGCTGAAACAGTCTCTAGAATTTCCTGTTAGGGACTTCTTATCATATGAAGTAATTAAATGTATTTGTTGCTTAGACAGTGTTAGGTTTTTTCCAGCTTTCCACCAAGAGAAATCCTGACCGATGACAATGTTCTTTGCCAATTTTCCTATTAAAGCATGTTGAGGAGAAATTCTGCATTGTTTTGGCTGTAAACACCATTCTTTTTTACTTGCATTGTAATTTTAATTTTCACGCAGGGAGAAAAAGAGGTGGTTTTCCACTCTAGGAAAATTAGAGCAAACTTTCCTTTTTCTTCTTTTCCTTCTCCTTCTCTCTGTCCCTCCTGCCCTTCCTTTCTTTGTTTTCTTCTCCTCCTCTTCCTTCTTTGCTATTTGAAATATTTAAAATAATGTCAAAGAAGTAAAAATTACTGGGTGAAATATTGCATTGTTGAATTAATTTAAATTCATTTTCATAAAGCAAATGAACAATGAATAAGGTTTCCTATCATAAACAAATAAGCTTATTTAATCTCAAAAGGAAAGGTTATATGACAATAAAGTATTATTTATAAACTAGAACCTCATAGGAGAGCTTCTTGCAAATGACCGATCCAGGGTTCGATTTTATAATAACAAGACACTGATTAAGTATGAAGATGATAAGAAAGAACCTTTATTCCAACCTGGGTAGTATTTATATTCTTAATTTCTTTGAGTTTTAAATATCCTGCAGTTTATTCCTTATCTTTATCTGAGTTTTAAATATAAGTATCTGAGTTTTAAACATAAGTATCAGAGTTTTAAATACCCTGCAGTTTCTTATCTTTATCTGAGTTTTAAATATAAGTATCTGAGTTTTAAATATAAGTATCCGAATTTTAAATATCCTGCAGTTTCTTCCTTATCTTTATAATAAAATGTTCATGTCTTGCTCAGTGATTTGTTTTCTCAGTAGTCTTTCAGTATTCTTATTATTAAAGCTTGTGACCTCTGATTTTAACTTTAATTTTAATTAAAGTGAAGTTTCAGAAATTGGGGCTTATCACTCTTGGGGTCTACTGGTAGCCAGCTTTTTCTCAGTGATTTGCAAGGGCGCTTTATACATTAAAATGTTAGCTCTCTGTCATATATATCAGGAACATTTTCCTCTGTGTATTGTTTGTGTTTCAACCTTTTGATGATTAGTGCTTTGGAAAATTTTTCTGTTGTCAGACATAGGATCTTTTGATTGTAAGTAAAGTCTTTGGATTTTATCATTTCTGGCTTAAAACAAAATACGTTTAAAGAAGCTTCCTTCAAACCAAAATTATAAAAATGGTCATCCATATTTTCTTCTATTATTTTCATGACTTCATGCATAACTTTTAAATCTTTGATCCATCTGGAATATATTTTGGTATGAAAATAAGTTAGGAATGCCAGCATATTTATTTGGGGGAATTGCTAATCTATTGTTTTAGTAAAATTTACTGTTTTTATCCCGTCGAACTGCTTTGAAATGCCACCTTAATTCTCCACTACATTTTTGTATCTTCTTGATTCTATTTGTGGCATTTTATATGCGATTTCCCTCATCTGTCTGTCTCTATACCCATGCCACTATCTCCTTTTAAAAATGACTGTGGCTTCGAGGACATTATAATAATTGGCATGACAACTTCTCACGCTTTATTCTACTTTTTAAGGAATGTCTTGGCTCTTCTTGCATTTTTATTCTTTCGGATTGATTTTTAAAAATAGCACTTAGTGTACCAGGCATTTTACTTATTATTTTTTCTGTATTTATTTTTCAGGAAAACAAATTACAAAAGTAACATATACTCACTATAACAAAGTCAAACGATGCAGACATGCAGAGAATAAGCCTGGACAGCCTTCCTTTAAAGAAAGAGCCAGCTCTTTAACAACACATCCCGAAGCTAACTGCCGATAGCCGTTTGTTGGGCATCTGTCCCTTTGAACATTCTTCCATTCTTACACATAAACACATTTCATGAGGAAGTGCCCCCAAAATATCGGTGATGTTTTCACTAGGATGTTCCAGTATATATTTGGAAAGACATATTTTCCACATTTCTGGCTTTCGAATCATGTAATACATTTCATCTTCCTATTTTTTTTATGTTTACTTCTATCGCACGACTCATCTTCATCGCAGAAATTGCATGAGACGGTGTGATAATGAAGCACATTTCAAATATATCTTACGCCGTTTCTCAAGGCATGTTCTACACTACATAGATCCTTCAGGATACTCTGCAAAGAAAATAAAGGTTCCCTGGGCAAATGAGTTTGGGAAACATGGGGTGGTATGTTTTCCTTTTGGATATTTGTAATGCAAGGCAACATATTAGAAATACCCTGTTAAGTCCTACGATAAAGGCTTAGTTTTGTCTGAGTTAATGTTTTCTACACTTACCTGATCAGGGGAATTATTTTGCCTATTGAGAGGACATTTGGAGAACACAATTTGGGAAATGCTGAATTACATGCATTCATCCAGTTACTGGCTGGGGGTGGGACATGGGGAACCTAGAATAGCTCCCAGCTCTCTGGCTTTGATAAATGGATGGTTGCTGTTGTCACTGACTGAGATAAAGAATAGAAGTGCAGGATCAATTTTGGACATATTGAGTTTCGATGCCTCTGGGAGGTTCAAGTGGAGATGTTTAGTAAGCTGAGAATTTACAGGTCTGGAATTCAGGTGAGGGGTCAGAGCCAAGGAACGGTGGCTTGGAAAGTTTGCTTTGGATTAAAGCGTGTTGTCTAAAAAGGCCCATTTTAAAATGCACATATATTACCTAGGAAGGGTAAGCATTAAATTATTAATACGTATTTTATTATCATATTAGCTTACTACCATTTTAAAGCAGAGATCAGGCCCCTGAAGGAATGGAAATCAGGACTGGTGAATTCTGAGTGGAGGGTCAGCAAAGAAATAGACTGAAGTGGTGATTTTCAACCTTTTAGAATCTGGGGCCTCTTTTTAGTGCTAAAATTTTGTTCATACCTCTCCTCTGCCCAACCCCTTCCCCCCCATTCTACTTTTAATGTTATTTGATTGAGAAAATATGCCCTGACCAGAACTAGTAGGAATTAACTTTGAGAGAAATCAGTGCAAATTTAGTAAGATGTTTATTTATTCCGTGTGCAGATAGTGGCCCTGCACGTACGGATTTCTGATCTTCCTGCTACCCCTGTGTTTCCAGGGAAAGATGGATTTAAGGACCCTGGCTTTCAGTTTTGAGCATAACAGTGTGTTCTCTCACTTACCTGGGTTTGTGTCAAATTAAAATGAGAAGCTGAGGGAGAGGAGGATGCCAGACCATCTTTAGGTCAGTCATCTGCTGTCTTTTCGACCTGGGTCCATTTTAGCCAAGACTGAGCTCTCAGCCTGGTGTCTCCCATTGCTAACTAGGTGACCTCAGAGAAACCTTGCTGCCTTCCTTGCCTTAACTATCAAAACGGGATAATAGCAATAGCTTTTCTTGCCTCCCGGGGCCCTTGTGCTGAAGTCAGTAAGATAAATAGTTGTGAAAGTGAGTGGGAAGGTTAAAAGTGCTCTAAAATGTGAGCTATTTTCATGGCTGCATTTTAATATGGCTTTACCGCCAGGTATCCTGCAGGTAGCAGTTCCCTGGGAGGGGGTTGAGTCATCCGGGCTCACCGTAGGGTGGACTCCATTTAACCTGTGTGTTCTAGTTGATTAGGTTATTGTGTGTAGATTGCAGGAATTTCAGGCTCTACTCCATCTTTTTCTTTCTGATATAATTTTAATGAGATTTCCCCCATTCTTTTATTGCATGGCAGGCTAGAATAAATATAAAGAAGTTTTAAAAAAGGTAGAAAACAGGAGGGCTGGGGAGATGGAAAAATGCAGGGGGTAAGCAGGGGACGAGAGTGGGAAGGCTGTTCACGATCTGTACGGGGCTCCTGATGACTTGAATTCCTGGGGGCACTTCCTTATGTGCCAGGCACTGAAAGATAAGAGAGGAGGCCTGACTTAGGCCCGCTGAGAGAAATGTCTTTTTTAATCATTTGACGACTACCATATTCCTTCCAAGAGCTTCACGGCCAGGCGGAGGAACCCAGTACATTTCTTTGTACTGTACAAGCGAGGTCTGCATGGTCCAGTTGTGTGGGGGCACCAGGACTTTTAAAATGATGCAGGCACATTGGAAGAACGTATTTTTCATTAGACCAATCCAGGTGACGCTTAAAAGCCACTTATCCCCACGTCGAGCTTGTTATCTTTCATTAATCGAGTCCCCCTCATTGAATACTAGTTACTAACTAACTAGTGAGTCATTTCTTCCCTCAAGACCTTGTTCATTTCCCTCTCCTGGGAGGGAGTGGGTGTGCCTGTGTGTGTGCACGTGTGCACACGCATGTGGGTGTACTCACACGTGTGTGCACATGTCCGTGTGTGTGTGCGCGCACGCTGAGGCCGGGAGCGAGAGCTGTGCTGCGAGTACCTGTCGTAGGCCACGCACATTTCGAGGTGCATCATTGAGATTATTTAATCCAATAAGCCAGGTAGGTAGTAGTTGCCCCATTTCATACGACAGAACTCAGATGCAGTAATTCGTCAAAGTCAACAGCTAGAGAGCACCGTGACTCAAACCCTGATGTTTGAGACAGTAAACGATGGCGGAATAGGTCACACAAGCCATGTATATGCCCTCGCCGGTTTAGAAGATCACCTCCAGCAAACTTTCCAGTTTTACTGCCCTAGGATTCTTTTTGGGGGAGTCAGGGTCTTTGAAAGAAGGAAGGAGGGGAGCGAGACATTTGCAGAGCACGGAGAGGACTACCTACGAGTCTGAACATCAGAGATTAGAAGGAGGGCTCCCAAATGACCTAGAGAATCCCAACAGTTCATCAATTCTCTCATAGCCAATGGGTTTTTTTTTTAGTGATTTATTTATTTTTTAAAAGTTTTTTATTATGTTATGTTAGTCACCATACAGTACATCCTTAGTTTTTGATGTAGTGTTCCAAGATTCATTGTTCGCGTATAACACCCAGTGCTCCATGCAATACGTGCCCTCCTTAATACCCATCACCGGCCTATCCCAATCCCCCATCCCCCTCCCCTCTGAAGCCCTCAGTTTGTTTTCCAGAGTCCATAGTCTCTCGTGGTTCATTTCCCCTTCTGTTTACCCCCCCCCTTCATTCTTCCCTTCCTTCTCCTACTGATCTTCGTGCTATTTCTTATGTTCCATAAATGAGTGAAACCATATGATAATTGTCTTTCTCTGCTTGACTTATTTCACTTAGCATAATCTCCTCCAGTCCCGTCCATGTTGCTACAAATGTTGGGTAATCGTTCTTTCTGATGGCTGAATAATATTCCATTGTATATATGGACCACATCTTCTTAATCCAGTCATCTCTTGAAGGGCATCTCGGTTCCTTCCACAATTTAGCTATTGTGGACAATGCTGCTATGAACGTTGGGGTGCATATGGCCCTTCTCTTCACTACATCTGTGTCTTTGGGGTAAATACCCAGTAGTGCAATTGCTGGGTCATAGGGTGGCTCTATTTTTTTATACAGTAGTGAGTATTTTTTTGGCAGAACATTCTGGAAACTAAGTAGAGGCCCTTTTGTTAAAGCACAGCAGCCTGTCCTTGAGACGAAGGCACTGTATTCTCTGGCATCTGGAAATTAATACCTTTGTAAAGGCAGCCCCTGATCCTAACATGCCAAGAATAGTATGAAGTAGAGTGTGGCCAATTCTACAGGCAGGTGTAGAATACCAGAGTAGGCAAAACCTGCGACTGTAGGTGTCATCATGACACAGGGGACACACTGGGGCCTGGCCTGAGCTTTATCAATTAGGACTGATAGTTGGGAGTGTGGAAATTATGTTCACAGTATCACTGTCTCTTTTTCTTTATTATTTGTGGACAACTTTAGCCACTTCTTTCAGGACAGAAATTATGTCCTATAATTTGATTGACTTTGTTCTGCCAATTTTACTCACTATTTACTCGGAGCATTTTATAGCTGCCAGCACTGGAACCCCATCATCCGCTTATATCCTTTTGAGGTGTTTGGGTACAAAGAATCCCATTCCCTTGGCTCCAGGCTCTAGATCAGTGGTTCTCAATCCTGACTGTACATTAGAATACCCCGAGGGGCTGTTAAAAATACTGATAGCTGAGCCCCATCCTAAGAGAGTCTGATTTAATTGGTCTAGGTGGGACCCTCATGTTGGTATTTTTCAACAGCTCCCCAAGTGATCCTAATGAACAGTCAGAATTGGGAACTACTGCTCTGGATGGTTGACTCATCCTACATAATCCGTCAACTGAAGTCTCTGTAGCTTCTGGGGCTGGCTGTACGAGTACATTGTTGCCTTTGTGTGCATTAGAAAAAGATGTCCCTGTGCCTGTACGCATAAGGAAAATGTGCTACCTCTTCTGGGTTGACACAGTTCCAAGGCCGTGTGGCTTGGTGAGCAGAGCGTTGTCTCCAGGGCTCGGCAAGTCAGTTCTGGTGGCTTCCAACCTGAGCTCCCTCTTTGGGTTTCCTGGTTCGGTAGAGTTTCTCCTTGAGTGTCTCTTGGCCAGAGGCAAATCTCTCTGTTTGAAGAAAGATAGAAGGAACACTGCTAAAATGGCAAATTGAGGGCCTGCACTGATCTCAGCACCACAACTCTAACTCATGCAGAATGTGAAAAACAACCATTTAAAGTTTCTGGAAATTGTCCGAAGGGCATATAGCATATGTGGACATATTTATTTAAAGAAGTCTACTAAGCCTCTATAAGAAGGATTCGGTGGCATTTGAGCCACAGGCCATTGCTCCGCCCACAGCTCAATGTGATAGAAGCTCTACTCCAAGTGGGTGTGGTCAAGAAGGGCTGCCACTGCCCCATCTCTCAGTCTAGGGCTGTCGTTTCTTCCTTGGAGAAGCACGCTGTCCAGATTTCTCATTGGTCATCCCCAGCTTCCGGTTACAGAAACTCTATCCCAGGCAGGTGTAGAATACCAGAACCTTTGTTCATAAGGTCAAGGTTCTAGGTCAGGAGAGAAGCAAATCAAGAAAACCAGGGCCGATGTTCTCCAGTGCCCCACTCACAGAACAGGATGTCACTCCCAGAGAAGCAGGGCCTTGCCCCTGCCCTCAGCTCAGAGCAGTGGCACAGAAGTTTGGCCAGAGAGAAGCAGGAAGCAGGCTGTAAGAACAAAGAGGTCCGTAGCTCTTCCTAAGGGCATTGGTTTTATTTGAAATAGAATGTGGTAAAGTTCAGATGTAAGGGTGCTATCAAAAACAATGGAAATTTTGGTAGTAAACAATTCTGAGGAGGTTGATATCTCCATGAGAGCAACAAGCTACACTGAAGGACAGCTAGAAGTATAACTGAAAGGTTTAGAGAAAAGGACAGCTAAGAAGAGCTATTCTGGGACTGGAACCGTCTTCACACTAGCCTCAAAGACCGTCTCTGCAGAGAGGTCTGATTTAATTGGATTGGGCTGTGGAGCAGTTTATGGCAAAGGGCATTGCTGAGAACAATACAGACCTCAGCCAGCAGTTCGTGAAGGCTGATAGCTGAGGGCGAGCAGTAGAGGCATATGAACAGGAAGCTGAAAAAGAGATCAAGGAATCACACAATTAAAGAGAGTGCTGATAAAACCTCCACGATAGCCAAACTATGGAAAGAGCCCAGATGTCCATTGACAGATGAATGGATAAAGATGATGTGGTGTGTGTGTGTGTGTGTGTGTGTGTGTGTGTATGTGTGTGTATATATGTGTGTGTGTGTGTGTATAATGGAATATTACGCAGCCATCAAAAAATGAAATCTTGCCATTTGCAACGACATGGATGGAATTAGAGGGTATTATGCTAAGCGAAATAGGTCAATCAGAGAAAGACAATTGTCATATGATCTCACTAATATGTGTAATTTAAGAAACAAAACAGAGGATCATAGGGGAAGAGAGGAAAAAATAAAACAAGATGAAACCAGAGAGGGAGACAAACCATAAGAGACTCTCTTTTTTTTTTTTTTTTGCTTTTCTTTACCTTGTTTTTTTTATTTTTAAATTTTTTTGATGTAAAGTTCGATGATTCATTTGTTACGTATAACACCCAGTGCACCATGCAATACATGCCCTCCTTACTACCCATCACCAGCCTATCCCATTCCCCCACCCCCTCCTCTCTGAAGCCCTCAGTTTGTTTCTCAGAGTCCATAGTCTCTCATGCTTCACTCCCCCTTCTGATTACCCCCCCTTTCCTTATTCCTTCCTTCTCCTACCGATCTTCCTACTTCTTATGTTCCATAGATGAGAGAAACCATATGATAATTATCTTTCTCTGCTTGACTTATTTCACTTAGCATTATCTTCTCCTCTTAATCATAGGAAACAGACTGAGGGTTGTTGGAGGGGAGAGGAGTGGAGGGATGGGGTCACTGGGTGATGGACATTAAGGATGGCACATGATATAATGAGTACTGGGTGTTACATAAGACTTGATGAATCACAGACTTGTACCTCTGAAACCAATAATACATTATATGTTAATTAATTGAATTTAAATTTTAAAAAGTTAAAAAAAAAAGTGCTGATGAAACAACTGTTGCTTCAGACTGGAAGTGTCTCCAACAATGTGCCTTCAAGAAGTGACATCAGAGGCTGTGCACTGTGGGGGAAATAAACTTCACAGAAATAGTCTAGTCAAGTCACTAAACAAATAAACACATAAACAACAATAAAAACAAGACAGACCCAGAGATGTGGTGGTGGGAAATCAATATGCAGAGTTGTTGTGGTCTATTATCCAAAATGTCGTTTTCAACAAAAAAATCATGAAGTGTGCAGAAACAGGAAAATGTGATTTGTATGAAGGAAAAAGAGTAGGCGGTAGAAATAGCCTTTGAGAGGACCCAGATGTTGGACTTAGCAAAGACTTTGAATCAACTCATAAATATATTTAAAGAGCTGAAGGAAATGGTGTTTAAAGAAGTAATGGATCGGGAGGAGTTAAGATGGCGGAGCAGTAGGAGACACCGTTTTCAGCCGGTCCTCCGAGTCGAGCTGGATAGGTACCAGACCAGCCTAAACAACCACGGAACCAGCCTGAGACGCAGGAAGACGCATCTGGATCTCTACAAATGAACATCTCCAGCGCTGAGTATTGAGGTACGAGGCGGGGAGCCGTGAAACCGCGCACAGATATCGGAAGATAAACGGAAGGGGGAGGGAGCCGCCGCGTTCGGGCGCCGGGAAGCGGTAGCCACTTGCACAGGAGAGCGGGCGGGGCTCGGGTCAGCACCCGCAAAACAGCAGACTGAGACCGTGAGCCGGGTGCGCGCGCCACCAGGCATCTCGCGGAACCCCGGAATCCCGGTGCGCTCACTGGATCCAGACTGAGACCGGGAGCTTCCGGAGCGCGCGGGGCGGCTGGCGGCTGGCGGCATTAGAAACACAAAGGACAGAGACGCGCCGGCCCTGGAGGTGAGGGCTGGGACGCCGGGTGTGGGGCGCACATCCCGGGACGCTGCAGGGTTGAGCAGCACCAACAGAAACAGAGTTAAAGTGGCCAGAACATTAGTAGAGAACGGGCCGCAATCCTTCTGTTCTGTGACAGAGGCTGAAATTTGGCCGCTGCTGCTTTGACTCTCAGAAGAGGCACAGCAAACCGCCAGGGAAAGCCGCCAGAGAACAAAAGCCTGGAAATACCGGCTCAGGGAGTGCCCATCCCCATCCCCCCTCGCAGGGGACACGGAGACTCTACCCAAACAGGGCTGCCTGAGTATCGGCGCGGCAGGCCCCTCCCCCAGAAGGCAGTCTGAAAAATCAAGAAGCCCACAACCCGGGCTCCTGGGTGGCGCAGTCATTGAGCGCCTGCCTTCGGCTTAGGGCGTGATCCCGGCGTTCCGGAAAGGAGTCCCTCATCGGGCTCCTCCGCTGGGAGCCTGCTTCTTCCTCTCCCACTCCCCTGCTTCTGTTCCCTCTCTCGCTGGTTGGCTGCCACATAAATAAATAAATAAAATCTTTAAAGAAGAAGCCCACATCCCTAAGATCCCTATAAAACAAGGGGCACGGCCTGGGACCCAGTCAATAATTTGGGCTCTGGAAACCCCGCAACCTCTCTTCATCAGAATGACAAGAAGGAGAAGCCCCCCCCAGCAAAGAAAAGACAGTGAGTCTGTGGCCTCTGCCACAGAAATAATGGATATGGATGTAACCAAATTATCAGAAATGGAATTCAGAGTAACGATGGTCAAAATGATGAGTAGAATTGAAAAAACTATTAACGAAAAGGTTACTGAGAATATAGAATCCCTAAGGACAGAAATGAGAGCGAATCTGACAGAAATTAAAAATTCTATGAGCCAAATGCAGGCAAAACTAGAGGCTCTGACGGCCAGGGTCGCAGAAGCAGAGGAACGGGTTAGTGAATTGGAGGATGGGTTAATAGAGGAAAAAATGAAAATAGAAGATGGTCTTAAAAAAATCCACGCCCACGAATGTAGGTTACAGGAGATTACTGACTCAATGAAACGATCCAATGTTAGAATCATCGGCATCCCCGAGGGGGTGGAGAAAAACAGAGGTCTAGAAGAGATATTTGAACAAATTGTAGCTGAAAACTTCCCTAATCTAGCAAGGGAAACAAACATTCGTGTCCAAGAGGCAGAGAGGACCCCTCCCAAGCTCAACCATGACAAACCTACGCCACGTCATGTCATAGTGAAATTCGCAAATATTAGATGCAAGGATACAGTATTGAAAGCGGCCAGGGCAAAGAAATTTCTCACGTACCAAGGCAAAAGCATCAGAATTACGTCAGACCTGTCTACACAGACCTGGAATGAGAGAAAGGGTTGGGGGAGCATATTTAAAGCTCTTTCAGAGAAAAACATGCAGCCAAGGATCCTTTATCCAGCAAGGCTGTCATTCAGAATTGATGGAGAAATAAAGACATTTCAGAATCGCCAGTCACTAACCAATTTTGTAACCATGAAACCAGCCCTACAGGAGATATTACAGGGGGTTCTATAAAAGTAAAAAGGCCCCAAGAGTGATACAGAACAGAAAGTCACAGCCAATACAAACAAAGACTTTACTGGCAACATGGCAACATTAAAATCATATCTCTCAGTAATCAGTCTTAATGTAAATGGTTTGAACCATCCCATAATACGCCACAGGGTTGCAGATTGGATAAAAAGAAATGACCCATCCATTTGCTGTCTACAAGAGACTCATTTCAAACCCAAAGATGCATTCAGACTGAGAGTAAGGGGATGGAGTACCATCTTTCACGCAAATGGACCTCAAAAGAAAGCTGGGGTAGCAATTCTCATATCAGATAAATTGGATTTTAAACTACAGACTATAGTTAGAGACGCAGAAGGGCACTATATTATTCTTAAGGGAAGTATTCAACAAGTGGATATGACAATTATAAATATATATGCACCCAACAGGGGAGCAGCAAGATACACAAGCCAACTCTTAACCAGAATAAAGAGACATATAAATAAAAATACATTAATAGTAGGGGACCTCAACACTCCACTATCAGAAATAGACAGAACACCCTGGCAAAAACTAAGCAAAGAATCAAAGGCTTTGAATGCCATACCCGACGAGTTGGACCTCATAGATATATATAGAACACTACACCCCAAAACCAAAGAATACTCATTCTATTCTAATGCCCATGGAACATTCTCAAGAATAGACCATGTTCTGGGACACAAAACAGGTCTCAACCGATATCAAAAGATTGAAATTATCCCCTGCATATTCTCAGACCACAACGCTCTGAAATTGGAACTCAACCACAAGGAAAAATTTGGAAGAAACTCAAACACTTGGAGACTAAGAACCATCCTGCTCAGGAATGACTCGATAAACCAGGAAATCAAAAATCAAATTAAACAATTTATGGAGACCAATGAGAATGAAAATACAACAGTCCAAAACCTATGGGATACTGCAAAGGCAGTCCTAAGGGGGAAATACATAGCCATCCAAGCCTCACTCAAAAGAATAGAAAAATCTAAAATGCAGTTTTTATATTCTCACCTCAAGAAGCTGGAACAGCAACAGAGGGACAGGCCTAATCCACGCACAAGGAAGCAGCTGACCAAAATTAGAGCTGAAATCAATCAAGCAGAAACCAGAAGTACAGTAGAGCAGATCAACAGGACTAGAAGCTGGTTCTTTGAAAGAATCAATAAAATTGACAGACCACTGGCAAGACTTATCCAAAAGAAAAGAGAAAGGACCCAGATTATTAAAATTATGAATGAAAAAGGAGAGGTCACGACGAACACCATTGAAATTGGAAGGATTATTAGAAATTTTTATCAACAGCTATATGCCAATAAACTAAGCAATCTGGAAGAGATGGAATCCTTCCTGGAAACCTATAAACTACCAAGATTGAAACCGGAAGAAATTGATTCCTTAAACAGGCCAATTAATTATGAAGAAATTGAGTCAGTGATAAACAACCTTCCAAATAACAAAACTCCAGGCCCGGACGGTTTTCCTGGGGAATTCTACCAAACATTCAAAGAAGAAATAATACCTATTCTCCTAAAGCTATTTCAAAAAATAGAAACAGAAGGAAAGCTACCAAACTCATTCTATGAGGCCAATATTACATTGATCCCCAAACCAGGCAAAGACCCCATCAAAAAGGAGAATTACAGACCGATTTCCCTAATGAATATGGACGCCAAAATCCTTAACAAGATACTTGCTAATAGAATCCAACAGTACATTAAAAGGATTATCCATCACGATCAAGTGGGATTCATACCTGGGATGCAAGCATGGTTCAATATTCGCAAATCAATCAGCGTGATACATCATATCAACAAGAAAAGACTCAGGAACCATATGATCCTCTCAATCGATGCCGAAAAAGCATTTGACAAAATACAGCATCCTTTCCTGATTAAAACCCTTCAGAGTGTAGGAATAGAAGGTACATTTCTCAATCTCATAAAAGCCATCTATGAAAAGCCTACTGCAAATATTATTCTCAATGGGGAAAAGCTGGAAGCCTTTCCCTTAAGATCAGGAACACGACAAGGATGCCCACTCTCGCCACTATTATTCAACATAGTACTAGAAGTCCTTGCAACAGCAATCAGACGACAAAAAGGGATCAAAGGTATTCAAATTGGCAAAGAAGAAGTCAAAATGTCTCTCTTTGCAGATGACATGATACTCTATATAGAAAACCCAAAAGAAGCCACTCCCAAACTATTAGAAGTTATAGAGCAATTCAGTAACGTGGCAGGATACAAAATAAATGCTCAGAAATCAGTTGCATTTCTATACACGAATAACGAGACCGAAGAAAGAGAAATTAGGGAATCCATCCCATTTACAATAGCACCAAAAACCATACGTTACCTTGGAATTAACTTAACCAGAGACGTAAAGGACCTATATTCTAGAAACTATAAATCACTCTTGAAAGACATTGAGGAAGACATAAAAAGATGGAAAGATATTCCATGCTCATGGATCGGAAGAATTAACATAGTTAAAATGTCCATGCTACCCAGAGCAATCTACACTTTCAATGCTATCCCGATCAAAATACCAAGGACATTTTTCAAAGAACTGGAACAAACAGTCCTTAAATTTGTATGGAAACAGAAAAGGCCCCGAATCTCCAAGGAACTGTTGAAAAGGAAAAACAAAGCTGGGGGCATCACAATGCCGGATTTCGAGCTGTACTACAAAGCTGTGATCACAAAGACAGCATGGTACTGGCACAAAAACAGACACATAGACCAGTGGAACAGAATAGAGAGCCCAGAAATGGACCCTCGGCTCTTTGGGCAACTAATATTTGATAAAGCAGGAAAAAACATCCGGTGGGAAAAAGACAGTCTCTTCAATAAATGGTGCTGGGAAAATTGGACAGCTACATGCAAGAGAATGAAACTTGACCACTATCTCACACCATACACAAAAATAAACTCCAAATGGATGAAAGACCTCGATGTGAGACAGGAATCCATCAAAATTCTAGAGGAGAACATAGGCAGCAACCTCTACGACATCGGCCAAAGCAACCTTTTTCATGACACATCCCCAAAGGCAAGAGAAACAAAAGATAAAATGAATTTATGGGACTTCATCAAGATTAAAAGTTTCTGCACAGCCAAGGAAACAGTCAGAAAAACTAAGAGGCAGCCCACGGAATGGGAGAATATATTTGCAAATGACACTACAGATAAAGGACTGGTATCCAAGATCTACAAAGAACTTCTCAAACTCAATACACGAGAAACAAATAAACAAATCAAAAAATGGGCAGAAGATATGAACAGACACTTTTCCAATGAAGACATACAAATGGCTAACAGACACATGAAAAAATGTTCAAAATCATTAGCCATCAAGGAAATTCAAATCAAAACCACACTGAGATACCACCTTACGCCAGTTAGAATGGCAAAAATAGACAAGGCAAGAAACAACAATTGTTGGAGAGGATGTGGAGAAAGGGGATCCCTCCTACATTGTTGGTGGGAATGCAAGTTGGTACAGCCACTCTGGAAAACAGTGTGGAGGTCCCTTAAAAAGTTAAAAATTGAGCTACCCTATGACCCAGCCATTGCACTACTGGGTATTTACCCCAAAGATACAGACGTAGTGAAGAGAAGGGCCATATGCACCCCAATGTTCATAGCAGCAATGTCCACAATAGCTAAATTGTGGAAGGAGCCGAGATGCCCTTCAACAGATGACTGGATTAAGAAGTTGTGGTCCATATATACGATGGAATATTACTCAGCTATCAGAAAGAACGAGTTCTCAACATTTGTTACAACATGGACAGCACTGGAGGAGATAATGCTTAGTGAAATAAGTCAAGCAGAGAAAGACAACTATCATATGATTTCTCTCATCTATGGAACATAAGAACTAGGATGATCGGTAGCGGAAGAAAGGGATAAAGAAAGGGGGGGTAATCAGAAGGGGGAATGAAACATGAGAGACTATGGACTATGAGAAACAAACCGAGGACTTCAGAGGGGAGGGGGGTGGGGGAATGGGTAGGCCGGTGATGGGTAGTAAGGAGGGCACGTATTGCATGGTACACTGGGTGTTATACACAACTAATGAATCATCGAGCCTTACATCGGACACCAGGGATGTACTGTATGGTGACTAACATAATATAATAAAAAATCATTTAAAAAAAAAAATAAAAAAAAAATAAAGAAGTAATGGAAGGTATGATGACAAGGTCTTAACAAACAAGGTGTGTGTATATATGTACACACACACACACCTATACCTATATATCTATATATCTGTATTTGTATATATGTCTGTATATATACAAAGTATGTAAAACAAAACCTGACAGAACCAAAGGGAGAATTGGCAATTCAATAATCATAGTTGGAGACTTCATTTCCCCACTTTCAGTAGTGGGCAGAACAACAAGCAGAAGATTAGTAATGAAATGGAAGGCTTGAACAACACCGGAAACCAGCTCCCCTAATAGACATCTGTAGAATATTTTGCCCAGCAACAGCAGGATGCACATTTTTCTCAAGTGCACATGGAATAATTTTTTAAGATAGACTATATGCTAGGCCTTAAAACAAATTACAACAAATTTAAAAGGAATAAATCAGAGTATGCTTTCTGAACTCAATAGAATGAAATTAGAAGTCGGTAACAGAAAAAAAAAATCAGGGATTCACAAATATGTGGAAATTAAACAGCACACTCCTAAGCAAGAAATGGAAATTAGAAAATACTTTGAGAAGAATGGAAACACAAAATGCCAAACTTAACGAGACGCAGCTAAAACAGTGCTTCCAGGGAAATTTAGTCTTAAATGCCTAGATTACAAAAGATCTCAAGTCAGTAGCATAACTTTATACCTGAAGGAGAATGGAAAGAAGAGGAAACTAATCCAAAGGTAGCAGAAGGAAAAAATAAAGACTAGCGCAGAGATAAATGGAACAGAATAGAATAGAAAAGTCAGTAGAGACAGTGTAACCAAAGGTTGGTTTTTTGAGAAATTGACAAAATTGGCAAGGCTCTAGCTAGAGTGACCAAGAAAAAGAGAGAAGACTCAAATTATTAAATCTGGAATGAAAGAAAGACCATCACTTCAACTTTAAAGAAATAAAAAAGGATTATAAAGGAAAACTATGAACAACTGTACGTCAGTAAATTAGGGAACTTAGATGAAACATACATATTCCTGGAAAGACATACACCATTGAAATCAACTCGAGAAATAAATAGATTGTCTGAATACAACTATGGCAATTAATGAACTATGGCAAATACAACTGTGGCAAAAATTTCCTCCAAATTTCCAAGCAATAAACCCTGATACAAAACCCAGATCATAAGAAAAAGAAAACGCTACAGACCAGTATCTTTATTGAATATAGGCACAAAAAAAATCTTAACATACTAGCAATCCAAATTCAGCAATTAAAAAAAAAAAAAGGATTATATACAATGACCAAGTAGGATCGATTCTGGGAAAGGAAGCTCAGTTGAACATCCAAAAATCAATTAATGTAATATATAAATAGAATGAAGGGGGAAAAAAACCACATGGTTATCTTATTAGATGCAGAAAAATAATTTGACAAAATTTGATACCTTTTCATGGTTTTAAAAAGACTCAACAACTGGGAATGGAAGGGAACTCCCTCAATCTGATAAAGAGTATTTATGAAAAACTTTAACATCATATTTAGTGATGAAAGACTGAAGACCAGGGTGTCTGCTCTTGTCATTTACATATGCATGTATGTAAATTCACATATTCACATATGTTGACATATATGTATGTATGCACATATATATGTGTGTATATATAGGGAGGAGGGAGGGAAAGGGGTTGGGGGAGGGGGAGGAAGGGGAAAGGGGAGCATGCTTGCTCTCTGGTGTTTATCTTATAAAGGCATTAATCTTATTGAATCAGGGTGCCACCCTTATGACCTCATTTAACCTTAATTATTCTTGTGCTCCACATACAGCCATATGGGGGTTAGGATTTCAACGTACGAGTTTTGGGGGGATGGAAACGCTCAGTCCTTATGGCTGCCAAACAAATTCCCACAACTTTGCAGCTTTAAAACACACCCCTTTATTACCTCGCAGTTGTTTAGGTAAGAAGTCCAGGCAGGTTGAACTGGATTCTCTGCTCAGTGCCTCACAAGGCTGAAGTCAAGGTGTTGTCCGGTTGGGCTCTCATCTGGAGGCTGTGGGGTGGTCTCTTCAGGTTCAGATCTGTGTGGCTATAAAAGGGAGGGCTTCACTTTCTTCCTGGTTGTTGTGTGAGAGCGTTTCTCAGCTCCTAGAGAACACTCGTATTCCTTGGCCTGTACTTCCCTCCCCCATATTCAAAGCCAGCAATCACTCTTGGGCTTCAGATCTCTTCCTTCCTCGTCTGCTACCAGCCAGAGGAAACTCTACTTTTAAAGGTCTTATGTGATTGGATCAGGCCCACGCAGATCATCCCCCCTTTGCCGCGTATGATAACATCGCATCGTCATGGGAGTGATCTCTCTTCGCATTCGCAGATGCCCAGCACCCTCAGAAGGCTAGTGATTGTACAAGGGTGAAGGTCATTCTTAGAATCCTGCCTGCCACACTCTCACCGAAGGAATTCTGCCTGTGGATGACGCTTCAGTCCATGCCAGCGACGGTCCGTCCCGTTGTGATCCGTCCTTCCCACCGGTCAGTTGAGGAGAACTTCTGTCTGTGAATTTGAGCCTGCCCAGGATCTTCCCTCCGGACACCCTGTGGATTTCAGACTTGCTTAGCCAGCCTCACATTTGCGAAAGTCAATTTCTTGTAATAAATCTCTTACTAGCTCCAACTCCTATTGGTTATATACTTCTCGGTTAGAACCCTGGCTGATAGACGGCCTTTTAGGGTTGTGACAAAGAAATGAGCTTAATATATAGAAATACATTAGAAAAGTCCCCGATTCCTGGGGGTCCTAGTGAGTTCCATGTGTTACTTGATACTATTATTATTATTATAATTATTATTATCCCTCAAATATGTTCAGATTTATCCATTCTGTTGTACATATGTGCATTTAGATGGTAGCTTCTATCTGTTGCGTGGTGTTCTCGAACATGTGTTCTCCACGGTGTGCTTATCTGTTCCTTCAGTGAGTGTCCAGATGGTCTCTGAGGCCCCACGTCCACCTGTGTCCGGGTACATATCCCCGGGCTTATAGTTGTCGCTGGGCTCTCTGCGGTTTGCTTGAGTACGTGTGCGGTAGCAGCCAGCCAGAGATGAGCGGAGACTTTCTCTCTGCCTTTCTTAGTTTCTCTCACTTCTCACAGTGCCTTGTTCGAGCTGGTTCACTGCCCATCCTTAACCCAGACCACCACTTCCAGCAGGGGAAGCTGAGCTGGGGAGGCCCCAAGGCAGGAATGCCACCGAGTCACCAAACTTACCCAGTGCAGGGGAGGTTTTCATGAGTAAACCCTTCTCAGGTTTCTTCTCCCTTTGGTCATTTTCCAGTGACTTGAAATGGTTGTTTTGATAAGGTGGTTCAGTTTTACACTCATTTCTGTGACAGGTACTCACTCTCCTGATCACACTGCCATGACTGGAAGGTGAGTCTTGGGACATTAGCTCCTAGAACCCAGTCTCCATGCCGTAAAGAAGCATAGGGACCATGTAGCGAGGCTGTATGTAGGTGCTCTGGCCAACAGCCCCAGCTGGGGTCCCAGGTGACAGGCAGCATCTGCTTCCCCATGTGTGAGTGAATACGCCTTTCGATGGTTCTGGCTTTGCTGCTGAATCACCCCCAGAGTTTGAGTCTTCCCGGCGGAGGCCCCTGACACTGCGGAGCAGAGACAAAAAACAAATCTCGCTGCACCCTTTCCAAACCCCTGGCCCTCTGAATCGGGGATGTAAGAAAATGGTCTCTGTTGCTATAGCTCTGAGGTGATGTGTCATGCAGCAATAGATGGAGTAGTTTGGTATGGCGATCGGAATATTTTTCATAAAACAACGGCCACCTGGAGATAGGACCCCAGACTCCTTTTCTAATATCATTTAATAAGGAAATCAGATTCTGTTTACGTATTTCTCTTACAGCAGTGTCCACAATATAGAGCCTACTTGTTCGGATGCTTTGTAGAGTTATATTTCTACTCTGGATGTTTGATTTGTAATATAAATCCTAGTTGTTCTCAATACCACTGAAAAATCCAAAGGAGGAAAACATGTTTTCAATTATTTGTAAAACATCTTCATTTTGCTGGAAAGAATTACTCCAAAATTCAAGTCTAATTTTTGCCCCAGAAGATCTGTTGTAGTAAAGAATGTACTGGGCTGGGAAACCAAAAACCCTGGACTGGAGTTTGATTGCATGACCCTGGACCAGTCACATCAACTCTGGAAGCCTCGGTACTGTGTTAAAATACAAAGGTGTTTGGGCAATTTTAAGAACCTCTCCAGTGCTAACAGTTAAGATTGGTTCTCAAAGATTTGATAATTTTAAAAATGTTCCTGCCTTTTTGACAGAATTCGACACTATCTTCCAAAATTTAATATTAGTCCCATCTTTGACCCAGGAGTTGCACTGTTCCCTAGCCAACAGAAATTCTTGCATATGGTCACTGAGATAGTTCACAGTGTTCATTATAGGATTTTTGTAATAAGAAAATGTTAAAAACAACCTTAAATCAATAGGGAAATGACCCAATAAATGGTGATACATCCAGTTGTTCAATGCCGTGAAACAATTAAAAAAGGTCAACAGAGGTCTGTGGGTTCCAACACAGAAGTCTTGTCAGTACATAATGGGAAGCAAAAGAATTTCAGGGCAACACATTTACGAGGGTCTCATTTTTATAAAATGAAGCAAACTCAAACTGTTTATTTGTGTATATAACGAAGGGTTGGAAGGAAACATAACAAATGTCCTGAGTTGTTTTTTGTCTCTGATCGTTTTCCAGTGATCTGGAGTGGTTGTTTCTCATAAAGCTGTCCCGTTTTATACTTCGTTCTGTGAAGAGGATACCCCCGGTTTCTCCAGGCTTTGGGAGGAAGAGTGAGATGGGCGGGGTGGGAGAGAAAAAGGGTGTTGACGATTTAGACATTTCTGTATTGTTTAAATTTTTTATAGGGTTGTATTCGTGTATTTCTTACGTAATTAAACACACATACACAAAAGTTTATCATCTGTTGTGAATTTCATTGTTACTTTCTGAAACCAAAGTTTTGGTTCAGAAAAAAGAATTTCTAAACATTCATGAAGTTCCTATTTGCCTGGAAGGAAAAACAAAGCAGGAGCAGCTGCCAGGGTCGAGAGCATGTTGCCAGCTGAGTGAAACAGCAGGGGGACCGGCTGGTGACCAGATTTGCCCACCCCAGTGCAGGTGCCGCTGCCGTTAATAAGAATTACTATTTACTTTTTTTTTTTTTTTTAAAGAAAGTTGGGAGATGGGGGACTAATATAGATCGGCTGTCGGTAGTAAAAAGGAAATGAATATGACCCAGTTATTGAAATGAAACATAGAACACTCTTCTTTTCACTATCCCTTTTGTTGTTTGGCTTCAAGGTACAAGACCTAAACATTGCTGGGTAGAAAGAAAGAGCGATCCCAGTGAAGCTCCTGTCTGCTGTTTAATTAAACTGTAATAATGTAGTAAAATAAATTAAACATCAGTGAAATTACAAGTAACATTGAGTGTGGTTTGGGATGTTTTAAAATGATGGATTCATGAGAGTATTTTATCTAGACAAACCGAAAATGTCCCAACCTCACCATTTTTAATCCTTTCTTGAAAGCACTCTAGTGCAAGCTATCTTTGTTGAAGACACGTTGTCAAAGATTGAGAGAATTTAATTAAGAGTTATGGAAGCCAAAGGCGGTAAATGAAAGAAAATATAAAAACCAACTTTAGAATTGGTTCCTGGGTATTATATTCTAATGTAGTGCATTAATATATTTAATATATTTAACATGATATATTAAAAATTATATTAGTAATTTAAACACACGAAATATATCTTACATTTTGCTGCTTTCCTTTTTTTTTTTTTGTTTCACAGTGACCTCCTTAATTTTATAAGTCTAATTACAACATCTTGACTTATTTTTCTATCCACCTATTAAAAACACACCATTGTATTTGTATTGGTACTCCTATCTAGATACTTACCACTGGTACCCACTAGGGGTCATGCTGCTTACACCGGGAAGTACCGATTGTAGTACGGGTATTGTTACTGTGGCTGGAAGCAGATAGCATGCCTCTGAATCCGTCATTCACATCACCCCATAGAAGAAAAAGATAGCACTGTTTTTCCTCGATTGGTGCTCAGGGCTTCTGTCCTCTAAGGAGGGGAAATTATTTGAGGAATCGTGAAAATATAGATTTGAGAAAGGTGTCACCCGAGCAAGAGGCCTTCTGTTGTAGGGAAGCAAGGAGGAAACGGGGTCCTGTCTGAGAGTGAATATTAAGTAGGCCAGTAGCAGCCAAGGTGAGAGAGTGCAGTGTTCAAGAGTGTAAGCTTTTGTGTTGAAATCCTGCTTCTTCTACTTGCTAACCCTTGTCTCCCTCTGGGTCCTCCTGTGTAGGATGGGAATCACACTGCCTCCTTCACCAGCAGGTATAAGAATTAAATGCTTGTCTCGTGTCTGGCACACAATCAGGATTCAAATAATGCAAGCTGTTGTTATTACCAAAAATAATTGCCTTCTTTTTGTAATTTCAAAGTAGCCAAATTTCCTTCTTTCTTTCTTTCTTTCTTTTTTAAAGTAGCCACACTTCTGAGGAAGATTTCTTAGTATTTAGTTTCTTTTCGGTGTTCTTCAGATGAACAGTTAGAGACATTCATCTTTATCCTTTTCTTTCGAAAAATTTTCCCTTTGAAAGATTGTGTCTTAATTCAACAAATATTTGAGCAAGAAATTTACTGTGCAAGGGGCCAGGGAACAAAGGTGAAATCCAGATGGTTTCTTTTCTTCTCTTACAACAATACGACAACACAAACATCTGCTCCAGTCAGGAAGAAAAGACATGTTTGCAAAAAACTAGATTCAAAGCAATATGTGATCAATATTCTAAGAGGTATATAAATATGAGTAATGTGACATAGACTTTGGTGGAGAGCATGTGTTTTTAAGTCCGACAGGCAAAGTTTTCATTCAGAGAAGCTCTCTCAGGAAGGAACTATCGTGCACTGTTGGTGGGAATGCAAATTGGTGCAGCCTCTGTGGAAAACAGTAGGGAGGTGGCTTAAAAAGTGAAAAATAAAGCTACCCTATGCTCCAACAATCCTGCTTCTGGGTATTCATCCAAAGGAAGTGAAATCACTATCTTGAAGAGGTATCTGTACGCTCATGTTTATTGTATCCTTCTTCACAATAGCCAACATATGAAACAACTAAATGTCTGTTGATGGACGAATGCATAAAGAAGATGTGATATGTACATATGATGGAATATTATTCAGCCATGAAAAAGAAAGAAGTCCTATCTCTTGTAACAATGTAGATGGACAGGGAGGACATTATGCTGAGTAAAATAAGCCAGACACAAAAGGAGAAATGCTGTATGATCTCACGTGAGATCTAAACAATCAGACTCATAGACCCAGAGAGTAGAATCGGGGCTAACAGGGACTGGAGGGCAGAGCAAATAGGGAGATATTGGTCAAAGGGTGCAAACTCTTGGTTATAAGATGAATAGGTTTGGGGACCTAATGTATAGCATGGTGACTGTAGTTAATAATAATGTATTATATACTTGAAATTTGCTAAGCAAGTAAATCGCAAGCATTCTTACCACGAACACAAAAAATAATAAATATGTTAGGTGATGGATATGTTAATTAGCTTGATTGTGGTAATCATTACACGATGTACATAAAAATCAAAACGTGATTGTATACCTTGAATATGTACAAGCTATGTTTGTCAACCATACCTCCATGAAGCTGGGGGGAAAAAAGAAATTCTCTCAGCCTCAGTTTCCTCATCTGTTAAATGAGGATAATAATACCTACCTTGTAGGACCATGGGAGGATTGAATGAAATGGTGGTAAAGCAACAGACAGAGCTATAGTTTATTGCGTTTCTTCAAGGCTTGGGCACCTGGGTGGCTCAGTCGTTAACTGTCTGCCTTCGACTCAGGTCATGATCCCATGGTCCTGAGATTGAGTCCCACGTCGGGCTCCCTGCTCCCCTGGGAGTCTGCTTCTCCTGCTGCCCCTCCCCCACTCATTCTCTCAATCTCTCTCTCTTTCTCAAATAAATACCTTTAAAAAAATCTTTAAAAAAATGTCAAGTTTTGTTTTTCCCTGACTTTCTTCAAAGAGAAGGAAATGTATTTGAGAAAGGTGTTGTTTCTTTTACTATGGGAGTTTAGAAAGACAATTCTTTCTTTTTCTTTTTTTTTTTTTAAGATTTTATTTATTTGAGAAAGAGAGAACCTGAGTGAGCCTGGGGGGAGGAGCAGAGGGGGAGAGAGAGGGACAAGAAGACTCCACCCTGAGCACAGAGACTGACATGGGACTCAATCCCAGGACCCCGGGATCTCAACCTGAACCTAAAGCAAGAGGCGGATGCTCAACCGACTGAGCCCCCCAGATGCCCCTTGAAAGAAAATTCTTAAATCAGGAAATTAGGAAATGCTTCACTAAGTAGGTGTTATTTGAATTGTGCCTTAAAGTTGTGTTAGGATTTTAGCAGGAAGAGCTAGAAGGAAGAATATTGTAGGTGTGCTTACGACATGTAAAGACTTAGAAACATCTTGGTTTTTCTTTAAAGCCCTGAATAGCGCAATTTGACTGGAATTATGGGCAAGGGTTGGATGGAATTGAAGTGAAACTTTAGGGACATATCATGGAAGGCCTTAAGTGCCAGGCCAGGGAGTTTGACCTCTTGGTGAGGAAAGGAGAGTAGATGGACAGCAACTCTAGAGAACAGAGATTTGGGATTTTAAAAGAAAATCTTTTCTTTGCAGTTGGGATTAGGATGGAATAAAATTACTCGTGTGCTTGTGTGTATAGTATATACTAGATTTAAATTTCATGTATATTTACTTGTTTTCCCCATGAGTTGCACAGAAGATGTTTCACCTGAATCCTGACCCCAGGGGATTCCTGGGAACTAGACTCTACTACCTATATGTAGTTCATGTGCCACCACGTGGCCTTCTTGGGGTAAAGGTGATAGGTTCTAGGGAGTCAGAAGTGTCAGAGGTCACACCAGTGAAAACAACAAGCTGTTTGGCTTCCACACGTGTGTTCAAACTGGAAACTAATCAGCTAGTCTGTCCCTGGGCAGGTGTAACCCTGGTTGCATGGGTTCTTACTGTGATACAATGACTACCACACCATAAATTACTGTTCCTTTTCATCCTATCGGATGCGATCAAGTTAAAATGACATTTCAAGTGAGAGGGGAAAAAAATGCACACATGGCCCTTAAGTTGCTATCTGATGTGAAAGACTGTTGTTTACCAAAGGAAAGAAGGAGGCCTTCCTGTTCATGTGGTTTGGGGATGAATTTCAGAATCCCATTTGCACTTATGCTGCACTGCACTTTATTTATTCTGGAGACAAAGAAGAATGAAATTCTTGGAAGAAACTTTTTAAAATCCCACAATGGGTAGCTGGTAGATCACAGTGCTAGAAATACCAACAGAAGTAATATGTTGATTCATAATGATTTATTCTCTGTAGTTTTGGGGGCCTATTCTGTCATCTCAAACCTCAAGAAAGGAGCAAAAGTAGTTAGTTATAAGACGAGGAATTCCCATACTCATTACTTCTGCCCACGGCTTTCAGCTGTATTTATCGGGACAACTTTGCTAGGTAAAACTGTGCCATCAAAGTGGAAAACAGCTTTGGAGGCAATTAAAGCAGGAGACCAGATAAAAATAAAAGACTTTTTTTTTTTTTTTAAACACCAGATATTGAATGCCTGCTTTCAAATTATTAGGGTTTTCTTTTTGAAAAACTGTATGCACTTGTGTGTCTCTGTCTACGGGTGTGTGTTCTTCAAGGTAAATGAGTATCACCACAGATGGGTATGTTATTACTTTATAACCCGCAGTGAATATAACTCAGGCTATATTCCGTTGATACAGGTACGAACGCAGTCTTGTGGTCGGGGTGATGTACAAGAAGCTGAAGCTGATGGGCTTGAAAGGCCCCTTAATGTGTGCAGCTCTTGGAGATTGGGTGGCATTCGGAACTGAGGCTATGAAGCAGGAATAATAACAATGTCAACACGATTTAAGTCTTGGTGGAGTTTACAAAAGCCTTTCACATGCATTATCTGAACGGCTGTACCCTTCCTTCCGTGAAGCACACCGAGGCAGGAAAGGAAGATAAGTAAGGCAGCTTGCAAAGCTCCAGAGGAACCTGATGCCCCCCTGGGGGTTTTAAAAATAGCTGAAGCTGTTCTCTCACTTTGAAAAAGAGCAAAAAGGATCTGTTGAGATCGGCAGAACCGATCCTCTGGAGTGTGCCATTTACAGTTTACTGAATAGTTGATTTAAAATTAAGTACATATGCCACAGATGAAAATGATGATAGAGTGCCTAGGGGATCGACTCCAACCACCTCTCTTCACTAGGGAACTGGCAAAACCCTTCACAGAGCTGGGCTCTGGGCAGATGCCCTCCTTTGACTGACCTAGCTCTTTGCGCATCCTCTGTGTCTAACATTTACTGCACCCCAGCCCATTCATCTACTCGGATGAGGGGAGATGTAAAGAGGAAATCTGGAGATCTCAGATTTTCTGATGGCCACTCCTTGATGGGTGGAACAGTTCAGAGATTTTATAATTATGTAATGATGAGTCTAGTGATCGTACGTTCTCATTGGTTGGGGGCTTGGTTCATGCAAACCCCTCAGTAAACTCACAGACTGTCTTAACTAGAAATCTGGCAATCACAGTTTCACAGCTGCTCCCCCCACCCGTGGTACTGAAACTTTTCTACCTGAACATAGTGGTACTCCAGTCACCCAAAGCCAGGACGATGTATTTTGCAGGAATATTAGCAAGTGGTCTAAAACCATGGCATTCTGCAACATCACTTTTACTGCCTCCATCTTGAGAGTTTCCAGATAATACCATCATCCTATTTTGCATCTCTACACCAAATAGCCTGTATGTGCCAAGCCCCTGGACCACAGTAGGAAGTAAGCAAGTATTGCTGCAGTCTGTGAACTGAAAAGTCCTGTGCCTGTTGCTGTTGACAATGAATTTTGTTTGAATCGAGGAAGACTTGGCTCAGGCTGCCACTTTGCATTCAATAAAAATATTAACAGTTGTCTTGAGCCTTATGAATTTAGGAAACTTGCTTTAATAATTTGATTTTTACCAAGGGAGAGTTTTAGATAATCTAGTCTTAGATTTTTTTTAAAAAAGTGAAAGTGCAGAGACAAATCTTACTTGTTTTTGAGAGTTAAATGCATTATTGAGAACAAAGATGCCTCTGAACGCCAGTGGGTTTACTTTCCTTCTTGGGCAATAGACTAATCCCTCAACTCCACTAAGTATTTGCTATAGAAAAACTAATTTCACTTCTGCCAATAAAGTTCTTGGACAAGTTTGATTTTCTCTTGATGAAAATTAATATTCTCTCTGTTTGCCCCCGCTCTTCTCTTTGCTAAGATACAGTAGAGGCTTATATTCTCTCACCCAGCTCATGATCAGGCCATATTTGTCCACAAAGAAGCTGGAAACTCCAGGTGGGCTGACCTTTCCATGGTATTATGCCACGGATGGCTTTAAACTATGTATTTTGAATGCCTTATATTTAGTAGGTGAGATGTTTTGAAGATGGATTCTTATAGACACGTAAAGATGCATTGAACAACAAAATACCAACCTTTGCTTCATTTTTTTTCTCCCTAGTCTTTGCACTAGAATTTTTTTTGCCCTTGGCATAGGGAAAATATATTTTAACAGACTCCTAAAAAAAAAGGAGGGGGGAACCCCTCAAGAGACTGAGGTTTACATTGTATTCACATTTTTGTTCTCTTTTTTACAAGAGTGGAAATTGATGTTGCCTGTACTTAGTGGAGTCTGGGGCTCCAAAAATTTCAAGGGATCGTTATTCCAGTTCATTTATGGGCTGAAGTTTTTGGTTTTGTTTTTGAAAGTCATCACAATTGAAGAAGCTTTAAATTCACGCACAGGCAAAATCCAATCATGTTGGACAATTACTGGTAAACAGATTTTACTTGACTCAGTAGGCTACTGGTTGTTTACCAAAGGGTTACTGAAGGATGACCCATTAGGATATTTGGGAGTTGTTGGCAGAGTAACACAGGGCAGGATTGTCAGATAGGATGCGTTTTCTAGCACAGGGGAGCAGTACAATGGGAGAGTAGACCCGAGTTCAGTCTGAGCTCGGGCACTTGCCGGCTGTATGATCTTGACGTATTTTCTATTGCCTCTCACCTGCTATCCTCCTTCTCTGCTTTAATTTTCTTCTTAGCACTTATCACCATCTGCTATACTGTGCATTCATTTTTTAAATACATGTTGTCTGTCTCCCCCATGTATCCTGAATTAGCTCCACAAGAGCAGGGACTTTGCCTGTTTTGATTTTTGTAGTATTTCAAAGAACTATGAGAGTGCCGAGCATACATAGCACAAGCTCAATAAACGTTTGTTGAATGAATGAATGTCAGTTGGCAATAATAATCCTGCCTTGCTGGGGAGGTGGGATTCAACATGGTGTACAGACAGCAACTACCAAAGTGGCCAGTACACAGAAATGTTCCTGAAATATTTGTGTCCTTTACTGTTTCTCCCAAGTCTTACCCCCTCTGGATCCCCTTGTTTTGAAAATCCCTAACTTTTAGGTATCCAGCATTCAGGTGACTCTTTCAAATCCTTGTCTTAGGAAAGTATTTGATAAGAGATTGGACACCTAGGGTGAATTTAAACCAAGGGATTACATCTTCCAGGGATATATACATTTTAAGCCTTATTTCTAATTGTGGAATAAAACAAACCAATCCTTGTTTAAAGAATCCTGGGTATTAGCTAAACAGGTGGAAGAGGATGGATGGAAATGTTTGGTGTTCCTGAAATCATATAGCATCGGTCATCTCCTCCTCTGCCTGTGAGCAGGGATGGCCCAGAGGGATTCTGGCAGTCGTTGGCTGGTCTCAGCATCCACGATGAGATCAGAGGAGCATGGCTTGTGCTGAGATAGAATCAGTACCCGTGGGAAAAGCTCTTGCCTCTGAATCGGGAGACTTGAATTCTAGTCTTAAGTCTTCCATGAATTAGCCTGGAAACATACACATATTTCATTTGGCAAAACGTGTTTATACGTGAAAAAGCAGTGATAATCCTCAAGGCTTTCAGCCAAGGCATGACAGCATGATCATGTGCTTTTTCTATTTCCACTGGGTTATGGAATTTAATCCTGACTTGACCCAAATCTAGACGGTGGCTTGCTGCAGATCACCTGATTGTTTTTAATGACTTTTTGGTGTGATGATAACAGTTAAGACCTGTTTATTAGAGGAACGTTGGAACATAAAGAAAAAAATAGAGAAAATTATAAAAATCATTTGTAATCCCACCATCAAAATATAACCATTATAAACATTTCGGTGCCTTTCATTGCACTCTTTCCCCTTCTATCTCTGTCTCTAATCTATGTCTCTATCTGTACCTGTATTTTTGTAGATCATAAACAGCGATGTGTTTCCCCCCCACTTAACATATTATGAACATTTTCTTATATATAATTGTTCTTCAAAATCATGATTTTCATGGAGGGCATAAATAGCCATCACAATTGCTGTATATTTAGTTTGTTTCTGATTTTTACTGTTAGAAATAATGGTAATAAGAAATCCTTGATTCACCACCGAATTGAGACTTCTTAGCAAATGGTATCGTCATTTATTCAGCAGCCCAAATCAGACATCCTTTCTCTTCTTTAAACTCCACTTCCTCCCCATCACCAGTTATCACCACTTCCAGCTCCAAAATATATCATCAGCCGGTCCCTCCTCCCTGTCTCCACAGACCCAGCCCTGGGCTTGCACCTGCTGTACCTGTAGCAATTGCTTAAAGGCTCTCTCGACTACTCTCCGTGTCCCCTCCTGGCCATTTTCCATGTGACCTTTTAAACACATAAATTAGGTCATGCTACTTCCCTGCTTCGGAACCTTCGGTGGTTTCTTACTGCACTTGCATATAATTCAGAGTCCTCCAAGCCCTCTAGGCCCTACATGACCTGACTCCTGGCCCCCTTTCCAATCTGACTGCATGCACTGTTTCTTTCAACTGTTTCCTAGCCAGATCGTCCTTTTGTCATTTCCCAGGTACCCCACGTGCTGCTCTTCGTTCTTCAAGGGTATTGCACCTGCTGCTCCCCTCCCGGGAAGGCGCTCAGCCTGGCTCTTTCTTTCAGTGGATCCTCCTTATATGACATGTTTTGACTCCACCGTCATTTCCTAAGGTGGAACTCTTCTAACACACATTTTCTACAGCACTACACTTTATCACAACACAATGCTGCTTTCCTTCATCGGCCTTTTTGCAAATGCTATTTACTTGTTTTTCATCACTGAAGTCTTCAGTAGAATTAATGAACTATATACAAGAACAGGGACTGTATCTGTTTTAGACACTTTTATGGCCCTAGGACATCGCATGATGCCTGAGAAACAAATGGAAAACCTCGTTAGTAATTCCCCAAACTGGAAATTGAAATGTACCTTTTTGCCAAAATATCAGAACGAGTAATGATGGACACTCCTAGTGTTGGTTAAGGGTGTGGAGAAATGCACATTTTAATCAATTGGTATGAAGTGAAAATTGCTACATTTCTGGAGGTAATCTTGCAATATGTACCAACATTTTTAAAATTCACAATTACATGCATGAGGATATTTACTACGGTATTACTTCTGGTAGTGAAGAAAGGGGAATGATTAATAGCTCCAAAAAAAGAATAAATCCATTATGGTGTATTCGTGTAATAGAACCCTATACTGTCCTGCAAAATAATGATGTAAATCTGTCCTCACCATCATTGCAAGATCTCCCCATCATACCGTTAAGGGGGAAAAGTAGGGGACTAAACAGAGGAGTTTAATTCCATTTAGGCACCAGGTGAATATGCATTATAGATAGATACATCTAGTCTTCTAAATATTAACAGTGGTCATAGGTGGGTGGTGAACTTCCTAGGAGTTCTGATTTTTTTCTTTAAACTTTTCTTCTTTTTTTTAAGTTATGAGAATGTATGGGGGTAAGATATGAATACAATAAGAAAAAGATAAAGCTATTTTTGTTTGGGGGAAAAAAGAAAAAGAAAAAAATCTTTACTGGAAATCTCCATTTCCAGTCCTGAACTATGCACTGAGGACACAGAGGCAAGAAAGCCATGGTTCTGGCTTCCTGTGAGCCCAGTCTTGAAAGAGTAGAGAAATAAGGATCATGCAACAGGGCGGGGGAATGTTGGAGACCAAGGGGTCTATGCGGCACCCGGAGGGTGTTGCCCCCTCTGCCACCTGGCCGCCATCATGGCTGCGCTGTGGGACTTTGGGCCCATGGCTTCTTCCTTAGGTTGCCATTTTCCTGGCTGAGAAATATCAGCAGACTTCTGGATGATCTCGAAGTGGCTTCAGGCTTTAAAATTCTTCCATCATTTTAAGGTTCACATTTGCAGAGCAGCTACAAATTTCCAAAGCTTGTGTTCTCCTGCTCCCAGCAAATTTCCAGGCCACCCTGAATCCATTGTTCTGTTCACTTGAAACTAAAACCATAGACACCACCTCTAGCCAGCCTTCCTCCCCACCATGGTGGGGAGGGAGAGCTGATAAAATAAGATCTATCTGACAAAAATGAAAAATCCTGGGAAGAACCCACCACGTGACAAGCTTTGCTGCTCAGGTGCTCGTTTGAAGCAGTTAGAGGGAGTTTAGGTGTGTGAGTTCAGTGGCTGAGACCAGACTGGGGAGGTGAAGTTTTTACTAACAAGGTTTTATGAAATCTATGAGATAATTGCAAGACTCAGGATGTTTCGAACCTAATGGGACATCAGTGCAATTGAACTCCCAAACAGCTGTCATTCATTTTGGGGTAAAACTTGTGAATTAATCCCTTGATGTCTTTTTCTTCACTCAGTTTCCTTTTGGACTAGAGGAAGCGTGCCTCAGCTAAAGGTTAAACTTTTATAACTGTTCAGGAGGCAAGTCCTTTCAACGCTTTGCATGGAAAATATTCTTTTAATTCAAATTTGGTGAGAGTTGCCAGGGTAGCAAATTAAAGATTTATTGTCTGGGAATTTTTGGATCACAACCTAACACGGGTCTGATTGTTTTATTCTATAATGTTTGGAGGTTTTCCAGCCTCTGAGCTTTCTACTTGGGCCAGGTATTGGAAGCGTAGCCAATGTATTGATTGATTAATCAAAGCAGTGCATGTCGTGAATTCTGTTTCTGTGGCAGACATTCATAAAAAGGAGATGTAGATGGAGCTGTTTAATGATTTTTCTTGCCACATCATTGCGTGTTGGTAAGAATTTTGTATCCCGATAACCATGCAAAGGCACCTTCGAGTTAGGCAGAGAAAGCCTTGGCATATCAATCCAGCTTTTCAAGAAGATGAACTCATCAAGCAAGAGCACATCCAGATCACAAACCAAAACAAAAATGCAGCTCTGGGTGACTGTGGCATGTAGCTACTGAACCCAGATCAAATGCAATAAAGTGAAAAGGTATTTTAAACTTCAGAAACTTCAGGAGAAATGGAATGTTACTGATCTGAACTCCCACAAGGCACCCAAATGGATGCACTTTTACTCTGTTTTGAAATTAATTCCAAGTCCAGGGAGCAGAATACATAATGTCTGTAATAATTTCAGAGTGAATCCCAGGGAAATTAAACATTAAATCTGGCTGAGATTTCACATTATAGGAATTATCGAATGTGTGCCATTAGCAAACATCATTCAGCAACTTACTGTATCTGAAGCTGGGAGGTTTAAACAAATACTCCAGTGTAACATTTCACTTATTAGGAGGCGTGACCAAACAATCAAATTGCCACGAATAAAATGGGAGTTCTAAACAGCCTGCTGGTGTAAATAAAACTACTCTCTGCTCTGAGTTAGGTGTTGCGCTCTTTTGGGTACCTTTCAATCCGAAAGCCAGGGGAACGTGTACAAAATAAGTTTAACACTCTCTTTCAGTAGAAATAAAGATTTCTTTGTAAAACTGTATCTTCCTCCTTTCCTCCTGTTGCCATTATCCCATTCTGTTTCCAAGTGCTCGGTCTCTCTCTCTCTCTCTCTCTCCCTCTCTCCTTACAAATAGTTTATCTTCCTTGCAAACCTTATTCTAGAACAGAAAAGACTGGCAACTTGTAGGTTGCTGGCCGAGATGGTTACTTACTTGTAAGTTGGCTTTATGAACTTAGATGACTGACAGATGGCCAGTTGTTTGTTTAAACTCCGACTGAATTCATTTCGCTCTGCTCCCCTCATTTTAACAGCACTGTGTCCCCACACGGTGGTCAAGGACCTGCTTTGTGCACGTGATCCCCTTGTCTGCGACATCTCTGACAAACCTCCGAGGTTGAGCGATACCCGGAGGCTGCCTGCAGTGCACGCTGAGTATCAGCTCTGACCTGTCGTACACTGTGGTGAACGAGTAGTTTCTAGCTTCCATGGTGTTGCTGGGGGTCGACGGTCCCTGGCCTTCCAGAGATCTTCTTGCCCCCTGCTACCCCCACCCAGGAACTAACCACAAAGCTAGTATAAGGCTGAGAATAATCAAAACATGTCCAGACCCAGGTCACATCTGGTCCAGCCCCTGGACGTGCTATGTTTATGTGGAACCGTTCGCTCAGGTGGTGAGCACATGGCGAGCTCTAGGGCTTTGGGCTGGGGTTGGACAGCACCCGTCTCTGTGGCAGCTGCCCGACGAGCCTGCCGTTGGCTTCCTGGGGAACCAGTGCACTGAGGCTGGACCCCGGTAGTCCATCACCGTTCCTGAAAAAGAACACAGAGCAGCTCAGAGTTTACAGGCACCTAATACTAAATATGACGAGTAGGTCTTTGGAATGAACACCAAATCAGTCCATGCCATTGGATGAAAACTTTCTTAGTTGTGTTTTTAATAAATGGCCTTTTTTTGGAGAGGAATGAGGTGACAGGCAATGGGAACGGTTGCCAAAATCTGGGATGTGTGGTTGATGTAGGTAAGAAGGCGGTGGTTGTTTCCAGCTCTTTCCTCCTGGGCTGTAGCTCTCTTTGTATGGCGTATGAAGGGATCCTTTCCCTCTTTAAAGCCCCTGAGTCTTTAATGCACACAGGTACATTGTAACTTGCAGTCTGACAGCAAAATAAAAGTCACGATGTATGGTGCAGTGCCTCCGTATATTTTTTCCATGTATGACAATGTGGAGATGGAAACCCTTTTAAACTAAGCAGAGAGCACCCAGGAGCTAAATCCAAAGCACATAAAACAAAAATCCCAATTTAACAAGTGGAAGGAAATATCACATGCTAGCTACACGATACATAGCATTAAGAATTTTATTTTCTGCTTTTCGGAGAAAACCTCCCTGAACTTTAACCCTCTGTGAGTCGTGGAACCATGAGCACGGTCTTTGCCCCCAACCCCGGGCCCCTTTCCCCGGATGCAGACTGAGCCCCGCGCCTTGTGTGACGACCTGCCAGCCTTACCCGCTCAGTAATCACCAGTCCTTCTTTCCCTTTCCCGGGGATGGAATGTTTTTTCAGCTGCTGTCATTCCTCTCCAGGGTCTAGCAAGAGGAGGGCATGTGCAACGTCGAGAAAAGGGCTTCAGGAAAACAAACTATCCGGGTTGCCTGAAGGAGTAAGTTAGTTGGAAATAATGACACCACTTGGAGATAAAATTCAACAGCATCTTTTCCTTTTCATTTAACACATCGCTGGGTTACCCAGAGTCTGACTTCAGTGCATTGCAGATTAATCTTCTCCCCCCGTTGTACTTCACCTTTAAGAAGTGTCCACATCTGGACGCACTAACTGCTTTGCTGACACTCCTCCAGGGCAGAGCTCTTGACGCACAGAGCAGCCTAATTAGCAGAAGGGGTGAGGGGCAGAACTTCCAAGATGCTCTCTAAACGTGTCTAGCCAGATGGAAAGGATCAGCATTTGCTTAAATGCAAATATCCCTTATATATCATTGCACTTTTCCTAGGAGATTTTCCTAGGAGAGTGGCTCTCTCGGAAACTCTCTATTTGTGACCTTTCTTGTGGGACATAAAGAGTTTGAATGGCTCACATTTTGCATCTGCCTCTCAGTACACTTATAATGAGTCTTATTTCGGCTCACCCTCTTTTCAGGTTTGGTTAATATTCATCCACTTTTTCCATAATAAGGATCAAGAGCCAGAGCTCTTCAGGATGCTTGCACCTTCCATCCACATCAGACTATTCCCCTTAAGGGCAAGTGAAGGCAAAGGCTTTATTTGGATTCAAAGCAAAGTGTAAGCTTTGGCCATTCTTCTTGTTACTCTGTTTCTAGCCAGGCCTAGTCCAAGTCCCTAGAGCTATAATTAACTTGGCCCCTTGCCATTTATATATTTAATTGGGCCAAGTGACATTAGGGCTTGAGAAGCTCTTTTGTGGAAACGTGTAAAAGCAAGTACCTTTTCTTTATAGCTAGCTACCCTGAACCAATAACTGATGATCGCTTTTTTATTTGCAGGGTGCGTTCATTGCGAGAGCTTCCAAGCTCAGGTAGAGAACAATGTAAGATGCGTAGCTTTAGCTGCAGCAGTTATTCCAGAGTTCTGAAGAGCAGCCAACAGAAGTTGGTCAAGGTACATTTGGACATTTGACCACTTTTTGAAGCATTATTTAGACTACCAGTTTCCAAATGAATCTGGTCCCCAAGACATTTTGTGGGTGGAGGAATGGAGGGTGTAACAAGCTTAGAATCTACTTCTTCTCTGCCCCAAAGGACCCGCCAAAAGTTAAATCTCTTGGGAATTAATGAGGAAACCCCCCAGGAGAATAGATGGTCTATGTAAATAATATTGATGTCCCTCCTTTGATAATGTGGAGTTGTCACTGTCTGGCTTTTCTTGCATCCCCAAGTGGTTGTGTGACTTGTTTTCTCCAATAAAACATGGGGAAAGAGGATACATATAGACACCTTCAGGCTGAGGCTTTCAAGTAAGTAGGGTTTTCATCATTATCTTTTCTTCCTCCCCTGGCTGAAAGCAGAGGCCTCCAATGGTGGCAAGACAGATAGAAAGACCTGGATACCTAAACACATATGGAAGAAAACCCCTGAACTACCAAGAAAATGCTCATCGGATTGTTAGGTGGATGGGAAATAAATTCTGTGTCAAGCCACCAAAATTTGGGAGCTTCTTCATCGTGATGGCCAGCATGCCCCAAGACACTAATAAGATGGTGTCTGTATAGCTTTTTTTTTTTTTTTTCCCTAAGTAAGCTCCACACCCAGCATGGAGCCCAACACGGAGCTTGAATTCATGACCCTGAGATCAAGACCTGAGTCAAGATCAAGAGCCAGATGCCCAAAAGACTGAGCCACCCAGGCACCCCTGATTTTTATGTCTTAAATGAATTTATCATTCACCCAGGAAAAAAGCACAGATATTTTTGCTGTGAACATTCAGAGCACAAGATGGTGGAGAACCTCTTAGAAGGCCATTGAGACCACCACAGCATGATTCAAGGACCTGTGGTCAGTCATTTTCATTTTTATACTGATTCACCTTCGCCCCATCTTGCCATAAAAGTGGCATATAAAAATTGGCAAACGGAGCCCCTCTTTGTGCTATGAATCTGTGTTTGAAAATCTGAGTGCATCAGTGCCTTTTCTCTGATGTTTGTCTTGGTGTAGAGATTATAGAGGTGACGTTGTGAGTCTCTGTGCTGCGTGTTCGTCTAGAGTAAGGAGAGTACGAGTCTAAACTTGACGAACTGAGGCATTTGCTTTTGTCCAATGAAGGACTGTTAGAAATTCCAGTTAATTTGGATCTTTTATAGTTTTCCGGATCTAGCCAGGACCTACGGAAGTCCCACTTAGAGGCCTGATATCCATCACGGGAATTTGCTTTTGTGAGGAAAATCCTAACCTGGGTCTAAGACAGTAAAATTAATAGTTAAAATATGTCACGTGGGTTACTAATAGAAGCCCATGCGCGGTCACCGGTGTGGTTTCCACAAGAACTCTAATTTTCAGGAGCACAGATGTTAAACTGCTTTGCCTCTCCAGATGTACTCGCACAGGGGTCCGTCAAATGGAGCAATATGTAGTCTAAAACACGCTGCCCTCTCAGAGAACAGGGAGGTACTTACTTCTTCCGGTTGTCCAACATCTTTGTGTTTCCTCCAACAAAGATCAGAACAGAGCTCTTAATAGGTGTTTGGTTTAAATTTAGAGACATACAGTATTTACTCCCATCGGCCCTTGCACTCACCTGTGGAGATAAACTGTGTTATTTCACTACCGGCCCACATGGTTTCCATCTGCGCCTTGCCCGCCTTGGTGTAATATCTGTTCACTGTGTGATGGTCACCAAGTCCTGGGAACACTTCATGCAGAGTGGTAATAGACTGAATTTTCTATTTGCTCTTTTTTGTTCAGCTCGTGTTAACACCATCTGAAAATAAACACAAATCCATTGAAAAATATTCTTGACCAGACTGAGCCTTAGGTATTATCAAACCAGCTGAGACAGGAAAGTTTCATGAAACTCTGTAATTGCTTAGAATATCTGTTTTTCCACAATTAATTTTTTTTCACTATAAACTCTAATATAAAAAATGTACTTTTTTCAGGGAACCATCCCGGGTTTTATACAAAATATATTTTGAGTGGTCTCCCCCCCCCTTTTTTTTGGTTTATGAGGGGTAATAATTCTTGTGATGGAAATTTTTCTGGGATGATGGGCTCAGAGCTCAGATTCCCTTTTATGAAAGAAAAGGAAGAAAAGTCAACATTCATTCATTGACTTAATTCAATTAATAAAGGCTTATAGGGCACGTTGAAAGTGCCAAACATAATGTGAAGAGGCCCAGTCCCTCCAGAAGTAGATAAAACAGACATGGTGTGTGTTATAATAGGACTTAAGAGGTAGTAAGAACAAATCATTGTTAATGTGATGAGTGTTATAAAAGGGGTAGTACAGAACTCTAGGGACTAAGGTATCTGTTGCTTCTTCATTTGGAGATGTATTCTTCAGATTGGGAGAATCCAGGAATATTACAAAATTAACATGCCATTAGAGTAGAGTATTTTTAAAGTGCACTGAGTTATAACCTAAATATAATATGTAGACTAAGCTGGCTTTCAGACATTGAAGAATGTCTAATTGGGATCAGGAGGAGGTTTCTTTCTGACTTGGCAAATTAGGTTGAAATGCGGAACAAAATCTATATAAGACCACAACAAAATTATGATAATGTTGAAGTAATGAGAATGAGAATGCTCCACAAGGAAAAGCTTGCTAGGGTTTAAATGCATCTTACTCTTTGTTGGGTGTCCTTCTTCTCTCCCCTTCTCTCTCCCTGCCTCTTTTTATAGAAAGCAACAGTACTTAGAAATGGGATAGTAAATTTACTTATGCTCCCACCACTTAACACAAAACAAAATAAACAAAAGGAAGAAAAACAACACGAAGGGGGAAATAACTTGCACTTGCTTTCCATGATCGTTTTAAACTGGACAACACAGATGGTGATTATTTGAGTGTGAAAATTGGGTTGTAAAATGAATATCTTCAAAAATGTCAAGAGTAAATGCCCTTTTGCAGGCAAACATGGTACTGAATGAATTCCAACAGCACGTTGCCCAGGGCGCTTCATTCCATGTAAATTGAGCTTAAAGGAAAATTTGCCTTGAAGAGAGAGTTTTCTGATAGCAGCAAGGTACACTTAAAAGAAAAGGAGCTCACGCGTTCTTGAGTATTTTATGGCTTATGATCGAGGAAAAGGTACCAGGTCCTGGGTTTTGAGGTCTAAAGAATCTGCCAAAACACAGTTAATGGGATCGGGTATTTCAACAGCCAAGCAGATCTCATTCATCTTCTCTTTCTGAATGAGACGGTGAAAAGGTAGAGAACTTGGTAAGAAAAATGGATTCATCTCTAACAACACAGCGATCTCCTTTTAAAATAGCCATACAGTGTGGTTATGAGGTACACATTTTCCGAATAAATGCTTGAAAGCTACGCAGTTCATTTAGATATACGAGAGGCTCAGGGAGTGCAAGGGACGTAATTTCATAATGAAATGTGGCGCAGAAATCACACGAGGCTGCTACTTTCTCCTGTGTGCTGCTGCAGAGAGCGCTCTGTAGAGGCAAATAAGCACGTGGTGGGAAAGGACTCAGAAGAAAAACTTTCAGTCAAAATCTAGAAGAAAAAAAATCAGTTTCTTCCTTGCCCTGATGGCTTTTTCTTCTTGGGAACTGACGTGGAAAACTGGATAAGGAAACAAAGGCTAAATAATACTCTTTGCCTTTTAATGACACTCGGGGGTGGTTCACTGCTTTACGCCATCTCGTTGGCCCTTAGGGTTTCTAAACAGATTTCTCCCCCCGAAATGGTGCAGCATTTCCCCCTCTTCGCCATGTAGAAGTGGATGAATCTAGAATTGCTGGAACTAGTGCAGACAAGAAGCCAGGGGAAGTTTCCATGGAGCCAATCCCAACTTTCTTCCCAGGGAAGGACTGACTGTTCAACATCCTGGATCCCAGTGGGTTAAACATACTTAATTCTTGGCTGATGTACATAAAAATCCAAGGTCAGGGAGAGGGTATAATGGGAAAAGAAAGACTTCTGGGAGATGGCAGCTCTTACCATCTGATGGGAGCTCATCTAGGTCACGCAAAAGTAAACCAGAGATAATGTGCAAGAATGAAATGAAGACCAGCTCCAGGCCTCAAGAGCCCAGTGAGAGGGTCAGGTTTCAGCCTCCTAGCTGTGCTGCAGGGATAGACTGTAGTTCCTCCCTGAGACCTGGAGGAAAAACTGGACTCCAGAAACCAGGGAAAAGGGCTAGGTAGGGCATACACAGGGGATATTCAGGGAATCCCTGGCCAGATTCTCCCAGAAGTGCCTGGTTACCTAAATCCATCTCCAAGGTACACTGGACAGTGAGCTCAGAGCTACAGACCATGTCTACACTTCATTTACTGATGAGGAAGACCCCAATACACCACCAGAACTGGCTCCTCTGATCAGGCAGTGGCCAAGGCGAGCTCTGTCTGCAGGTGACAGATGTCATTGAAAGTGTGTGTGTGTGTGTGTGTGTGTGTGTGTGTGTGTGTGTGTGTTGTAGGGGGTGGATGGTAGAATTATGGGCAGACCCTGAATTCATAACTGCTTAAGAACCATTGGAATTTCAAAGAAAGACTTTTTCTAAGCCATACTATCTGAAACACTGCTGTTGTTCATTCCACCAAAGAAAGTTTACCAGACCGATTTTATAGGTAGGGAAAATAAGACGAAAAAGCTAGAACTGATGTCTTCCATTGTAGTGAAAATTATTTTCAAATTTGATATCCCAAATTTCCCTTTCTATATGACCTCTGTTTATTATGCACCAAAATATTTTATTTACTTTATTCCTACATCTACAGATCTTTTAGGAGTCTGTTATTGTGGAAAAATATTTTAAAATGTGTCTTGTGTTTCTGAGAAATGCTTAGTGCATAGTCTTTTCCAGAATTTCTCATTATTAGTAGTTCATCACCAGATTAATGCTTCATACAGCTGGAAATTAATTGGGTAATAGCCCTTTTACTTTCAATAATCAGTTATTCATTCATTTCTGTTAAGCGTAGGGAAGGATTTTGAAAAGAAGTAGGTTATAGGGTTGACTCCTATGTTGCAATTGACATTGTTTCTCTTCTGATTTGTTCAACCCATTAGAGTTTATTTCAGGGAGTTCTGTCGAAAACAAAACACTAATACAGGGCCAAAAAAACCAAATAAACCCCAAAAAACCAAGCTAAGAAGGCAAAGGCTCAGGGATAAAGACAGCCTCACTAATGAGTCCCCAACTGATTAAAAGTAAATACATTTCTATTCCTAGAAAAGTATAAGTAACATTTTGTTGCCACAAACTGTTTAACTTGAGCAAAAATAAAGAGTTGCCCTCAAATTTGTTATGGGAGGACAGCAGCACTGCAGCTAATTATTTCCCAGGTGCCCCTGGTCTGAATTTAGAAATGATCTACTAATGGCAACATGTGGGATGGGCCCGTCTTGACAGATAACTCATCATTATTGTTATCTTTAAGGGGACACTGTATCACTAGTGAGCATTGACTCTGCCCATGGTACTGACTAGATTCATGGCAGTTCCACAGTATAACATGGGGTTAAGTACTTGGGCTCTAGAGTAAAGACCTAGGTGTGAGTTTTAGTCCTGCCTATGTGACTTTGGGCAAACTACTTGTGTCGGTTAGCTTTAACTGTGTAACAAACTATCCAAATTTAGTGGCTTAAAAAATCATCATGTATTTGTTCATGATTTGATGGATTGACAATTCAGCTGGGTTCAGCTGGGACGACTTATAAGGTTTTGTTCTTCATAGTATCAGCGAGGCTCACACATATGTCTAGGGCCTTTGGTGGGGCACTCCCCCACGTTATTTCTTTTCATCTAACAAACCACCCTGAGTTTCTTTATGCAGTGGCCAAAAGTTCCCAGCAGGAAGAGACGGTAAGAGCCAATGAGCAAGATCTTTGAAACCTTGACTCATATCACATTTGATATTGTCTCATTGACTAAAGCAAGTCATCTGACCAAGCCCAGATTTAAGATTTAGACATATAGACTCTACTTCTTGAATAGGCAGGCATGTAGGGATTTGTAATGAAATTTGGGACCGTAATAACAAATTGTCATACTGCTACCAGATTCTCATGGGTAACACGAGGCTATCATACAGAGTTCTTGGGACTAAATGAAATAATTCATGTAAAGTGCCCAGCACAAGGTTCAATAAACTTTAGCTGTAATTATATTATTATCAATTAAGAAAGGAAGCCAGAAAGAGAAATTGGGGAGAAGGAATAGAACAAAAGAAAGGGATGAGAGTGGGTCTTGAAGGCTGAGGTAGGAGAGGCTCTATGGAGAGCATGTTGATAATAGTAAGAAGAACTAATACTTAGTTGGATCTTGGTTACCTGTTATCACTGACCTTTGAGGTTTTATTAGCTCTTCAACAATTAACTAATTAATTATTTAAAATATTTTATTTATTTGTCAGCAAAAGAGAGAGAGAGAGAGCCAGTGCAATAGATAGAGTGCATGCACAAGCAGGGGGAGCAGCAGGCAGAGAGAGAAGCAGGCTCCTCACTGAGTAAGGGGCCCAATGTGGGACCCGATCCCAGGACCCTGGGATCATGACCTGAGCTGAAGGCCGACACTTAACCAACTGAGCCATCCAGGCACCCCATGCTCTTTTCTTTTTAGTAACAGTGATTGTGTTAGGATGGTGGGATCATGGGTAGATTTTCTTTACTGTTTTGTATATTTTCTATAATGGGGTTATGCAGCTTTTACAATAAAAGAAAACATTAAAAATACCTTAGTTTTAGAACAAAAATTCCTTTTAGACAAATTCTGGAATTCTAAACGATTTTGCATTTGTTTATAAAGTTGACAATTTTCGAAATTTCCTTTGTTACCTTAGAGGTATCAGTTTTTAAAATATACCCTGAAAATTCTCTTGACATATGCAAGCTATGTGCCCATCTGCTTTTTTGAGAGATTAGAACTTCCTAATACCAAAATTCCTAAAGGTTCCATTTGGAACAAGGATTTGTTTATGTGGTGGTCCAAGTTAAAACTCTGTTTAGCTTGCTGGTCTTTTGGAAGTTGGGTTCTATAAATTTAACATTATCATTACAAGTATGGAGTTGGAATATTAGCAGTATAAATTTAGAGAAGAATATTAAATGAGAAAGCACACACATTCTAGGCTAAATTAATTAAACTAGCCTGGAAGTTTAAATTTATCCTCCCACCCCCCCTGCCAAATTTGTTAGAAAGTACAGAAAAGTCACAACTTATGGGATTTAGACCAGATTTTTATTTGATGAACTTTGTTAAGAGCTCCAGGATATGCTTATATCTTTGTACATCTGAACGGCCAGGTCATTCCACATTTCTCAAAGTGTGGTCCGTGGAGTAGTTTGTACAGAATCATCAGAGGGCCTTTTTACAAGTCAAATTGTCCTTTGGGGGCCCAGTACCTGTCCCTACATTCGGGCCTGGGGCTTCCAGGCACCAGAACACTGCGCTCTCCCTGCGGAGGCCCCTCTTCTGTTGTCCCGGAAGCCCCTGCTCCTCCCAGCTCAGGACCCCATACCTGCCGCCCCGTTGTTCTGAGTTCCTATTCAACATGGGCTGATTATGTATCTAGGTCAGTGGTCTGAAAATGTTTTCTGAAGAGGGTCAAAGAACGAATATTTTAGGCTTTGCAGGCCTCTGGCTCTCTGTCACAAGTCTTCAACTTTGCTGGTGTAGCTTGAAAGTCGACCTTAGACATTATGTAACGAGTGGGTGTGGCTGTGCTCCAATAAAACTTTATTTACAGAAATAGGCGGCCAGCTGGATTTGGTCAATGCCTGATCTAGATGGACTCTTGTCTCGAACCTTTTAGTTTTGTCCATCCCCAAGCCCAGGGCAAATTAAGAAACAAAACAAAACAACCATGTTCTGTTCGTTTCCTCAGAGGACCTAGATTATACAAAACGAGGTGAGAGCACATCTTGGCAACAGTAGAGCCTTTGCAGAGGAAACGAGGGGTTCAGCGTAGGTCATTCTGATTATCTAGCTGGGGGCATGGGTGAAACAGTGGGTTCTGACCACAGTGGTTGAAATGATAACCCTTTTCTGGGTGGAATAGGACGGAAGGAAAGCATGATTGAGAGACTTCCATAAGGTCATCATCAGTTGGGTGGGTGGCTGAGTTAGTTGCTGACTGTGAAGATCCCTCCCTATTCTACAGAGCAGTGGTTTGCTGACTTGAGCTGGCTTCAGAATCACCCGGAGGCTCCTTACACAGATTGCCAAGCCATACCGCCAGAGTTTCAGGATCAGGAGGTCTAGGAGGGGGCCAGTGATTCTGCCTTTCTAACACGTCCTTGGGTGTTGTGGCTGCTGCTGGCGTGCCCACACCTTGAGAACCACCCCCCAGAGTAAGCCCCTCTTACCCCATGTGGCAGCACGAACATGCTTGTTTTATGAAGCTTTCCAGTAGCTTCTGTTTCTCATTCTGAGACATTTAAAGTGCTTTCCAGACTTAAGGCTATAGAATCGTCATTTTCCTTCTGGGTAGCAAGCCTTAGCTCATCTCAGACTGGCAATCCACATTGGCATTATTAATTTTTGACATGAAGTGAGTCCAGACAGGGTGAATACACCAGTAATTGGTAAGGTAAACAACCTGACGCTGATGAGGCTCTGGTCCCAATGCTTTTGGCCCCGAGAAGGAACGCACAGTCACCTGGCCATTTTCTGGAGCAAGTGCTTTACCAGCTCCCCATGGCATCCCCACACTAAGCTTCGACCCCTCCTGCTTTCCTGGTATATCCAGTCACATTTTAATGGCTGAAACGGCTTTGAAGCTTTCCCCAGCGGAACCAATTTTCACCCTCAGCGCAGGGCAGCTCCTGTCCCTCAGCAAGGAGTCTACTGTAGTGATAAGTTTTCACAGGGCTCCAGAACTCAAATGTATTGTGACTGTTGTCCTGATGGTGGTGTTTTCACGCTGGTGCCGGAAGTAGATTTGTCACGGAGCTTCTCTGATGAGAGGCTCTCCAAACTAATCGAGGCCGATGGCAGATTTTGTCAGCGAGATGAGATGTTGCCCACAGCTTGTCAGTCTGCTGGAATTTGGGGTGCTAATGGCAGGGTTTCATTGAGAGACGTGTTTAGGAAAGTCACAGCTAATATGATTCTAGATCCTCCCAGGAAAATGGTGAACTTATAAATCACAGGGCACTGATAGGAAAGCAACTGTTTTACACTAGCCCCAAATTCCTGACTAAGATTCCTTAATGAATTCTTTGGGGCAGGGAGAATAAAAGCCAGGCAACCAAACCGTTCAACTGAAGTATCAAAAGCTTGAAAAAAAATCTTTAAAAATCCTTAAATGCATTACACTCATCTCCGGAATTCTGAACAATACCAACATCAGTTTAAGGGCTTCTGTTGATTGTAATCCAACAGAAATATCATACCTCTTGGCTTTGCCCCGGGCAAACTTTTCACTGAAGTCATTCGTTTTGCTTTTTGTTATGGTTACCTAACCTCAGTCAGAATGTGGCCGGCGACCAGAAAATGCGAGGTAGAGACTTTTCCAGTACCCAAGACTTCTCTGCTTTGGATAATAGGATGGACTCCACTGACTTTTTCTGAATTTGGTCATTTTATTTGAAAGCTGTAAGATAGGCATGATTAGACATGGGAGGGGACTTGAATGTCAGCTTGAGAGAGGACAGTCAGTCTCAGGACACACACACAGGCCTGGGATTACTAACTTGGCTGGCCGCCTGGAAATACTTGCGCCACTGTCTACATCTCCCATTTTCTCAGAGGAAAGCCTGAGGACAGCACATCTCAGCAACAATGCCCGTTCAACTGGAAACTCTTCAAGTCTTCTACTTCCAGGATCAGAATATTATGTCATTTTAAACTTTACAGGGTACCCTTTAATCATGTGGCTCTTTTAGATGTTTTCCACCTTAATAAATTTGGTTTAGGAATCATCCTTTACTGAGAGTTTCATCCTTAACTAGTAATTTAGAACCATGATAAGGACACGTGAGAAAGTCAATCCTCTTTATTGTTGCTGTTGTTTAATGGGCAAATCCTTCTATAACCCTTGTTGGTGAACTCATTCATTCATTCATTTATCATATATGTACTTTGTGTGTATAGGAACCTACATTGGTGCTGGGAGGTGAGAAGTCACTGATGAGAAGGGTATTCTTCTTGGCTTCTGAGTTGGAGTTAGATGTACGGTCAAGTAATTATAAAGGCTGATAATACATGGACAGTAGATATTTACATTAAAATTTATGGTAGCTTAGGGGAGGGGAGATACTATCTGAAGAAGTGAGGAAGGTGACATTTGATCAGAGTCTGGAAGATGACAAGATGTTTACTAGGAGAAGAAGTAGACAGGTTAAGAGAAGAAGTGGAAAGAGAAGCAAAGGGCGTAGTATATGTGGCAGAGATTTTGTACTCACTAATTGTTCACGTGCACCCCTCTGTTTCTCAGTTTTCTTGCAATTGGATTGGATCTATGTGACTGAATCTTAGTGGATGGGATTGTGAGCAGAAATGGTGCATTACTTAGTATCCTAGTCACTTAAGTGTTGGTGTGCCTTGCCCCTTTCTTTCTTCTCCTGCTGCCACATACAGGCATACTTCATTTTATTGTATTTGCTTTACTGTACGTTGCTTTATTGCACTTTGCTGATACCACGTTTTTTACAAATTGAAGGTCTATGACAGCCCTGCATCAAAGAAGTCTGCCAGCGCCATTTTTCCAACAACATTTGCTCACTATGTGTTTCTCTGTCACATTTTGGTAATTCTTGCAGTATTTCAAGATTTTCATTATTATTATATTTGGTATGGTGCTCTGCGATCAGTGATTTTTTAAAAAAAGTAGTTGAATTGTCACATTTATTAAAATTCTCACAACTCTTGGATATCTCACCAAAAGCAGTACAAGTCATCCCATTACTACTAAGGAGATTTCTTAACTGATCAATTGATTAGAGTAATTATTGCAAGCATCTTATAGGAAGCTGAAAAATACAGATCATAAGAATGATAAAAACATAAGACATTTACACTAAGCATTGTATATTTTTGCAGATCTTTTTATGCATATTGTATTTATATGCATATACCTATACATTCATGTATGTGTGAGTTAAAATGCTTGTGCTTTTTTAACTTAAAATTAGATCATATTACACATACTGTTCTGTAATCTTTTTCATTTACCAATCTCTGCCTTTTCATACCAGCAAAATGTTTATCTAATTCCTAATCTAGTTTTAGTTTGCCCAGTTGCGCCAAAACGTCATATATATATATATATGTATGAATATATATTTATATATATATGTATATATGTATGAGTATATATATATGTATATATATGTATGTATATATTTATTATTGAAGTATAGTTGACGTGTAACATTATATTAGTTTCAGGTGTACAACACAGTGATTTGAAAAGTCCATACATTATTCAGTGCTCACCACGGTAAGTGTAGTAACCATCTGATCAATGATCTTTGAGTTAATATTGTAATTGTTTTAGGGTACAATGAACCATGCCCTTATAAGGTGGCAGACTTAATCAGTAAACATTGTATGTGTTCTGATTGCTCCACTGACCGACTGGCCGTTCCCCATCCCTCACCTCAGGTCTCCCTATTCTCTGAGACACAGTGATATTGAAATTAGGTCAATTAATTATCTACAATGGCCTCTAAGTATTCAAGTGATAGGAAGAGATACACATCTCTCATTTTAAATCAAAAGCTAGCAATAATTAAGCTTAGTGAGAAAAGCTTGTTAAAGGCCGAGATAAGCTGGAAGTAAGGCCTCTTGCACCAGTAGCCAAGTTGTGAATGAGAAGGAAAAGCACTTGACAGAAATTAAAAGTGCTATTCCAGCGAACACACCAGTGATAAGAAAGCAAAACAACCTTATTGTTGAGATGCAGAAAGTTTGAGCCGTCTGGGTAGAAGATCAGACCAGCCACAATGGTCCCTTAAGCCAAAGTCCAATCTAGAGCAAGGCCCTGACTCTTCAGTTCTGCGAAGGCTGAGAGAGGCGTGGAAGCTGCAGGAGAAAAGTCTGACATTGGCAGAGGGGGTTTCCTGAGGTTTAAGGAAAGAAGCCGCCTCCATGACGTCAAAGTGCGAGGAAGCAGCAGGTGCTGATGGAGAGGCTGCAGCAAATTATCCAGAAGATGTAGAAGATAATTAATGAAGGTGGCTACACTAAACAGATTTTTGTTGTAGACAAAACAGCCTTCTTTCGGAAGAAGACACCATCTAAGACTTTCACAGAAAAGAGAGCTCAATGCCTGGTTTCAAAGCTTCAGAGGACAGGCAGACTCTCTTGTTAGGGACTAATGCAGCTGGTGACTTTAACTTGAAGCCAATGCTCATTTACCATCCTCCAAATTCTAAGGTCCTAAAATTTTGCTGCATCTACACTGCCTGTGCTCTGTGGACGGAACAATGGGCCTTGATGACAGAACATCTGTCTACAACGTGTTTTACTGAATATTTTGAGCCCACTCTTGAGAACTACTGCTCAGAAAAAAAGACTCCTTTTAAAATATTACTGCTCATTGACAATACACCTGGTCACCCAAGGGCTCTGATGTGCAATGAGATGAATGTTGTTTTCACATCTACGCACACAACATCTTTTCTGCAGCTCATGAATCAAGGAGTAATTTTGACTTTCAAGTCTAATTATTTAAATAATTCAATATTAATTATCGAATAATAAGTAATTGAATTATATTATTAATAATGAGACTTTAAAATCATATTATTTCAAGTCTTTCTATTTTGTAAGGCTGTAGTTATTGTAGGTAGTGATTCCTCTGATGGATTTGGACAAAGTCAATGGAAAACCTTCTGGAAGGAGTCACCATTCTAGATGCCATTAAGAATATCCATGATTCATGGGAAGAGGTCAAAATCTCAACAATAACAGGAATTTGGAAGAAGTTGATTCCAGCCCTCATGGGTGACTGAGGCATTCAAGACTTCAGTGGAGGAAGTCACTGCAGATGTGGGAAAACCATGAGAATAGAATTAGAAGTGGAGCCTGAAGATGGGACTGAATTGCAATCTCATGACAAAACTTGAATGGATGAGGAGTTGCTTCTTGTGGATGAACAAAGAAAATAGTTTCTTGAGATGGAAGCTACTCCTGGTGAAGATGCTGTGAAATGACAATAAAGGATTTAGAATATTCTATAAATGTGGTTGATAAAGCAGAGGCAAAATTTGAGAGGATTGACTCCCTATTGAAAGAAGTTCTGTGGGTGAAACGCTATCAAACAGCACTACATGCTACAGAAAAATTGTTTGTGAAAGGATGAGTCAATTCATGCAGCAAACCTCATCGTTGTCTTATTTTAAGAAATTGCCACAGACACCCCAACCTTCAGCATCCACCACCTCGATCAGTCAGCAGCCATCAACATGGAGGCAAGACCCTCCACCAGGGAAAAGATGATGACTCACTGAAATTCAGCCCACATGATGGTGAGTATTTTTTGGCACTATTTTAAATTATGGTATTTGCATTTTTTAGACTTAAAGCTATTGTACCCTTCCTACACTATAGTATAGTGTAAACATAACTTTTATATGCACCAGGAAAACATAAGTTTATTTGATTCTCTTTACTGTGATATTTGCCTTATTGTTCTGGTCTGGAGCCGACCCTGCATTGTGTCCAAGGTATGCCTGTACTCGGTAGTGATATTTTGAAATGGATGAGTCACAAGATGGAGGGAACCTGGATGTCTAAGTCACTGGATGGAGGAAAGGCCCTCTGACCAGCATCGTATTTCACGTGAAGGGAAATAGACTTTTATTGTGTTAAGCTTGTCTGTTTTGGCAGTTAGCATTAATAACTCTGACTGATGAAGTATGTGAAAAGATTTGAAGACATAGAAGAGTATAGCCTATTTGGGAAATATTTGACACTTCAGTCGAGCTGGAGGCTGGTAGATGAAGGAATGACTTTACCAGTAATTAGGATCCAGGCAGGGATTGTTTTGTAAGCCATGATGAAGAGATTAGATTTCATTCTTGAAACGACTAGGAGACAATGAAAGTTTTTACGTAGGGTAGTTAGGGAATCAAGATTGAATTTTGGAGGTACAACTGTGGTAGAATGCATGAGATGAATTGGGGAAGAAGCTGCCAGAAGTGGGAAGACTCCGTTAGAAGTCGCTATGATGGTCTGGGTAATGATGGTGAAGTCCCAGGCCGGGGAAATATTTCTTGCATTTTGCACCAAATTACTTAGATAAAGAAGGGGCAATGTCCTGCTTAACAGGTTAGGCCATGGGTCAGCAAATTAGGGACTTCTGTTTTTTTGTCAATAAAGTTTAATTGGAATGGAGCCACACCCATGCACACATGTATTGTCTATGGCTGCTTTCTCCCTGCAACGGAAGTGTTGATTAGTTGCAACAAGGACTGTATGGCCCCCAAAGCCTAAAATATTTGTTATCTGGCCTTTTAAGAGGAAGGTTGCTGATCCCCGAGTTAGGCTGTGTGGATAGGCGTAAGTTGAACTACTGTGCTTGATCTGAGATACCTGTAACTGGCTACTTGTATCAAGGACCACTTTGTACCAACTAAGTTCAAATCTGTTGTTATACATCTGAGTACCTCCCGTATGTAGGAACATAGTATTATTGGAAGATAACTTTCTCTCCTCTCCACCCCTCTAATTGGTAGGTTGCAATGGAAATGGGAGATATATGTGAATGGTGAGGTAGCAAGAATGTGGTATTCACTATTTCTCTAGTGGAAGGGGTTACTAGCTTAGAGATGGCTACCTGTGTATGGTCTTTATTAAGTACTCTGTGCCCAGCAGGGGATGAGTTGAGCCATAATCTTTTTTTTTTTTTTTTAAGATTTTATTTACTCATTCGACAGAGAGAGAGACAGCCAGCGAAAGAGGGAACACAAGCAGGGGGAGTGGGAGAGGAAGAAGCAGGCTCCCAGTGGAAGAGCCTGACATGGGGCTTGATCCCAGAATTCCAGGATCACGCCCTGAGCCAAAGGCAGACGCTCAACGACTGAGCCACCCAGGCGCGCCGAACCATAATCTTTTAAAGTGACTGCCTAGTTAGTTATCTACTCTGTTTTTCCAAATTTCCCCTGTGCAACCTAAAATCCAGACTTGATGGGAAGATGTAAAAAGGCTGCTCTGGTCTCTGGTCATGTAGACATACTACGTACATACATTCATGCATAAAGACGACATATACCACATACAGTTATGCATGCAGCTTTTAAAATTTAACTCTGTATCATGAAGTTTGTTCATTTTCAGTAAATATTGAGCTGTCTCATTCTTCGTGTCGGTAATAAAATCAGAGTTTTGATCTTTGACTCTTAAATCAGAATTCAGAATGGAGAGGATGTGCAATTTAGTAGCCTTCTCAAACTCCAATGTATAATATAAAGTCTGGAAGCGTCAGGACTGGACACTGGACATCCATTTGGGGACCTAAACATTATGTAAGGAAATTAAAGCTGCTGGTGGTGTGGTTTGGAAGAAGATTTTGGAAAGGGTTGGGCACTCAGATTTTCCTCCATAATTTGTGACATCCTTATTGCTTTTCTGCTGGCAGTCACATGTGCATGTTCATTTTTATCGGGCATAGGTTATGGGAGCTGGGTTGCTTTTTTTGACCTTAGCAGGTGCACTGGATATAAAATAAAAGCATTTTTTGGTTGTACAGGATTTTGGCATTGATAAGTGAAAACATCCTGTTTTCTTTGCATGTTTCTCTGCCCGCCAGGACTTAGGAACACTTGTGTAGGGTTCCAACCTTAAAATTATAAAGGGATTGTTAGCAGTCACTGATTGGCTGCTTCAAATCCTGTTCTTTAACTTGTTTTGACTTGTAGCCAGTTCTATGACCAAAGTGGGGACAGTGGAAATGCCATCCTTCTGGTATCATGTGGTTTATTCATGTGCTATTGAAGTCAATGTCCTTCCTTACCCACCATGGTATCAGGTTGACTTTCCCCTGTTAATTATGCAACCTCCTATCATGATTGTGGATTACAAGGAACCAACCTGGAGTTCAGACATAGGCAGAATTTTGTTAATGAATTTGTAAAGAAGAATGGGTCCTTACAATACGGAGATGTCATCCTTTTATGTTAGTTGGAAGAAAAACTCAATGGAATTATTGCAATCTCATCTTTTTAATAAAAGAAAATTAAAAAGCCTACGTAGGTCCCTGGGAATCAGGTTTGCTGAGACTCTCGAGGAGAAACTGGGTAGATTTAAAAGTAGGCTTTCATCGAGAAAGTAGGAACAGGAGCAGTGGGAGATTGAAAGAAAAATAAAGTCATTTTTATTAGACCGAATGAAGAGAAGAATTTTCTTAAGAAAAAAATGACATTGAATAGCCTAAGCTGGACAGATAGGAGGGAAAATGTGATCCATTAGATCGTAAGGAAAGACTGGGTCTTGGAGGCTGGATAAGAGGGATCTGAAAGGAGGACATAGGCTGAGATCCTGGAGGCCAGGTGTTCTAGAAGGTTCTTGGCCAAATTCTCCTCTGCAGACCTGACACCGGGTTGAATCCCTGTATATTTGATGATTCAGTCATGCCTTCTCTTCAGAGAAAGAAGGAAGTGATACATTGGGACAGTTCTTGTTCTTAAGTCACATTTAAAATTTGAATGTACTTTTCCCAAAAGATAAATTTTATATCATTACAAAGCACAATCTCACAGGCAGAAGCCTGAAGCCTGTGAATAATATCTAAATGTTAAGTAGTCTTTGTAGAGTCCAGGACAAAGCGGTGGTGACAGACGATGTAGTTGAGTGACCTTGGAGTCAGTCAGTGGTTCAGGCATGTAAAGGCTGGTCTGTGGCCTCTAAGTCTCTTTGTGTCCTGGGATGTCTGCCTCCTGGACTATTTTAGAAGAAGCACAATTCGGTCTTGTTCCAAAGATGTTGGCAAACCCCTCTACTACCATACTAGACTGGTGGGGAAGGGAAAGGAAATATGGCCAGGCATTCTGCTTGTCACAGGGGGACTAAGAGAGCTCTTAAATCTGGGGAGTGCCTAGGATACAAAGAGATTCAACAGAGAAGGACCGAAAGATCTCAGAAGGTCACCAGGGGTCAAGAAGCCCCTATTGTAAGGGTCTTCTTAGTGCTGTGGATAAGGAGTAGAAATAAAAGCTTAGAGATGGGCATGGCGATGTTAGACTTTTTGTGCACAGATTGAGAAAGGAAAACTAAAGAGATGAGCATTGAAAAATGTAATCAGAATTAGATGAGTTTCGGGGCAGCACAGGGTTTGGAGGCGGGAATACAGCTGTTGTTTATCCCCCCGGGGAAAGCTCCTGGGAAATTTATGTAAGGAAAGGAGATAAGAGATAGGGAGGGTAGATGGCTACACCAGTTGGGAATAAGGGGAGAAACAACAGATTGTGTGTAGTCCCGGGTTAATTGTTGTCTGGTAGGGAGGTATTTCCTGATACAGGATTATCCAATTTAGGGAATAGAAGGTGAATGAGATTAGTTTGAGCAATGGATGCCTTTTTCAGACCCACCAAGAAATCCTTGACTTTATTTCTTTCATTATGGGGGGCTCCAAGAGACTATGCAAGTAAGAAAGATAAATATCTAGGCTGGGAAGAAAAGAGGAAGCAAAAGGAAGGCAGGCCCTGGGATTTAACCATACACAAGAGAGAGGAAGAATGCACTCAGCTTAAAAAGGAGGTTAAGATTGGAGACTCAGCTCGAATGCCAACTGCAGTGAGTAGCAGAACAACAGAGGGAAATGGAACATTTTAGGAGCCTATCACGCTCTGGCTAATGGAAGGAGAAGAAATGTCTGTTTCTCTGTTCCTGAAGTAGTAGATGTTATTCTCCCCTTGCGGATCTCGCGGTGTCGGTTGGCTTGGAGCCAGGAGGAGTAGAAGGCTCACTGCGACCTCAAGTCAAGCATGCTTCTCCCATCCAGTTTCACCATTTGCAAACCTAACGTTTGGATCCACTTGGAGGTCCAAGTCTTTTTCTCAGTTTGCTCAGAACTCAGTGTAGAGAGTGATCACTTAGATTTTCTGTGTGAGAGGCTCTGTCCTACGTTCTCTACATGCATATTTTTATTTAAATTTCTCCAAAGCCCTGTGCAGTGGATTGAAGTACCCTTAGTGCATTATATCAAGGGATACATGAGATCAGCATGACTTATTATTAGTGATGTTGACCTTGACCACTTGGTTAAGGTGGGGTCTGTCAGGTGACTCCACTACAATGTTACTGTTTTTTCCTTTTTCATACTCTATTCCTTATATACTGAATGCTTGTGTCTCCCCCAAATTCCTGTGTTGAAATCCTGACTCCCCACGGTGATGATACTAAGAAGTGGGACTTTGGGGAGATGATTAGATCATGAGGGCAGAGCCTTCCTGGTTGGGATTAGTGCCCTCGTAAAAAAAGACCCCGGAAAGCTAGCCGTGTGAGGGTACAGGGAGAAGACAGCAGTCTGCAGCCTGGAAGAGGGCTTGCATCAGAACTTGATTGTGTGGGAACCTGATCTAGAACTTCCAGCCTCCAGAACTGTGAAAAATCAGTTTCTGGTCTGTAGAACCACCCAGTCTCCAGTACTTGGCAAACTTGATGGAGATTAACCATAAGGGGATTTATATTTTTAAAAAAGCCTCTCCATTCTCTATTTCCAAAAATATACTTGTTCAGTGTGATTTTTTTCATATTAGTCTACTTTTTAAAAATAAATTCCTCAAAGATAAATACAAGATTCTTACTCATTTTCACGATTTACAAAGCTGCATGACTTTGGGCGACATGGACAGTGCCCATGCTGTGCATTAAGTAGGGATAACACTAACGCATGTGGAATCTCTTAGCACAAGGGCTTGGTACAAAATAAGCCTCCAGTAAATGTTAGCTTCTGTGGTTATGATTACTGCCATTGTTATTATCATTCTTTTATCCTTAGAATCTAGCACAGTGTCTGGTACACAAAAGATGCTTAGAATCAGTTGCTTGACCAGCTGATTGACTGACCGAAGAAGTGAGTGGCTGGCTGCCTTCTGAGCTGCTGTCCCCATCATCATTCTCCCATTGCCGGGGAATGAGGAGGTCTTGCTCACATTATTTCATCTGCTATATTCTGGACCTTACAAGTCTCAATGTCAGCAATCAAGCACAGCCTAATGAAAGAGCATAAGCAATGGAAGTTCTATTATTATTATTATTATTATTATTATTATTATTATTATTATTATTTTGGTCTTTTGTTTTCCACCCTTGTGAGCCTGTGAATTTGAAGGGAACAACCTTGCCAAGTAGCTCCTGACGATTATTTTCAAGAAATCCCGTGTGGGGATGGATGTTTGGGGCAGAGGGAGCACATATGAGCAGCGCTTACCTATGGCCCTCCCAAAAACCACTACGAGAAGAAAAGAAATCCACAGAAAGTTGGGTATCTATATAGAAGGTCTCATCTCAGAATAGATCCCTGAGTTCAAGCTAGTAACACCTCAGCAAAGTGATTCAAGGGAGGCAGGAAGACTACAAACTCTGGCATTAGACAATGTGCATCGTAATTCCAGCTCCAATTACTTACCCCGCGGATGAATTACGGAAGCTCTATGAGACTCACGTTCTTCATCTATCAAATGGGGCTTTGTGAATGGTGAAGACCGATAAGAACCTTATTTATCCTTGAGGAATTCCTAAAGAATAGATTAATGTGAAAAAAAAATCACAATGAACAAGTATATTGGAAATAAAGAGAATGGAAAGACTTTTTAAAAAATAACAAGCCCTTTATGTTTACTGTCTATCAGGTTTGCCAAGAGTCAACACGCCTGAGCCTCTTGCTTGGACTCTGCATGATAAACATTTATCCCCCTGCCCCTAATCTCTCCTGGGAGTTTCTAGTGTCACAGGTGATGTGGTGGCTTGAATTGCCCATTGAGCTCCAGGCTCACACCAGGCTGTCCTACCTAGCCCACGGGAGGGCCCCAGCCCAGCACACCTTGGTAGTCTGGAGCAGGTGGCCTGGCTGCAGAAGGGCAGGGGATGGAGCAACCGTTCACTGGGTCCTCTGTCCCAGCAACATCCATTACTGCATCTCCCTGCGCAGCCAGAGACACCACGGCTGCTGAGCGGACTACGGATGGCTCTCCTCCTTGGCACAAAAGCATTTTGCTGGTTCTTTCCAGGTTTGCCTGGCCTGATGGGGTCAAGGCACAAGCGACATCCTTCCTGCTGAATCTCTTTTAATTAATTGTTTCATAGCCACCATTCTTTTTCTTGTTACCACGCGGCCTCCGGGAGCCTCGATCCCTGTAAAGCAGCACATACTGAGTTTGGCCTCAGTGGTAGGCGTACCCCCATATGCTTCCATGTCCCGGGATGGGGCAAACCAGCCCCCTCTTGGCACACGCTGGCCGGCTGTACGCACACACCGACTGCGAAGTACCCATTTGCCCACGGAGGGTCTCTGGAATTGCAAATACGGCGGTGGGGTGGCAGTCTGAGGGTGGGTGAAGGCTGGGTTGCTGTGTGCCGCCTGTGACAAGGGCCCCATTGTGTCTGCTTTGGAATGTGCAGTCCTGGAGCTAATGACACCTCTCAATTAAATTGCAGTCTTGCTCTCCGTCGCTCTGCCCTATTGTCCGGGCCACTTGACCTGTCAAGCGGAGAGGAGGGGGTGTGTGAGAAAGGAAAATCCCCTCCCTGCTCCCCGGGAGAGAAGCCTGTCTGCGTTCTGAGGGGCCCTCAACTTTTCAGAGCTGGCTCGGCCTATCTCTGGACATAATCGGATGCAAATAAAACCGAGCCTCGCAGCTCCGGCCGTGCAGTGCTCTCTCTCCGCGCCGCGAGTCACTGTGCCCATAGTAATGGCTCGCCTTGGAAGCCGCTATCAAGTGTGTGCGTGTTTTTCTTTTTGAGCGATGACGGTTCCCAAGTGAAAGGACACTTCAGCTCTGATAAAACTTTCCTTCTATTGTCTGAGTTTTGTGTTTGTTTTCTGGCAAAGCCCACTGCTGCCTGCGAATTGTGTGCTGTGGAACGTTTTTCATTTTTGTACAGCGAGGCCAGCCGGGGTCTTTGGGGGGTTCTTACTAGTATTGCCTGAAGCGAATACCACAGCTCAATAGCAATTTAATATTGTAATCAGGGAGCAAACTGTGCAGTTTTGGCACATTGTGATAATTATTAACTACATCTATTAGTGTTACGGTTCTAGTAACTAATATTTACAAAAGGTTCCCTGTGTAGGGGAGACCTTGCCCAGACACAAATGTCTGAGTTATTCCTAAGTGATTGTCAGGGCCCTTTGAGCCCATGTGCATGTTCACTGTTTCAAGATAAAGCATCAATCCTGAGAAATCAGACTTCAAAGGCCTGCTTCATGAATAACAAATTCTCAGGGTGTAAACTTACACTGAGGTTTGGAACATTTTTTGAGTTTTTGAGAAAGTTTTCCTGGAAAAAAAATCCAAGAGAGAGTTGAGAGAGAGAGAGAAAAGGAAGCAGAAGATAAAATAAAAAAGGAAATACTATTTAATTGGTGTCACCCAGGAAAAGTTACAGCATGCTTCCCCTTTCTGTGGCAGTAGAGTGGTTTTGGATTAACGGTGTTTTGATTCTCCTGGTGTGTTAATGGCGTGGGGGGTGTCAGCAGTGGGTGGCTTTTGAGGGCGGGATGCAGCTGCCGGCTGCCACTGCTCCCCTTGAGCACAGAGCTTCGACAAAATCAGTTTCTCGGGGCCCATGAAACTGACCAAAGGCGGGGCCTTCTCTAAGCCTCGTAATTCTGCCATTGTGACGGCAGACGTTGTGATGTTCCCAGACAACATTTGGGACTTGTATCTGTCGGTTACAGAGTAGCGTCACTCTTTTTTTTCCCCCTCAATCTTCTTCAATAGATATATTTAATGAATAGACTTTTTTGCTAAGTAGTATTCTGGGTGAAAAACTGAATGATTTTATGAATTTAAGAGAATTGTTCATTCACAAATGTGTTCCCTTTCTAATCATCCATTTATTGTGCATCTACTATGGCATTGTTCTAGGTGCTACGGAGACAACCATGGAAAGGTAACAATCCCCTGTTCCCATAAAACTTGCATTGCTTGGAGAGAAGACCCTAAATCACTATAGTTGATCCTTGAACAACGCGTGTTTGAACTGCTCTAGTCCATGTATATGCAGATTGTTTTGATAAATACTCTGATTGTCTTAATAACATTTTATTGTCTCTGGCTTACTTTACTGTAAGAATGCAGTATATAATATATATAACAGACAAAATACGTGCTAATCGACTATTGTATAGTAAGGCTTCTAGTCAGCAGTAGGCTATTAGGAGTTAAGTTTTTAGAGAGTCAAAAGTTATACGCAAATGTTTGACTATGTGGTGGTGGGATAAGGGGCAAGTTTTGGCCCCCTTACCTCCTCATTGTTCAAGGGTCTACTGTAATTGAATGAATAAATACATATATAATAATCACAGAGTGATAACTACTTTAAGGGAATAAAGCAGCGCAGGAGAGTGACAAGTTGGTCATGGAATTCCTCTGTGAGCCGATGAGGTTTGACCAGAAACCTGGAATGAGGATGAGAAGAGCCATGCCCCTCATTAAAAAGTGCCTCTTGAAAATCATCCATTTGTCATTCCCATGGCCTTGAGTTTTTAATCTGTTGTCTGTGGAACTCTTGGGCAATGTTTCTCAAAGTGTTTCAGAAACGATCTGCAGGGGCACCTGGGTGGCTCAGTTGGTTAAGCTTCTGCCTTCGGCTCAGGTGATGATCCCAGGGTCCTGGGATCAAACCCCACGTTGTCAGGCTCCCTGCTCAGTGGGGAGTCTGCTTCTTCCTTTTCCCCTTACCCCTCTCCCCCAACTCGTATTCTCTCTCACACACTCTGCTCTCTTTCTCATATAGACAAATTTAAAAATCTTTAAAAAATGATCTGCATTAGAATAACTCTGGGTTTTTGATTAAAATGCAAATTCCTGGACTCTAGTCCAGACCTACTTAGAATTTCTGGGATGGGGCCTTGGCATCTGCATTTTAAAGTGCTGTAATGGACTTGATGAGCCCTCTAACCATATGCAAAGTATTGTGTGTGTATGCCTGTATATCAGATCTCACAGGATTCTGTCTTCCCTCGCCTCCTTAACAAAAAAAATCAAAACAAAAACAAAAAACCCAAAAAACGTTAAGGAGCAAAAGAGGAGCTCAGAGCCTTTCCTGTGCGTCGTTCCATTTCCAGGGAGAAGGAATTCAGATATGAAGGGCAACATAGATTCTTGAAGAAAACGTGGTGATTTGCTATAGTAGGAGTGTAATTTTTATGCAAAGAGGGAGGTTGTTCACAATTTCAGTGTCATGTAAGTTTGGAACAGGAGGAGCCAGAAAGATAAGTTTGAAGGTTGTATTCAGATCAGAAGTGATGGGTTCAGGACCAGTCTTAAGTCTGGACCTTAGGAGAGAAGAACACTATCTTCCCTTCCTAGCGGTTGGATGGTAAGAGAGATCTTGGGATGCCTTCTGCTGAGGAGGTAACTTCTCCTTCCCTGGTAAGGACAAGCAAGACCAAGTGAGGTCTAGAAGTGGAAAAGCACAGAACAAATGGCTGGGGTTGGCTTAGTCTTGACTAGAGATGGAAAATACATGGAGGATATGTCATCATTTCTCCTTCACATCCCTTGGCAGCCATTGGCCATCAATCAGCAGTTTTCTATCTCATAACCAATCTAAATGTAATGAAGGATAGTTGGAAGAAAGATAGGCAGGGGCAAGGGGCCCCCACCCTAAGAGGAAACCACCCTTAAAAGGATTTTACACCACCCTAGAAGGAGCCCTCCACCCTTTCCCATGTGATAGGTAGATGACAAAAACCTTATTGAATGGCAGGAGCATGGAGTGTTAATCAGATTAAAACAGACCAGCAGCAAGCCCATAAAAACCCCTAGATCTAAACGCCAAATCGGCAACCCTCTCGGGTCCCCTCCCTCTTCGGGAGCTTTATACTCCCAATAAACTTTGCTTTACTATCACTCAATGAACTTTGCTTTGCTGCCCACCACTCTTGGTCAGGTCTACCTCTGCATTCTTCAGAGTGGCGTGACCAAGAACCGTGGGCACTAAAGAAAAAGAAATCCTGTAACAAATGGATGATCAAGGCATCCATTACAAATAGATTAACATGAAACTAATTGCCATCTCTGGGTTTCAAGGAGAAAGGCAACGGAAGTCTTTGAGGGTTAGTCATAAGCCAGTTCCGGTCTTTATTCATTCATTTAGCAAGTATTTATTGGGATTTACTACGTGCCAGGCATTGTATTAGGTGTTGGGGATACAGTGGTGAATAAAATTGACAACATCTCTGCTGTCTGGCAGTTCTTGTTCTAGTAGAGTGTGAGAGACAATAAACAGAGAAGGAAATATATATGTATAATGTTAGCTAGTGGTGAGGCTATGGAGAAAACCAGAACAGAGTAGGCAATGTTTTTTATTTGGTTTGTTTGGTTTTTGTTTTGTTTTTGAGACAACTTCTTCATAGAAGTGACATTTAAGCAGAGACCTCAACAAAATGAGGCAGTGAGCCATGTGGCTATCTCCATGGCAGGAGATGGAAAAGGGTTTCTATTTGAAATGCTAACCAGTAATATGAGTGTGAAATTGCCTAGAGAAACATCTGGACTATATATTTCTTAGAGACCAAGCATCAAAGAGGTAGGCAGCTGAATGCAGGGCAGCTTAATGGGAATATGGAGCTCTAAGCTGACGATCAGCCAATCTTCAGGCATGATCAGATCATGGGAGTAGTGAGATAAGCTTCCAGACTGTAGATGCTGTGTGATTAAATGAATATGAACTAGTCATGGGTTATTTTAAATGATATAATAATGGCTAGTATTCCAGTGTTTGCTGTGTGTCTAGCATTATTCTGAGTGCTTACCATATGTTGACTTTATTTAATTACCATAACAATACTTGAGGTCGATTATTATCAGCTCCACTTTACAGATAAGGGAAGAGAGGCACAGAAAGGTTGAGTAACTTGCTCTGAATTCTGTATCAATAAATGGCAGAATTGGGATTTTAAATCCAGGTAGTCTGACTCCAGAACTCTATGTTTTCTTGCCTCTCAGCTCTACTGTGTAGGTGTGATCATACCTTTGAGTTTTAATCTTTATGTTTTTACTTCTACATTTTATGGTCTATGACTCATCCTCTGCTTTGTCTCCTTGAGGAGATTGGGGATTGTGACAGAAGAAGACAGACTTAATAGTCAGTCTGTTTGACTTTTGGTACGGGCTTTCTTAAGAATCACTAGAGGAGGAAAGATGAGGACAGATTTTATAGCCTCACAACAGATTGGATAAAGGGTACAGGGAAAACCAGTTCACCTTGGAAGGATTGTGGGGGGGCAGGGCAGTGACACCAATTAAATAGTATTTCCTTTTTATTTTATCTTCTGATTCTTTCTTTCTCTCTTGTTCTCTTTCTCTCTTATCTCTTAGATATCTCCCCCCCCCCCCGGAAACTTTCCCCAAAACTCACAGAATGTTCCAAACCTCAGCATAGGTTTATACCCTGAAGGGACAGAGGGCAAGAAATGAGGGGAGGAAGACCATGGTGAGTTCATTGAGATACTGTTGAGTACCATCAGTGGTATTACCAAAGAAACCCCTGTAGTAGAAGCCAATCCTACAGGAAGTTTCCTCGGATGTAAGAGAGTGTAGCCAATGGTGGGAGTAGGGCAACTGGGAAGAATTGGATTTGCAATCCTTGGGTCTGTCAGGTGAGGGCCATTTATTGCCAGCTGCCTGCACATTGCCTGTGGATCACCCAGTAAAAGGAGATGAACCTGTGCCTGAGAGTTTGTTGAATTGGACTCAAGTGGCCCTGAGGGGACAGGGACCCTGAGGGGACAGTCTCCTTGTCCCCTACTCTTCAGTGAACCAGAGGCAATTGTGATGTAGAGGAGAAAGCCCAAGTAGTAGTCCTTGGTGAGGTATGGACTGGTGTGGGTATGTGAGGGCCGGTCTGCTGAAAAGCAGTGTGTTGCAGTTATTTAAACCAGTATTGCGTCTGAGAGAGTGGGGGTTCGATTTCCTGCAGTGACATCACATAGCAGAAAGAAGCAAATGTGGATGCTTGTGTTTGGAAAATTCAGAGGAAGCGTTGGAATTCTAAGAGCTACTGAATTTGTGCAATCAGAGAAGATGGATTCTCAATAAATTTAAAAGAGATCTCGTTTCACTTTTCACTTGTTTGCTTTTTATTTTTTTATGGAGTGCCATTAGATTGTCTGATGGGCCAAAAGCTGCAGGCATTGCCTGTCTTACTCTCACTGGAGTCATCCCATTGTTAAGCACAGCGCCTAGGACCCAGTAGAGGTTAAATAATATTTGTTGAATGAATGAAGGCTGAGCCCCGTATTAGCAAATGAAAATACCATAAAATACTTGAAACTGCTTAAATTTTCCTCACTAGATGTTTTTCTAGGTTGTTTGTTGAAAAGCCTATTTCCTTTTGGAGAATTATTAACTGCACAAAAATGAATAGAATTTCTGAATACCAGCAATAGTATTTTTACTTCTCAAATAGAAAATATAATAGTATAAGATATTTCACTTATATGATCAACAAAACCACAAAATATCTTGAAATTCATATGAATAATATAAGCAGCGCCTTTTGGAAAAAATCTTAAAAAGTACTGAAGGACACAAATGAAGACTGAGTAGAATGGAATACAAACTTAAACAGTAAGATATGGAAGAACTGGCAGAAATCAGACTGTCTTAACTGCACCAGGTTTGGATGAAGGAATAGTGAAATAGGAGTTGGCATACACAGCTTGTGGAAGAGCAAAATGGTCCAGCCACTTTGGGAAGAAATTGGTGGTATAGTAATAGAGATAAATTGGAAATAACCAAAATGTCCATTTATGAATAGGGAAATGGATAATTAAACTCTGGCTATATTTATACAATGGATTAAAACAACATTGGGAATTAAAGGTGAATAAACTAGATCTATATGTACCACACGGATTATATCCCAACATATCAGGTTAAGTGAAAAAAATTAAGTTATGTATACAATGCCATTCATGTAAACTAAAACTTACATATATAGTATGTATGAATGTATGTATGTATGTATATGTAGTTAAAGTATAAAAAGGTAGACTGGCTTTCTCTGTTAGGAGTAAAGGAAATGAGAGCAGAGTGGAGAACAGAGGGGTCTAGACCATCAGGTTTGTTTCTTGTATATATCAAGAAATGTGAGCATTAAAAAATATTGGGTGATAGATACACAAGTATTTGTTATATTATTATTCCTATTGAACAGTGTTACAGAACCTTTTCAAATTAGAACACATACATATCTAACCCACTGTAATTCTCTAGAACTTAAAGAATCTGATCTTGTCATTTTCTTCTTTGTGCAGCACCTGATGGATGAAGGTCCTTTGGCAAGGTCTCCTCCAGTGAATTAACAATGTACATGAATATATAAAATAGTATGACTGATTAGCAAGGTTAAAATAAAAAAAATATATACTTAGGTAAGCTAATAGAAAATTAGAAAAGATATTCTTTAAATATTTCAGTAGTCCAAAAGGGACACTCAGATAACATTTTATTGTTTCAATGACAAAGAAATGTCCCCTGTATGACCTCAAAAAAGACAAAACTCAGGTCAGTGTGAGAAGACTGTAGGGAAGAAGATTTTGCATAAGGGCACGCGCGTGCATGCACGCACACACACACACACACACACACACACACAACTTCCTAGTAGTTAATGGTTTCACAGCACCAGAATGCATTTCTTCTTTGTGTCAGTTACCCAACACAACTCTCCCAGGCAGCACTCCTGCATGGTTGTTCAGGTGTCCAATCTTTGCTTTTGTGTTGCTTCCTCACTAACATGCCATGCCCATGGCTATCAGAAAAGGGGAAGGGAAAGCATAAAAGGTCATGCAGACAATTTTCTGTCCATGCCAGAAAATGGCAGCCATCATTCCTTCCATCATTACATTGGCCCAGTCCCAGTCCTGTGACCCCAATTTAACTGCAGACGAGGCTGGGAAATGCAGTCTTCCAGTATGGCCAAGAAGAGGAAAAGGAAACAGGATTCAGACTCTTGGCACTGTCTCTGCCCGACATGCTAAAGCAGAAAAGAGTGTGAAAAGGTAGAGTTTTTCATGTTATTTATTTTATTTTTTATGATGTCCTCTTCACTCCTCTCGTCCAGGGGGAAGATATAATATCAGCTGTAAATTGCTGCCTAGAATAAGTCCCAGTTGTAACAGGAGGATAGAAAGCCAAAGGGATGACATAGTTAGAAAACTTAGAAAAACCTAATATGCTCGAATCAGCAGGACCTGATGGCTTGCCCTGTAGGATACTGAATGAATTTTCAACTTTCATCTTAGGACTATTAGCCAGTGTTTGCCCCCAAATCACAGAGGATTGGAAAAGCCCCTCAGGATAGCAAAAGGGTAAATGAAGTGCCCATCTCTGAGAGAAAGACAGGATGACCCTGGAAATTTCAGAACTGTTAGCTCAACATCAATACCCGGGATGATCTTGGAATAAATCATCAAATAATCAATTGGATAGCACCTGAAAGAACATAAAATACTAAGTAGTAATCAGTAAAGCTTTGTAAAGAGCAAATAGTGCCAGGCCAATTTAATTTCCTTCCATGATTGTGAGAGGCTACATACACCAGGGGAATCGATAGATGGGATCTATCTCAATTTTAGTAAAGATTTTGATTTTTTAAATTAGGCATTGTCTTGGGCACGTTAGAAAAGTATGTTCCTGTCTTCACTTCTGCTAGAGGCTGGAAGGCTTCAGCCCAGGGGGGAGTTATCAATGGCCTGGTATCAATCTAGGGGGACATATTGAGTGCCGTCCCAGAGGTATTGGGGTCAGGATCTATCCTACTCAATAACTATATTGATGGCCTGGATGAAGGAATTAAGACTATGCTCATTAAATTTGCAGCTGGCACTAAATTAGGTGGGGTTGTTATTGCTCTGGAAGACAGAAATAAAATTCAAAATGGCCTCAACTCATTGAGAAAATGGCTCCACAAAACTGGGATAAATTTCAGCAGGGACAAGTGTAAAGTGGTGCAGGTGCCCCCACAGCTCTAGAACAGTGCCTTGGGCATACTTGGCGCTCAGCAAATATCTGCAGTACCTTCCTTGTGGGGTTGTTGCAAGGATCAAAGGAAGTGCTCTGTAAACTGCAAAGTGCCCTATAAATGGGAAGGTCTGCACCAATGCAAGGAAAGTTATTATTAAAGGCAAGGAAATATGTCCTGTGAGGCAACGTTAAAGGAACTCGTGCTGTTTAACCAAGAGAAGAGAAGAATAAGGATGATTTCATGAGTGTAACTGTTTTATGAAGATTTTCACAAAAGACATGATTATTGCTTCTCTATGTTAAGGAAAAATGGGCTTGCATGATGCAAGATGGATATTAGATATGAAAAAGAACCTGTTGTCTAGGTTGGGTCCACCTATGGGAGGTGCCCACAATTCTTTTATCTCACAGACATTAATTACATTTGTTCAATGTCGGCCTTTCTAGTTCACTGGGACTCCCAGAGAATAGGGTCTTTGCAGGTCCCTTTTGTATCCCTGGTATCTAGAACAGGACTTTATAATGGCATATGCACAATAAATATTTGTTGAGTGAGTGAATGTCAGGGGCATAAAATATTGGCTCAGAACTTGGGGTGTCATCATTCTTAGATCTTAAAAAATAGCAGTGATTTATTTATAGAAGATAAAATAATCTCCCAACACTGATTTCACGATTCTATGTATGTAAAAAAGAAGTGGTAATATTTATGATATATTTTCACCCTAGTCTTACCTTTGGTTCTGTAACTACTGATGTATGGGATTATTGGTGGAAAGGGAAAGGAGGCAGAATCTCATGATCTCAGCCCTATCCTCACCTCTTTCCTAGCCATAAAATCCCTACAAAGAAAAAGGGAAGAGGTAAGGAAGCGCTGCTCTTCATGATGGCTTCTTTGCAACATCTGATGTTATCATGAGTGGCTTGGAGCTCTGGGTGTCCTCTTCCCTTCTCAGCTGCTGGATGAGCAAGATGAACTGAGCATGTGCTGAACCATATTTGAAGGCAGGGGTTCTTACTCTAGGGCCCATGCATTGGCCTCTGGTGGGTCAGTGAACCCCCTGTGGCTAAAATATATTTTCCTGTATGTATGAACATGTGCTTTTTTTCCTAGGGAGAGGATCCATCAATTAAGAAAGACTATCCTCAGGTTTTAGGAAAAAGTCAAGTGGCAAGAGGGTTGGATTGTCCTTACCAAGATGGGAGTGATGGCAGAGAAAGTGCTTTGGTACAGTTTGTGGTATAGGGAGTGGCTTCTGCAGGTGGCTATTCAAACATAGAGTAAGGTGGGTGGTCATCTGCCATCTGGGAGGTCTGTCCACTGGCAACAGAATGCCAGCCAGCTAGTAGAAATATAGGCCAGTCCCAGGAGAATGGATGCTGACAAAAGGGTGTGTGTGTCAAGGCTGGGGGTTTGGGGGGCAGGAAGGACCTCAGTCCCAAACTTAGAGATGTGTATAAAATTATTTTATTTTCTAAAATGATGTAATTCTATTAGAACTACCATCCCACTAGGCTAGTAGGAAATAATCACAATTATTTCAGAGCCCCCCCGCCCCCCCCCGCCGCCGAGCCATGACAAGATTCTAGGCATAGAGAGACCCCATGGAGGTTGGTCATATGTCTCCATAAATTGTTGATGAGATGTCCATTGTCCAGTCTAGTCTGGGCAACTAGGCAAAATAACTGGTTAGAATCATGGCATTTATGGGTTGTAGCCATGTGAGGGAGGAGTGGGGGGCTTGATGGGAGAGCCGCAACTCATACAGAGTTGACTTTAAGGCGTTTTGGGGAATGTAGGGACTGGGGTTTGACTTATGAACAACAAAGGAGTTTAGGGAGAACGTGTGAACCCAGCCGTCATTGTGGTCTATGGTTAATCCAAGGTGATGCTGGAACAGCAGGATGTGCTAAGACAGTTGATAGACTTTTATCCTTAGGAAGAATTGGCTTAGGAAATGGGGTGGAAATGAGGGACATTATTAGCCTTCCTGGGAAGGGCTGGGGAGGACGAGGCCAGAGACATGACCACACTAGGAAGGAGCCGTACGGGCCTGACAGGTTTGGTCATCCAACGCATGGTGAGTCTCCCTTGAACTGTGATGCCTCCATCTAGGATGAAAATCATGTGGTTACCTGCCTCAAACATCGCTTCTCTCTTTCCTCCAACTATTGGATAGAAAGATTTCACTTTGCAACACTTTACAATATCAACTGCAAGATTATGTCTTAAGTAGGGAGGCTTTTTGACAGTAAACACAGTAGGGCCAGCTGGCACAACCAATGGTGGCAAAATGCGGAGCCAAAGTGGCAAAAATATTGAGAATAACGATGGTGTCTATAGTGCACCTTGAGCTCCTTGGATAGAGCATTAGTGCTGATTCCCGCTGCCTTCCTCATTATTATATTAAAATAAAGACCAGCTGAATGAAGGGGGAATGAAACATGAGAGACTATGGACTGTGAGAAACAAACTGAGGGCCTCAGAGGGGAGGGAGGCAGGGGAATGGGATAGACCGGTGATGGGTAGTAAGGAGGGCACGTATTGCATGGTGCACTGGGTGTTATACGCAACTAATGAATCATCGAGCCTTACATCGAAAACCGGGGATGTACTGTATGGTGACTAACATAATATAATAAAAAATCATTATATAAAAAAAAACAAAGACCAGCTGAATGAACTTGATGTCTTAAGTCACCTATCCCGTAAAGAACCTAGGAGATCAGACATTAGGGAAGTCTCACGATATCTAGAGTAAGCTAAGTCATGGAAATATTAAGCAATTTGTTTCAAGTCAAATTGTGGCTCCGTCGTGAAGACATGAGGGTCAGTGTTCCCAATTCCCAGCTTCTTCCCTGCATTAAGTATTTAGATGCTACGTCCCTTCCTTCCCACAACCTAATAATGTGTAATAGTTTCTAGTATGCGTTCTCTTTTTTCTTTATTTGCTCTTTTTCCCTTGTTCCTTTTCTCTCAAATACAGTTCCTCTTAGAGTAATATTTATATTTTTAGCTTAACTTTGCAGCTGGGAAAATGGTGACTGAGAGCTTTGGCAATGCCCTTGTCTGAGGCAGGATAAGGGGCAAATGTACCTAGGATTTATTTTCATCCTTAGATGCCCCAATTATATAATATTCAGAGCAGCAGTGTCCTTCGAAAAGTGTCTCCCTTGGAGGCTTCCGCATTTAAAGCGATGTTTCTCTACTTAAAAAATGATTTTACAACCCCCTTCCAACCAGTAAGTATCCCAAATGAAATTTCATTTCCATTTAAATAAACTAGGGTTGGAAATTTTAGGGTGGATCTGTTAGGAGGCCTGGACCCGTGAGGGTAGCTAGGGGGATATTAGTAGAAGGGCAGGGGGAGAGGAAAAGGGAGATTCGTACCCTGATGGTAAATATGATTTGCCATTAAATGGTAAAAATGACTTACAGTAATATATTCCAGTTCCGAGTTTATCTCTCTATTCTCACCAGGGCAATTTCTGAAGGGATTTGTTTTTATCCCTACCGCGTTTAGTCTTGATTTCTCTGTAACAACAACGGCACCAGAGAAGCATCGAAACTTATTCCTGTTTTCTGGGTGCCAGGCACTATTCTCAATGTTTTGCAAGTTGTAGCTTATTTGATATTGCAACAACCTTATGAGGTAGCTATTATTATCGTCCTCATTTCACAGATGATGCAACAGAAGCACAGAAAAGTTAAGTAATTTCTCTAAAGTCACACAGCTAGTGTGAGAGTCAGAAGGGAAAGTTGACTCCAGAGTATTTAATCTTCTCTTTAGGTTGTGTGGCTGTTCTCTTGGTGCCTTTGGGAGCCATCTTGTCTCCTCTTTTTCTCCACACCCTATCTATGCTTAAGTCCTGTTGATTTTTCCTTCACAGCATTTTCTCATATACCCCTTCCTTTCTATTCAGACTAATAAGGTAAGGTCTGTACTACGGTCTTCTGCTCTCTAAGTTCTTCTCCTCTAATCCAGGCAGCATATTTCTGCTTTCTAAGATATTGCTCCCAACATGTCCCTCCTCTGAACACAGATCATAAGTGGTTTCCGTTTCCACATTTACAGAGGAAAATCTCTTTCTTGATATTGCAAATCTTCACCATATGCCATCAACCCAACTCTCTAATCTCATCTCCCATCACCCCTACATGCAGCCTCTGCTTCAGTGAGTCTAGAAATGAATTGAAGCTGCCATGTGCATTCCTGCCTATAACTCAGAAAAATCTGTTCTCCTTCTCATCACCATTTTAGTCTACTTGTTTTTCAAAGCTAAACTGAAGTCTCAACTTCTCTTTAAACTTCCCTTCTCTCAACTACAGTGCTTTTTTTTTTTTTTTATCAACGTGTGGAATTTTTTTCTTGAAATTCTCTTTGCACTGCTGAAACTTGCGGGCTGAGATGAAAAGGAATGCTTGTATGTGAATAGCTCCCTTTTTCGATGTGCTTTATCCCTCTATTTGGAAAAGACAGATGTTAGAGTCATAATATTGAAGATTTAGACAGTAATTCTGTGTTAGTGCTAAAGAGTTTATAAGTCAAAAGAGAATTTCATAATGGTGAACAGGATTGACCCAACTGGATGGGCCCAACTGGAAGATTGTTCTGATTTATTAAACTTTTTCCTTCTAAGGTAGATAAGATAGTTGAGCAAATAGTAACTAGTCACCCTCTCCTCTACCTACATTCTAAGGAGAGAATTAGCTAATATGAGAAAAGTCTGTTTCTGAGGCAATGGGAAAGAACTAGAATGTAAAGCCAGTTCTTCTTTGATGGCTAGACTGGGCCTGGGGGACGTGTTTTAAGTTCTGAGCCTTGGTCATGGGCCAGGGACTCTTGCAGTCAGTGTTTCCCCCGTTATGTCAAGATGATGCCCTGGGACCTGACTTTACTGTCTAGCATCCCCTGAGAAGGGGGAGATGGGGATCTTTGAATTTGAACTTTATGCTTTTTTGTTGTTGTTGTTGTTGTGTTAGCCATCTTTTTAAAGGGATATGGGTGGTCTCTGTCTCTAGATCTCTCTTCCTCTCAGGGTAGAAACAGTGTTAAACTTTTGTACGTATACTACGGTTTTAGCACAATGCTTTGTATGTATACATCGTTTGGTGCTTAATAGTTAAATTTATTGACTATAGTTATATCAATGAATCTTATCTTTTCTCCAGCCAACCCATACTTAACCATTTTCCTGCTCAAAGAACCCTGGCTTCACTTTAGACACTATCCAGCTCCTATTATGGCTTTTTTTTTTTTTTCCTCCAGGCAGTATGTGAACAAAAGCACAGAAAGCCACGTCATCAACATTCAAATGAGAGTGCAAATCCCGATAATTAATAAAGATGTATCGTTGGTAATTACTGAAATACTCACACTGCCAGAAGGGAGACCCAATTCATGAAGATGCCCAGGTCAATGGCAATGCACTAAAACTTTACATGAGAAATTTGGTGAAAGATGTCGTGGAAAAGGAGTTTGACTTTGCAAACATGTTAGGAAGCCATTTGGTTGACTTGGGAGAGTTTTGAAAGGTATATAACTTCAGTGTACAGATTTGACTGAAATAAAGGCTCTGCTTTTACTCTATTTTATTTCATTTCATTTTATTTTGTATTTGTTTGTTTGTTTGTTTATTTATTTATTTATTTATTTATTTATTTATTTATTTATTTAAAGGCTCTGCATTTAAAGGAAGCCCAGTGTGGCTCTATGTAGGACTGTTTTAATTGAACCCACTGAGTAACTGGAAATGAGAAATGTCCAGAGGTGAGCTCCAGAGCCTGGGCCCTCCGTGAGGTGGGCTTGTTTGTGGCAGGCCTTGGTTCGCCACCAGGATGTCTGCTGACCTCAAGATGTACTTTGAGAGGGCGCCTGGGTGGCTCAGTTGATGTTTGCCTTTCATTCCGGTCATCTTCTCAGGGTCCTGGGATCGAGCCCCGCGTCATACTCCCTGCTGACAGAGGGGTCTGCTTCTCCTTCTCCCTCTGCCCCTCCCCTTCATGTGTTCTCTCTCTCTCTCTCTCAAATAAATAAAATCTTAAAAAATGATGTACTTTGAGGTTGGATGTATGTATTCCTTTTTCTTTTTTTTTAAGAGATTTTATTTATTTATTTGAGAGAGAGAGAGTGTGTGTGAGCATGAAGGGGGGAGGGAGAAGCAGACTTCCCGCTGAGCAGGGAGCCTGATACAGGGCTCAATCCCAGGACCCCAGGATCACTACCTGAGCCAAAGGCAGATGCTTAACCAACTGAACCACCCAGGTGCCCGGATGTGTGTATTCCTGTAAAGCATTTTGAAATTTGGAATGAAAATTTTGTTCAAACTTGTCTGCAAAGCTGAGATGAATTTACACATCTGTCATTTCTAGCCAAAAGATTTCTAGTGTGAGTTTGTTCATTACTCCTTAATTTATTTTTTTCATTCATTCATTCATTCATTCATTCATTCATTCATTCATTCATCCAATATGTATAAAGCGTATGTTAAACTCCAAGGCTATAAAAGATGAGTAAGATCAGGCTTCCCTCAAGACTTTTTTACCTAGGAGAGGAAGACACAGTCATTTAAGGAAATGCACTAAAATATTATAGATACTGATAAATGTAGGTATGGGATTCCTGGTGTCCATGAAAGAGAAAGAGGGAGGGAGAGAAAGACTGGCTACTGGGTTGAGGGGATAGTCAGAAGAAAAGTTCAATGAAGAAGAAATGCTTGGGCTGAACTTTAAAAAAAGGTAATTATCAGGGGTGCCTGGGTAGCTCAGTTGGTTAAGCATCTGCCTTGGGCTGGGGTCATGAATCCGGGGTCCTGGGATTGAGCCCCGCATCAGGCTCCCTGCTTAGCGGGAGTCTGATTCTCCTTCTGCTCCTCCCCACACTCCTGCTCTGTTTCCCCTCTCTGTCAAATAAATAAATAAAATGTTTAAAAAATAAAATAAAAATAATTAAAAAAATTAAAAACGTAATTACCAGAGAAATGGATGAGTGGTTGTGTGGCATAGAGGGCAGAAGGGATTCCAGGCAGAGGGTGAAATAAGAGAAGAGGCGAGAAGGTATGACCAGCTTAGCTTTCTTAGGGGCGTCCCTCAGTTTGGTGTGGCTGAGTTGTAGAGAGCAGAGTGGGAGGTGACAAGAGAGGGCAAAGTGGACTCTGAGTTACATCTTGTGTGCTCAGCTCAGCAGTTTGTATGCTGTTTAGACACTACAAGGTGTTCTGTTTGTTTTTTAGAACTAACTCACAGGTTTTATACACATTTTACCAGTTGGTCCACTAATATCCTCTTTCTGTACTAGGATTGTGTTCAGGACCCTGCGTGGCATTTAGTTGTCACAGCTTCATACTTCCCTCCAACTGTGAGAGTTTCTCAGTCTTCATGACCTTGATACTCTTGAAGAGTGTGGGCCAGGTGTTTGCAGAATATTCTTGATTTGGGTTCATCTGGTACTTTCTCATGATTAGACCGGGATTATGGATTTTGGGGAAGAATAGCGTAGAGGTGAAGTGCTTTCTCCGTGCATCACATCAAGGGATACATGAGATCAGCATGACTTATGACTGGTGATGTTGACCTTGACCACTTGGTAAAGGGGTATCTGTTAGATGACTCCATTGAAATATTACTATTTTTCCCTTTTCATTTGTTATAGAATGAATGTTCATGTCCCCAGAATTCATTATGTTGACCTCCTCACCCCCAGTGTGGTGGTATTAGGAGATGGGGCCTTTGGGAGGTGATTAGGTCAAGAGGATAGAGACTCCATGAAGGAAATTGTGTCCTTAAAAAAGAGACCCCAGAGAGCTCTCTTGCCGATTCTGTTACATGAGGACATAGTGAGAACACAGCCGTCTGTGGACCCGGAAGTGGGCTCTCACCAGGCACCGAAACTGCTTGGCACTATGATCTTAGACTTCCAGCCTCTAGAATGGTGAGAAGTAAGACCCTCTTGTTTATAATCCACCTAATCTATAATATCCTGTTATAGCAGCCCAAACCGACTAAGCCACCATTCTTCAGAAGTGACTAAGTCCAGCTGCACTCACAGGGAGGGGAACTAAGCTGTACTTCCTGGAGAGAGGAGTATCAAAGAATTTATGGACATACGTTAAAACCACCACAGTAATTAAGAAATATTATGGAGAAGATAATTTAAGGCTACACAAAATCTTGTTTCTCCTTAATGTTTCACCTTCTAATTTTAATATTCATTGGAGGATCTTGCCTGCAGCAACAATTACTATGGTGTTCTAATGGTGATTTTCTATTTCTCTCATTTCTTTTACATTTATTATTTGGAAATTCTTCTGTAAGGAAGATTTATTTGTCCCTTCTCCCCCATTTACTTATTTATTCAGCCATATATTTATATTTATATTTGTATTTATAATTTCAGTAATTTTTTGGTCATAACCAATACTATAGTTATTTTTAAATTTAATTTAATTTAATTGTATTTTTATTAACATATAATGTATTATTTGTTTCAGAGGTACAGGTCTGTGATCTATCAGTCTTAAACAATTCACAGAGCTCACCATAGCACATACCTTCCCCAGTGTCCACCACCCATCTACCCCAACCCTCCCACCCCCCTCTGCTCCAGCAACCCTCAGTTTGTTTCCTGAGATTAAGAGTGTCTTATGGTTTGTCTCCCTCTCTGGTTTCATCTTGTTCATTTTTTCTCTCTTCCTCCATGATCCTCTGCCTTGTATCTCAAATTGCACATATCAGTGAGATCATATGATAATTGTCTTTCTCTGATTGACTTATTTCGCTTAGCATAATACCCTCTAGTTCCATCCCTGTCATTGCAAATGGCAAGATTTCATTTTTTGATGGCTGCATAATATTCCATTGTGTATATATACCACATCTTCTTTATCGATTCACCTGTCGATGGACATCTAGGCTCTTTCCATAATTTGGCTATTGTGGACATTGCTGCTATAAACATTGGGGTGCACGTGCCCCTTTGGATCACTACATTTTTATCTTTGGGGTTAATACCCAGTAGTGCAATTGGTGGGTCATAGGGTAGCTCTATTTTCAACTTTTTGAGGAATCTCCATACTGTTCTCCAGACTGGCTGCACCAGTTTGCATTCCCACCAATAGCGTAGGAGGGTACTCCTTTATTCACATCCTTGCCAACATCTGTCGTTTTCTGACTTGTTAATTTCAGCCATTCTGACTGGTACGAGGTGGTATCTCATTGTGGTTTTGATTTGTATTTCCCTGATGCCGAGTGATGTTGAACACTTTTTCATGTGTCTGTTGGCCATTTGAATGTCTTCTTTGCAGAAATGTCTGTTCATGTCTTCTGCCCAATTTCTTGATTGGATTATTTGTTCTTTGGATGTTGAGTTTGATAAGTTCTTTATAGATTTTGGATATTTGCCCTTTATCTGATACATCATTTGCAAATATCTTCTCCCATTCTTTCGGTTGTCCTTTGGTTTTGTTGACTGTTTCCTTTGTTGTGCAAAAGCTTTTTATCTTGATGAAGTCCCAGTGGTTCATTTTTGCCCTTGCTTCCCTTGCCTTTGGCGATGTGTCTAGGAAGAAGTTGCTATGGCTGAGGTCGAAAACGTTGCTGCCTCTGTTCTCCTCGAGGATTTTGATGGATTCCTGTCTCACATGTAGGTCTTTCATCCATTTTGAGTGTTTCTGTGTGTGGTGTAAGGAAGTGGTCCAGTTTTATCTGCATGTAGTTGTCCAATTTTCCCAACACCATTTGTTGAGGAGACTGCCTTTTTTCCATCGACATTCTTTCCTGCTTTGTCAAAGATTAGTTGGCCATTAAGTTGAAGGTCCATTTCTGGACTCTCTATTCTGTTCCACTGATCTATGTGTCTATTTTTGTGCCAGTACCATACTGTCTTGATGATTACAGCTTTGTAATAGATCTTGAAGTCCAAATTGTGATGCTGCAGCTTTGCTTTTCTTTTTCAACATTCCCTTGGCTATTCAGGGTCTTTTCTGGTTCCATACAAATTTTAGGATTATTTGTTTCATTTTTGTGAAAAAAGTTGATGGTACTTTGATATGGATTGCATTAAATGTGTAGATTGCTCTAGGTAGCATAGACATTTTCACAATATTTGTTCTTCCAATCCATGAGCATGGAATGTTTTTCCATTTCTTTGTGTCTTCCTCAATTTCTTTCATGAGTATTCTATAGTTTTCTGAGTACAGATTCTTTGCCTCTTTGGTTAGATTTATTCCTAGGTATCTTATGGTTTTGGGTGCAATTGTAAATGGGATCGACTCTTTAATTTCTCTTTCTTCTGTCTTGTTGTTAGTGTATAGAAATGCAACTGATTTCTGTGCATTGATTTTATATCCTGCCAATTTACTGAACATCCCTGACATGTTCCTGACCTTAGGGGAAAAGCTCTCAGTTTTTCCCCATTGAGAATGATATTCGCTGTGGGTTTTTCCTAGATGACTTTTATGATATTGAGGTAGGTACCCTCCATCCCTCCACTGTGAAAAGTTTTAATCAAGAAAGGATGCTGCTTTTTTGTCAAATGCTTTTTCTGCATCTATTGAGAGTATCATATGGTTCTTGTTCTTTCTTTTAATGTAGTGTATCACATTGATTGATTTGTGGATGTTGAACCAACCTTGCAGCCCAGGAGTAAATCCCACTTGGTCGTGGTGGATAATCCTTTTAATGTACTGTTGGATCCTATTGGCTAATATTTTGGTGAGAATTTTCAGGGATATTGGTGTGTAATTCTCCTTTTTGGTGGGGTCTTTGTCTGATTTTGGGATCAAGGTAATGCTGGCCTCATGAAATGAGTTTGGAAGTTTTCCTTCCATTTCTACTTTTTGGAACAGTTTCAGAAGAATAGGTATTGATTCTTTAAATGTGTGGTAGAATTCCCCTGGGAAGCCATCTGGCCCTGGACTCTTGTTTGTTGGGAGATTTTTTATTACTGCTTCAATTTCCTTGCTGGTTATGGGTCTGCTCAGGTTTTCTATTTCTTCCTGGTTCAGTTTTGGTAGTTTATACGTCTCTAGGAATTCATCCATTTCTTCCAGATTGTCTAATTTTTTGTCATATAAGTTCCTCATAATATGTTCTTATAATTGTTTGTATTTCTTTGGTGTTGATTGTGATGTCTCCTCTTTGAATCATGATTTTATTTATTTGGGTCCTTTCTCTTTTCTTTTTGATAAGTCTGGCCAGGGGTTTATCAATCTTATTAATTCTTTCAAAGAACCAGTCCTAGTTTCATTGATCTGTTCTACTGTTCTTTTGGTTTCTGTTTCATTGATTTCTGCTCTGATCTTTATTATTTCTCTTCTTCTGGGGTTAGGCTTTATTTGCTGTTCTTTCTCCAGTTCCTTTAGGTCTAGGGTTAGGTTTTGTATTTGAGACTTTTCTTGTTTCTTGAGAAAGGCTTATATTGCTAAATACTTCCCTCTTAGGACTGCCTTTGCTGCATCCCAAATATTTTGAACAGTTGTGTTTTCATTTTCATTTGTTTCCATGAATTTTTAAAATTCTTCTTCAATTTCCTGGTTGACCCCTTCATTCTTTAGCAGGATGCTCTTTAGCCTCCATGTGTTTGGGTTCTTTCCAACTTCCATCTTGTGATTGAGTTTGAGTTTCAAAGCATTGTGGCCTGAAAATATGCAGGGAATGATCCCAGTCTTTTGGTACTGGTTGAGACCTGATTTGTGACCCAGGATGTGATCTATTCTGGAGAATGTTCCATGTGCGCTGGAGAAGAATGTCTATTCTGTTGCTTTGGGATGGAATGTTCTGAATATATCTATGAAGTCCATCTGGTCAAGTGTGTCATTAAAAGCCCTTATTTCCTTGTTGATCTTTTTTTTTTTTTTAAGATTTTAATTATTTATTTGACAGAGAGAGACAGCCAGCGAGAGAGGGAACACAAGCAGGGGGAGTGGGAGAGGAAGAAGCAGGCTCATAGCGGAGGAGCCTGATGTGGGGCTCGATCCCATAACGCCGGGATCACGCCCTGAGCTGAAGGCAGATGCTTAACCACTGCGCTACCCAGGCGCCCCCCTTGTTGATCTTTTGCTTAGATGATCTGTCTACTTCATTGAGGGTGGTGGTAAAGTCCCCTTCTATTATTTTATTATTGTCAATGTGTTTCTTTGATTTTGTTATTAATTAGCTTATATAACTGGCAGCTTCAGTGTTAGGGGCATAAATATTTACAATTGTTACATCTTCTTGTTGGATAGACCCTTTAAGTATGACATAGTGTCCTTCTTCATCTCTTATTATAGTCTTTGGTTTAAAATCTAATTTTTCTGATATAAAGATTGCCACTCCAGCTTTCTTTTGATGTCCATTAGTATGGTAAATGGTTTTCCACCCCCTCACTTTAAATCTGGTTGTGTCTTTGAGTCTAAAATGAGTCTCTTGCAGAGGGCATATCGATGGGTCTTATTTATTTATTTATTTTTATCCAGTCTGATACCTTGTGTCTTTTGATTGGGGCATTTAGCCCATTTACATCAGGGTAACTATTGAAAGATATGAATTTAGTACCATTGTATTGCCTGTAAGGTGACTGTTACTGTATGTTGTCTCTATTCCTTTCTGGTCTATGTTACTTTTAGGCTCTCTCTTTGCTTAGAGGACCCCTTTCAATATTTCTTGTAGGGCTGGTTTGGTGGTTGCAAATTCTTTTAGTTTCTGTTTGTCCTGGAAGCTTTTTATCTCTCTCTCTCTCTCTCTCTCTCTCTCTCTCTCTCTCTCTATATATATATATATATATATATGTATATATTTTAAAGATTTTATTTATTTATTTGGGAGTGTGACAGCCAGTGAGAGAGGGAATATAAGCAGGGGGAGTGGGAGAGGAAAAAGCAGGCTCCCAGCAGAGCAGGGAGCCCTATGCAGGACTCAGTTCCAGGACCTTGGGATTACACTCTGAGCCGAAGGCAGACACTTAACAACTGAGCCACCCAGGCACCCCCTCCTTCTATTTTCAGTGACAGCCTAGCTGGATATAGTATTCTTGGCTGCATATTTTTCTTGTTTAGCACCCTGAATATGTCATGCCAAGCCTCTCTGGCCTGTCAGGTCTCTGTGGATAGGTCTGCTGCCAATCTAATGTTTCTACTGTGATAGGTTACAGATGTCTTGTCTCGAGCTGCTTTCAGGATTTTCTCTTTGTCTCTGAGATTTGTAAGTTTTACTATTAGATGTCAGGGTGTTGACCTATTTTTATTGATTTTGAGGGGGGTTCTCTGTGCCTTCTGGATTTTGATGCTTGTTTCCTTCCTTTATATTTATATTTATATTTATACTTATTATTTCAGTAACTTTTTGGTCATAACCAATACTATTGTTATTTTTTTTTTCTTTAATTATTCTAGCTTTGACCATTGGGAACACTTTCAGGTCATCTCCTCTCTTGTTTTGACATGTCCCCATCATTGTGAGTGTGTGTCTCTGTGTGTGTTTTGAGCACATCCATGCTTTCTGGTTTACAGGATGCTCCAGATTCTACTGTATCTTACCTTATATTGTATCCTGTCTCAGCTCTAGAATCAGCCATTCTCCAAAGACGCTTGGTTTCTTTGATTGAAGAATGGTATTTAGAAACCAATATCTGGGCAGTAAGCATGCTTGCTGGTGCCACGTCACTGCTTCTAAGTTTATAAGCAGAGAGATGCCACAAGTATAGTTATAGTGTGCCCTAATGGGCAATTGGTAAAGAGTAGCACAGGGACCAGGAAGATGAGTGAGGACGTCATGCCAGTTTCCTAGTGAGAAAGGAGAAGTTTCTGAACCTCAGAAGTGGTGGCGTTGACGGAAAAGAGGGTGAAGAATTTTGTGGATTATCTAGACATTGGTCTCCAGCGGACCTAGCCTGAGTTCTTCTCTGCTACTTGCTGGCTTTGTACCTTTGTACAAGCCATTTCACATCTCTTGGCCTTGTTTCCTCATCTAGAAAAAGAGGCTAATAATACCTGTTGAGGAATCAATTGAAACAAAATGTGAAAGTCACTGGTGATGCCAAAGCACTGTCCCAATGTGAGAATTAAAGTTCGTTGGTAAATACTGTTCAGCTTTTCCCTTCGTTCTTTTGGTAGCAAAGGATCCAGCACTGCAGAGAGGCAAGGAAGCATGGGATCAGCCATCAATGGGCAGGAGAAAGAGACAGACACACAGCCAGTCTGGGTGCTAGGGACTGGATGCTTGTGTCCTCCCCAAATTCATGTGTTGGCTTACGCAAGCGGACTATATCTGGAGACAGAGTCTTGAGGAGGTACTTAAAGTTACTTAGGTCATAAAAGGGGGGCCCTGATCTGATAGAATTGTGGTTTTATAAGAGGAAGAGAGAGAGCGAACTCTCTGACACGTGAGGACACAGTGAGAAAACACTGTCTATAAGCTGGAGAGTCCTCACCAGGAACTGAATTGGCTGCCACCCTGATCTGGAACTTCCAGCCTCCATAGCTGTGAGAAAATAAATTTCTGTTGTTTAAACTACCCAGTCTATGGTATTTTGTTATGGACGCATGAGCTGACTGATAAACTGCTCATAAAGGAGAAATCTACGGGCTATGCAGGAGCTGAGCAAAGTCACAGAGCATACTTAAGACCAGTGAGCAGCAGAGACCAGTAACTGAGGATACTACCCCCCACCTTCTCCATTGTTCCTGTGGGCAGGGTTTCCCCAAGCTGGGCTGGCCTGAGGCTGGGAAATGACTGAGAACACCTGGCTGGAGTGGGAGCAAGAAGGCATCTCCTGACGGTACTGCCGGCTTTAGCAAGACACCACGAGGCTATAGAAGAATGTTTACCGGGAATGTCTGATTCCTTTGGGGCAAATAAAGTCAGTTAGTGTGTTTCCCATTTCCTCTCCAAATTCTGATTTGTAGTCTGAAAATGACTTTATTTTTTTTATTTGTGCTTTACACTCTGTAGAAAACATAGCAGCGTGCCCCAGCCAACCCCACGTGGAGGGCAGAGACAGTGTTACCTTTGCTGTAAATGGTCTTGTTGTTAGCCAGCCAAGCACCCACTCGAAGACCTGAGAAGTCTCATATTTGGGTTTTTCATGATATATTCCAAATCATTTTGAAGCCCTGAAGAGGAGCTAGAGATTTGGGTGGCTCTTCTGCTCTGTTCCACTGCCTTTGCTTCCAGCTGTGTGCCTCACTGGGCTGGGCCCTGGTCCAGCAGTCTGGTCGTAGGCAGAGGAAGCTCTTTCTCACTGGACCCTCTCTTTCTTCTCCGTCATCCCTCCCACAGCCCTCTCCTGCCCTCACCTCCTCCTTGGTTTGCCACCTCCAGAGTCTCACTTCTTCCTGTGCTGGTGGTCAGTCCTCCTGCACTCTCTGGCTCCTTGCTCCCTCTCAGGAGGCCGAGGGTGGAGTGGGAGGAGAGGAGAGAGTGAAAGGTGCCTTCACAGAGTTAGGTTGAAGTATCTGCAAAATAATGAAATCCTCTCTGGACCTAGGCTAACAACCCTGTGCGGAACTAGGCTGAAAAGGTCTTTCTCTCTCTCCCTTAGTCATTTTAGTTCAGGATGTGCAAATCCTCGGAGGAAGTAGGAGGAAGGAAAAAATACATGATTTTTCAAGAATAATGTAATACTTAATATTTGAGTATGTTCAATGGTCTAAGCATTTTCCATGCATTGTATAGTCTCAAAAATCCCATTATGTAGGCACCATTATTATCCCCATCTTACCCATGGGGAAACTGAGGCTCAGAGAGGTGAAATCACTTATTCATGTTCTCACAGCTAGTAAGTGTTGGAGCAAGGTTTCAAATTCAGGTCAGCCTGACTCCAGAGCCCAACTTCTAACTATTAGACGATGCCTCTATACGAAGTTACAGAATTGAATCACCTATGGTAATATATATAGTGAAGTACCTTTACTAGGATGGGTATGTGCCCCTGATACTGGAAATGTCTGAGAAAATTGGGGATAGGTAGGGATGAAAGAACACATATGCACCAGAGTAAGAGGCAAATGACCATAAGTGACAGACCCACTGCATGGCTGGACACAGAGCTCGCCGTGGTGTGGAGGCCCAGGACCCCATCTCCCGCATGGCTGGCCATGGTTCTTAAGCTTACTGCCTTTCCTTAAACTGCCTAAATCCACCTAGCAACTATTTTCCCACAGCAGCTCCTTAAGTTCAGCTCTCCAATATAATCTGTCTTCTGCATAATCTAGGACCTTCTTTGACATTGCATGATTTGCTGGGTTTGTAATCTGAAAGTTATCTGGGGGAAATTTCCTGTAAGTGGGCCACTGTGGACACTTAGAGACTAAGGTCTAACAATTCCATGCTCACCTACCACAGGCTTCCCACAAGTCCAAGTCAATTTGGACCACTTGGTTCTTTAACCCAAATATCTAGTTGTCCCATTTTCATTGCTGCACTAGAAATAGCTCACAGATGTCATAAGTTCTTTTGATATATGGTAGAATGTTATTCTTCCACTTTGTTTTCTTCCTATGACCCGGTAGAGGAATGATTTGTTTTGACGTTTTGGTCATATGGAGGATATATCAGACTTTGCATTTGTCATAAGCAGAAAACGTTGTCTGTGTAGGAGAAAACCAAAAGGTTTGAGATATTTATATTGTACAAACCTCATTTTTCAGTTACCTATTGCTGCACAACAAAACAACCCAAAACTTATTGCCTTAAAAATAATTTCATATCACCTTTCCAAGTTCTGTGGGTTGCCTAGGCTCAGCTGAAGGCTCTTGCCTGGGGTGTCTCATGTGATTGAAGACAGGTACAGTGGAGGCTGGGGTCATTTGGAGGCTTGACCGGACCAGATACCCAAATGATTTCTTCTCTCTCTCTGTTTGCCACCTCAGTGAGAAGGGCTGGCCGGGCCTCTTTCTTTCTTTCCATGGGACCTCTCCTTAGCATGGCACGCTCAGGGTTCCACAGTGGATAGCTTCTCCGAGAGCAAAAGCCACAAGATTTCTCATGACCTAATAACTTTGGGTCACACCAAGTGACTTCTTCCATGTTTTGTATTGGTCACACATTCACTGTGGAAGGGGACAATGCAAGGTCAGGAGGTATGATTCACCAGGGAGGGGGCATCTTGAAAGAGTAGTTATCTTAATCTGCACGCTACCTCCAATAGTTAATGTAATTTCACATGCAGAATACACTCACTCTTCACTGCAAGACACTCTCCCTTCCCCCTGCCCCCACCGTGCCTTGCAAAATCTTATTTCGTTTTGGCATTACGCTCAGTGTTCTGTTTATCAGAGCACTTTAACTTGTTAACAAAGCACTTTAAAACTTCTGGCTTAGAATAACTGCCATTTTATTATATTAATTCTGGGCTCTTCTGGAAGGTTCTTCTGCTCCTGGGAGGTTCTCCTACTCCCGTGAAGTTGGCTCAGGCTGTATTCATCCATGGCTTGGCTGGGCTGGAAGGTCCACGACAGCTTCTTATGCAGCTGGCAGCTGGTACTTGCAGTCCAGGTTGTTAGCATAGAATGATAAACACCTGCAGACTTGGACCACTCCTGGGGGAGTTCACAACTGGTTCAGACCTCTACCTGTACCAGGGTCAGGCTAATCTCAGCCAGTGGAACATGGGACCCCCATGAGGTTTCCTCTGGGCTGACATGAGTTCAGGGCCCCAGGGCTCCCAGGAAACTGAAAGGGTGAGTACTTCCAGGAGCCACCTCACACCTCCCAGGAGGTTGGTGGAAACTAGTGCTTCTCATGTCAGGCTCCTGCCTCATCCATTACTTCCAACTCTGACTAGCTTCTTTGGTAACCACTGTTGGGTGTATTTTCTCCCTTTCTAGCATATGCTCCCCACCCTCCATTCCTGATGACTGGCAGTCAACAGATGTGAAGGACTCTGCCCCAGAAGGCAAAGTCACTAATGCCGAGCCTGTGCCCTCCTTGACTGCCTCTCTTGCCAGAGCTGCCCAGGCCCATTCAGCCTCTCTATTTGTATCTTGGTGACCCTCTTATGCCAGTCCCGGACACACACACAGAGTTACCCTGGAGGGAACCATGTTGTGGTGAGAACACAAAACGAAACTGGAAATCACCCTGCACCCTAAGGAGCTGATTGTCACACAGGGAAGAAGAGACGACTTTGCGAGTCATCAGACTATATTGTAGAAACGACGTGAGGCTGTAGGAAAGGTGCAAACTGGAGGAGGTCAGAGGACAGAGAACTTCTGCTTCTGTTTTCTGTCTCTGATTGTCCTCCTGGCTCTGGACAAATGGTTACATTTCACACTCCAATTTCCCGTAAATCTAATGAGGAAAACATACCTTCTTTGACACGTCGTACTGGGAGCAGTGAGAGTCAGTGACAAGGTAGCCATAAAGGCTTTGGGATTTTTATTTTCCAGGAGTCCAAACACATCTTTAACCTCACAGCACGTGGAACGGGGGGCGGGTGGAGTGGTTTAGAGCTGCGTGTGTGTGCGCGCGCGCGCGTGTGTGTGTGTGTGCATGCACGTGCGTATGTGTGACTGCCATGCTCCAAATGAGGCCTCAGGGTAATAAGCAGAAGGCCTGCTGGGACCACCAATTTCTTTTTCCCATCTGTGATGGCTGGGGCCCCGTGCTTCACACTGGGAAGGGTATCAGCAAACTCTCCTCTGTCTTGTGGTGCGGCCGCCTTTAATTCATATTTGCATGTGTTGTGAGACTAGCCAGGCAGCTGAACGACTACCCAGGAGTGGAGCTTGTGATGATGTAGAGAAATGAAATCACTGTTTAATGAGAATCGGTGAGATAAGGTCCACAGATGGACCATTCGGAGGACTGTGTTTGAACCACAGTATTCCATTCATTTTATAATATACCTTACTGTGGGCTTAAATTGCATTCTTGGAAAATTTAGCTCAGCACGACTAGTTGTTTTTAGAATAGCATCACTAACGTAATGTTGTGTTCAATAAGCCTGTTGCATAAAAGGTTATCATGTAATTTTTATCATTATAAGTCTCCAGTGCTTCTAGAACTTACCTTCAAAAATATTGCAACATGATATTTTTGATGCACTTGTGTTTCTAAGAGAGTTCTAAAAAGCCGTGGCTACAAATCCTATGCTTCAGTTTACCTTTTGGAACATTGCTTCCTGGCTTTTACAGAAGTTCCTTTTATAAATCAACTTCTAAAGGAATATGCTCATGGTATTTTTCCTATAGTGTTTAATCTTTGACTAATGTTTTAATTGTAGGTTTCTTTCTATTTTTATTTTTGTCCAATATAGTATGTTGGACTAGACATAGCATTTGGAGATAGACAAACTAGAGTCTGAATTCCAACTCTTGTCAATACTAGCCATGAGCATGGGCAAGTTACCTAATGTTTTGAAGTGAATATTTTTATGGAGTCGAAAGGATTTGAGATGAAGCAGGTACAAAACACTTAGGACATAGCCTATCACATGGAAAAAACTCAGTGTCAGTTCTAGCTGTTATTATTGTCAACATAAGAGCGATAAAATCTCTGGTTTAGACCCTCTGGCCTAACTATAACTAGATTTTTCTGTGACAATTTCACCTGACCTTGTTTTGTCTGTATCTATAGAGTTACTGTTCTGTTCAGAAGGCTCATTATGCACAACTAATTTCAGGTCAGGTCCATGAGTTCCTGGGCAGTGGGAAACTAAGAAATGAATTAAGCCTATGTTTCACAAGAGATTTCTATATGTGTGTTTACATAAATGTAATTTTCAACAACGAAAAGTAGCTTGTCATGAATAGTTCGTTTTGTGAGATAAAATGATAGGAAAACAATAAATGGGATTTAAAAGTGCAATTCTGTGTAACACAAATCCTCATTAAATTACATGAGATCTTGTGGCTATCTCTGTGTTGCTCGCAAGAAGACTATTGGAGCACAAAATCACTGGCCACAATGTGGGATATGCTATGGGAGCAAATCGTTGGGAAGGAAAGGACAAGCTTTCTAGGAATTTCAAATCACAGAGAATTTAGGCTAAAGGAATTTGTCTTGGTGTTTTCTCTGAATAGGCTTAGAATTTGATACTGGACTAAAAAATTGGTTGAGGGAGGGAGTGGTTCTTCAGAATGTAGCTTTTCCAGGCTCCCTCTTGCTTTGTTTTTGCCTGGGGCATTGTTTTTTGTTTGCCAAGACCAGCCGCTTCCTTGCTGGCCAGGTTCTGCTCAGCGGCCCAGGGCTGCTTCTGTGATGTGGGGGAATTCGCCCCTCTGAGGTTGGACGGGGCAGCTGTGTGTCCCCAGGCTGGGCGAGGAGGATGAGCTGCCTCGAGGCCTGGCTGGATGCGTTCTCGCCGCAGTCCTTACACCGTGATCTCTTCTCGGCTCTTCCACAAATGTGACCTCTGCCAGCCGCGCCTGAGCTCCTCGGCTCCGCTGCCTCTGGGAGCCAGGCCTGGAGACAAAGGAGCTGGCTCAGCGTTAGATGCCAGCTCTTTTTTTCCGCATGGTCTCTGGGAACAGTTACTAATCATATCAGACCCTGAAACAATTTAAGCCTTTCCTATCTGCTAAGCATGAGATCTGTCGCTGGCACACAAACAAATCCCAAACTACCTCCACACAACAACACACACATTTTTACATTTTAGCCTAAAACGTACCATTAATCAACCATCAACAAGTCTCCATTCATATAGTAAGTGCTGTGCTAAGGGACGTGGGGGAGACAGCCCTGGTCCCAAAGAGTTGGTCAGATCATTATGGGGAAACCTTGTCCCCCACCCCACGTGAATGGTCCCCTTTTGTCACAGAAACGTTGTTATGGGGCGAACTGTGCTACCCCAAATTCAGATGTTGAAGTTCCAGTGACCATTCTGACACCCCAGAATGTGACCTTATTTGGCAATAGAGTCCTTGCACATGTGATTCGTTAAGATGAGGTTATGTGGAAGAGGGTGGGCCCCTGATCCAATATGACTGGCATCCTTATAAAAGGGGAAATTTAGAAACAGACACACACACAGGGAGAATGTCATGTGAAGATTGGAGTTCTATTGCCACAGGCCAAGAAACTACCAGAAGCTGGGAGAGAGTCCAGGAACGGCTCCTTCCAGAGAACCTCAGAGGGAGCCATGACACTTCTGACACCTTGATTTCAGACTCCCGGCCTCAGAATTGTGAGACGATAAATTTCTGTTGTTTAAGCCACCTAGTCTGTGGTCCTTTATTATGGCAGCCCTAGCAAACCAATATAAATGTGAAACACATGTCCACGCATTTTTATTCGGGAAAATGTCAACTCACCATTGACTCGAATGCACGGTCTTGGCCGACTCTTCCTCATTCTGCCAACACAGCTCAGATGTCACTCACTCGGGACTGCCTTATCTGAAGAGGCCCCTGGGCCCTCTAGCCTGGTGCCCTGTTTTGTTCCTAGGTAGACTTGTCACTGCCTGACATGACTTCCTTTACTTTTTTGTTGATTTTTTATTATCTGTTTCCCACACCAGAACTCAAGCTCCTGGAGGTCAGTGCTCCTCTTTGTTTTGTTTAGTGCTTGGCACATAGTAGGTGTTTGAAAAATATTTGTTGTGAGAAGAAATAAATGAGAAAGCAATATTTAATTTGGGAATGGAAGTTTTTGTGTGTAGTCAGGGCTATGCTTCTGGACACTGTTGATTTGCTTTCTTTTTTTTCCCCTCCTTTTTTCCCTCCCTCCCTCCCTCCCTCCCTCCCTCCCTCTCTCTCTCTGTCTTACTCTCTTAGGCTTGAGAGAAAGTATTTGGACTCACTGCATGAACACATACAACATGGGCCTGAGATGTTCTTGTCCCGCTGTGGATAAGCATGGTTTTGTTTGGTTTTGTGTTCTGCTTTGGCTCTGAGCTGCAGAGGACAGTCAGTTAGTTCTCAGTCCTGCTCGGCCACCTCCCCTGGGAAAAAAGGCAGTTGGAAGGAGCTAGACCCGTACTTGAGACTGAGCATGATGGCCTCCAACACTGGAGGGCTCCGGCCCCCTCATCAAGGTCCTCAGAGGAGGATGTCTTCTCCACCTCCACATTCAAGAAGAAGAAGCTATGTAGGCCCAGGAGGGAGGGACCCATGTGTGGGTGTTTCTAAGCCGTCTTGAGACATCAGAAAGAAGTAGGGGAGGTGGTGGTTTGTGAAGGCCCTGCTTCCTGCCTTTAAACCCCAGTCAAACGTGAGAGAGACTCAGAAACATAATTTGGTCATGGGATGATAATGTGGCTGTGTTTGTGCTCACCAGCTAGAGAAATACAGGAAGATTGGTCTGAGGTGATAGGCAGTGGGTGGAGGAGGCCACTGAGGAAATGCCTCAGATAAATATTTCTGGGATAAATTCCTTAACCTGGAGGGTGACGGAGCAAATAGAGAGGAAAGAATTGACATAATTGTTGACAATGTATTTGGTGGCCGATTAAATGTTATCTTCACTTATGTATGATTTATACTTCACCTATGTCCAAAAAGGATTTGAGGGGGATGACTCATCGGAGGTGAGGAATGAGTTGGGAATGATCCTGAATTCTCAGGCCCGCGTGGTGAGGAAAAGAAGCTATCCCTATCTGAGGCAGGAAGGGCTGGGAGGAGAAAATACTTGTGAGCAGACAGTGATGTGTTAAGTGTTGGATTAGTCACTCTCGAGGTGATGAAGGGACCTTCAAACAGAAGAGTCCATTTAACTATTATAAACATATTACTCAGAGAATTCCGATCTTTGATAGGTAGGGTGTCTGAAAAAAACAAATCTATGTGATTAGTCCATAAAATATGAACTCCTTAATTTGCAGCTGTAGCCATTGTTTTTTTTACTGCTTTGGAGTGTAATGCCTTTGCTCCACGTGAGTTGTAATTTTGATTATCACACGTGTACCCAGGCGAATGCACGCATACACACACATACACACACACACACACACAAACACTCATACGCGCACACACACACACACACACACACACACCCCAAGAAACCTGTTTTCTGCAGTTGCATCCCAGGATCTTGAAATTATACCAAGTTACTGGAAGCTTTGCTTTCCTGTGTCCTGGGAGAGCCTTTTGGTCTTCTGTCTTGGCTCCACGCGGTCACCCCAGTTCATTCCTGGATAGGAGTTTCCGCATGTCCTCTCGTGATCTCTCCCTCGTTTCCTGAGTGGTGGGAATGGACTCCAGCGGTCTTAACTTTTTTGCTGTGACGGATTGCTACACTGGAGAACCCATTCAAGTAACTTCTCTTCTGCCTGCCTTCATCTCAGAGAAGCTTTTAGTGATCTCCTTGGAAAACCACATGAAACAATGTGCAGTAGCTAGGGGTCCCACTCAGCAAATGAGCACCACGTTAAGGACTTAGAGAAGCAAAATAAAGAGGTTACAGCCGTGAGAAGTTTCCAAGGTTGCTGATGTGTGAAAGTGTCTAATTGGCAAGCATACCCTCCTTAGAAGACTCAGAAAAGGAAAGGCATCGTTTGTTACTTCTAGAACTGATTTCTCACATAGACTCCAGGACAAGGTTTTATTTTTATTTTCTACACATGTGTGTTAAAACTCAGAATTACTTAACTTCACCAATGCTTAAACTGTCTTCGCTTCAACTAGGTCCAGGAGAAAGGTATTTTTTATTTTTGTTTCTAAGTCTTTACAAACATGAATAATTAAAAAAAATGCACATGTAAAACACTGAAACAAATGGGATATAGATGAATGAGTAAAATCTGTTAAATTCTCTCGCTCTGAAGCCCGTTCCTCTTGGGGGTAGCCAGTGAACCATCCCATATGTAGCTCTTTGTGCCTTTTTTTGTATACTTAAATGAATACCTGGAATGCTCTGCCCCCAGGTGGTCACATGGCTGTCTCTTCTAGTTCAGATGCCATTTTCTCAGGGAGGTCTTTTCTGATGATGCAATTTAAATGAGCCATGCCCCACCCCGTGGTATATAGCACCCTTTTGGTTTTCTTCATCTCATTTGTTGCCATTGGTAATAGGCAAAATAATGCCCCTTTCCCCTCCAAAGATGTCCATACCCTAAACCTGTGAATATATTACTTTGCCTGGCAAAGAGGACTAAATGCGATGTGATTCAAGGTACAGACCTTGAGATAGGGAGATCCTCCTGAATTATGTTTGGGGGATGCAGTCTAATTCCATAAGGCCTTAAGAGTGAAGGCTGGGTGAGAGAGAAGAAGGACAAGAGGTTCATAGTGTGATAGAGACTTGACTGTGTTTGTTGCCTTTGAAAATGGAGGAAGGAGGCCATCAGCCAAAGCATGCAAATGGCTTCTAGAAGGTAGAAATGACCCACAGATAACAGCCAGCAGGGAAATGGGGACTTCAGACCGACAGTCACAAGAACTGAATTCTGCCAACAGCTTGAATGACCTAAGAAACAGATCCTTCCTCTGAGCCTCCAGAAAGAAATGCAGCCCTTTCTGGGTAAGACTCGGACTGGGCTTCTAACCTATAGAACTGTGAGACAATACACCTGTGTTATTGAAGCTTCTAATGTGTGGTAGTTCGTTAAGGCAAGGACAGAAAAGTAGGACACTATCAAAATTAGTTTATTCTTCATTGGTGAGCTTGTTTATTATCTGCCTGCCCACCCAAATGCAAGCTTTAGGAAAGACTATCTATTTGTCACGTTTTATCTCTACTGGTTAGAACAGTTCCTGGCATGTAGCAGCTGCTAATTTTGTTGTTGTTGTTGTTGAGTGAATAGGTGAATATGTAATGTGTACATATTTGTATATGATCAGGTTATATATATCATTTGAGAACTTGCTTTTTTTAACATAATGCTATGTCTTAGAGGTCTTCCCCTGTCAGTTCATAGAGAGATTTTTTTTTTTCACTCTACTACATTCTATTGATGATTGGATGTATAATCATCTGTTAACCGTTTCCTTACTGATGGACATATAGGCTGTTTTCAGTTTTGCATGTGTGCATCTCTGGACACATTTCCATGGGATAGAAATGGACTTGTTGGATCAAAGGGTTTGTCCTTTTAAGTTTGATGGACACCACTAAATGACCCTCTAAAAATGTTAAGCCAAGGGACATCCCCAGTAACTGAGGACAAGAGTAACGGTTTCCCTATACTCTTCACCATGTTGATCCTGTTAATCCATTTAATTATTTTTTAACTGACAGGTAGATAAAAATAACTTTTTGTGTTTTTGTGTTGGCATTTCCCTGGTACAAAGGTTGAAAAGCTTTTTTAAGTTTATCTGCTCTTCGTATTTTTTTCTTTCTGCAAATTAGGCTCTGGTGTCAGAATTTAAAACTTTGAACCCCGACTCTAATAGTTGCTAACTGTAAAACTCAGGACAAGTTCTTAAATTTCTCTGTAGCTCAATTTTCTTGCCTGCAAAATGGAGATACTAATAGCATCTGATCAAAGGGTCATTATGCAGATTAGTTGAGTTTATCTATGAAAGCCCTTAGGTTATTGCTTGGCCAATATCCCCACAATCAATGTTAGCTTATCCTTGTCCACTTTTTCCCTCTTAGGTTGTTTTATTTTTGATTCGCAAAAGCTCTTTATATAAGATAGAAAGTCATCTGTTGTCTGAAACATTTTTATTGCAAATGTTGTAAATGTTTTCTCCTAGTTGCTTGCCTTTTAGCTTTGCTTATAGTGTATTTCATCTTCAAGAATTTAAAAATTCTCTCTGCTCTTTTTCTTTATAGAGCTTTATATAGAACATACATAGCATTATATTCTTGCTTGGAAAGATATTCCTAATCCCAAGATTATAAAAGTCTTCTATTTTTTTCTTCCACTATATTAATTTGTCTGTGTGTTTAGCTCTTGAGTTGCCTTGGAATTTATTTTTGTATATGGAGTGATGTAGAAATCTGAGTTTTCTTCCAAAGTACAGGCATGATATTCCCAGTGCTATTTATTGCATATATTCTGCATTGATTGATTTTATGTATTAGGTTCACATATATATGAGACTTCTATGTATTCCTTCCTGTTTATTCTTTTCTGTTGCTCTGGAAGCAAAAATGCCACACCATTTTAATTTACGTAACTACGTAGTATATTTAATATTTGGTTGTGCATGTTCACATTTTAATTTTTTTGCTAAATTTTCTTGAATATTTTGAATTTATTCTCCTTTTAAAAAGATTTATTTATTTGTTTTTAGAGAGAGAGAGAAAAAGAGAGAGCATGAGTAGGGGGAGGGGCAGAGAGCAAGGAGAGAGAGAATTCCAAGCAGACTCCCTGCTGCACACAAAGCCCAAAGTGGGGCTTGATCTCACAACCCTGAGATCATGACCTGAGCCAAAATCAAGAGTCAACTGACTGAGCCACCCAGGCGTCCTTAATCTTTCCCCTTTTATATGAACTTTGCAATCAAATATGTCAAGTTCATTTAGATTATGTTTATTATATGGATTAATTTGGAGAGATTGAAGGTTTTTATTTTTAGCACATTTATTATTAGGGTTAATCTTAGTGTTTTGTTATTGTCATGATAAATCCTTTGTTCATTACATTTTCTAAGTGAATATTATTGATAAATACAGATACTAGTGGTTTCTGTATGTTGATCTTGTATCTGGCGATCTTATTTATTTCTTACATTATTTAGAACAGTTTTCCAGTTGGTTCTTTTAGATTTCTGGGTAGATAATCACATTATACACAGATAATTAGTTTTCTCTCTCTCTTTTTGCTTTCCCATCTCGTTTCTTTTCCATAGTTCTTGTACTAGCTATGTCGACCAGTATGATGGTCATAATTGATGGCAGAATTTCTTGTCCTGTCTTTGATTTAAATGGAAGAGGTTTTATTTTGCTCCTATTTAACTTGTTTTGGTTATATATAAATAGATTTTTTAGATTTTTTTATGGCTTAAAGAAACCCCCTTCCTTCCTTATAAAAGGAAATAGGTGTAGACAGTAGATTATGTATTGATATGAAGAATGGAGAATAGGTCTGCAAAAGAAGTGCTCCTTCGTGTGGTAATATGGGAAGAAAAAAGGGAGGAAGTATGAAGGGATAGAGTGAAAAAAGAAGGAAAGAAGAGCTAAGAGAGGGGGAATATAAAAGGAAAACCAGGGGTGCCTCGGCATAGTCCGTTGAGAGGCCGACTCTTGGTTTTGGCTCAGATCGTGATCTCAGGGTGGGCTCCACGCTCTGTGCAGAGTCCTCTTGGGATTCTCTCTCCGTCCCCTTCTGCTTCTCTCTTCCAAATTAAAAAAAAAAAAAAAGTAAAGGCAAAACAAGACAAAAACAGTAGAGGGTGCATGTTCCCAGACCTCAGTAGAAATGGAGGCTGGACAACTTGCCTTTTGGGTGGAAGAAAGGACGTGTTTGGCAGGAGGAAGGGGAAGTGGAGGGTGGACACTGGGTAAGGATGGTGATGATGGACATCTTCATGCATCAAGACTGAGGGGGGATGATAGATAAAGCCTTAATAGGAAAGCTTTCCCAACACCGTGCTGGCAATCCTGTGCTGGTCCAAGCAGTGACAGTGCCCTGCTGAAACACCAGTGCCACTCCAACAAATGTTACTGCTGGGGCGTGGATGTCCGGGTGTGCTAAGGGTCAGCTTGCTTAAGACTGGATGCGCGAGTTGGCCACAGAATGAGCCCTGGAGTTATCAGCATATTTTCCTTTCTAGAGTCCATTTGGTCCACACCCTCCACCCGTCTACCACAGAAGCAGACTCCTCAAAGGTGATGGAACACATCGCAGAATGCTTTAAATGTTCTGCCAATTTTCAGCTCTCACCAAGCAGGTAAGTGCCTTACGGAGAGATAAGGATTTTCCTGTCTATGTGAAATCAGAAGGAGGGTAACTCAAGTTTCCCTTGGGATCTCAAGACAGCATATCTTATGTGCACCTGCCACTCTAAAAATGCGACTAGGACACCTGAATTTTTACCTGTCCATATTACTTTAAGTGGTCTTTTTCCTTGTAACCAGTGATTTCTTCCTTCTTGTAAACCATTTACTAGGAGTCAGGTTAAGTGAGTTTATTTTCTAAATGGCAACTGTTTTTTTTTTTCTTTCTTTCTTTTCTCCTCTCTCAGGTGTCTCTCTAGCAATATTGTCTTCTCCTAGGTTGTCACCGTACTTTGTAGGATCTTCGTCATGGCTTTCGTACCGATGTTGGTGTCAGTTGTTCTCTTGGACAATAAGGCCTCTGGAGGCCGACACTCTTTTTGGTTTTCCTTCTTTCATTCTTAACATAGTGCCTGGCATATAGACGGTGATCTGTGTATTTGTTGAATAAATTGATACATGAGAGATCTGGACAAGATAGCACATTCAAATGTATTTTCCTGAAGAATGGTCTCAAGCTGGTAGTTGGGGGGATTTATCAAGGCAAACATAAGGATGGAAGTAATCATTTTGCCAAATATATTTTAGTAGTTTTGCTTGATAAAACACTTAATTGGTTAGTTATATGAATATTCGTTTGTATCTATTGATGTTGCCATAGAGTATTACGCCATGGCCACTGCCGTCACCACCGCGGCCACCGCCATCACCACTAGACAATTAGATGGCACTTTTTGAGGTATAGGAGCTCATGTAATCTTCAGAGCCTAGCTCATTATTTCCCTCATTATTTCTGTGAAATGGTAGGTGCTGGGGCATAATTCCTTCTAGGCTCTGTGTCTGGAAAGCAATTTTTCCCAGTGCAGAGCTGAGTGGATCCTCATTCTCTTTACAATCCTTTGTCCAGCTAAAGAGTAGAGTCCTTGCCTAGAGGCCAACAGTCACCTGGCTGCTGATGGGAAGGGGTCCCTTTGGGAAGGGCGCAGTGATGCTCCGAGTGAGGGGAGTTTCTCCCCAGTCCTGCCCTGGCCAGTCTCCCTTTGGGGCCTCTGGGTCATCAGAGTAGATAGTGCCACCCGCTCACGATTTTCTGCTTAAACCTTAACGTTCCTCCTCACTGCATAGGGAGCACTTGGAAGGGAGCAGAGGAGAAACAACTGCTTATTTTCTTAGTGGGGAAAACAAGAGAGATCAGTATCAATATAGCATTTGTGAAGATAACCTAGTATCCTAAAAGATAGATTTCAGTTTCATACAATCTAGGCTTAAAGAAAGGTACCTCACAAATAAATTGGTTTAATTTCCTTATTTTGCAAAGGAGAAAATTGATACCTGGGGATCACCTGGTGGTAAAATCAGGGCTAAGTATCAGAGTCTCCAGTCTAGAACTTACGAGGTGATATTGTAATTTGAGTTTAATTATCCATAATTATTAAAGTTATATGATTGTAAACTTTATTTATAACTTTTGAGTAAAGCAAGTAGTTTTAGGTCTCATCCAGGAATAAAGTACTCCATTTTCAAGATATGGAATGTGGAATTTGTTATTTTAGTTACTTGATTATACATTAGTTGTGGTTTTTCAGAAGTACGGACGCCCAGTCAAAGTATAAACCTGATTTATTATTTGGGTATGCAATTTTAGAAAAAAAGGGGCAGCACAGAATTGAAAACAGGGATTAAGCAAGGCGTTCTAGTCGGATTCTGCCCCCAGCTTCTGTGGGTGGGGCCGTCAAGCTCCGCTCAGCTCTGGAAGCTCATCTGTGAAATGCTTCCTTTCCCCTGTAGGGTCACGAAGACACACACGAGCGAAGAGATGTCAGAGTGTTTTGAAACATGCTTTGTCTATAGAATGGAATTACACTTCTGTAGTCATGTTAAGATGCAGAACTATTAACTTAAGATGTGTTCCTGAGGCCTTTAACCCCCAAGTGCCAAGTCTTACCTTCTCTACAGACTTTGCCCCAAAAGTTAAGGCTTTGCAACTGTTGTTAATTTTGGAAAGAGAGTTGAGAGGGAAAAGGGAATAACGCCGGACTGAGGGTTTCTGCTCCTGGCCTGTCTGCTCCTCGTCCCACGCCTGCCCTCTGGCTGGGGCCTTGCACGACACAGCGAAAGTGCATTCTTGTACCTCCGACACCGAAAAGCCTCAGCTCCTTCACTTCAAAGCATCCTCTGTCAAGTGGTGGAAATGTCTCAATTTACAATGTCAACAATTACTTAAAGTCGCTTAAAAAGAGTTCTGACTCTTTTGGTCTTTATTTCACTTTTGAAATTGTTGAGGGAAAATTGGCCTAATTGAAGCATCTTATATTTTTAAGATGTTCTATGAACTTGAGCTCATGTCCTCTGAAACGTGTGACGGGGGCGGGGGGGGGGGTGGGTTGAATAAAAGGCCAAAGAAGAAGAGAAGATGGTTGAGGAGAAAGGAAAACTTGTGGGAACCGAAGAATGCCAGGATGGCTGTTAGCCAAATCCGCCTGGTTGCTGAGTTTCTCACGCCCATCCCGCCGCTTGGTCTTCACTGGGAGAAGGAAGTACTGAGGCAACAGGTTGTTGACCCACGACACACACTCACATTTTGTCATTATAAGCAGATAGCTCTTTCGACACCTACCCTGTCCACGTATGGGTCACTGTGCTTAGTTTTTGTGACACATTTCACCCCTTAGAGGTCCCAAGTCTGATGGTAGAGAGTAGGCAAATGGTCTTAGCTGCCCACGTAACTTTTCCCCCGTTCCCCCCCGCCCAGGGTTGTTTCTGTTTCTGACAGTTCAGACAGTTCTTCACATAAATCAGCGGTAAAAATCTCTCGTGTTCGCGGGCAGTGAAGGGTTTAAATAATTTTCTGTAAAGTCGCTTATGTTGCCACCTCACCGATGCTTTATCACTTCTTTTTAGCCCTTTCTTTGGCGAAGCAGGATCTCTATATTAGGCAAATGAAAAATGAACTGCACTCTTATCCTCTTGCTAATACAGCTGGTATTCTTCCAAAAATCATACACTACCTCTGACAAATCGCTGTAATAATCACAAGCCTAAGCTTTAATTTCTTGGACCATTTTTCGGAAGCGTTCATTTTTCAGCCATTAGGATGGACAAAATTGATTGTTTTGAAAACAATGTCTAGGGCTTGTCATGCTTTCTTACTTGTGGTCTGAAATTTATTGTTAGGGAGCCTTAGTTCTCTTGCTCACAGTAGTGCATGGCTCCCGGAAGATCTCTCTATTGCCGTGTGCCTCAGTTTCCCCATCTAATAACGTCTCTCATCCCCCATTTCTGGGACAGATCAAGTGACAGAGATGTAAGACCCGTCTCTCTAAGAAGGTACTTTAATCCCAAGTATTGTTGACACTCAGCTATCTACTTTTAAGTTGAGAACATGGACTCTTTCTTTCAGAGGACATCTTTGAGAATTTAAGGATTCAAAATTATAATCTAAAAAAAAAAAATGAAACATGTAGAGAGTTGTCCCCAGAGGATGTCCCGGAGAGAGCCACTTTGGCTCCAACATGAACTGGTTTTTTCGTTTGAGCAAATCCCTAAGAAAGAGGATGAATGTTACTCAGTAACCAAAAGCTAAAAGAAGAAACAAGGCTTACGATGAACAGAGAGGGTATTATTCCCTGTTCTCTACCCCTTAGTTATTCTCATCAAGCTAAATCTGTGAGGGAGACAAGTTTTGTTTCTGAAGATGCTCTACATGCCCTTTTTTCTTCTGGTAACACATCGTCTCTTCTCCTGGACCTCTGGGCCACTGGCCGCTGACGCCCGCATGGTGCTTCTCCGCACAGCTGAGTGTCCTGCCTACGCCTGTTATCCTGGGGAGTGCCTTGAACTCTGGGCTCGGTGAACCTTATTTCCCCAAAACATTTCCCCTCCTTTTGCCATTTTCCTTCATGATGTTATCAAATTATAGTAGCTGCTGTCATGACGGCTGAAAGTGTCTCCTTCGGATGAGGGGATCGTTCATGTCTTAATCTAAAAGAGGAACAAATATTGGGCATAAGCCATGCTGTGACAGAAGAGATCTCTGCTATTAGATCATCCTTGCTCCCGGTCCCTAGTGTTATCCTCAACTGACATGGAGGTCTGGTCCGTGAAAGGTCACCTTCTAGGTCCCAGGAGGACAGAGGACTGTAGTTTCATCTCAGCATCTGAAAACAGCAAAAAGTAACCAGGACCTTGTGTAACTGATAAGCGATAGACACCTACTTACGTTCCAATATCTCTGAACAAAGAGGCCAAGCCAGGGATGTGAGTTTCCAGGAAATGACTGACCCAGAAGCCACAAATGCTTTCAGAAGCCCTGGAATTAGAGATGGTAATGAACTCATAAATGGGTGAGGGGGAAGGATTAACATGTGAGCTGCCCATTTCCATGGATACAAGGCTCCTTTCATTTATTTTTACTGGGCTTTTACAGGGAGTCAGAGCTCCAAATCTGATAGGACATCTGTGCTTCATTAGCTGTGTTTCATTAGGTTTATAATGTGATTTAAACGGACCCCTCAAAGCTGCAACAAGGGAGGCTCCTGAGAGTCCCAAGTTCCAGGCGCTGCCTTGTAGGGGGCCCATGAAATGGCTGCATGAATGGGGATGAGTGTTCGGAGGTCATGGGGCCGCTGGATGATGGATCTCAGGCTAGGATGAGGTCAGAAACATCTTTTATTCTGCAATTAAGATCTTAAAAAGGCGGCCTGCTCCATCTGAGAGCATCTCTGTAGGGAAAAAGAAGAATTTGGCTGTGAGGGCCTGGAAGTCTCTGCTAACTCCAGCAGTTTGGGTTCTGTCACCTACCACCGAGGCCGTCCCCCTTCTTGCATCGGAAGGCAGCGCAATTAACACGTGTTTTCTAGGTTGTGGGAGGAAATGTAAAACGTGACGGCAGTTTGGTGGCCTGCAACAGGAAGCAGGAAGCAGCCACTTTTTGAGCGTTCCCTCCAGCAATGATTAAAGTAGAAGCAGGTAGTCAGTCATGTGACAGGGCTGAAATGTATAAACTGGGTATCACACTGCTCTGAGAATAGTTGCTATGGTAACCCAGACAGAGATGGAACAGCAGTAAAGGAGAGCTGCCCTGAAAGCAAATGTTATTGATTAAATGAGATTTTTGGGGGGGGGGGGTTGCTGGCAGTATAAGCATGGGTGTAGGAGGCAGGTGAACGCACTGTAATGACTGTACAGAGTGCGGTTTGGTTGGATATTGACAAATCCTGTCCCAAGTCCTCACAGACACCGGAAGTTAAATGATCCTCTGCATGAGCTACCGTTTCCGTGGCTCAACTTTTTGATTTCAGCGTTACATAAGAAAGTCATTGTTTCTTAAGAAAATCTAAGACGGCGGAGCCAGGTGGTATTGCTAGCCTTGAGTTCGAAATCCGATCATCTGGAGAAGGGTTATTTTCCTGCAGAGTTTGTGGCTGTGTCCACTAAGCACCTGATTATTCCTCTTTGGGTCCTTAAATTCTGCCTTCAATTGTTCACATTACCATTCTAGAGGTAGCTATTTTGTTTAAGAGATGGGGTGGATCTCTAAATGTGTCCTTATTCCAACTTTGGAAAGCATACCCCCTGTAAACTCCTCGCCTGTAACCCATCTATACTACTTTTCCCTTAACTGTAAGACTGAGAAAAAGAATCCTGTCCTACTTTTCAGGATAATTGTGAGAAATAACTTATTAATGATTATAAAGCAGCTTGAAAATACAAGCTCTTCACAAATGCAAGATAATAAAAGATTCATATGAGTAACAGTAATGACAATTGTATGCAGGCCACTGAGAAAGTAGTTGGAGTGGGCCTTGAGGTCCAAAGGGAGAGTAAGGACCTTTCAATAGGAAATCTCCCGTGATGTGTACCTGTGTGTGCCACTCAGTGTCCTCTGTGAAGATGAAGTGAAGACTCGGCAATAGCTTCTTCTTCTTTTTTTTTTTTTTTAAAGAATTGTTGGTCTAATATTCATTGTCCTCAGCACGCCCTTACCATGAGCTGTTTGGAAAGATGTTCTGAAGTAACCAATATTTCCCACTCCTGAGGCTGATGACCTTCCCTTTGTCCCTTTGCCTTCCCTTTTTGCAGCAAAGCTATACAATACAATACAGCCCTCTGCCAGCAGATCTGTTACTAAAGGAATTCATGCATCTTGCATCTTGAAGATGCATTATTAATGCCTGGACAAATCACATCAGGTGAAACGCAGCAAGTCCCTGGCACTGAAAAAAAGGAACAAAGGCTGGTTCTACAAGAGAGCGATGGATGAGACAAATTATAACAGCTGGGAGTTTCTTGTAAGTAAGATGGCATAAAAACCAGAAATGCTAAAATTGTGTGCACAGACAGCAACTTCGCGTTTTCGTGGTAAAACAGATTACACGTGGTCCTGGAAGAAAGCCACTCTAATTGTGGCTTCGTTAAAGTCATGGTGATGCGACTCTTTGAATTTCTCAACAAAAGGGGCTGGCTTACTGGTGACCAAATTACTTCCAAGTGCAACCCCAGGCTCTTGTACGTGATTTCCGAGATGGTCTGGGAAGGATGGATTTTTCTAATGGAGCCAGTAATCAACTCTGGCTGCAGAGGGGGGAAAAATGAAATGTGGCTTGGGAGAGTCCACCAGGGAGCTCGGGGAAGGGAGTCCATCTGGGAGAGGGGGCGCCAAGTCCCTCTTGTCATCTCTCCTGTCCGGATGGGGGTGCCTGGAGAGGTTGGCAGGAGACAGTGGTTTGCCGGTGTGTGATGCATCCTCCTGCATGAGGACGTACAGCTCCTTGCAACTTCTAAACTGGGCAATTGGAGATAGATAAGTATCGGGTTTATTTCAGATGGATTAGAAAAGGCCGTGAGAGCACAATCCTTCAGCCGTGCAGACCCATGACTGTACCTACTCCCAGCGGTCACTAATGACACACGGGCTGCTTGAGCACTGATGAGCCTCCTGCCTCGTTTTGTGTAGAGGCCATGGAGGGGAGGATTTGTTTTAAATTGCGGGCAACAGCTAAAGTTTATGATGACATTAAAGGAAGGCATTTTTCAAATCTGCCACTATGTAATCAGTTTATTAAATAAGATGGCTTTTGGCACCTTGAAAGAAGTGATATTCTTTTTAAATATAAGAGCTGCTGATGGGTTGAAAAAAGAAAGCCATGGTTTCTGTGTGTGTGTGTGTGTGTGTGTGCGTGCGTGCGTTTGTGCCTCATGCCTACCGTTCTCTTGTGGTTTCTGTGTAATATTGCCCACATTTTCTATTTGGAGAATCACTTTCCCCTACATATACTCAGCAACAAACATGAAACCACCTAATTATATTTTTATAATCATGATTAAAAACCATCTAAATTATCCTGCTTGAAGTACTCAAAGAGTTTGTTGATTGCTTTTTGATGTGTATTAGAGCTTTATGCAGAGCCACATCAAATGATTTGCTTCACAATGAAATAAAGGGAAAAAAAAGCCTTTAGTATGCATACGCGCTTACTTAAAATATACATATATAATTCATATTTGGCTAATTAGCCAGCATCAACACAAAATCCATGACCACGAAATAATTGTAGAAAGGCTGATTACCTTCAAATAGTACATTAATTTTCACTTCATATGTGTATATATATATATATTTTTTCTTCCCCCCACACTATTGATTCTACCTTTTACAGAAACCATCACTCTTTTGGCCCATCAGCATTTCAGTGGGTTTTTTGACATTCTGGAGATTAAGATTTGAACTTCCGAATTAACTTTTATGACAGGAATCACATGTAAATATGTTTCTTTGAATGATCGAAGGATTATGAGCCAGTTCGCATGAAGGAACAGGAATGACCAGCCAGGCTCCAGTGTAAGCTATTCCTGCTGATTCCCCACAAAGTGGACAAGTGTCTCTTCCCTTCCTCCTGGGGAATAACCGTGTAAAGGCTTCTCGTGGTTTTTTTTTTTTTTTAATTTTATTTTATTTACACATGTTAATTCATCCCAGGGTAGAAAGAACTTATTTTTAGGCCTTCATCTCGAGTCACTTTTTTGTATTTGTGGTAACATTGTATGAGGTATCAAATTAGTCACCTTCCTTTTCACAGTCCAGTCTCATCAGATGTTTAAAACACATACAGGTTCTTTCTAACAAAGGTGTTTGTGACTCTTTATTAGGGTGTTTCTCTCGGTTTGTGAGTCCTCAAAGCATTGGAGGCTTGTCTGTTGCTTTTGGAGACAGCATTTTGGAATAAATGAGTAGCTGACAGGCAGGGCAGTGCCTGCCACAGGTGTAAGTCAAAGGGGAGAGATGAGACGTGTTTTCCACATGCAGACATATGGTGATGATAGGTCTAAATAAAAAGACTAATGAAGGTTTTAAATTTTAATGAGGAAATAGTGGCTCATACATTCATTCAGCAAACATTGAGGGCCTGTTGCTTTCCAGGTACTGGCTAATTCTGAAGGGTAATGGTAAATCAAAGAAAACTGAGATACGGTTACTCCCGTGGGTGGGGAACTTATGGAGAAAATAAATTCAATACAATGTGCAAATTGATGTAGTAGGTGTATGTGCAAAGGACTATGGGAAAATGGAGGAACAATGTCCTGAACAAGTTGGGAAAGGCTTTACTGAGGAGCACCTTGAGAGGTGAGCTGGTGGTGTAAAAAGGCATTCTAGGCAGGGGAAATAGTAGGCGTGCAGAAAGGTCAGAAGTCGGGGGGTTACTCTGGAAGGGGCTGAGATGCGCTTCAACAGACGAATGGATAAAGGAGATGCGGTCCATATATACAATGGAATATTACTCAGCCATCAGAAAGAACGATTGCCCAACATTTGCAGCAACATGGATGGGACTGGAGGAGATTATGCTAAGAGAAGTAAGTCAAGCAGAGAAAGACAATTATCATATGGTTTCACTCATTTGTGGGACATAAGGAATAACAGAGAGATCGGTAGGAGAAAGAAGGGAAGAATGAAGGGGGTAAATAGAAGGGGGAATGAACCACGAGAGACTATGGACTCTGGGAAACAAACTGAGGGTTTCAGAGGGGAGGGGCTAGAGGATTGGGATAGACTGGTGATGGGTAGTAAGGAGGGCACGTATTGCATGGAGCACTGGGTGTTATACACAAGTAATGAATCATGGAACACTACATCAAAAACTAATGATGGTACTGTATGGTGACTAACATAACATAATAAAAAATTAAAAAAAAAAGTGCGGGGGTAATGGTGCGGGAGGTTATGCTGAGTACTTATGTGTTAACTGCATCTTAATCATGAAGAAGGAGGAGGCAGGAGATTCAGTCAGAAAGGCAAGAAGCTGGAATGTAAATTGATGTGCTGTGCTAAGAAACTGGACTTTACCCCATAGGCAAAGACGAAGCTGGAGAACGACATGATCAGCTTTGTGTTTTGGAAAGCTAACTCTCTTGAAGTGTGGGGGATGAACTGAAAAGTGGAAAGAAAGGTTGGCAGGAGGGAGAGCCTTTAGAAAGGAATTATAATATCTCCAGAGAGAGGCAATGACAGCCTGAAACAAGGCAATGGCAATAGGGTAAAGGGGTGAGAGAAGTCCTAGACATCTGTCCCTGTCTCTACACAATGACCAGAGCTGTTAAAGCCCCTCCTTTACATGGGCCACAAACTTCAGCCCCACCAGACCCTTCTCAGCTCCTGCCTTTGCAAGTGTTGTTGAAAAACTGCTGATCCCTTGTCCAAACAGCTAATTTTTATTTTCTTTCAAGAGGCATCTCCAGCATTAGCTCCTCTGACAGGACCTGTTTCCCTCAGGCTGAGCTAGGTGTCCCTGTGACAACTCCCACAGAACCTGACAGAAGTCTAAGGAAGCCACTACCACACTAGTACCTGGTACTTGGTTACAGTCTCCTTGAGGGTGGAAGTTATACCCTGCAATGTATATAATCACAGTGGCGACCACGCCACGGGCGCCCTGGGATTGTTCTTTGAGTGGGCAAATGTAGCGTTTAACTCTCAGGTCATCAAATAGTTCAACAAAAGAAAACAAAATGCCTGTCGTTCTTGGACACAATGCCGAATAAATCTTTTCTGTTGATTCTGGGCTTGTGGACTGTAGCTACAGAGTGTAAAGTCGTGTGAGGATTTGGCAGTTCTGGGATGATTTAGATCAATACAGACCACCAATAGAAAAAAGAAAGGCCCCCAAACTCATTGCCAACTTGGATAATATATACATATACATTCATAGAAGTATATATATATATATATAACATATATATTATGAATGAACATGTACATACAAATATACATACAAATGTATATATTGAATATTTATGTATTATGAATGAATACATATAAAATGAATAAATATAAAATGAATGTAGAGAGAAGTAGGCCAGAACATCCCCCTTATTTCCACCTACATTGGTATTCTTACTAACCAAGGCAACCAGGTAGTGGTTTCTTGTCCACTTTTCTTTTCTCTTGTGGAATCACAGACACTAAGTTAACTCAGATCTTTCCATGCACATAGGGCTATGTTCTTGGGTTACATCCTGCCATAGAGCCTTAAAATATGACATTATTATCACTATTATTATTGTCTTTCCATATAGTACTTTAGGAAATGCCATGATAGCTACTCAGTACTGAGGTGAAAGGTGACTTACTTTTCCTCTGACTCTGTGTTGACTCTTCTGGTCCCGTCTACCATCCCTCTTGGGGTCATTACAGGCATGACTTGACCTCTTGGTTTTTTGTTTGTTTGTTTGTTTGTTTTTAAGATTTTTTATTTATTTATTCGACAGAGATAGAGACAGCCAGCGAGAGAGGGAACACAAGCAGGGGGAGTGGGAGAGGAAGAAGCAGGCTCATAGCGGAAGAGCCTGATGTGGGGCTCGATCCCATAATGCCGGGATCACACCCTGAGCCCAAGGCAGACGCTTAACCACTGTGCCACTCAGGCGCCCCTGACCTCTTGGTTTTTGACTGTAAAGATGCTTCTCGTGTTTCAAAATGGCCTGGTTGTCCTGTGATACCAGGATTTCTTTTCTTCAGTTGTTTCTGGAAAGAGCTCCAAGGCAACTCAGAGAGATGGAAATAGCAGTAAACTGGTTCAAATCTTGGCTTTACCTCAAATAGCTTTGTGACTTTTGAGAAGTCACCGAAACCATTAAGTTGCACTTCCTTTTTGTGAAATGTGGTCAGACTGAGTATCTGAAACATTTGTTTCACTTGAGAAACAATCTGTACTTACTGTAACCATATATTTATCAAGAATTTATTAATGCAGTTTGGGCAAAGCCATGCTCTTGGACAGATAGGAGACACTGAAGGAATAAAATCAGCCCACGGGAGCTCATGTTTTGCACATCAATTTTACCTCTGGAATTTTAGGGTTGTGATTTTTCTTGAGGACTGACTTTATGTTATAAAAAAAAAGTAATATGGCTTTGAGTGTAGATTTAGAAGGGAGTGTGGAATCATCTAATTGAACTTCCATTCTGCTGTACAAAATACCATTTGGATGACTGTTTTTTTAGGTTATTCTTGAATATTTTCACAAGAAGGAATTTATGATTTTTGAAGAAATCTTAAAGATTTCTAAGTGTAAGAAAGTTCTTGCTTAAACTGAGATGAAAACGACATCTCTGTGACATACAACTATTTTTTATTCACCTGTTTACTCCATTTATTCCAGTAGCAAGTACTTATAGAGCTCCCACCCTTTATCAGGTGCAGTGCTAGACTCGGGAGGTAAAGCAATAAAAAAAGGCGGACTTGGTTCTTGCCTTTATCGATCTCACAATCCACTGGAGAGGTAGGCACTTAAGCGAACAGTCGTAAGAGATTGTCACAAGTATTATGAAAGTGGAAATACAGATGTGTGATAGCAATGTATAGGAGGATGTCACATCTGAACCTGAGGGATCAGAGAGCTTCCTCAAGAGCCATCTGAGCTGAGGATTGAAGAACGCAGCTGTGATTTGACCCGGTGTGGTAGATAGTCTTTGAAACCCATGAAGACGGCGTTCCCCTCGAGCCCTTTTCTTTAAGCTAAATATAAAATAATTCTCTCAATTCTCGTTTCCAGACCTTGTAAGTATGCCCGAGGTATCTTCTAATTTACCAATTCGGTAACTTTGTGAGAAAATAAATGAAATTTGTTTGGCTCGACGTTTTCTTAGTGAACCCATTTTGGCTCCTAGGGGTGATTGTTTTCCTCTCAAATTGCTTACAAGCCACCTATTTAATTATCCATTAGAGAATTTAGTTGGGTGTCAGTATCAAGGCTGATTCCGAAGTGTTTACTATTTAAAAATTAAAAATTTTGCCTACTTCTACTTTTTTTTTTTTTTCACCTCTCTGGTTCTAAAGGATTTTTAAAAAATTACTAACGGTGGTTCTCCAGTTGTATTTGCAGACTCTTACTCCTGGGAGTAATTAACTGAGCGAGGATACAATCTTCCTATCATCTCCACAATCCTACTCTTTGGTTGTGTCTTAATTATGTTTATTCTTCACTTTTCTGTTTGATGATCCTTCTCCTTAGTGAAGGTGATTGCAAAGTAGAAGTAGAGTTTTTTTTTCATATTACCTGATAATATTGCACCATCTTTCCCAAACAAAAACACCATCCTTCTTTTTCATCTCTTTGTACAAACAAGTACAAAAAAAAATCCTTTTTTGTCTTTGTACTTTTCACCAGACCAAGTCAAATTCTGGCCTGTGGACTTGGTGACATTTTTCATATGATTCCATTGTCTCCTCCTCCTCTTCTTCCTCTGAATCACTGATTATATTACTCTTATTTCTTTCTTATTCACATGGTTTATAGAAAAATGAACTTATTGGGGATCCTCTAAGCAGCTACCTTGATTCCTCAGGATGTTTCCCTTTTGTTCACATTATTCATAATCATATAATCAGACTTTCATTTTTAGTGCCTTCAATACTTCTTTGTCCACATTTTATTTTAGTGCTGTACTTTCCCTGATTAAAAGAAAATTCTCTTCTAAAAATCTAAGATGCACTAATTTTATGGCATAAAGAAAGGAGAAGAGAATTAGTATTTATTGAGTACTTCCTACATTCCTTCCCAAAATCATGTACCTTATTTATGTTCTCAACACTGTTTGGGGTTAATTTGATTTTTTTCAACTTTTCAGATGAGGGCAAGGAGACTCAGTATATTGTCCAATCTAGTAAAGAGCAAAAGTGGCATTTGAGCCTGAATCTGTCTGATTCCAAAGCTCTTTCTAATGTACCGTAGGCTAATTTGGTGACACATCTGTATGGTCTTTTATTGTCCCGTAGATTATGGATTATTATCACTTCTTTAAAAGGTCAGAATTCATCCTCTTTGGAGGGTAAGTGGGGATCCACGTGTACCAGAGCTGTAGTTTCTTCTGTGTATCACATTGTTCTCTTCAGTGACATTTGGACATATATTTTGGTTCTCTGTGTCTTCTTTGTCATCTTCTTTACTTTGTGTAAAGCTTGTCATTGGTGATCACATGGTAAAAGGGAGGAGCCCTGAAGAATAAAAGAACCTAGTCAAAGCCCTTGAGGTCTGTGTCAGTTATTTGTTGCTGCATAACCATATCACCACAAACGTAGCCTCTTACAATAACACGTTTATTATGTCACAGTTCCAATAGATCAGGAGTCTGGGTGCAATTTAGCTGGGTCTTCTGCTTCAGGGTCTCATAAGGCTGCTCTCAAGGTATCAGCTGGGGCTGTAGACTCATCTGTGGCTGGACTGGGGAAGGATCTACTACCAGCATTGAATACCTTGCAGACTGCTGGCCTGAGGGCCTGGGGTTCTTGCTGCCTGTCCCTGGAGGTTACCTCTGGGTCCTTGCCACATTGGCCTTCCCAGCATGATTTCCTTGAAGCCAGCAAGAGGCAGACTCCCTTCTCAAGGCAGGCATGCCAATCTCATGTAACATAATCACACACACCTGGAGCCATGGACATCCCATCACCTTTGCTAGATTCTGTTTGTTACCAGCAAGTCACAGTCCTACATGCACACAGTAGGATGCCGCAGGGCAGGAATACCAGGAGGTGGGATAGTGGAGACCCTTTTAGAGTCCATCTGACACAGCGTCCATTCTGTTGGCTATCTCTGTGAGCTTTACAGTTCTGTAAAGATTTTCCTCATCAACAGCCCCTACAACTACCATGAAAATATCTTCTGTCTGTGTCTTATTAAAAGCTTTTTTGGGTCCAATTTTTTCTGGTTTTAAATCTGCTATTGTTCTGTGACCTTTCTTTTCATTGTGATTCTTTCATATCACTATTTTAGCACAGGTGCACACACACTCACACACACGCACAGTGTATATAGCACCTTATAGCATCTCCCCATGGCCCTTTCCAAAGACTAGTCACCTGTCTGGTCCCCATGGTCACATGCAACATTCTGCTCCTGACCTATTGCTAGTGCTCATAAGTCACTTCCCAGATTTGAATTCTTTTCTTCCCATAAATATTAAAGGAACGAAATTTGCTTCTTTCACCATGACCTTTCTAGTCTTCAAGGCTTGTTTATATGTTTTAAAGAATTCATGTCAACATTATATCTCTTGCAGGAACTTTGGCCAATTTCTTCATTATACCCTACAAGAAATAGCCTGTGGTCAAGTTAATTCAAAGGAGAATGCATGAAGTCTGCTGTGCTGGCAGGCAGGAATGACAGTATTGACCCAAGTCTCTGTTGCTATCAGCCAAGTAGACCACTTATGTCGTAAAGAAAATCAGCACGGCTGGAACCTCAGCTGTTAGGGCTGGAGTTGGTATTTGGACTCTTGTTTCCCACCCAATACATTTTATTTTATTACAGGAAAAATAATTTAGGGCTTTGGCAAAAACAATTAAATAATTCAGAGACTAGTGATTTTTTTTTCAAGTTTGTAGCTGGATCAAATATTCATAAGGTGTAGATTGGTAGGTACATTTCTTAGATGGGCAGTGCATGGGACCACCAATGCTTTGTCACAGTGTGGCTGACAGAGCTCAAAGGCAGGCAGCCCTGGGCTTGGTATTCATGTAAAAAACAAACAAACAAACAAACAAAAACAAACAACACTGCACCATTGCCTTCAAATCCATTCTTCCATATCTGGACCCCTGGTGCTTGTCACTTGATGTTCCATCATTGACAATGACTGGAGCTTCAAACATACCTTTTGTCCTCTATGGTGTTTCCAGTATCCCTTTCAGTAAATTTTTAATGACCCTTTCAATTATGGGGCAAACAGCATTTGACAGAATGCACCCTTGTCTAATACTAGCACTTAGACTGGAGTGGTGTTTTTAGATAGCAATTAGTATCCACAATGCTGTCATGATATTTGTGAATATACTTTAGGGTTGATCTTAATGATCCCATTATAATATTCTCTGCTTTTTTCACAAATGTGATGGTCTTGCTTTTGTGGTATTGTGCAGAAGCTCTAGATTTGGGTTTTGATTGGAAAGAACTAAGCTGGTGTGTTTTTCTCTTCTGGGCCTGTGACCTGCTGGAACCAGATCTGCTGAAGGTCATTGGGGGTCCCCCATGCAGCCTGCAGCACAGTGTGGGAGAGCTGTAGCCATTACACATGAAATTTGCTAGGAGACAGAGCTGCTGTAGTGTGTCCTTATGAACCATTAGTTGCAACAAAAGATCTTGTGGAAGTTTCCAAAAGCTGTAGGGCAAGACACAATGCTTCAGAAAATGTTTATCTTTTCCATGGAACAATTTTGAATTCTCTCAACTGTGTGTAAACTCCTAAATGTATAACTGCTATCACCTTTGGCTTGAATGAATGAAATATACATAGGCAAGTTGATACTTGAGCCATAATTCAGAAAACATTCACCCAAATACTCTTGGAAGCAAGGAATGAGTGTGTTGCTGTTATTCCTAATTACTCCAGTCAGCATTGTACAATTCTTATCTTAGGGCTTGTTTGTTATGGCTGTTAAGTGGCTATAGGTAAAAACTTACATATGGGCATAGCCAGACCCCATTAGAAGTTACGTCTTGATGATAACAGAGAGGAACCACCAGGAGGCCAAAGGACCCAGAATGAATGCAAAAGCTCCATTGAGTCCTAATAGGAACATATGATTGATCTTTTTTATTCCTGAACCTTCAGCGCTCTGAGGACATTTTGCAGTTAAGTGCTTATGAAAATAAAAACATATTATTCTGTAGTGTGTTTATATTGCCATCTAGCTATGACCTTGAAGTCTATCTCAGAGATTGATTTCTGACTTTTTCTGTTAGGAACATGCCTTTGCAGAGCTAAGGGAAATTCAGTGCTGTTCAATAAAGTTATTCTTGTATTAATCTGTGCTGTTTCCAAACTGTAGTTATGGTTTTCCTGTTTTTTGTTTTTGTTTTTGTTTCCACCAACTGAGGTTTGTCTTCCTAAATAATGGGCCTAAAACTTCCAGATGGTATGGATCTTATATTTCTACATTATGATTGTATTTACTTAATATTTAACCCAAAGAAAGTACTCTTTATTTCAACTTAATGGTGTAGATATTTGCATACATTTCTGATTGCCTCCCTGACTTTCTTTCATATCCTGGAATAGTCCATCATCTTTTCTGCCTCAGGCCCTTTGTACCTGCTATTCCTTCTAACTGGAATGATCCTTTCTTCATTTTGCCTAGTTGATTCACCTTTAAAACTTAGCTCAAGGTAGTTTTTCAGAGAATCTTACATGAGACCCTCTTCTTTGCCTTGAACTAGGTTTATTTTCCCAGTTAAAAATTATGCATCTCTTCTTGGTTGCTCAAATCTCAAATATAGTTAAATAATAAATTGTGTAACCAATTGTTTAACCTCTGAATTCCCAAACAGAATATACTTGTCGTGAACACCATTCTATTTACAGTTTTATCCCAAACCCCTCACTCAGATCCTTGCACTAGAAGATGTTCAGTTACTATTTATTGGTTGAAGAAATGAATATTGCTTGGAGAATTTGACTAATTTTGATCAAATCTGATATATCACTAAAGAATAGCAATGAATATTTTAGGTCTAGTTCTGGCCTTGACTACCACTGTTTCTCTGATGTCTCACAAATCTCTATCCTAGAATTGGGATTTTATAGTCCTGGATCATTGGAATTTGTGGCCTAAAGAGTTATAGAGTATAAAATTTAATACATTTGATTGTGCATTTTTAATTCATAATAATGGAAGCATGATTCAAATCTGGAATAAAATAGAGAGGAGAATAATTATTGGGAAAGAAGAAGAGGTATTTGTCATATATTTTTGTTTGGAATAGAAATATATGTTTGGATCTTTCCTTGTATCTGAAGAGAAGTTAGATGTTAAATACAGTTTAACGTGGGATAAGCAGTGTCTGATTTGATAGAAGAGGGATGTTATATAGTCTGAGATAGATTTTGAGATTCAGCAACAAACTGAGGGTGAATAATCACCTTTCGTGGCTACTTTGGGGGACATTGCTCATGATGAAAGGTTTACTCTTACTTTTATTTTTTTATTTATTTTATTTATTTATTTTTTTTTTATTAATAATGATTTTTTATTATATTATGTTAGTCACCATACAGTACATCCCCGGTTTTCGATGTAAGGCTCGATGATTCATTAGTTGTGTATAACACCCAGTGCACCATGCAATATGTGCCCTCCTTGCTACCCATCACCGGTCTATCCCATTCCCCCACCGCCCTCCCCTCTGTAGCCCTCAGTTTGTTTCTCATAGTCCATAGTCTCTCATGTTTCATTCCCCCTTCTGATTACCCCCCCTTTCTTTATCCCTTTCTTCCCCTACTGATCATTCTAGTTCTTATGTTCCATAGATGAGAGAAATCATATGATAGTTGTCTTTCTCTGCTTGACTTATTTCACTAAGCATTATCTCCTCCAGTGCCGTCCATGTTGTAGCAAATGTTGAGAACTCATTCTTTCTGATTGCTGAGTAATATTCCATTGTATATATGGACCACAACTTCTTAATCCAGTCATCTGTTGCAGGGCATCTCGGCTCCTTCCACGATTTAGCTATTGTGGACATTGCTGCTATGAACATTGGGGTGCATATGGCCCTTCTCTTCACTACGTCTGTATCTTTGGGGTAAACACCCAGTAGTGCAATGGCTGGATCATAGGGTAGCTCAATTTTTAACTTTTTAAGGGACCTCCACACGGTTTTCCAGAGTGGCTGTACCAACTTGCATTCCCACCAACAATGTAGGAGGGATCCCCTTTCTCCACATCCTCTCCAACAATTGTTGTTTCTTGCCTTGTCTATTTTTGCCATTCTAACTGGCGTAAGGTGGTATCTCAGTGTGGTTTTGATTTGAATTTCCTTGATGGCTAATGATTTTGAACATTTTTTCATGTGTCTGTTAGCCATTTGTATGTCTTCATTGGAAAAGTGTCTGTTCATATCTTCTGCCCATTTTTTGATTTGTTTATTTGTTTCTCGTGTATTGAGTTTGAGAAGTTCTTTGTAGATCTTGGATACCAGTCCTTTATCTGTAGTGTCATTTGCAAATATATTCTCCCATTCCGTGGGCTGCCTCTTAGTTTTTCTGACTGTTTCCTTGGCTGTGCAGAAACTTTTAATCTTGATGAAGTCCCATAAATTCATTTTATCTTTTGTTTCTCTTCCCTTTGGGGATGTGTCATGAAAAAGGTTGCTTTGGCTGATGTCGTAGAGGTTGCTGCCTATGTTCTCCTCTAGAATTTTGATGGATTCCTGTCTCACATCGAGGTCTTTCATCCATTTGGAGTTTATTTTTGTGTATGGTGTGAGATAGTGGTCAAGTTTCATTCTTTTGCATGTAGCTGTCCAATTTTCCCAGCACCATTTATTGAAGAGACTGTCTTTTTCCCACCGGATGTTTTTTCCTGCTTTATCAAATATTAGTTGCCCAAAGAGCCGAGGGTCCATTTCTGGGCTCTCTATTCTGTTCCACTGGTCTATGTGTCTGTTTTTGTGCCAGTACCATGCTGTCTTTGTGATCACAGCTTTGTAGTACAGCTCGAAATCCGGCATTGTGATGCCCCCAGCTTTGTTTTTCCTTTTCAACAGTTCCTTGGAGATTCAGGGTCTTTTCTGGTTCCATACAAATTTAAGGACTATTTGTTCCAGTTCTTTGAAAAACGTTCTCGGTATTTTGATCGGGATAGCATTGAAAGTGTAGATTGCTCTGGGTAGCATGGACATTTTAACTATGTTAATTCTTCCGATCCATGAGCATGGAATATCTTTCCATCTTTTTATGTCTTCCTCAATGTCTTTTAAGAGTGATTTATAGTTTCTAGAATAAAGGTCCTTTACGTCTCTGGTTAAGTTAATTCCAAGGTAACGTATGGTTTTTGGTGCTATTGTAAATGGGATGGATTCCCTGATTTCTCTTTCTTCGTTCTCGTTATTCGTGTACAGAAATGCGACTGATTTCTGAGCATTGATTTTGTATCCCGCCACGTTACTGAATTGCTCTATAACTTCTAATAGTTTGGGAGTGGCTTCTTTTGGGTTTTCCATATAGAGTATCATGTCGTCTGCGAAGAGAGACATTTTGACTTCTTCTTTGCCGATTTGAATACCTTTGATCCCTTTTTGTTGTCTGATTGCTGTTGCAAGGACTTCTAGTACTATGTTGAATAATAGTGGCGAGAGTGGGCATCCTTGTCGTGTTCCTGATCTTAAGGGAAAGGCTTCCAGCTTTTCCCCATTGAGAATAATATTTGCAGTAGGCTTTTCATAGATGGCTTTTATGAGATTGAGAAATGTACCTTCTATTCCTACACTCTGAAGGGTTTTAATCAGGAAAGGATGCTGTATTTTGTCAAATGCTTTTTCGGCATCGATTGAGAGGATCATATGGTTCTTGAGTCTTTTCTTGTTGATATGATGTATCACGCTGATTGATTTGCGAATATTGAACCATGCTTGCATCCCAGGTATGAATCCCACTTGATCGTGGTGGATAATCCTTTTAATGAACTGTTGGATTCTATTAGCAAGTATCTTGTTGAGGATTTTGGCGTCCATATTCATTAGGGAAATCGGTCTGTAATTCTCCTTTTTGAGGGGGTCTTTGCCTGGTTTGGGGATCAAGGTAATATTGGCCTCATAGAATGAGTTTGGTAGCTTTCCTTCTGTTTCTATTTTTTGAAATAGCTTTAGGAGAATAGGTATTATTTCTTCTTTGAATGTTTGGTAGAATTCCCCAGGAAAACCGTCCGGGCCTGGAGTTTTGTTATTTGGAAGGTTGTTTATCACTGACTCAATTTCTTCATAATTAATTGGCCTGTTTAAGAAATCAATTTCTTCCTTTTTCAATCTTGGTAGTTTATAGGTTTCCAGGAAGGATTCCATCTCTTCCAGATTGCTTAGTTTATTGGCATATAGCTGTTGATAAAAATTTCTAATAAACCTTCCAATTTCAATGGTGTTCGTCGTGACCTCTCCTTTTTCATTCATAATTTTAATAATCTGGGTCCTTTCTCTTTTCTTTTGGATAAGTCTTGCCAGTGGTCTGTCAATTTTATTGATTCTCTCCAAGAACCAGCTTCTAGTCCTGTTGATCTGCTCTACTGTACTTCTGGTTTCTGCTTGATTGATTTCAGCTTTAATTTTGGTCAACTGCTTCCTTGTGCGTGGATTAGGCCTGTCCCTCTGTTGCTGTTCCAGCTTCTTGAGGTGAGAATATAAAAACTGCATTTTAGATTTTTCTATTCTTTTGAGTGAGGCTTGGATGGCTATGTATTTCCCCCTTAGGACTGCCTTTGCAGTATCCCATAGGTTTTGGACTGTTGTATTTTCATTCTTATTGGTCTCCATAAATTGTTTAATTTGATTTTTGATTTCCTGGTTTATCGAGTCATTCCTGAGCAGGATGGTTCTTAGTCTCCAAGTGTTTGAGTTTCTTCCAAATTTTTCCTTGTGGTTGAGTTCCAATTTCAGAGCGTTGTGGTCTGAGAATATGCAGGGGATAATTTCAATCTTTTGGTATCGGCTGAGACCTGTTTTGTGTCCCAGAACATGGTCTATTCTTGGAAATGTTCCATGGGCATTAGAATAGAATGAGTATTCTTTGGTTCTGGGGTGTAGTGTTCTATATATATCTAAGAGGTCCAACTCGTCGAGTATGGCATTCAAAGCCTTTGATTCTTTGCTTAGTTTTTGCCAGGTTGTTCTGTCTATTTCTGATAGTGGAGTGTTGAGGTCCCCTACTATTAATGTATTTTTATTTATATGTCTCTTTATTCTGGTTAAGAGTTGGCTTGTGTATCTTGCTGCTCCCCTGTTGGGTGCATATATATTTATAATTGTCATATCCACTTGTTGAATACTTCCCTTAAGAATAATATAGTGCCCTTCTGCGTCTCTAACTATAGTCTGTAGTTTAAAATCCAATTTATCTGATATGAGAATTGCTACCCCAGCTTTCTTTTGAGGTCCATTTGCGTGAAAGATGGTACTCCATCCCCTTACTCTCAGTCTGAATGCATCTTTGGGTTCGAAATGAGTCTCTTGTAGACAGCAAATGGATGGGTCATTTCTTTTTATCCAATCTGCAACCCTGTGGTGTTTGAAACCAGAATTTAAACCATTAATGTTCAGGCTGAGTACTGAGAGATATGCTTTTAATTCTGCCATGTTGTCAGTAAAGTCTTTGTATTGGCTGTGACTTTCTGTTTTGTATCACTCTTGGGGCCTTTTTACTTTTATAGAACCCCCCGTAATACCTCCTGTAGGGCTGGTTTCGTGGTTACGAAATTGGCTAGTGACTGTCGATTCTGAAATGTCTTTATTTCTCCATCAATTCTGAATGACAGCCTTGCTGGATAAAGGATCCTTGGCTGCATGTTTTTCTCTGAAAGAGCTTTAAAAATGCTCCCCCAACCCTTTCTCTCATTCCAGGTCTGTGTAGACAGGTCTGATGTAATTCTGATGCCTTTGCCTTGGTACGTGAGAAATTTCTTTGCCCTGGCCGCTTTCAATACTGTTTCCTTGGATCTCATATTTGCGAAATGCACTATGACGTGACGTGGTGTAGGTCTGTCATGGTTGAGCTTGGGAGGGGTCCTCTCTGCCTCTTGGACACGAATTTTTGTTTCCCTTGCTAGATTAGGGAAGTTTTCAGCTACAATTTGTTCAAATATCTCTTCTAGACCTCTGTTTTTCTCCACCCCCTCGGGGATGCCGATGATTCTAACATTGGATCGTTTCGTTGAGTCAGTAATCTCCCGTAGCCAACATTCGTGGGTGTGGATTTTTTTAAGACCATCTTCTATTTTTATTTTTTCCTCTATTAACCCATCCTCCAATTCACTAACCCTTTCCTCCGCTTCCGTGACCCTGGCCGTCAGAGCCTCTAGTTTTGCCTGCATTTGGCTCATAGAATTTTTAATTTCTGTCAAATTCGCTCTCATTTCCGCCCTTAGGGATTGTATATTCTCAGTAATATTTTCCTGAATACTTTTTTCAAGTCTACTCATTATCTTGACCATTGTTACTCTGAATTCCATTTCTGATAATTTGGTTACATCCATATCCGTTACTTCTGTGGCAGAGGCCACTGACTCACTGTCTTTTCTTTGCTGGGGGGGGCTTCTCCTTCTTGTCATTCTGATGAAGAGAGGTTGCGGGGTTTCCAGAGCCCAAAATTATTGACTGGGTCCCAGGCCGTGCCCCTTGTTTCATAGGGATCTTAGAGATGTGGGCTTCTTCTTTAAAGATTTTATTTATTTACTTATCTGAGAGAGGGAGACAGACAGTCAGCAAGAACGAAACAGAAGCAGGGGAGTGAGAGAGGAAGAAGCAGGCTCCCAGCGGAGGAGCCCGACGAGGGACTCCTTTCTGGAACGCCGGGATCACGCCCTAAGCCGAAGACAGGCGCTCAATGACGGCGCCACCCAGGCGCCTCCGGTTGTGGGCTTCTTGATTTTTCAGCCTGCCTTCTGTGTTCTGGGGGAGGGGCCTGCCGCGCCGATACTCAGGCAACCCTGTTTGGTTAGAGTCTCTGTGTCCCCTGCAAGGGAGGATGGGGATGGGCACTCTCTGAGCCGGTATTTCCAGGCTTTTGTTCTCTGGCGGCTTTCCCTGGCGGCCGGCTATGCCTCTTCTGAGACTCAGAGCAGCAGAGGCTGCATTGTCGCAGAACAGAGGGATTGCGGCCCGTTCTCCACTGATGTTCTGGCCACTTTAACTCTATTACTGTTGGTGCTGCTCAACCCTGCGGCGTCCCGGGATGTGCGCACCAACTCGGCGACCCTGCCCTCACTTCCAGGGCCGGCGCGTCTCTGTCCTTTGTGTTTCTAATGCCGCCAGCCACCGGCCGCCCCACGCGCTCCCGGGTCTCCCGGTCTCAGTCTATGCCCGGTGAGCACACCTCGATTCCGGAGTTTCGTGAGAAGCCTGGTGGCGCGCGCACCCGGTTCAGGGTCTCAGTCTGCTGTTTCGCGGGTGCCGACCGCGAGTCCGCCCGCTCCCCCGTGCAGGTGGCCCGCCAGCCGCCAGCCGCCCCGCGCGCGCTCCGGGAGTTCCCGGTCTCAGTCTGGATCCCGTGAGCACACCGGGATTCCGGTGTTCCGGGAGATGCCTGGTGGCGCGCGCGTTCACGGCTCACCGGTCTCAGTCCGCTCTCTCGCGGGTGCCCTCTGTGTGTCCGCCCGCTCCCCCGTGCAGGTGGCTGCCGCTTCCCGGCGCCCAAACGCGGCGGCTCCCTCCCCCTTCCGTTTATCTTCCGATATCCGTGCACGGTTTACAGCTCCCCTCTTGGTACCTCAATACTCAGCGCTGGAGATGTTCATTTGTAGAGATCCAGATGCATCATCCTGCGTCTCAGGCTGATTCCGTGGTTATTTAGGCTGGTCTGGTACCTATCCAGCTCGACTCAGGGGACCGGCTGAAAAAGGGGTCCCCTACTCCTCCACCATCTTAACTCCTCCCTACTCTTACTTTTATGATGGCAAAACTTGTTGCGTCGGGTCCCACGTAGTTCCATTTTGATGAGGCTGACTCCAGAAGTTGATCCAGTCTCACGTGACTTAAGTTACATCAAAATATTTCATTTTTTGAGGGTCTTCCATATATCAAGTATCAAATCAGTCTCTGCAGCTCACAGTTTTCTCAATATCTGTACCAAATAGTAGCCTCTGAAAAAGTGAGAAAAGATTATAATATTGTAAATATTATTGGGAATATGCTGGATTTTAGCTTTTGCTGAGAACACATGAAAAATGAAGCCCACCTGGAATAGTTCATCACAGTGCTGAAGTGAGTATTGGGTGATGAGATAGTCAATTATGTTAGAGTTGATGGCACCATCTTGGATTTATTCCTTATCCCCAAACTGGTCATGTTGGACTTGGATTTTTGAATGCCAAAATGTTGTTCAATAAAAGAAAGATTTTCTATCGGAGGTTTATGGCAGAAGTCCTGTATGGTGAACTGCTTATCCCTCAGTGCTAAGTGAGCTGCTCCTCTTCCTCAAGTACTCAACCCATGACATGGCATACGAGGCCTTCAGTAAAAGAAAGAAAGAAACCACAGCACTTTCCAATGCCCATGCATTGCTGTTGTTGGGTGGTATCATAAACATGCAGTTGCAGGGATTCACACGTTTGTCTAGCAATGTTAAGGTAAGCCTTCCTTTCCTTTGTGTCCATTGTTTTTGCTTTGCCTTGAGGATGAGACAATGCAAGCAGTTAGAGTTGCAAACGTCAAAGGGAGAAAGCATTTTTGTCCCATTTGAGAAGCGGCCAAGGACAAATGAGCCCTGCCCTCAACTTCAGATGCTGAATTTCTGAAGTTCCAAACAATCAGTGTTGGTGCAAGGAGCTTATATCCAAGTCTGAAGACTTTTTTAGAGTAAGAAAAATGATTTTTTTTCTATTATGTAAACAATATATGATTAGGTAGAAAATGGTAAGACAAATGTGCATTACTTTCTAATAATATTTAACTATTATATGATGACTTTTTGATTTCGTGCCATCTCTCCTATGAAAGTGAGATATTTTTAAGGCAGGATCTTTATCTTAATCATTTCTATATGCATAGGCTTAGTACCTTTCTATCACATCCATAATATGATTATGGACTAAATGGTAAATTTACTGCACCCATCATATCAAGTCTACACTTATGTGGCCAATAATAGCACATGGTCACACAAGAAGTTTGGGATTATTCTGTAAAATCAGCATAGTTCTTTAGACCAGCTTTGATTAAGAGAAGACAGAGTGGCTTCCACCGCCTGGGTGGCTCAGTCGGTTAAGTGTCTGCCTTCAGCTCAGGTAATGATCTCAGGGTCCTGGGACTGAGCCCCACATTGGGTTCTCTGCTCAGCAGGGAGTCTCCTTCTCCCTTTCACTCTCCCTCCCTCCCTTTCTCAAATAAATAATTTTTTTTTTAAAGAGAAGACAGTTTTTTCTTCTAGAACCAGTGCAAGTGAATATGCACCTAAAAGTTTTCTGCCTTGGTTTTAGTTAGATGATTAATTTATTCACACACACAAAAGTAAAATAAAATAGAATCAAGAAACTCAACATGTTTTCTGGAAAGGCTAAAAGGATGTGGCCCTTACCTGATCTCATATTTTAGAGCAAGTTGTTAAAAAACTGGAGAATGGTAGTTCACCCATAAATGTTATACTGAGCTTCTTGTTCGTTTTTGCCAGCATTACCTAAATGCCATAATTGATATCAAGTTGCACGATAGGAGGTCCAGCCATAGAACCTTGCAACTCATCTCTCTTTAGATAGCATATGGGGAAGGCAGATGACAGCTGGGTCTTGGAAAACCATTGCATAGTGATCTAAACAGCTGAAAGGCTGAGCAATGTAATAATTTCTATTAATATATAGTGAAGAATTTTAAACTATGAACCCAGGCCTAGGCTTCTGGGAAATGGTGAATTATTAATTGGATGCATAGAAATAAGATTAAGAATCAGCTCATTTTATGGATTAAAGACCAGAACATAAGACCTGAAGTTATAAAACTCCTAGAAGAGCACATAGGGAGTAATCTCCTTGACATCAATCTTGGAAATGATTTTTTTTTTTTGGATTTGACACCAAAAGCAAAGGCAATAAAAGCCAAAATAAATAAGTGGGACTACATTAGACTAAAAAGCTTTTGCACAGCAAAGGAAATCATCCGCAAAATGAAAAGGTAATGTATGGAATGGGAGAAATATTTGCCAACCACATATCCTATAAAGGGCTCACATCCAAAATATACAAATAATTCATACAACTCAAGAGTAAAAAATCCAAATAACCCAATTAAAAAATGGGCAAAAAATACCACATAGACATTTTTCCAAAGAAGATATTTAAATGGCCAACTGGTACATGAAAAGGTATTCAACATCGCTCATCATCTATGATGATTGATCAAAACCACAATAAGATATCACCTCATACCTGTTAGAATAGCTATCGTCAAAAAGAAGAAGAGATACCAAATGTTGTCAAGGATGTGGAGAAAACAGAACCCTTGTGCGCTTTTGGTGGGAATGTGAATTGGTGCATCCACTATGGAAAACAGTAATGAGGTTTCTCAAAAAATTAAAATAGAACTACTATATGATTCAGCAATCCCACTTCTGGGTATATATCTAAAGGAAATGAAAACAGGGTATTGAAGAGATAGCTGCATGCCCATGTTCATTTCACAATAGCCAAGATAGGGACACAGTCTAAGTGTCTGTCAGTGAATGAATGAATAAAGAAAATGTGGCATATATATACAGTGGAATCTTATTCAGCCAAGAGAAAGAATGAAATCCTGCCATTTGTGATAACATGGACGGACCTTGAAGGCATTATCACTATGCTAAGTGAAATAAGCCAGATAGAGAAAGACAAATCCTACATGGAATATGTGGAACCTAAAATAAAATAAAAAAGTCAAATTCTTAGACACAGAAGAGTAGAAAAGTGGTTGCCAGGGGCTGGTGGGTAGGAGAAATAGGGAGAGTTTGGTAAAAGGAATCTAATGCAAAACATGGGAAGTATAATAGGTAATAGTGTATTGTATAGTAGAAATTTGCTAAAGAGCAGAAAGTAAATGTTCTCACCAAAAAAAAAAAAGATGAGTACAGGAGGTGATGAGGTGATGGATGTGTTAATTAACTAAATGGGGGGAATCCTTTCACAATGAAAAAAACAATCAACTCCCTTGGAGCAAAAGTCTGAGGCAGAGAAGAACTCAGAATAAGATCCACATAGAATGGGTAGGAGGTGGGGCAACTTCCTGCAGATACAGCAGGAGGAAGATGGGATGTGGCTATTGTATGACAGTCCCATTTAGGAATAAGAAGTTCAATCTATGTATAGTAACCCTAAATTCTCAAAGAAATTCTTTTGCAGTTCTTGGTTTACAAGTGAATTGAAGAGTGTTATTTCTAGATCCTCATCCTTGGAACTCATAAGAACTGAACTTTGTGTATAGGTTACTTAACCTTTTTTGCACCTCACTTTTCCCATCTGTAAAATGGGGGGAAATAATTGTATTCATCTCACAGGGTTGTTCAGAGGATAACATGAGATAAAACCTGTTACAGGCTTAGAAGTGTGCCCACATAGATACCGCTCAACAAATGTCAGCCATTAGTATTTCCAGAAGTTGATTAATGGGAAGAACCCTTTCCACATTGAAAGAATAATGTCTTCATGTCATAGGGCTTAGCGAAAGAAGAATGGAGATATTTCTCTTTTAGTGTCAACAAGCATGCACAAATATTATTTTTACAAAATTGATCCTTACACTCTATGAACATTTACTGGGAAATTTCTTTTTTTTTTATTTTAGTGATTTTTTATTATATTATGTTAGTCACCATACAGTACATCCCCGGTTTCCGATGTAAGGCTCGATGATTCATTAGTTGTGTATAACACCCAGTGCACCATGCAATACGTGCCCTCCCTACTGGGAAATTTCTTGGTGCAAGATGCTGCTGGGTGCTAATGGCATTATACAGTTGAATCAGTGAAAGGAGAAGTCTTATGTCTATTTACCTGGCCTTTTCCCCTCTTTTTCTTTCATCTAATTCTTGTATATATAAAATTCCCTCATTTTCCTTTCTGATGGGGCAGCACGGAATGTCAGAGTTGGACAAAGAGCACTGTGTTGTTATTCATAGATGGTTAGGCAAGGACTGGATCTCACATTTACCTGGGATTACTTCAGACCTGTTATGGTACAGCTTGTATATTGGCACATTAGAATTTTTCTAGAACTTTGCCACATTACAGCCGTGTAGCTCAGTGCCTGAATGCTTTAGTAGCAGCAGAGTAGGTTCATGGTGGGTACTTAGCAAATCTTGGTTGAACGAATAGGAAGCCTTGTTAATGGCTCCTGTACGGTCACACAATTCTTTGTATCACCTGAACTCAAGGCGGGGAGGAGTTTCTTCCCTTCATTCCAAGAGGAAAAGTGCTCTTTTGATGAAAGAGGGAGTCAAGGTTGGTAATAATAATATCATCGAGCTGCTTTCTGAAGTGAGCACTTGGTGAAATAAGTTGTTTCTTACACAGAATACAGAGCTAGCTCTGATAGCCAGGACATGGGGGACTGACATCATGTGGGCAAAAATCCAAAATGTTGAAAATATTCTCTTGGTGAGACTGCGGGGAAATAGGCATTCTTACACATTGCTGTAGGAAGGAAAAATGGTATAAACCCAATGGGTGGGATTGTGTAATAGCTACCTAAATCATATAAACATTTCCATTGACTAGAAGTCCCCTTTCTAGGAAACTTCCCCCAAAATAAACTGTCAAAAATATGAGAGCATTATACACAAAGCTATATATCGTAGCACCTCTTGTAATTTCAAAAGACTAGAAATAACCTATATTGTCTATCAACAATAGATGAATAAACTATGGTACAATTACACAGTGGAGTACCATGCACTTATAAAAACAAATGTGGAGCGTCTATACACTGTTTTGGAGGGATCTCCTGGTTAAATGAAAATGCCAAAGTTCAGACCAATGTGTCTGATAAACTATCTTATATCCAAGAAAGGTGTAAGATAAGCATATATGAATATATTTGCTTATACTAAAATAATAAAAGGATAAACTGAAGGTTAATAAAAATGGTTACCCCTGGGGGAGGAAGAGACAGAGCAGATGGGGTCAGTGCTTCATAGGATCGACTTTTGATCTGTGTGTATGTTTTACATAATCAAGAAAGGAAATTAAGTCAAATTGAAACTAGCAAGCCTTCCAAATCAAAAGCAAAATGAAACAAATTAATTTTTAAAAAAATGTGAGATGAACTCAAGCCAGGAGATGAGATTCCAAAGTTTATTTTGTTCAGACCCAGCAACCGAGGCACTGGGAGCTGAACTCTGGCTGATGAGAGCAGGCATGATGGAATTCTGGGATGTGCTCATCTATCTTGGTCGGTTCACCAACCTTCTTTCATTGCATCTACTTTCTTCTTTTGGAAAATGGGCATCTCGGAGGTATGTCACACGAATCCGTAACAAGGTTAAGGACAACACTTTGAAAAGGCAGAGTGTACTTGCGTCACCTGGTCAGATTTGCTAGGGAACGGGGAAAAAAGCTGTGAATGACAGTTTCGGATTCCTGAAACCGATCCCTGCGTTCTGGGCAAGAGGGATTTGCACTCACCGGACGGAAGTTCACGTTCTGTGGATGAAGAAGCTAGGGGTGCGTCTGCGCCGTCATGCCTTGGCCATTGTCCTTGGAGCCGCGTTCCCCATCTGCACGCGCCGGCACGCGCAAAAACGGCGTCTGGCTCTTCCGCAGAGCTAGCCAAACACACCAGCCGCAACTTTCACAGCAGCTTTCCTCAAAGTCGTTCTGGACGAAGATTCCAAACCGTGCTCCTAGTACTTTAGAAAAGTTTCTTCAGCCACGGGGAGAGAGTGAATGGTGCTGCAGCCCTGCCAAAACAGTATTCAAGTTTTCCTCTTGGAACGGAGAGAGGAGCCAGCTTCTTAGGAAGCAGCCCGCTGCTGCGGGGTGACATGGGGGCCCCAGCAGCGCGGAAAAGTCTCCGACTACCCTGAAGTTGGAGGCCGTCCCGGGGAATCTATGCAGCGTAAGCTCAGGCGGGCCAAATGGCCACTCGGAACTGCCAAAGGCTGCCTGGATCACTAGTTCGCAGAAGCTGGGGCTCAGCAGGCTACGATGCTGGCATTTGTTCAGTGGGGAAAAAATAAAATAAACTTTGTGTGGCAAGTGATAACCCTGACATTTCAATCTATTTACCACCATGATGTTTCCTAGAGTTACGGGGTAAAACAAATTAGAATTATAAATACCATCCAATTTTCCTAACAGCTCTTGTGAGTTATTAGTGGAAATCAAATCACCTTAGTCGATCAAAGGCAGCTTAAATGCCACAATGCTGTCCCCCCTGAAGATCCGAAAACACCTCCCATTCCTATGGAGTGGTGCAACTCCCTGGGCGTGGTGGAGACGCGACACTTCCACATAAATATGGAAACCAAGTCAAGGATTTGTACTTCTACTCAGTACGGTACTTCAACTTGGTTACCTTTCAGAGCGTGGGCCCGAAATCTGATGCAAAGCTGGTGGCTTCATAGGAGCTCTGGGAATGAATAAAAACATATCCTTATCCTTTTTGCATGGGAAGGCACTGCATTAGTGTCAGACTATCTGCAGGTATAGAGGAATTTAAAATTGATGTTAACTCATGATGATTCCACATGAGATGTTGAATTGGAGGTCTTTTGCAAGGACACTTCTTGGTGAGGAGCAAGACACTCGGAAGGCTATTTGAAGTAAATGTTTCATTCCCGTCAACCTTCACCTGAGAAGGAAGCGGAGAGCCCCACGTTTCTCTCATGGCCACGGGTTGTGGTAATTGCTGAATACTTGGATGAGTTGTCAACTTGATAGCTGTTTGTCATGTCCTACTTAATTGGAGCCCCATAGAACAATAATGAAGTATCCTCTCCATGCAGATGACTTTGTGATTGATGACCCAGCTGAGGAAATCATTTACAAATACAGCCCCAAATTCAGCCTGGTGATGGATCTCATCTGATATTCTCTTGCTCTTCTGACTGTGGCTCTTTGATTGACACCCATGGTATTGTGATAACCCAAGAGAAAAATCTTGCCTCTAGACACAACAAAGGCACCTAAATTGACTCAATCTTATTGAAATAGAGTGAAACTTCGTTAGCCTCTTTTCTAGCTGACGGAAGGTTTAGTGCATATATATTTTTAATGTAGTGTGGCTGAAAATATTACATCAGAAGTAATATCAGTTGATTGACGTTTTAAAAAATTGAGTTCCATTTTTGCGTGGTCATTTTCTCAGTTAGGTGTGCAGAAGCAAGAGGGTGCTGGAGGCCCTGGCAGTCCCTGCACAGTGACACTTCCTTTGGGAGGAGGTGTTGTAAAGGGCACGGAGGATGTGTTGATTTAATGATCAATTTCCATTCACGCAAGCTTTCCCATCTCCTTTCAACCATGAATTAAGTCACATAACAACACTTTGTTGTTGTTGGTTTTTTTTTTTTTCTGTTCAAGATACTCAACTTACCATTAGAAATAATTGGGTTAATTTAAAAGTTATAAATGAAGGATAGAATATTCCAAGAAAGTATGACCTAATAACCTGCAGCAGTCATTTGTAGGGAAAGATGCTATTAGTCCCAAGGAGGGCAATTGAGTGTTATTTTTAAAAAAGAATCAAATGGCTAGTATTCACCAGGAGTCATTCTCATTCTAAGGCCAAGGAATCAACTCAGGCAAGAGGGGTCAGAAAAAAATGAAAAGAAGTGTAGGAACATCAAATTATATGATTAACATTGTCTCTTGCAATGGGGAGTGCAATGTGTTTCTATACATGTAGACAGATTCTTGCATTTACATTTTCCCTTTAGAACCATATTAAATAGAGTTAATGTTTATCTATTGCTCTCAGAACTGAGAAATGTACTCCTAAGGATTTTGAGCAACGATATTGGCAAGAACATAGGGCAACTGACAATGGTATATAGTGACCTATGATATCTCATTCCCTTGTAAAGGAAGTATAGGAAAATCCATCCATTCATTTACTCAGTCAACCATTAATTCACGTTACATATGGAAGGTCTATAAGGTGACAGAAGAGCAGGGTTAAAATCAGATCTATATCAAGTTTGTGATTATAAAAATACATGTGATTATGCATAATACATATATAAATGCATGTTTACATGCTTTCCATTTAAATATTGTTGAACATCTATTATATGTAAGATAGTGTGCTAGGCATAAGTGGGAATCTAGCAGTGAAATGGAAATGTGACTCTGCCCCTCTGAGACTTATAATTAGCACTTGCCAGTCCTGAGGAGGGAAGAGTTTGCCTTAGGGAGCACTCCACAGAGTAGGCAGCATTAGCTCTGGACCCTGAAGGCTGTTTGGATTTCCCTAGGTGGGGATGGGGAAAGAGAAAGGGAACTTTCTAAGTTAGTATTCAGAGGTGGAAAATGGCAGGGAATGTTTAAGAATGACCATTTGGCAGGGCACAGCGTGGAAGCGGATGGTGGGATGAGCCAAGTGGAGCAGCTGCAGGAGATAAGGGAACGGATCTCGGCAGGCTTGCTTTGAATACTGGAGTGGAGAGTTTGAGCTCTGTCTTTACACACTGGGGTACAATTTGTGTTTCCGAGGAAAGGTGTAATAAAATCAGAGCTGGGTCAGAACAGCCTTTATCAGATAGTGGTCCAGAGGATGACTTTAAGGAGGGGCAGACCCATGTGTGGAGACCGATTAGACAAGAGGTGGGGACATAACCGTGGGGAGCTACGCTGAGAAGGAGCAAAATGGACTGGATATGGGAGGTAATGAAGGAGAAGCCAAGATGGTGCCACAGTTCACTCACCTCAGTGGGGAGAGGGAAAATCAGAGGTGGGGAATATTTGGGGCTAAAGATGGTAAGTTCTCCTTTATTCTATGTGAACACAATATACAGTATAATTTCTCCTAACGGTAATTTCTGCCTTTCACAGTAACATTACTCCTAGAAGTAAAAATTGCTTTACTTCTTAGAAATAAATGGTTAGTAGTTTCTTAAAGTTGGCATTGCCTGGGGAGTGATTCCCTATGGCAGGAAAAAGCAATCTTAGGAGTGCTAACATCTCTTCCTCAGCATTTACATTTCAGGAGTCCTAGCAGAGACTGCTCCTATGTGGGGATGCGTGAATAAAGCTGACTCCTCCAGCCCCTATCGGTAATTAGAGATCCAGCTGTTGGGAGCAAGGAGAGCACAGGTGCCATGGCTGGGATCAGCCCCCGTCACCACCTGGGGATTGGTCGAGTGAGTGTGGGCAGCAGGGGAAGCGAGGATGGAATGGGAGGCACGCTTTCATTCCCTCACACGGTAGCCGGCAGCTGCTTGCTTTTGTCCAGCTCCTGCTCACCTTGCTTATCCGCTCGGCTCTTCCTTTTGGCTTTACCTGCTCATATTATTTCCTTTTCTCCAATTCCTGATAATCATGAACTACTTTGCCTCTCTCCATCCTCTGGTCTTTTAGCCTTTCTTGCCATTTTCTGGCCTCCAGTATTATTTTTATTTTTTATTATGATATAGTCCAAACATAGAGGGAAAAAATGGTAGAGAATAAGTAACGTAACACACAGCCCTTTCCTATGAAACTTTAACAAATGTTAACTAACCTTTTGCCTTATTTGCTTTGGATCTTTTATTAAGAAATAAAAATACTCTTTCCCCCCACCCCACACACAGTTAAAGCCGTTGTATACATCTCCTTAATACTATAGCAGTCTCTCATTTCTCAGATGTCAACCCTGTCCCGAATCTGTCCTTTTCATTCCTATGCGTGTTTTTATATTAGTATTAGACTCCCTATATATATATATACCACATACAGATATTAAAGAGTGTTGTTTTGCATGTTTTTAATCTTTGTACTGGTAATACATTGGTAGTCTACAACTGGTCTTTTTCTTTTTTTCCCCTCAATCTAATATTTTTTGAGATTTATCTATGTTGATAAATGTAGCTCTAATTCATTTATTTTGATTGCTGTATAAAGTCCTCTGTATGAATATACTACAATTTATCCAATTCACTCTTAATAAACGTTAAATTGTTTCCAATTATTTTTTTCCTGCAACAACAACAAAAGCTGCTGTGATCATTTCTGCGCATGTCTTCTTGGGCACATATACTGGAGAATTTATCTGGATTACATGCCAAAACTTGGAATTGTTATGTTGTCAGACATGCTCTTTACTAATTATTGCCATATTTTCAAAAAGATTTTATTTATTTATTTGAGAGAGAGAGAGGGAGAGAGAGAGCACCATGGGGGGAGAGGCAGAGAGAAAGAATCCCCAGCAGACTCCTCATTGAGCGAGGAGCCTGATGTGGGGCTCAGTCCCACTACCCGGAGATCATGACCTGAGCTGAAATCAAGAGTAGAATGCTTAAGTGCCTGAGCCACCCAGGTGCCCTTTATTGCCATATTGATCTCCAAAGTTGTGGAACCAGTTCGTATGGTGGAATGCTAGGTCTTTCTCCACATTCTCCTTGACACGAGGTACTCTTAGGCTTTTAGATTTGCCAATATGTTGGGAATGAAATAGTATCTCATAATTGTTTTACTTTGTATTTCTTTCTTTTTTTTTTTTTAAAGATTTTTATTTATTTAAGAGAGACAGTGAGAGAGAGATCGCGAGCAGGGGGGAAGGGTGGAGGGAGAAGCAGCCTCCCCACTGAGCAGAGAGCCTGATGTGGGACTCGATCCCAGGACCCTGAGATCATGACCTGAGCTGAAGGCAGATGCTTAAATGACTGAGCCACCCAGGCACCCTACTTTGCATTTCTTTAATTACAAATTAGAGCGAGCATGCTTTAATAAGTTTATTGTAAATTCTAGTTTCCTCTTTTCTTGCCTGTTTTTCCTAAGTTTTTCTTATTTTATGTTTTCATATATTCCTTTGTTATATGTGTGTGTGTGTGCATATATACACACACCTGGTATGTATATATATACGAATAACTTCAGTCTGGGGCTAGATTTTTCATTTTGTTTGTGGTATCTTTTGGTATAGAAAAACTTAATTTTAATGAGCCAAATATATCAATCTTTTCTTGCATTTTTGTTTTGTTTTTCTAGTTTTCTTCCTACTACCTTTGTTCTCTAGGTATAAGTTCTAGTAATCTCATGAACTTAATTGGCTTGCCTTCCCACATTTTATTTTCTGAAATAATTTTTGAAGTGGAGATTGTAAATTTCTTGAAGGTTCATTAAACCTTACCTGTAAAACTTGTTTTGAGGGGGGAGAATTTGTGGGTGGAGGAAATTGGCTACTTTTTTTGATGTGTAGTTTAATAGCTGACTGTTTCTCCAGTCAATTTTGTAAATTACATATATATTTTAAGATTTACTTATTTATTTAGAGAGGGAGAGTGAGCAGGTGTATGCTGGGGAGAGGGGCAGAGAGAGGGGGAGAGAGAAACTCAAGCAGATTCTGCATTGAGCACAGAGCCGGATGCAGGGTTTGATCTCATGAACCTGGGATCATGGCCTGAGCCAAAATGAAGAGTTGGGGACTTAACCAAGTGTGCCACCCAGGTGCCTCAGGGCTGCTTTCTTCTGAGGCTTCTTTTATTGGTTTGTAGATGGCTGCCTTCTCTTTGTGTCTTCCCATGATCTTCATCTGCCCTCTGTATGTGTCTGTGTTGAAATTTCCTCTTCTTATAAGGACACCAGTCCTACTGGATTAGAACCCACCCTAATGACCTGATTTTAACATAACCTCTTTGTATACTCTATCTCCAAATATGACCATATTCTGAAGTCCTGTGGGTAGGACTTCAACATAGAATTAGGGTAAGGGAGACACTGTTCAACCCTTAGCAGTTAGTATTTGTCTAGTATAACCTTCTTTCAGCTCTTTGTGTGGTTTTGTTTTAGGTATGTTTTTTTATAAAGCAGCAAATGGCTAGATATTAAAAACGCAATTTAAATAGATCCAGTTTGATCCAGTCTTATTGGTCTTCTCATGAGTGATATTACTTCTTTCATTTTATTGTGATATTTATTTTTTTATTTTTTTGATTCAATAATTATTTTTTTATTATGTTCAGTTATTCATTTATGGTTTCTATTTATTATTATTATTTTACTTCTTATTTTCCTCTCCTCCCCACCTAATTTCACATGACCTGGATAAGTTTTCAATATGAGCCTTTCTTTACCCTGCCATTTGAAAGCTTTCAACTGCTTTTTTATTCTGGTCAGTATCCTTAAATTATAAACATACGCACTTATCTATACATTTTTAAAATGAAGCTTAAAATTATTCAGTATTTTTATTGTCTTCCAGAATATGCTTTAATTCTCCTTTGAACATATTCCATGTTATTGTTGCCTAGAGATTTAGCTGTTCATTGAAAATTAGTATTTTTATAATTGATTTTTGATTAAATTTTCCAGCATATTTGATCAATTTTTGTACTGAACTCTACATATACTGTTTTTTTCCTATGTATACACACCTATGATAAAGTTTATTTATAATTAGGCACAATAAGAGATTAACAACAATAATGAATAAAAGAGAACAGTTATAACAATATACTATAATAAAAGTTATGTGAATGTGGTCTCTCTCACAATATCTTATTGTATTGTGTTCATCCTTCTTCTTGTGATGATGTGAGATGATAAAAATGTCTATGTGATGAGATGAAGTGAGGTGAATGATATAGGCACTGTGACGTACAGTTAGGCAGCCATTGACCTTCTGAGGATATGTCAGCAGGAGTATCATCTGCTTCTGGAGTGTGGTTGACCATGGGTAACTGACTCCATGGAAACTGTGGATAAGGGGGGACTACTGTAATTGTCCTTTGTATCAGCCCTGATACTGTAGTTACAAATAACTTTTAAAAAGCAATGGTTTCCAAAACAAAGTTCTATTTCTTGCACACATTCCAGGTTGGCTAGAGGCTCAGCTTCTGCATTCTGAAGACCTTCTTAAGGAACATCCCCATCTGGAAGGGTGCTGTTGGTTGAGGCAGAGGGCAAAATGAACAGGAAGACATGTACTGGCTCTTAAAGCTTTCACATAAGAGAATTATATATCACTTTGTTCACATTTCCTCAGCCAAAGCAAATCACATGGCCAAGCCTGACTTCAAGAGGGACAAGAAAATATAATTCTTCCATGGGGGAGGGGGGTGGGCATTGGATCTTGATGAGTTCTGCAGGCCATTCACCTCTGCTGTCACTCTGGCTTCACTTTCCTTCCTGCTGAAACATATTCTTTAATAATTCTTTTAATGAGCATCTGTGGGTGGTAAACTCTTATTTTTATAAGTGTAAAAAAGCCTTTATTTTGCCCTTACTCTTAATTAAATGTTTAGCTGTGTATAAAATTTGAGCTTACTGTTTCCTTCCCTGAGCACTTTGAAAATATCATTCCATTGTCTTTTGGCTTGTATTGTTGCTAATGAAAGTTTTGTTGCCAGCTTAATTGCCATGGTTTTGTGGCCATTTGTCATTTTTGGCAGCTTTTAGTTTAGTTTAGTTTGTTTTTATTTTTTTAAATCTGGGCACACATTTATTCTTTATCTTGCTCAGAACTTGGAGTCATATTGAACCTAAGGACTCCTGTCTTTCTTTAACTCTGAGAATTCTCAGCCATTATTTCTTTAATTCTCTTCTGAAGCTCCTGTTGGATACATATTGGAGCTGCTCAAATTTACTAATTCTTGGGGCACCTGGGTGGCACAGTCAGTTAAGCATCTACTTTTGGCCCAGGTCATGATCCCAGGGTCCTGGGATTGAGCTCCACATCAGGCTCCTTGCCCAGTGGGGAGCTTGCTTCTCCCTCTCCCTCTGCCCCCACTAGTGCTTGCTCTCTCTGTCTAGTGCTCTCATTTTCTCAAATAAATAAATAAAATCTTTAAAAAATTTTTACTAATTCTTTTTAGTCCAGTCTAGGATTTATCTTATTACTTGTCCTAATTTCTCTGATTTTTTTTTCCCTTTCTGAGACACCTTCTTTTATCTCTGTGATAAAAGAGATTATTTCATTATTTATTGTATTTTTCTGGATATTGTTGCTTTTATGGCCATACTAATCACACATATGTTAAGGTCTTTGTTAGACTATTTTGTGACATTGATTTCATTTGGAGTGAGTTCAAGTAGTTAATTAATTAGTTCGCTTATTTATAGTTATCTTTGTTAACATTACTTTTGTGTGTTTTGGAATTTGGGTTTATAAGCTCATTGTAAGTGGGGAGATTGTTTTTCCCTTGTTCTTTTCCTTTGTGCTTCCCTCTTTCTGTCTAAAAGTTTTGCTGTTGCCTTTATTCAGGCCCCCACATCTTAGGTAAGAACAGATTCCATAATTGTACTGTATTTCTGACGGTACGGGGGATATAGCTAATGCAGTCACAAGAGCTACAAGGAAGCTTGGTTCCTCTCGCTTGGCTGGATTCCTGGCTTTGTAAAAGTTGAAGCCTCAGGCCTCATTCAGCAGCATTTTTAAAAACTTCCTTTCAGGAGTAGTGGAGAGCCACCTTCCAACTTCTGGCTTTGAGTAGTGAATTTAGCTCTAGATACCATATGGCATGGAATCTTTTTAGTCTCCACTATCTTGTAGTGGAGCATTGTGACTACCACCGGCATCTGATAGGCCATGGTTGGAGTATCCTCATTCTCTTCCATCCTTGTTTTGGGTTCCTGTCTCTTATTTGATCGACAGGGGGTTTTGACTTTCTTTGGAGCCTTGATATATCTTTCTGGTTGACTGTTTTTCTTTCTCATCTATTATTTATAAGTGTTTGAAGCAGAAGAGGTAGATCGACTTTGAATTTTGAACTCACTAAGCCATTCTAACAGGAAATACCTGCCTCCAGTTCTTCCCCTTAGTCTCCCCATCATATGGCTAGAGAGTAATTTACCTATCTAAAGTATGGGGATAATAAATTATGCCTATCGTACAGAGCTGTTGAAGAGATTACATGAAATAATGAATGTGAAGAGCCTTTCACTGTGCCTGCACATGGTAAGTAATTATAGGCATATACAGCCCAGGTGTTGCTCAAGTATAAGGATTTATGCTTTGAAGTTTTTTTCTAACAGTGGCAGGAAGGTGTATCTGGCAAGTACATACATACAGCAATGTTAGAGATGCAGAAATGTCTTGCCTGTTCTCCAAACAACTTTTCTGAAAGCTCATTATTAGAAAGACTTTTATTTGGGTTACTATATCTCTCCTTAAGTCAGAGGTTCCTATGGCAAAATTATATGTCAAACTGAGCAGCAGAGGTTTCCATACATCTACCTTCCTATGTATCAGTTTGGTTAAATTGATGTTCTGGTTGCTGATTGGAGAAAAAAAGGAATTAAAGTTTTATTTGGGTAGAGAAAACTTACAACACTTCCCAGGATGGGCAGAAGGACCTAAGGGGAAATGCTAGTGGGGTTTCTAACAACTGACAAGTGGTACCACACATATGGACAGGAGCCTCAGGGGCACGGATAACAATGCAAGATGTATTATCCAGCTTAGACTAAATCATACTATGGCAACAAACAACTCTAAAATTTTGGTGAATTACAACGACAAAGGCTTATTTTGTTCATGGTGTGCACCCTGCCTGGGGAAATTTATAGCTCATAGCCAAAGGAAAGGAAAGTATGGTGGAGACATGCAGTGGCTCTTATGCTTCTTCTTGGAAATGGTCCATCGCACTTCCACTTACATTTTATTGGTCAAAGCAAGTCACATGGCCAAGCTTGAACTATAATACAGTCCTCCACAGTTTATAATTCAAGGTAGCTGATAAGTGCACAAATGACACTAGCAGACTGATTGTGAAACTAACAAGTGTCAAATTCCTCTATTAGCTTCCCTAACACCATATTCTTACCATATCAAGCAGGGGAGTACCCAAATGTATCAATATGCATTTGACTAATGTTGCAAAAGCATGAAAAATCAGGAAACTTAGTAGCGATGAAACATAATATCAATATCTAGGCTTGTATGGGCTGAATTCTGTCCCTTCCAAATTCATATATTGAAGTCCTAAAACTCAGTACTTCAGAGTGTGATTATATGTGGAGATAGTGCCTTTAAAAGTGTGTTAATGAAGTTAGAGTGAGGTCATTGGATAGTCATAATTCAGTTTGAAAAAGAGATTAGGATACAGACACTCATGTGCAACGTGAAGACACAAGGAAAAGATGGTCATCTACAAGTCAAGGAGAGAGGTCTCAGAAGAAACCTAAACCTGCTGATATCTTGATCTTGAACTACTATCCTCCACAACTGTGAGAAATCAATTTCTGTTGTGTAAGCCACCCAGTCTGTGGTATTTCGTTGTGGCACCTCTAGTAGATTAACACAAGGCTTTAACTTACTACACAAGAAATGTCTATTGACCTCCTCCCCATCTATAACATGATGAAGAATAGCAAATGGTTCTGGTCTATCCTTGATCTGGGGATTACTGTTGGGGAATTCTTTTGGGGCTTTGCAAGAGCAGAGACCATGTTCGTTGTTACAAAGAGTTGGCCTGTTTCTCAGCCCTCAACGTTGTCTTGTTTGCCGTCCCATTCAAGTAACAGTGGTTGAAGGCAAGGCCATTGGGAATGTTCCTTCTCACTGCTGGTGACAGTATAATGAGTAGTCTAGCTAGTTGTGCCTGTCTGCTTTTCTCCCCTCAAGTTAGATACAGGTACTTGAACTTGAGATTTGTTGATGATGAATTTATTCTCAAATTCTAAACAAGTAATGTATTATAGATGTGTTGGAGTCTAAATAGGTAATCAAAATATGTTATAACTCTGTTGGTTCAATAGCCACATTGGACACTTGTTTTCACTCTGTCACTCTTTAGGCTTTTGTAGAAATGGCTGCCAGTGAATTCATGTGTGTGTGTGTGTGTGTGTGTGTGTGTGTGTGTGTGCACATACTAGGTGTTCTTGCTCAATAAAGACATTGGGAAAAGAAATGATGAGATGAACACTATTCTCTCTTCATGTAGGAAAATGCCAATCATACACAGATCATTTAAAGTTGTGCTCAGGTGACATGCCCAGTCATATTTATCAGGCATGGAATTTTTCTCAGAGCCACCCTATCTGCAGAGTCTTACAGGGTCTTGGTGCTTAAAGCAAAGATACCTCTATTTCGAACACTTGGGGTTTAAAAAAAAATCTAATTTACCCTGAAATCCCTTTTGCATTTTAAAAATTGTGTCTGAATTCTCAGTGCAGTCAGAGTGACTGTTTGGTAGACAAAATGTATCCCCAAACCATCAAGGGATTTTCATAAGCAATTGGGATTACTCCCAAATACATTGCAGATTGGTATCAACTATCATATTTGAATTTGTATTCTAGCGCTGAGAGCCATTTGTAGCACATTATAAATCATGGCCCCTCCCTCACAATTCAGAATGCTCCTGTCTATGACAAGCACTAAATATGCTGTTGCTACAGTAGCAACATCAGAAATTGCCCAGAGAAATCTCACAAAACTGAATGACAGGAGAAAATTTCATAATCACTTTATAAGTACAACCCTTCAGTATAGCCCAATCTCCTTCCACCTGAGAAAAATTGAGATGCGTTTGGATTGAGAATGTTAATTGGAAACTGATATGCTTGGTTTTCTGGCACAGTATTTAAATGTTGTCAGGGCTGTCTTCTTATCCAAGAAAGCTACAAAAAGTTAACTTAACTTTTTTTTTCCCCTCCATAATGAAAGCTTAGATTCTAGAGAGTACAAACCAAATCCATAGAGGAAATCCTAAAATTGCAAACTCCATAGCTATGAATTGACCCTAATAATAGCTTTTATTATTTAGATGTAATAAAAATTCTAATGATCTGCAGAACAGTAAAATCTCTAGTTTAGCAGGAGATTGAAGTATTTTTTGGATTGTGCTATATCAAAGCCATCAGAGACAATAGAGTCTTGATAGATATCCACTCTAACATTTGCAAAAAGCATTAACAATATATCATACTTCACTGCCAGCTGCAAACCTGTAATATTATTCACAAATTATGCATTTAAGATTGGGGATCCAGAGACATTTTTGTAATGCTAACATATTAAGACATCCCCTCCAGAGAGGTTCTATAGAACCTCTGCCTGCATTTTTCATATTCACCTTACTGCTTGACCATGTGATGATTTTGAAATTGTTGCCTGGCTACACCGATCCCTATTTCCTAGAGTATTATCTGCCAGTGCCCAGAGGGGTTATGTTCAGGAGTGTTACTTCCCAAAAATAGACCATAATTTATATAATTTATCTAAGGAAGTTTCTAAAACCATTAAAAATACTTTTAACTGTTAGTCGATTCAATCTGAGGGGGAAAAAGTATTACTTTGAATAATGAAATGCTAATAAGACCAGAAAAATTGAAATTGAATATCATGCAAATAACATGGGCATGGGGATTATTATTTAAGACATACCTTTATTCTTATTAGTTGGATTAACAAATGATATAAAAAACTGTAGAATAGAAAAAAATTAAGTAAATTTATACCAGATGCTTTTATAGAGACCTAAAACTTCTAAGTATCCCAGAGGAAATAGAATTAATTTATGATGAGATAGGAGTCTTTGATATCTCTATTAAGACTATAACAAGAAAGAGGCATATGGTGGAGAAATATCAGTAAGGTAGACATGTCTGGCTAAGTGGTGTAAAATGAAAGCATTAATTAAGACATGTGAACAATAATAATAACAATTGCAGCAGCAGCAACAGCAATAATGATGGTAATAATAATTAAAAGCCAAGGTGAAGGAAAAAAGGAAGTGAGGATGGGTAAAGGTCGTTCTACATGGTTATGATTTTATCCAAACAATAATCAATCACTAAACACAACTCAATAGACCTAGTCTCGACAGCAGATTGGATTAACAGTGTTCCTTTTATTAGAATTAGATCGCTGGACAATAAGGGATCAGATTTGACTGCTAGGCACTGAAGAGGAAGCAAGAAAGTAGGGACAGAAGGCCTAGCTTGGGAGAAAGCAGGGATGGGAAGAAATCATAAGGTCATCTTTTTAAGTTCTTGTTAGACAAAGATGGGATAGAAATTTGTGATTTTGTGATTCAGAAATTTATTTTGGTTGCATTCTTTGCTCTGTGTAACATTTATTGGAGCTTTTGATAAATAATAAGATTGATAAATTTGACTTGTACTTTTCTCTTTTTAATTGCCTGTCCCTCTGATGAAATTTGAATAAGAAATAGGTATCTATCAAATTGGAAATCAATATATCAGCTTTCATTTATCTTCAGAGACAACACACCGCTGTGGTTAAGAGTATTAGCTTTGGGATCAAATAGACAGACCTGTGTATGAACCTAAGCTCAGTTTCCTCATCTGTAAGACTAGGTCAAGAATGTTTACTTTGTACAGCTGATGTGATAAGTCAGTGAGATGGTGCATATGAGCAGTAAGCACTTGGCCTGTCATAGTGTGCATTTAACAATATTTAGCCATCATGTTATTAAAACTATGAATTTTTTTATTATTGATTATAAGTAAAAATAAAATAGAATGGCAGAATTTGTTTATGTTAATAGGGAAAATTTAATACATTATTCTAACATTCATTGGGCATCTTTAAACACTTGAAGGAAAAGATTATTCTCCTATTAAAAATATGATAAATAATAATTTCAAAACAACATCCTCAGAGAGATATATATTCCTATGAATAAGTATTTTACTCTATGTAATTTTCATATCCTAATGAAATTCAGATCAGAATTAATATATAATGAAAAAGTAGTTTTTATGAATAACTTACTCCTGTTTTAGAGAAAGTTGGCAAGTGATGTGTATAGTATATTTAAGAAGTCCACCCTGTCTCAGCTACTCCATTCGACATTTAGTTAATGCAACAGAGGGTTTCTACTTGACAGTGAGAAAAGAACATTACACAAGTCACCATGTTCTGCAGTTTTCTTGCCAGCCTGCTTTATGCTCATTTAACTTTTTATAATTACCCTATGCCTGGCTAGATTTCAAACTACAAAGGGAGAATTAAACTTTGCTATTCCATGTTACCCTTAGCTTTTAAACAAGAAGGATTTAAAAAATGAATATTGGCCCTGAAGTAATCTTTCCTCCATAAAACAACCAAAGAAGGAAAACCCCTTAGATGGAATTTAGAGATTAAAAGTCTTTCCCAGGTAACAAGTAATCAAGACTGATGCTTCTTTTACTTCCCAGAGATTGAGCACTTCCATTACTGGGTAGAAGGGAATTGTTTTGTCAAACTTACAATCCTGCTGAGAAGAACCAGAAAAGATGAATAAAACACACACACACACACACACACACACACACACACACACACACGCACGTGCACATGCGCACACACACAGAGCATATGTTTAAGGATATCATAGAAATGGAGAAGCAAAGAGAAACGGAAGGACTAAAGCTCTGGAGAAGAGAGAACATCTAGAGATAACAATCTTCATTCTCTCTTTTTTCTGAAAGACTTTGTCAATTTGGGGCCTAGGATGAAGTTTTGTTTAGGGAGCCTCAGACACAAGATTACTTTTCTCTCAAAATATTTGTCAAAATCTAATGGTATCTCTGAAGCTAACAAATCTACGTTTAAAAACGGGGGAGGGGATTTCCCAGAGTCTCTTGGTTCTGGGGGGGGAAAAAGACTCATAAGGGTCTCTGTTAAAAGCTCTTGTTTTAAAAAGTGCCCTGCTCCAGGAACCAGGTTAAATCAGAACTACACTGTTTTACTGAAAGTGCAACACAGCCTTGACTCAGCTTAGTCCCTGATTGGATAAAGGGGATCATTCTCCTCCTGAGTCCATAATAACTAGCAGAAGAAAGGATTAACATTCTCTGGTGAAAGATAAAATCATCTGGAAACATCATGTCTGTCATTCAAACAAAAAATCATTAGGTATGACAAGAAATATGATCATATACCCAAACTCCAAGAGAAAAATTTGACTGTAGACCATACTTAGAGGTGATTTAGATATTGTAGTTAAATGACATGGGCTTTCAAATAATTCTATTATGCTAAAAAATAAACAAAAGAAATAAAGATAAAAAATGGAAAAATTTCACCAGAAAATTGGAATCAAGAAAAAGCAAATAGAAATTTCAGAAATAAAAAAATATATGAAATTGAGTATAATGGGTATATTTAATATAGATTAGTCACAGAACAAGGCAGGATTAAAGAATGAGAAGAAAGGTTAATAGAATATATCTCAAAATAAAACATATATAGAAGAAGAATGGAAGTAGGAATAAGAATGGAGTAGATATTTGGGGTACAGTGACAATATCTAACACACATATAATTAGATTTCAGATGAAGGAAAGAAAAGAGAAAAAACATACATCAGATGGATCAAATGAAAATAAATAGTAAGATTTAAGTGAAAACCAAATTTTGTCATTAATTACATTAAAAGTAAATGGATTAAATGCTATCATCAGTAAAAGACTAAGAAGGTGAAACTGAAAAGCAAAAATCTAAATATATGTTGATTACAAGGGCTATACCTTAAATGTAAGGACAGTGAATGGCTTAAAGTAAAAGAAAGGAAACACAACAAAATACTAATCAAAAGAAAGCCGGTGTAGCTCTACTAATCTCAGGCAAAATAGTCTTTAAGGTAAGTATCATTACCAGAGATTAAGAGAGACATTTCATAAGATATGAACAGACACTTTTCCAATGATGACATACAAATGGCTAACAGACACATGAAAAAATGTTCAAAATCATTAGCCATCAGGGAAATTCAAATCAAAACCACACTAAGATACCACCGTACGCCAGTTAGAATGGCAAAAATTGACAAGGCAAGAAACAACAATTGCTGGAGAGGATGTGGAGAAAGGGGATCCCTCCTACATTGTTGGTGGGAATGCAAGTTGGTACAGCCACTCTGGAAAACAGTGTGGAGGTCGCTTAAAAAGTTAAAAATTGAGCTATCCTATGACCCAGCCATTGCACTACTGGGTGTTTACCCCAAAGATACAGACGTAGTGAAGAGAAGGGCCATATGCACCCCAATGTTCATAGCAGCATTGTCCACAGCAGCTAACATTCACCAGAGAATGTTAATCATTTCTTCTGCTAGTACTCAATTTCATATATTTTTTTATTTCTGAAATTTCTAAGCGTCTGCCTTCGGCTCAGGGTGTGATCCCAGCGTTATGGGATCGAGCCCCACATCAGGCTCCTCCTCTATGAGCCTGCTTCTTCCTCTCCCACTCCCCCTGCTTGTGTTGCCTATCTCGCCGGCTGTCTCTGTCAACTAAATAAATAAAATCTTTAAAAAAAAAAAGAAGTTGTGGTCCATATATACAATGGAATATTACTCAGCTATCAGAAAGAACGAGTTCTCAACATTTGCTGCAACATGGACGGCACTGGACGAGATAGTGCTAAGTGAAATAAGTCAAGCAGAGAAAGACAATTATCATATGATTTCTCTCATCTATGGAACATAAGAACTAGGAAGATCGGTAGGGGAAGAAAGGGATAAAAAAGGGGGGGTAATCAGAAGGGGGAATGAAACATGAGAGACTATGGACTCTGAGAAACAAACTGAGGGCTTCAGAGGGGAGGGCGGTGGGGGAATGGGATAGGCTGGTGATGGGTAGTAAGGAGGGCCCATATTGCATGGTGCACTGGGTGTTATATGCAACTAATGAATCATTGAACTTTACATCAAAAACCAGGGATGTACTGTATGGTGACTAACATAATATAATAAAAAAAATTTAAAAAAATAAAATAAAAAAGAGAGACATTTCATAAGCATAAATGAATTAGCCCAAAAGGAAGATATTGCAATTTTAAATCTGCATGTTCCCAATAGTATAATGTTAATATGTCTATGCTGCCCAGAGCAAGCTACACTTTCAGTGCCATACCGATTGAAATACCAATGGCATTTTTCAATGAGATGGAACAAACAATCCTAAAATTTGTATGGAACCAGAAAAGACCTCAAATCACCAAGGAAATGTTGAAAAAGAAAAACAAAGCTGGAGGCATCACATTGCCTGATTTCAAGCTATATTACAAAGCTGTGATCACCAAGACATCATGGTATTGGCACAAAAACAGACACATAGATCAATGGAACAGAATAGAGAGCCCAGATATGGACCCTCACCTCTATGGTCAACTAATCTTTGACAAAGTAGGAAAAAAAGACAGTCTCTTCAATAAATCGTGCTGGGAAAATTGGACAGCTATATACAGAAGAATGAAACTCCACCATTCTTACACCATACACAAAGATAAACTCTAAGTGGATGAAATACCTCAATGTGAGACAGGAATCCATCAAAATCCTAGAGGAGAACTTAGCAGTAACCTTTTCGGCATTGGCCACAGCAGCTTCTTTCAAGACACGTCTCCAAAGGCAGGGAAACAAAAGTGAAAATGAACTTTTGGGACTTCATAAAGACAAAAAGCTTCTGCACAGCAAAGGAAACAGGCAACAAAACAAAAAGGCAACCCACGGAATGGGAGAAGATATTTGCAAATGACACTACAGATAAAAGGCTGGTATCCAAGATCTATAAAGAACTTCTCAAACTCACCACCCAAAAAACAAAAAATCAAGTCAAAAAATGGGCAGAAGACACTTCTCAAAGAAGACATACGAATGGCTAACAGACACATGAAAAAATGTTCAGCATCATTAGCCATCAGGGAAATTCAAATCAAAACCACATTGACATACCACCTTACGCCAGTTAGAAAAGCAAAAATTAACAAGGCAGGGAACAACAAATGTTGGAGAGGATGTAGAGAAAGGGGAACCCTCTTACACTGTGATGGGAATGCAAGTTGGTACAGCCACTTTGGAAAACAGTATGGAGGTTCCTCAAAAAGTTAAAAATAGAGCTACCCTGTGACCCAGCAATTGTACTACTGGGTATTTATCCCAAAGATACAGATGTAGTGAAGAGAAGGGGCACATGCACCCCGACGTTCATAGCGGCAATGTCCACAATAGCCAAACTGTGGAGGGAGCCGAGTTATGCCCTTCAACAGATGAATGGATCAAGAAGATGTGGTCCATATATACAATGGAATTTTACTCAGCCATTAGAAAGGATGAATACCCATCATTTGCACTGATATGGATGGAACTGGAGGGGATTATGCTAAGTGAAATAAGCAGAGAAAGACAATTATCATATGGTTTCACTTACATGTGGAACATAAGGAATAGCATGGAGGACATTAGGAGAAGAAAGGGAAAAATGAAGGGGGAGGAATTAGAGGGGGAGACAAAGCATGAGAGACTATGGACTGCAGGAAACAAACTGAGGGTTTCAGAGGGGAGGGGCATGGGGGGATGGGTTAGCCCAGTGATGGGATTAAGGAGGGCAGTATTGCAATGAGCCCTGGGTGTTATATGCAAACAATGAATCATGGAGCACTACAGCAAAAACTAATGAAGTACTTTATAGTGACTAACATAACATAAAAAAAAAAATTAAAAAAGTAAAAATTAAGCAAACATTAATAGAGCAAAAAAAGAGACATAGAAATATGTCAGTATCATTAAGAATATAGAATATCTGTATAACTTGACCTAATTGACATATTCAGAACACTATGTCTAGCAACATCTAAATTTATATTCTTTTCAAGTGCATAGTAAATCTTTACTATAATTGATATGTTGGGTCAAAGAAAGCTCCAACAAATATCAAAATCTTGAAAGTATTCAGAGCGTGTTCTCTGTGTACAGTGTAAATAAGATAGAAATGAATAATAAATAGGCAACTAGAAACTGCCCAACTGTTTGGTAAGTTGACTGATATATGTCTACATAACCAGTAGATGAAGAGGAACCTTTAATAGAAACTAGCAAACATTTTCATCTGAAAGATAATGACATGGTGTATCAGAAGTTGTGGCATTGAGCTAAAGCAGTGCTCAGAGGAAAATTTAGAGACTTTAATGCATATATTAAAAACAATTAAAACTGAAAATCAATAATTTAAGCTTCTTTCTCAAAAAGGTAGAAAATAGAAACAGCAAGCCAAATCCAGACAGAGTAGGAAGAAGGAAACAATAAAAATGATACCAGAAATCAGTGAAATGGAAAATGAATGTGTAATAGAGTAAATGAACCAAACCAAAAGTTGGTTCCTTGAAAACATTAGTAAAATTGATAAACCCTTAGAAAGAACAATCAAAGGAGAAAAATAGAGAAAACACAAATTAGTAATGTCAAGAATGAAATAGGAGACATTACTACAGAGCCAGTTGACATTAAGAAGAAAATAAGAAAATATTATAAACAACTTCATAGCAATACATTAAATATTTAGAAATAAGATCAATTCTTCAAAAACACAATTTACCAAAATTGACAGAAGAAATGAAATGTTTGAATATTCCTGTATTGGCTTAATAAATTGATTCTATTAATAAAAGCCTTTCTACAAAAAATTGAGGTGGCCTCATAAGTAGAGTTTTACAAATATGGAAGAAAGAAATAAGCATGAATACTTCCTACTCTTCTTATGAGGCAGTATAATCTTGGTGCCTAAACTGATAAAATCAGTAAAAGAAAGAAAATTATACCTATGTCTTTCATCTGTTTAGATATACAAGCTAACCAAAACATTAGCTAATTGAATCTAGCAACATGACAATAGGATAGCATATCACAGCTTTATTCCAAGAGTGTTCAGCAAAAATAAAAAAAACGTAATTCATTATCTAAAGAGATGCAAAATGTGTATGTAAAATTCAAAAGAATTTATCATTTATAAAATTCTTAAAGTAGAAATAGAAAGGAACTTTCTTAAATTCATAAGGATTATCTACAAAAAGTGAAAACCACTAAAGCAAAAATTATACTTGTGTTACAGTAGGGGAAGATTTCCCCTGAGACTGAGAATGAGACATGAAAGTCTACAACTATTTTTATTCAACATTGAATTGAAGGTCTTAGTTGGTATATTAATGGCAAAACCAAACAAAACCCCAAATAAATAAATAAATAGGTATGTGTATTGGAAAGGAAGAAACAAAATATTTACATTATTTATAGATGATATGATTTTGTCAAAAATTTAAATGAATCTAGAGATAAGCCATTATAATTAGTGTGTGAAATTAGCAAGATTTCAGGATATAAAAAAACTAATTAGAATTAATAAGGAATTTGATACAATATCTGGATAAAAGATCATTTGCTAACATGGATCTCTATTTGTACATACCAGCAACAAATAACTAGAAATTGACATTTAAAAAAATGATACAATTTTACAACAGTGACAGAAAGTATCATATGTCTGAGAGTAAATTTAATGTAAGATATAAAATTACACACATTTTAAACTGAAAAACCACAATTTATTTTTGGGAGAAATTAAAAATCTAAATAAATGGAGCAATATACCATGGCCATAGCCTGGAAGATCCAATATTATAAAGATGTCAGTTTGTCCTAGATTGAGCCATACATTCAATGTGATTACAATGAAAATCCCAGCCTTTTTCCCCCAGCATAATTAACATAAAGTGTTATATGAGTTTCAGGTGTACAATATAGTGATTCAATAATTCTATACATAACTCAGTGCTCATCATGGTAAATGTGCTCTTAATCCCCTTCACCTATTTCACCCATTCCCTCCATCTGCTTCCCCTCTGGTAACCATCAGTTGTTCTCTATATCTAAGAGTCTGTTTTCTTGCTTTTCTCTTCTTTTCTTTGTTTGTTTTGTTTCCTAAATTGCACATATGAGCGAAATCATGGTATTTATCTCTCTGTGACTGACTTATTTCACTTAGCATTATACCTTCTAGGTCCATTGATGTTGTTGCAAATAGCAACCTACTGAATGGGAGAAGATAATTACAAAGGACATATCCAATAAAGGATTAGTATTCAAAATATATAAAGAACTTATAAGTCAACACTCCCCACCCCCAAAATAATCCAATTAAAACATGGACAGAAGGCATGAACAGACATTTCTCCAATGAAGACATCCAGATGGCTAAAAGACACATGAAAAGATGCTCAGCATCACTCGTCATCAGGGAAATGCAAATCAAAACCACAATGACATATCACCTCACATGTCTTAGAATGGCTAAAATCAAAACCACAAGAAACAGCAAGTGTTGGCAAGAATTCAGAGAAAAAGGAACCCTCTTGCACTGTTGGTGGGAATGCAAGCTGATACAGCCACTGTGGAAAACAGTACGGAGGTTCCTTAAAAATTAAAAATAGACCTACCATATGATCTAGTAATTCCACTACTGGGCATATTTACCCAACGAATATGAAAACACTATTTTGAAAAGATTTATGCACCCCCAATGTTTATTGCAACATTATTTACAGTAGCCAACTTATGGAAGCAACCCAGTGTTCAACGATAGTTGAACGGATAAAGAAGAGTGGTATATATATACACAATGGAATATTACTCAGCTATAAAAATGAACAAAATGATGCCAAAATTCTAGCACCTTTAATGGAAATTCACAAGCGGATTCTAAAATTTATATGTAAGTGCAAAGGAGCTAAAACAGTGAAAATAATCTTGAGGAAGGACAAAGATGGAGGACCTACTCTACCAGACTGAAGACTTATTTTGAAGCTATAGTGATTAAGAGAGTGTGATATTGAGGAAAGGATAGACAGTAGACCAGTGAAACAGAATACAACATTCAGAAACAGACCCAAACATAAATCGTCAATTTTATGAAAAAGATGACATTGCAGTGCAGTGGGAAAAGGAGAGTATTTTAAAATAAATGATGCTGGTTAATTGGGATACCCATGAATTCAAACTATGAATTGCTGCCACTACCTCATACCATATAAAAAATAATCAATTCCAGATAAATTTCAAGTCTAAATTTACACGCCAAAAAATACAATTTTAAAATAAATCAGAAGAGAACATCTTCATGACCTTATAATAAGAAAAGATTTCTTAAACAGGGCATACATGCTCTAAGTATAAAAGAAGGCTTTTTGATATATGGACTATATTCAAGTGAAGAATTATTCACCAAAAGACACTATCAAGAGAGTAAAATGGCAAGCCAAGCCATGGTGGAAAAAGATATTTTTCAATACATATAAAGACATACATATTTTCAATACAAAGAGCTTGCATCCAGAATTATAAGTATATGAGTTTATAAGTATATAAACTCCTACAAATCAATAATGAAAAGACAGCATGATTCCATTTATATAGTGTTCAAAAATAGGCACAACTAAGCTATGGCATAAAAACAAGGTAGTTATTACCCTTGGCTGGACTAGTGCTGGACTAGAGCATGAGAAGAGCTCGGGGGTCCTTGAGTTTTATTTCTTTTTTTTTTAAGAGGAAGATAGGGAGAGGGAGAGAGAGAATCTTTTTTTTTTTTTAAGATTTTATTTATTTATTCGACAAAGATAGAGACGGCCAGTGAGAGAGGGAACACAAGCAGGGGGAGTGGGAGAGGAAGAAGCAGGCTCATAGCAGAGGAGCCTGATGTGGGGCTCGATCCCATAACGCCGGGACCACGCCCTGAGCTGAAGGCAGACGCTTAACCGCTGTGCCACCCAGGCGCCCCGGAGAGAGAGAATCTTAAGCAGGGCTTGATCTCATGACCCTGATATCATGACCCAAGCCAAAATCAAGAGTTGGATGCTTAACTGACTAAACTACCCGGGTGCCCCTAAAGTTCTATTTCTTCATCTACCTACTGGAGATATGTATGGGTTCATTTTGAGAAACGTCATTGTGATTTATGCAACTTTTTATGTATGTTAAACTTCAGTAAACAACTAAAAACAAAGGAAAGCAAACAGTAGTGCCCCCAAATACAGATCTGTTATTGTGTACCAGAAAGCTCTAGAAGAAATGCAGGGTAGCTGCTTGTGGGAAGGCATTTCTTCATTCCAAATGCTGTGGTCAATGGACACCAAACGTTGTAGATTGTACATCAGCAAAAAAATAGTATGAGCAAGAATTTACAATATGTTGGTGTTTACACATGTACTCGTTATGAACATTGTAAAATATATGTTTAGTACATCATAGAATCCTATGTAATTGTTTTGTACATGATGAACACATGACCACAATTAAGTGTATAAAGGATGAAATAAAGATAAAATAAGCAAAATTTTAAAAGTAAGGTTTTTGTTCCATCAATCATATACATTTTTTTTTACTCCTTTGAAAAGAAAAGAGCATGATAGGCATGTGATTCAATATGTCAGCTATAATTAGGTCATCATTGCTTTTACCTTGTATTGTGTCAGATGTCGAGCTTATACTAGGAATAAAAGTATTCAGCTCAGCTATTTTTTTATTTACTTGTGCTTGTATTATTTATGCTATCTTCAATCTGCAGTTTCTTTGAAAGAATCTTTTAAAGCCATTTATCCATTTTGTGGGGTGTGATTTAGTTCAGACTAAATGATATAAGCCATAAATTCATTTAACCAGACACATGATATAAACCGTAAGTCATGGCAACACTTCAAAGTGGCTCTCTGGAAAATGTCCATTCTTCCCTAGGTGCCACATGACACCTGACCAGTAAATCCACACACTAAATGCATCTAAACAAATTTGTTTCTTATTCTAGAATGAAGAACGTGAGATAGAAATTCTAATATTTTCTCCCCACTCCCGGTGAATTGTCTTGAGGGCACCCAGAATACATACACTTCTTGATGGGTAAGTGAAGCCACATAAATTCCCTGATAAATGAAGACCGGAAGTCACTGCAATTACACGTGGGACTAGGAAGTAGCATGCCACCCCGTGTTAACTGCACTGTGCCCAATCCATAGATTAACGATGATCAAGGACCACTGGAATGCTTTTAACACCGCAGTTCCCTGGAGATAAAGCAAGGTTTTCTTTCTCTCTAAATTTTCAGAGTAAGAGCAGTTGACTAGAAGTTTCACAGACCACTGTGGTTCTAGTTCTGTCTGTATTTAATTCTATCTCTATGACGAATCTCTTCTTGGGCATGTCACCGTACCTATCTCGATCCAATTTCTTCTATATAAAATGAGGGATTTGTAAAAAGTGAACACAAAAGTCCCTTCTAGTTAAAATATGTGTCATGGCCCAAATTATGCCCCCCTAAAATTCATGTGTTGACGTTCTAATCCCTAACACCTCACAATGTGACTGTATTTGGAGATAGGGCCTTTAGAGAGGGAATCAAGTTAAAATGAGGTGATATGGGTTGGATCTAAGCCAATAAACTTGACGTCCTTATAAGAAGAGATTAGAACACAGACACACACAGAGGGAAGACATGGGAAGACTCAGAGGGAAGATGGCCATCTAGGAGCTAAAGAGACTGGCCTTAGAAGAAACCAACCTTGCTGACACCTCAAGTTCGGACATCTAACTCCTAGAAATGTGAGAAAATAAATTCTGTTGTTTATGGCACCCAATCTCTGGTACTTTGTCATAGCAGCCCTAGCAAACAAATACATTTAAGTACATTTTTCCCCCCGGCTTGATGGAGATGTAATTGACATGTAACATTGTGTAAGTTTAAGGTGCACAGTGTAATGATTCAATACATGCATATATTGCAAAATGATTACCACTAATAATTACCACTAATAAGGTTAGTTAACACATCCATTACCTCACATAGTTATAATATTATGTGTTGTATGGTGAGAGCTTTTAAGATCTACTATTTTAGTAGCTTTCAAATATACAATGTAGTATTGTAACTGTAGTCATCATGCTGTGCATTACCTCCCCAGAACTTATTTATCTTATAACTGGAAGTGTGTACCCTTTGACCACCTTCACTGACTTCCCCCATACAATAAGTAAACTTGAAGAACACGCACCATCTGCTTGTAATTGAACTTGGCTTTAAAACCAACAACTTGAGCCTAAGTTATCCCTATAAAATGAGCACAGAAGTGACTAGATTTATTATCTGTATCTGGAGATAAATGCTTGATCTTTTAAACTTGCTTGACAAGAACTATACTTCCCCCTCCTACTAACTGTAAACTTAGTCTATTAGTTTACAGATTTTTCCTTACAAACAGTATACCATTAGACAGGTTGGATAGTGTTCATGAAAAGCCAAGAGAATCCAGGGGTGTTGTGGGTCATGGCCATGGTGGTTTTGTTGTTACTGTTTAATATTTACGGAGTACCCAAAGCTATGTGGTAAGATTACACAGTGCTTTCTTGCATGATGCCCAAGTTTCGTCTGATGAAGTACTTCTTTACTTACTCAGTCACCAAAGATTCTCTCACAGAAACAAGTTACCTTATTTGAATTTATAAAAACCTGATTAGTTTTCATTCCACTTATATCCTAGTAACTATTTTCAAATAAAACATCTGGTGTCCAGATAGGATGGCACTAAATCACATTTATACCTGAGAAACTAAAAGAATGTGAAACACTAAATAGGTTGTTTGCTCAAGGAGAATGGACCAACGTAGCTACTTGGACTCTCTCCTTGTCTTTCTGATAGCCAAAGGCTGTTTTGGGAAGTTAACAAAAGGCATATGTGAGGAAAGATATTAGGCAGTAATGCTAAAACTTTGCATAATCCATTTAACAAATTACTTCTTTTAAACTGAGGTATACTGTCAAATGAAGGGAACACATTCTGTCAAATGTTAGAAGAAGAATTGAATCTCTTTCTTCATGTGGAGGAACGGTAGGCAGGTAAAAATACCTGGTAGGGAAAGGGGAGGTATTTTGGACTTTAGGCTTGGGTCGAAGTTCTCCTTCTTGCTGGGGAGCTGTTCTGCTATTCTGCTGCTGGGAAATGAGTAAAGGAATGAATATTTCCATAGCTGATGGATTTGTTTAGAGGCAGAATGAGGAGATAGTCCTGAGTGGTTTTTAACCTGTGTTCTCTCCACCCAGGGCAACCTGGGGACAAGGGTACATGGAGGACTAGGGAGCAGGTAGTCCTTGCATCTCTCACCCAGGGAAGTTCAACCATGGAAGTTCTACTTTTGTTGTTTTGCATATTGGACTTTATTTAAAAATTTCCTTTGATTAAAGTGTTTCAAAACCAAAACAACTTTGGGACTGGTTTTAGAATTTCTCTTGCTAATCTGAGCAAGGTTTTGTGTTTGGACATAGGCATAACATATAGTAGTAAAGACTCCCCAAATGTTCCAAGTCTTTTCACATGCCGCCATGTTTCTCCTTCAGATGGAAATGCCTCCCTTCGCTTTGTAACCGTCTACTTACCCTGCCAGACTTTTCACATAAAATTTAGGTTATTCTCCTGTGGGTCTGAATGGATTATTTTCCTACATCAAAACAGGAGACAAAGATTCCTGTAGTCATAATGTTAAAAAGATTAACCAGTGGTGTAGTAAGTACCTTCCTTTTGATGTGGAATGTCTCATCCCTGAATGTGGAGGGAAAGGGACAACTCTCCCTTCTTATCCCCAATTTACCCCTTCATTTTTTTTCAGTAGAGGAAAGAATGAACTGGCTCTTCTTGGCATCTGGATATGCTTGATGCCCGCTGAGGCTCTCACTCCTGTGAACCCACATATAAGAGTTTAGACACCTGAAAAGCATCCTTGAGAACTTCAGACCATAGGAATTCATTCATTTATTCATTCATTCATTCACTCAACATCCATCTATGGAGTACTTATTACTTAAGGACACATTGACCAATATGGCCATCTCAGCCCTCAAGGAATTCAGTCTGCAGGGAGAAACAGACCTATGAGGAGGTACCTGTAGTTACATAAACAATGGTCGCAATATCCATAGGGGCCAGTCTCAACTTCCTCATGGTCCACGTATACTTGGAATCATAGATGCTTAAAGCTAAATGGAATCTATTTTTGTGCTTGGCGGAGAGCTGTTTGGTCTGGATGACTGTTAGAAAGAAGGCAAAGAAAGTTCCCTTGGGGCCTTGACCCCATTCAGAGTTTCTAAGGTAGCTGGTCATTTCTCCATGTGAGGTTTAAAATTTAACTTGGTAAGTGAAGGCAGGAAAGCATCTCACAATGCTTTTCTTGTCCCTTTAAACTTCTAAACTAATGTGGATCTGGGACTGCTTTTATCTTGAAGCAGGATGTGTTTTGTACTCAGACATTGCATTTGACAGCTAGCATCATCAACCTGATCATAATGGCTTAAAGAGATGAAGGGTTTATCTTCTCTCACAGAAAGGAGGTTTTGAGGTAGTTAGTTCTGAGGAAAGCCGAAGGACTGATACAATGATTCCACATTGTTACCTGGGACCCAGGCTTCTTGTAACTTACAGCTGTGGCATCCTTAACACTGGCTTCCATCCTCAAAGTCATAAAATGATTGCCAAAGATTGAGTCATCATGTCCAGATTCCAGATGACAGGAAGAAGGAAAGGCAGAGGGCAGATGTTAAAAATGCCTGTCATCTTTTTAAGGATTCTCCCTGGAAAGCACATCCAGCAACATTCACTGCCATCTTCTTGGCCAGACTCACTCTCCAGGCCATACTTCGCTGCGAAGGAGGGAGGGAATTTTTTTTTTTTTAAACCATAGGGTCTTGCTTCCAACAATAAAATTGGAGTTTTATATTTAGGAGAAAGGGAGGAATAACTATTGGATGGGTATCTGGCAGTCCTGGTTACAGCTGTCCTGGCCACTGTAGTAACGTCTCTTTCTCTTCATCTTCCTTCTTTCATAGCATAAACTCTAGAAACAGAAACGTATCAAAGGGAGATTTTCCAGTTACTAGAAATTAAGAAACTACGTAATTCCATTCTGATAGTGAATCAGACTTTCTTTCTTATTAGAATAACTATTCAACAGATAACTTATTATATTTTAATGTGAATATTTTACCCTCTAGTATCACCAAATTTAATAATATCCAAATTTTGTCTTTATTCCTTAATTTAGTCAAAGTATGTAAATGATTACCTCTCCATTGAACAGAAGTAATTTCATGGACTTTGATTTTTTCAATATTAAAGAGTTTTTTTAATACCAATGAAAAGTTAAAAAAATATATATCTAGGTATTAAATACAGTGGCTTTCAGTAATTTCCAGGGTTCATCTGTGGTCTGAAATTATTACTAAAAGTGAAAATACGGAATTTGAATGGAAAGTATTAGTTGATAAGGAATATTAGAACCCTTTACCAAGAAGATTATTGCCTCTATTTTATACACATAGAACTGAGGCACCAATTGGTTAAGTGGTATCTTCAAAGGCAAGAATGCTTCAGTGACAGAGCCAAAAATAAAACTCAGGATTCCTGACTCTTATTTCCATAGTATAATAATTGAAGAATGCAGTAAATTAACATATTGCCTTTAGAGCCTGTAGATTATAAATTAATAAAGTCAATATAAATTAGAATTCAATTGAGGTACATGACTGTTGTCTCAGGCTTAGAGCTCTTAGACTATATCAGCAAAAATGACTAAGGTTTTGAAAAGGAGCCACTATTCAGAATTAATAACCATTTGCTCAAAAACTAAGTCATTCATTCATTCATTTGTTCATTCTGCTATGGAACATTTTGAGCATACTTAAGTGAGAACCAGGCATTATGGCAGTATTGGATATACACAGGTAATTTAGACCCCCCCCTTTTTTTTTGCTCTAGAAGACACTTTCTGGTTGGCAACACTGATTTTCAAACAGATAATGACTATCTAATTCTGTCAATGATGTAAGATAGGTATGATCAGCGTGCCGAGAGAGGGAATGTGAGGAAGTAGTAACTTGCTTGATACAGCACTTCAGAAGAAACATCTCAGGAAGGTTGGTCAAAAAAGATGAACACACCAGGGAGAAGGAGTGGAAAGGCTTTATAGTCATGGGTAAGAACTGCTGGGACGTTAGGGGACTGATATATTATCATCCTTTTTTTTTTTTTTTTTTTTTTTTTTTTGCAGAGTTCTGAATTCTCTGAGAAAGACCAACAATTCAGGCAGATTGGTATACAGCTATCAGCTTTAGGAAAACTGGAGTAGAGGATAAGGCTTAGATGTGCAACAATGACCTTTTTAAAACCTTAGTGCAGAACTGGACTTACTCTCTTAGAACAGGTGTAACTGAACCAGCCTCCTCTTGTGGGAGCTGCCTCTATACATTTACAGGGGAAACTGAAACCAGGGGCCATAGAAGCAAAGGGTGTTGTACTAGTGAAGTTCCCTCCACAAGCAAAGGCATAATTAGAAGAAGGAATAATGTATTATTTCTGAACACTTCTTCATATAATTGGAGGACACCTAATAGAAAAATATAAGAGATTTCTAGTATGGAAAATGCCAAACACATGCAAAAGTAGAGCCGATGGTGTAATTGATCCCAACGTACCTGTTATTTAGTTTCAACAATTTTCTGCATTTTGCCACAGATGTATATTTTTATAGTTTAGGTATTGGAACAGTCAAAAAGTGGTAACATATTGAATATACTGCCTACGAATGTAAAACATTGAGTGCAATAGGCAATTGGTTTATAGAATACAGACCTGTGCCAGCCCATGGAAAGGGCTAGGGTTTATTTTTTGTGTCTCCCATATCTCCCAACAGAGAACATTTATGTGCTTCTATTCCTCTCTTCCATTTCTTCTTTATCCATGTCTACCTCAAGAGCTACTCTAAGCTGGCAAAATTTGAAACTGATTATCCTCTAGGAGCAATAACACTGGTCTGTGGTAGAAGATATGTCAGAGAAACAATGCCAAAGACTTTTTTTGTTATGAACCAGAGGGAGGCAAAAACATTTACTCTGTTTCATTGATACTAGGAGTCATGGATTTAGAGTTGGAAGCATTCTTAAAAGACCTCTTTAAAATATTTTAAATAATGGATGTGCTGATTAAGTCCAGTGTATGGGACTACATTCCTGTAGAAAGATGCTATTCCATTGTTAGACCCAAACCTATTTTGCAGTAACTTTCATCCATTAGTTGTAGCGTTCCATTATGGAGAGACACAGAGCAATTTGATAATCCCATCAAATATTTGCTAGTTCTTTAGCTATTTGAAAACAGTCTACATTTCTCCCCTTATCTTTATCTTCTTTGTTTTGAACACAAAATGCTTTCAAGTATTTCTATATTGGGGTACTCTCCAAAATCATCAGAGTGCTGGGTTCCCTATTGTGGATGCACGCTAGACTGTCAATGTACTGATTAAAATGTGATGCCTGGAACTGAACACAGTTTGTTGTACAAAAGAATATTGAGACTTTTAAAAATATTGTGAGATGGTTACATTAGTAAATGAAATAAAGTCCATGCCCTTAGGGGTCTAAAGGCAGGATTATTGTCTTTGGTCTTAAGTTTGTTTTCCTTTCATTTTCTTTTTCTTTCCATGGTTCTTTCCTTTCATTTTTCCTTATATTTTAAAAAAAATCAATGACAACACAGTTAATATTAAGCTTGTGGCTAAATAAAATGGTAGACATTTCTCATGTAAATTTTTTAAGACAGCAGATCTTTCTATCTTCTATGTGTGTCCTTGGTCTTTTGGACTTAAATAAAAATTTTACATTTATTCTCATTAAATTTCAGCCTGTCTCAGCTATTGGAAGGTTTCTGAGTAGCTGACTTTTTTAGCTTTGTATTTTTTTGTCAAATTTGATAGACTTGTTCAATCTAAGTCATTAATAAAAATGTTAAATAGGATAGGGACCAGCAATTTTCTTCTAGAAATATTCCTCTAAATGGACACAGTAAAATTAGCTAATGCTTTTTGGCAGTAATTTGTTAAAACCTACAAGCCCTAATAGACTTTTTAAGCAGTGCAAAAAAGTAGACCCTGCATCACCACTGTGTTTCTTGTTCTTTTGATTGGCATCATTTACCATGTAAGAGTCAGAATTTATTTCTTCAGCACCTCAAATTCTGGATATGTACTTCAGGCCATGCACGAGTAACAAGAACTGGACTTACCCTTTTACAGTAAATTAGAAAATTATTTACAAAATGGAAAACAATGTTTAAAGACATCAGACAACAGGCACCATAGGGCCGTGATCTTTCAGAGAAGGAAAACATGATGTAAATTCCATAATCTCCCCACTTTTGGCTTGGAAACAATTTCTAAACAATAAGCACAAGGGGGGAAACCTAAACTGAGGCTGGTAGTCTTACTGAGTTTAGGAAATGGTGATCAAAGTATGGGAGGGAGGCAGAGATGGCAAAGTTGCATGGTAGAGTTTTAGAAAGGAAAGAGGCACTCAGAACAAGAGTTCTAGAAATCTATAAGGGAGTTTCCTTGAGTCTTCACTGAATACCAAGTTGTGCATGTATAAAGTATATCACACAAGGCTGAGCAAAGAGTAACCAAGCACTTGTAATCTCAAAAATATCCAGAGTCACACAGTAGAAGTAGAGTCAAATCCCTGGTGTAAAGGCTACTCTCAGCCAACTCAAAGAAAGCTTAAAAACAGACCTTGAAGGGATCCAACTGATCTGCAAGTAATAGAACTACTGAAACAAAACGCTACGCTCATTAAAGGAACATAACACTATCCAGTACTCAGCAATGTGAAAATTAACCATGTCCATCATCCAATAAAAAAATAGGTATACCAAGACGCAAGAAAGAAAGAAAGAAAGAAAGAAAGAAAGAAAGAAAGAAAGAAAGAAAGAAAGGGAAAGAAAGAAAGAAAGAGAAAGAAAGAAAGAAAGAAAGAAAGAAAGAAAGAAAGAAAGAAAGAAAGAAAGAAAGAAAGAAAGAAAAGTGACCTAAAATGATAAGGAAAAACAAAAGAATTGACAAGGAATGATAGAGACAATGGTACTAACAGACAAGAATGTTAAAAGAGGTATTATAAGACTCTGTTAAAGTTTTTAAAGGAAAACACCAACATGATGAGGAGAGCTGTGGAAGATACAATAAGACCTAAATGGAACTTCTATAGACAAAAATTGCAACATCAGAAATGAAAGTTACATTGAATGGGATTACCAGCAAAATGGATAGTGTAGAAGAAAAGTCAGTGAGCTTAAGAACACAGCACTAGAATATGTCAAGAATGAAGCAAAGAGAGAAACCAATTTAAGAAATGAAGACAATCTCAGTGACTTGTGGGGCAATATCAAGTGGCTTAATATTTGTGCAATTGGAGGCACCAGAAGAATGGGGAGGGCCTATCTGAAGAAATAATGCCTGATTTTTTTCCTCCCAAATTTGACAAAAACTATAAATTTGCAGATCAAGGAGTTCAGTAAACACAACAAAGATAAACACACACATACACAATATAGCAAGAAACATCTTAATTAAATTGCTGTAAATCAATAAAAAAGAAATCTTAAAAGAAGTCATAGAAAAACGACATATTAAATACAAAGAACAAAAACAAAAAAATATTACAGATTTCTCATCCGAAATATACAACAAGCTCAAAGCAATGGAATAATATCCTTAAATTGCTAAAATAAAAAGCAAAACCAGAAACCTGTCAATCTAGAATTCTATATCCAGAGAAAATATCTTTAAAAATGAAAGTATAAGAAAAGCCTTTTCAGATAAACACTGAGAGATTTCATTTCTAGCAGCCCACACTTTAAAAAATGTGAATTAAAGCTCTTCAGGCAGAAAATATTACTAGATGGAAAGAAAAAGAAGGGAGAGCCTAGAAATGGTAAATATGTTGGTAAAGATAAAAAATATTCCCCACTCATTTTTATATCTCTTTACAAGATAATTGACTGTTGAAAGCAAAGATTACAATAGTAATAATGCATTGTGGGGTTAATAAAATACATGTAAGTAAAATATATGAAAATAACATAAAGGACATGAGCAGAGAAATGAAAGTAGACTGTTGTAGTTTTAAAATTTTACATAAAAAAGTATAATAATTGTTTGAAGGTAGCCTGGAATATATCAAAGATACATATTGTGAAGGCTAGAGCAATCACTGGAAAAAATTTAAGAAAAGGTACAGCTGATAAGCCAACACTGGAGATGGAATGCAATATGGAAAATCTCCTCAGTGCAGAATTTTAACCCTTGTTTTTCAGTCTACACACCTCAGCCAGTGTCCATGGATGCATCTCATTCTTATTCCAGTGGAATCGTTCCTTTCTAAGTAAACTTTTGGGGAATGAGAAATTTCCTACTTGCCTTCTGTCCATTTCCGCTCTCCCCTAGGAGTCCTTTTGGCACACTTCACCTTAAAGTTGACACCCACTACTCACTGTTGACACCCAGTACTCACTGTTGACTCTTCCATCAGCACCCCATCTAGATTCGTCCTCCCACCAAGTGCAAAAACCCTAGAATAATTCATGGTAATTAAAATGTACTATTCTCTTCAAGTTGCTTCCTTAAACTCGAAGAATGTTTATTGTGAATAAATGCACGCGTGCACGCGTGAACTACATCTTGATTGTGTCTTAAGGTGCTTACTACTTTTTAAAGAGATATTTGCTCAGACTTCCAGATCCGGCACAAATGTGATCTCTTTTCTCAAACTTTCCCTGACCCCTACTTCTGGAGGCCATCTTGCCTTTTTCTGAACTGCTCTGTGCACTTTATCTCATAGTTCTGCACGCACATGCCTCATCTCCTTGTTTCACTTTAAATTCCTTGACGGTGGTGTCTATGGTTAACAATAATAATAATAATAGTAGCAGCTATTATTATTCAACTTTTACTGTTTGCAGAGCATTCTCCTAAGTCCCTTTCATATACTTAGTTAATCACCATCCAACTTGATATATGGGTACCATCATCCCCATTTTACAGATTAGGAAACTGAGGCTTAGTGACTTATCCATGATCTTATAGCCAGTAAGAAGTGATGATGAGGTTTGAACCCAGATTTTTCTATCCTTAATTTTTTTCACCTCCTAGTATTTCTGTAGCCCTACAGCTCAGCTTACACATCTTTGTATTCCTCATAGTGCTTAGAACATAGTAGGCATTTAGTAAATATTTGTTGAACAAATGTTTTCAGTAATGTGTGAGATAAATTGTAACAGGAGACTCTGGCAGATGCAGCCCTGAGCCACAGGGATGCCGTTTTTAAAAAATAGAATAACAAATACTCCTCAGGCCAGGGGTGGAGAACCGAAGATATTTTCCAGTCCCCTCCAATCACACATCTGGGGGCACAGCCTCCTCTACCTAGACCCAATTCTGAGCCTGCTGTTGAGATGGCTGCATACCATCTGTCTTGTAAGGTTAGATCTCTTCAGGAATCCTGGAAGTTCTTGCTTTCTAAATCTTATAAACCTCAGGCAGCATGTTAATTATAGCACACAGATTTGTGCTTTTTGGAATCAAATGTTTTTAAAAACCTGTGAGTTTGGAATTAAAAAAAAAAAGACCCTGAACATCAGGTCACAGAGATTGTTCCTAATGTAATATAAATGTGATGTGATATAAATGCAGTGTAATGTATCATCATTAGCTGAATGTCAGGGTTGAAAGTAATGAGTCATCCTAAAAAGTCTTTGATTCCACTGAGTACATTTATTTATTCTGCTTAAGAACTCAACTTTGGTATTTAAATGGACACAGTTTATGGATCTATTATTAATGATACTATTAAACTCTTCAAGCTGACCAGATTCAACTTTCTATTTTGATTTGGTTCTTCTTACTTACACTTTATAGATATTATGACCATGTACTTTTTTTTTTTTTAACCACCATAGATAAGCATTTAGCCAATTGCACTGAAAGAGTGTCAGGGTTTTCAGTTATCTTGAAAAGCAAAATTTCAGTTCTTTGTTTCTTCTAAACAGATGATGCTCTTCAGGGATGTATTTATTTAGTTTTTCACCATTTTCAACATTCAACCCTTGAATCCTAAACTACCAGCATTTTAAAAGATTTAAAGTATGGATCATTAATACATTATTATAAAATAGCATTTCTGTGTTTACTAAAATCACCAAAACTGATAAATACATCACTGCAAGAATCAAAATTTCCTGTTCCAAATGGTCTTCCAGAGTTCTATAACCTGAACTGAAGTCTTCTATGAATATGAATTATGGGTGATCTTACTTAACAAGACTTCTTTCTCTAATTGGAAAATTTAATTTGATTAAAATGACAATTCTACACATATAGTTATATTTATTTCCATTTGAAGCTATAAATGGTCTAAAAATGTTTTCAGAATGTTAAATGAGGCCATAATGAGTTTCCTATGGTTGAGTAAGGATGCACAAATTAGTATTATAACATTGCAATTAACATCCATCTTGACCGGGTTAAACTTTGCCAAAATTTTCCTTTTTGCTTTTGAACAATGCAAAAATAATTCTGAGGTAAAGTAGGGCTAGGGAAAAAAAAAAGCGCACCACTGGAAACTAGAGAGATTGCATTGCTCAAGGATTTTTTTTTTATATTAAGTCACATGCTCTCCCCAGGGAAATAAAATATACGAAAGAATCTCTTTGCATTTTTTGACCCCGAGTGGAAGCAAGGTCAATATTTCCCGCATATTATACATTTCTTACAAGTCTTTCATATTCTCCATAGCTGTACATGCCTGGACATATTTCTTTGCAGACCTTGTACAGGCAGTAGAGTAGTTCTGGTTTCCTGCATATTTGTGTGATGTAGCTGTATTGGGTAACATTTTTATTCTTTTTTGATTGTAATTTTGGTTATTACTGGAAATAAACCATAGCCCTTCAAATATAACATCCAACATATATCAGGCCTCCTTTCACATGTTTAATAATACATATTCAGTGAAGATAATGACCATAAAAAAGGACTGCAGTTATAGCGGGTAATTTTATTAAATGTGTGGTCAGATTTTACCATAAAGACTACGTAATATTTTCCTGTCTCTTGTCTAAGTCCAATCTCGCTAGCTAATTTACCTTGGTTAAGGCCTCTGTTTTCTCATTTGTAAAATGAGAAGGTTCAGCTTCATTATTTCTTAGTTATTCCCCACCCCAGATTATAAGATTCATCTTGTTAAAAAGCCACTGACACAAATCTATAGAATATTTAGGCTTTATAAATCCTGTCTATTGGCCTTTTGGAATTATGGTAATGGAGAATCGAAATGGTTTCAATGATTCCTTTTAAGGATATTGTCTTAATATAGGTTTCATCATACTTTTATTATTGATCTAGTGCTTTTACCATGCAATTTTGCTAACATAAGAAATATTTATAAGAGTGATTTGTGATATACAGAGTGGCCACAAAGTCCCTATGTTTCAGATTGTGCCCTCTACTTATAAATAATAATTAAGCTATCAGAGATGGATTTAATATTCTAAGCACTTACATATAAGGAAACTATTATCTGATTTTGCCCACACTGAGTGCCAGAATTCTGATATTAATTATCAGGCGAGTTGGCCTAGTCTAGACATCTATATTTCTGCAGCCAATTCATTGTAGTAGGATAATGAAAACTTGTTAATAATGAGAACAGAATGATAATATTTTGATTTTGGAATTATACAGCATATTGCAAAGAACTTTACAGAGACAAAATTTCATTTAATCCTCATAGTTATTCAGTGACATTTAAGTATACTCTATCAACATAGCATCTCCTTAGGCTAGAATGAGTTCTCAGCTCAGAGCAACATGATATCCTTTACTTGCTTATTTTGTGTCTTCCAAGGATTTAGTGAATCCTTATAATTTTATAAAGAATATTTTAATATAACCAACACTAATTTATCTATGCTATGGCAAAATGAATAATAATTATAATGACTCCTTATGTGTATATACTGTCTGATAACTTATGAAAGCATTTTCAGATACTTCATTACACTTTTGCAATATACTTGCTACTTTATTTCATTTTTACAGATCTGTGTTGAAAATTAACATGGGTAAAGAAATCCATGGATGACCAAAGTTATTTTATTAGAAATTTCAACCATTTCTCTGAATAAGTTGATAAAAAAATAATGATCAGATTTGATGTTTTAATTAGTTTAAAACACGTTGAGTGGTGACTAATGCATGAGAGTGCCAAAGTGAGTGAGACATTTGCCCAAATCCTCAGTTTCCTTGGTGTCTTGTATTCCAGGTTTCTTCCACGTGGAGTTTACTTCCCCATGGCACTGAACTTCTTCCAGTCATCCAGAATGCTCAGATTGAGGTACCAGACCCAGGAGGCCTGGGTTCTTCCCTCACTCCTGGAAATGTTGCAAGGGTGTGCACTTCCTGTTCACTTTTCCGTGATGGAGAAGTTAACAAATATTCATGGAACCACTGGGTCATAGCTTCAAGAGTTGAGAGAGAGATCTTAGGAGCTGACCAGTTCCAGACACAATCCTACACCATCTCTGATAATTATATCTGAGAGAAGCTCAGTTCATCTCAAGGGAGCCAATTATTTTGCTGGGCAGTACTACTTGCTAAACCAACCTGAATCCATTTCCCTTTAATTTAATTGCAGGTATTAGCTCTTCCCGTTGAAGTAGCGCCGCTGGTCAGTTTTACGTCCATATGATCACTTTTCAGATATTTAACCATTGCTATTTGTCCTTCCCTTTCCCAGGATGGAAATCTCCAACTTCTTTGGGTCTTCCCCTAAGTTGATTTTTAGTTCTTTATCCTAATCCGTCCTTTGGATGTTCTGTACCTTGGGAATGTCCTTCTAGAATGTTAATTCAGCTGTGGTCTGACTGATGAAGTAAACAGTGCGACCATAATATCCCATAATTGGGTTATAATATTTCTATTAAGGCAACCTAAAATTGAATTAGTTCTTCCAGTTTCTGTAACACATTGTTGGTTCATAATGAGCTTATTGTCTAATACAACCTCTAAATCTTTTTCACATGAACCATTTGTTGACAAATGTGGTCTATCTTCATCTTTAATTTATGAAATTTATTGTTTTAAATCAAGTTCAGGACTTTCAATTTATTGTTTAATCTTAGTTTTTTAACCATTATCTTAGTCTTTTTTTTTTTTTTGGTGTACTAGTTTGCTATGTTTGGCCTGCACAGAATCCCTTTGGAGAACAACTTCCTCCCTGTTCTTATCCTTGGGCTCTGGGTAGATGTGGCTCCCCAAGCTTGGACAATCAAAACATTGGATCACTGTGGTTGGTTCAGTGATGGGCAGAAGTCCCAAGTCAGGGCAATAAGTCTCACACTTAGGACTTTGTGTGGAACTCTTGGGCAGGAGGAGACATTCTTTCCATGATGGTTGCTGAGCTAGAACATACACGTGGGGATGCTAATGCTCTAATTGACCTCATTTGGGAGGACCTGCCTGAAAATGAAGCAAACAAAGAGGAAAGCAGAGCCAAGATGTAGAGTCTGAAACTTGATCGAATTATTTGAGCAATTGCATCCAGCTATGCCTGAAGTGATTTACCCCCTGGGTAATTTGTTTTGTGAAGTTTATTTATGTATTTATTTATTTATTCATTCATTTAATTTAAATTCAGTTAGCCAACATATAGTACATCATTAGTTTCAGATGTAGAGTTCAATAATTCATCACTTGAGTATAACACCTATGAAACCGGGCTTCTGTCCCTTGCAGTCAAGAGTCCTGATAAATGTATGGGCTTTAGTTCACTTGCCTAGCTTTGTGACTGCCCTAACTTTAATAAGTATATTTTCTATGTCTTAACTTTGGTTACTAATAAAAAGGTTGAGGAGGATGGGATTTGTTTTCCATGCTAATAGTTAATATTTTTTGAAGTTGTGATTGTTCAAGTCACCATGAACTAACCTACCTTTTATCTTTTATTGTCCACATTTTATTTTTTTGTCTACAAGGGAAGATTAGGGTTTTTTCAGGTGCTTTGCTAAAATCCAGAGATTCTATGCCTCTGATAAATTTATAATCTATTTTCTGAGCCACTCTATTAATAGGGGTTAAAGTCAGGTTTCTTCAGTACATTCTTGGTGATTCCCTCTTGGTTCTAGTAAAACTATATTCTTTCCTCAAAATTTACAAAGCATAAATTTATTAATTCAGATTAGATTTCCCCAAGATTCATTTACCATCCAGTGAATTCACTTTTTCACCCCTCTTGTGGCAAATTGCACATTTTCCATCCTCAACCTGTTACCTTTTCTCCTATTTTTAATAATTCCTCAAAGACGGCTGAGTGGTAACAGCTGAGTGTTCTCTGAGCACACTGGATGGAATTCTGAGGACCTGGAAACTTGAACTTCTGTGGTTTTTAACTATCTAAACTTTTATGTTCCTTTTTATTACCATTATTCTACTTTTTCCAGGTTGAATATTAAGTTCTTCTATGGAGAAGATTAGCAACCTGGAACTTGATAGCTCTGCCCTTCTGTTGAAATTTTAACCTTGTGCCACCTTCCCAACTGTCACCTTTCCTTTGCTCCTTCGTCTGAGTGCAAACCCAGCTAAGAAAATCTCTTGTTGCTTATCTTCAGATTTATTTTGCAACCTCATCCCACCCTAAGCTGTAGCCTCCCTTGTTACCATGGGCCCCTTTAATATTACACCTTGATCAAGAGTCTTGCCAGTTATTTCTTTTGATAATACTCTTTAAAAATTTATTTCAGAATTTTCTGTAGAGGCGTACTAACTTTTCTTTAGATGTCCACATCTTCTATTTGCCATTAGTATCATTTATGATAGTTTAGTCGGATTTCATTTTTAAAATAAGTATAAGCTTTCACTTCCGAACACTGCAGTAGCCATAATGGACTTAATGAGGTTAAAAATGGAAAGGCATGAAATAATTAAGTAGCATTGAGGGTTAACTGAACTTATCTGGCAGCATTTTTCAGTCATTCACGCAACTCCCACTTATTAAGCACCCACTATGTGCTTCCTCATAGTAATGGAGATTTGATTTAGTCCAAAATTAGGTACAATACATCCTGATATCTTAATGCTGTAATAAAGTTGAATGAGTGTGCTGTAACTTCCATTTAATTTTTAGCAGTTTTCATTCACTTTTACAAATCTTCACTAGATCTATTAAACTTGATCATACTTGAATTGATTCGAGTGTGCAATTAGGGTATTTCTGACCCTACGTAGGGTCAGATTACTGAATGGCTTTCTAAGCTTGAATGACCAGGCTGTGTCCAAATCCATCTGCTACTCACCAAACGCAGTAGGTGCTGATACTCTGGTCATGATGTAAGCAGGACTGCCTCTCTGGAAGAAACCTTAAACCACCTTGTTCAGTTCCCTCGTTCTGAGGATGAGCAAACTGAAGGTCTGAGAAGTTGAATAATTTGTCCAAGAATGTACAACTATGTGAGCAAATGACTAGAGGGGTTAGTATTTATTTCCCCACTGTGTAGCAGGAATGTTCAAGCCTCCCACAGACTGTGACACAAAATGTCACAATTTTTTCAATGCCTACATTATAATAATTGAGCACCCATCTTTTTGGAGTTCAGTTCCTTTAGTGGGTTCATCCCCTCGTACATTTTTGGGACTCCCCAGGAGATGCTGACATTCTCCCTCAGTCTGTCATCACTGATGCTTGTCCCTCCCCCTCGGCCAGTGATACCTCTGTGGCCTGCTGCTTCTGCTCCAGCCAGATCACAGTTAGACTCAGGGCAGGTCACCTCCTGCCCTCTCAGGATCTCCCTCCTTCCTGAGGCTAGCCCCTGCTCCCTGGTAGTGCTCTGTGTTAGGAATGGGTCTAGTCTTTCCCTTTAAACTTCCCACTGTGACAGCCAAGACCATGCTGTATATATTACAAGATTTTTACTGAAGGATGAGGATGAGGAAGAAATTACACTGTAGAGAAATTTAAAACCAGATGCTGGGAAAGACCCCTCCCAGGATGCACGAGTCAGCCCCACTAATATACATCCCTTATTGGGGGACTCTTTACCTGGCCTTTTCTTATGTCCTGTTAGGAGTGATTTTTACCCTATCACTTTTCTCTGGAGTTCAAGTTCCCAAATTTCTCAAGTATCTCATCGAGAAAGAGGCATTCTCCTCTTTTAAGGTGATACCATCCCATCTTCCTTTATGTGAAACCATACATTGGTAATATCTGCTTTCCTCAGGGAAACCCACAGGATCGGGTCTTCCCCTTCCCCCCTTGCTGCACCATAATTGTCTAATGGAAGTCTCAGGTGACTCCTGAGATGGTACAGCAAGCTGCAGTGTATGCTGGACAGTATCAGCTCCAAGTCTTTGCCATTTTTAAACTGCAGATTTTTAGAGCCTTTATTCTTAAGGCTTTAAAATATCATGAAGTCCTACCTCTGTCAATGTTACCTTATTAGATTAAATATTTCTAACTACAATAACAACAAAACAGAAGGCAACCACTAGTACAGAGAAATGCCGATTTGATAAGAATATTCTTTAGAAAAAATTATAAATAAAGGGATGGAATATTTTTTAAAATGTAGACACATTTTACGCTGTTACTGTTACATGTGTATAGTCTATGATCGATGCTTATTAACGAGTTCCTACTGGGTGCTAATTTTGTACTAAGCACCTTACATATACATATGTTTCATTTAACACAATAATCCTTTGGAATACAGGGATCAATAGCTCTGCTTCAAAGATGAGGAGATTAAAGTTCAGAGATGCTAAGTGATTTGTGTAAGGTCACACAGTAAATAGCCAGTAAATAGTGGAGCCAGGATTTGAAAATAGGTCTGGGTGGACCACAGCTCTGGGAATTTCTATATCTTCACCAGTACACTGACAATCCAATCATCATACAATTGGGCAGCTATCTTCATTAAGATCCATGCTTTCCAGGGTTCTAATGAGCAGTTGAAGGTCGTTCATTCAAGTTCAGGTGTGCCATAAGTGTAAAAGACATACTGGTTTTCTAAGACTTAGCACAAGAATAGAGAATGTAAAAAAAAAGGAACAATTTTTTATATTAATTATATGTAAAAATGATAATATTTTGGGCATGTGGATTAATAGCATGTATTATTAAAATTAATTCCAGAAGTTTCTTTTCATCATTTTTTTAAAAAAAGATTTTATTTATTTAGAGCGAGAGAGTGAACGAGCATGAGTGGGGGGAGGAGCAGAGGCAGACGTTAGAGAGAGAATGTCAAGCAGACTCCATGCCCAATGCAGGGCTTGATCTCATGACCATGAGAGCACCACCTGAGCCGAAATCAAGAGTCAGGTGCTTAACCGACTGAGCCACTGAGGTATTCCCCTCATCATTTTTAATGTGGCACCTACAAGATTTTAAATTGCACAATTGGTTCACGCCATACTTTTATTGAACAACACTGATCTAGAGGCTTTAGCTTGCTGAAGCTTGTGCAGTGATGTAACAGAGTTTTTCTTTTTTCAATTAACAACTTTTAGGGACAATTCTGGACGAATATAAGTATGCACCTAAAGTCTCAGGACCTTACTTTAAAACCAAGAGCTTTGTGTTTTAGGACTTGAATTTTTACACTTACAGGCATGTGTTCACCCTGTCTGTTGCAGATGGCTGACTTGTTGAAAAAAGCTTTCGGTAAATGGGAAAGTAAGATATACACTGTTAAAGACAATGTCACCAGCCATTGTTTTAGAGTCAAAACTGGATTTTAGCAAGTGCACGACCAGGATGATTGATTGCTAAAATCTGGAGGATTGGAGAGGGGGAGTGCTCATCTGATTAGCTTTGTCTTCTATTGGCTGTCTTTTCCTAAATTAAGAGAGGAGACAGCCCTTGAGATATCGGCATATAGACTACTTGAAGCATAATACTTTTTTTAAGGTGTAACCATTTCATTGCCAGGCATCTGAGAAATGTTCGGGGCCTTTGGCAAGTGACCAGGAGCAGGAAAGTTTCAAGTGTCCTGTACATCTCAGAGGGCGGAGGCTGTCAACCCTGCCTGCACATGAGAATGAGCCTTTAAAGGACACGGTAGCTTCACCTCCAACACCCTCACCACCCTTCTCAGCTCCACTGACCACGGACCGTGGCAATGGTCACCACTGGCTTTCTAACTAGAGCCTGAAAGAAAACTATTGTTTTTCATGATCTCAAGATAAGCTGAAGAGACTTTGTTTTGCTGAGATGTCCTTGACCCTGAGAAGAGTGGGAAACATTGGGGTACTATGCAGACTTGGCTTAAGTCACCCTCTCTAGAGTGATCAAAGCCACCCAAGAAACAGGTTTAGAATACTAGTTGAGAATCATGGTTAAGAATGACAACCCCATCCAGCACTTCCCTCTTTCCTGGGTCTAGGAGAGGCATGCGTGGGTCTGAATCTTAGGAGCATTTTCTTGACTTCAAATCAAGTTGGGTTTTATTTGACCAAGAGTTGCGGACACTTGCTCAGCTGTCCAATGCCTCCATCAGCCCGGCCTTTGTCAGCAGTGACTTCCCAGGGAGGGTGATGGTAGCCCACAGAGCTTGTCAGATTCCACTGAGTAAAGGTTCAAAGAATATCTCCTTTTTCTTTCTTTTTCTTTTTCTTTTTTTTTGTTCTCACACCCTGGCCTGCAAAATCTTGCACAGCCTTTTCTTGTACCAGAAGCTGCTCAAGCGTGTAATAAGTTGAGTTCCAGTGAATTGGAACCTCCTGTTTTAGGTGATGTTTCAGCAAGTTGCTTTTCAGCTGCAGCTGGGTCAGGAATATTTTTTTCCTCAAACCTTGACAGAATGGCTGAAATGTTCAGATTTTCTGTGTCATCACCAAGATGTTTGTAAGTGTTACTGTTATGATGCAGAAAATCATTTTTGAGGATGTGTAAGGAGCAAGGGTGGCACAACATAAGATGGTGACCTTGCCCAGCGCACGCGGCTTTCTGTGGACGTGCTGAGGGGAGGAAGCGGAGGAGAAGGAGATGTGAGAACATGAGGGAAACCACATGACGGGGTTCCCCTTTCCTCTAAGCGCCAAGGGTTGCCTGTGAATGCTAATGAAGTTCTCTCTCTCTAGCAGGTAAAAGTGCCTACAGTAATATGTGTTGCTAGCAAAAATGAATTCTGAGCCATCTGTGAGAGGTTTTGTTTTCCTCACAGATGTTTCTATCCTCACGGCCTTCATCCATTGGGGTGGTTGTAACAAAACACCGGAGACCGGGTGGCTGATAAACCACAGAAACGTTTGCAGGTCTGGAGGCTGGGACGTCTGAGGTCATGGCACTGGCAGATTCAGTCTTGTGAGAACCTGCTTCCTGGTCCATAGATGGGCCACGTTCTCGCTGTGTCCTCATGTGGCCGAAAGGGGAGAGGGAGCTCTCTGGAGCCTCTTTCATGAGGGCACTAATCTCATTCGTGAAGGCTCCACCCTCATGACCTATCTCCTCCCAAGGGATCTACCTCCAAATACCATCACCTTAGAGATTAGGAGTTCAACGTATGAATTTTGGGGGAACACAGATGTTCAGACCACAGCACTGACTAGTGCATCATTTGGTTCTGTTGATACAATTTATTCAAGCAAGAATTCACCAGACTCAAGCAGAGTTATTTATCACTTTGACAAGGGCAGTATGTTACATCTAATCTGCTCATTGATTTTTTCTAAAAAAAAAAAAATAATGTTTTGGTGAAGGCATTCAAAGGACCTTTACTCTATGGCTACACGATCTAGATACAAAGGTTTGGGAGATGGCTGGAGCCGGGAGTCCTGAGGCACGGGTTTGGGTGGAGAGTGTGGGGCACAGAGAGCCAAGCGGGAGTGGAGAGAAAAGGGGTAGAGGGGACAGGGGCAATCCAAGTGTGAAAGCCAGAGTGGGTAAGTGGACTGGAGAAAGGCGTACGCCAAAGAGAGGTCATGGAAAAGGCTGAGAGGAGAGGAGGAGATAAGGAAAAAGGAGGGAAAAAAGAAAGTGGAGGAAAAGTAATAAGCAGAAACAATGAAAGGGCAAATAAAGCAAGCACGTGTCAGGCACTAGGATCTCCAGCTGTTGACTGGATTTTTTCTATCCCGCAGAGAAGTCTTCTTCACTCTGCCTCTTGGCTGTAGGATTGGAACCTGGACCACACAGCCGGGCCCTGGCTGCTTTGAGGCCAGCTGTGTGCTCCCGGAGACTTTGGTGTGGGTCCATGAATCCGAATGTTCCTTCCTATGGGTTTTTAGAGGAACCCTCCTTCAGACACAGTTCTTTCACTGCTGGGGCCAGCAGGACCGAAGGGGCCCCAGAAAGCCCAAGCCCACCATGCATGGGTAAGTTGTTCACTGCCCCCCAGCTGGGTCCCTTGAATCCTGAGCACAGCTATTGAGACGACAGATTACAATTCACTCAGAAGGCTTCGTATCTGGGACCCAGCTAGGTGATGACCTAGTCTACCCTGAGATAGCTGCCACGTCTGAGACCAAATCTGAAAGAAGATGGTGTGGTTAGTTTTTTCTCAGTTGCAGAGAAGAATTATTTTCTCATCTACACACATGAAAACACACCCTAACTCACCGGCCCCAGCCCCAACACTTGGGACACAACATGGAGGGTATCGCCCCTGGTATCCTTGAGTGTCGGTAGAACACATGGGGCTGTCTAGGCTGTGTGTGTGTGTGTGTGTGTGCATGTGTGTGCACACATGCAGGAACGCACACACTTCTCCAACAACAAATTCTTCCTACACAAGTCCACACTGACTTATCTGCGAGGGGACAATGGCCACTGACCAGTGGACTTCGGTGAATCTATAGCAGCAGTCATTGCCATGCTTGTCATGCTTCCCATTATGCTTTGCGTCCCAATAAGTGGTGAAAAGCTTGAATTCTGAACTAATCTATGATGAGTTTTGATTTCCCTCTGTTGCTCTTTTGCTGACCAGCTGCCACAGCCATGCCCCTATGCCTGGTTTTCTGGGGTTTTCAGCCGGGTGGAAAATGTGCTAACAGCGGTGTTCATGGACTTTACTCCATTACCGCTCCAGGTCAGCCAGCAATAATCAGATTCCATGGGAATTACAAATGATGTCTGTGGTAGGCCGAATTCTAAGAGGACCCTCAATGGCCCATGCCCTCAAGTATGAGCAGGACCTCTGACTTGCTTCTCACTAATAAAAAATGGCAGAAGTGATGGGACAGAGCTGTCATGACTAGGTTGCTTTCCATGGCAAAGGTGAAGGGATTCTGCAGATGTAATTGACCTCTCTATTCAGTTGACTTCATGTTAAAAGGGGGATTATCCTGGGTGGGCCTGACCTAATCAGGCAAGCCCTTGGAAAGAAGATCTGGAGGTCAGAGATGGAAGAAATGAGTCTCCCTCCTCCTGGCCTTGAAGAAGTAAGCCACCACGAGTTCTACAGCTTCAAGACAATGAATTGTTAACAAGCACTTGAGCTTGGAAGGAGCCCCTGACCCTCAGCTGAGATGCCAGGCCTGGCTGAAATCTTAATTGCAGCCTTGAGCAGAAAACCCACAACCCAAGAGTCACACCCAGCCTCCTGACCATGAAAACTGTAAGAAAATAAACGTGTGTTGTGGTGAGCCAGTAAGTTTGAGGTAATTTGTTACACGCAATAGAAAATGAATACAGCATCTCCTAAGAAAGATAGTGAAGGTCTCCTTAGACTAACATGTAAAGTCAGTAACTACCATTTGTGACTAATGATAGCTAATATCTTGAACACTTACTCATCAGACACTGTGCCCGGGGCTTTGTGTATTTTATCTGCAGTTCTCATGACCACTGAGCAAGGCAGAGCTTGTTTTATCGGCGAAGAAATGGGAACTTAGCAATGCTCATCAGTTTCCCCAAAATAGAGGAGTCATGGTTCAAACTCAGCTTTCTCCGGCTGAGAAGCCCGAGCTTTCCCTGCACACCACTCTACACTGTGCAGACACCACAAATACTTATTTTTTAAAAAGATTATTTATTTATTTGAGAAAGAGAGAGTGAGCGAGCAGAGTGTGGGAGAGAGAACACGAGTCGGTGGGGAGAGGCAGAGGGAGAGAGAGAGAAGCAGACTCCCCGCTGAGCAGGGAGCTGGACGCAGGGCTCGATCTCAGGACCCTGGGACCATGACCAGTGCCAAAGGCAGACACGTAACCAACTGAGCCACCCAGTCGCCCCACAAAGACCTATTGAACGTCTATGCTGTGCCGGCCGCTGTTGGGGGTGCTGGCACTGCAGTGAGAGACAGCAGAGGCTAGAGCTTCCGCTCTGGCTGGGACTATGGGTCATAAACAGAGATGTGTGATGGAGCGCCAGGATCTGCCACCTGCTTCGTGGAGAGCCCCATGGAGATGGGCAGGGGTGGGAGAGCACACTGGAAGTTTCTGCAGGGATCCCGTCCAGGTGGGAGAAGGTGGTGGCTTGGGGGTGCTCCTCACAGTGGGGGCAGAACTACTCAGGAGGGCCTGATGTGGAGTCACGGACTGGTGTTGCTGAGGAAGGCTGGCATGAGCAGCTTCGAGAAGCCTGTCAGAGCTGTGACTTCTGGATGAGAGGACAGGGGTCACGGTTGACAGCAAAGCAGATGCAGCCCCCTCACCTTTAGTCACGCACGCAGGGGTCCTGTTTCCCCGGAGACCAAGCTCACAGGCAGGGCTCAGCATCCTGGCCTCCAGGTGATTTCTTGGTGGGAACTGTTTACAGACTTGAAATCCAGTTTGGATTGAAGCAATTTCCCCAGTAGCAGAAATCGGGGTGCTGGTTTCTTTTCTGATAACTGAACAATCGCGTGATACCCTGGTACCTTCAGTAGAAGAAAATATTCAAAATTAGTATTTAATAAAAACACGAAACCACAGTGATCCCACTCCATGCCAGTGTAACCAGGTTCCAGATTTCAGCTCGGACTTCCCATGTATGGTAGGAATACCACGAAAGGAAAGAGGGGCCCAGGATGAAGCTTCAACGAATGGCTCCGTATCCTTTGATCCTTTCATTTTTAACTAAAACGTGGCCAGCCTGTCTTTTTAGCACAGATCCTGCCGTCCTTTACCACAACTTTGTAGCCCAGATATTCTGTCGCAGAAATGCCACCCTACTGTAACACAAAAGGAGAATGCTTCCCTAATTTTGGAGCCACGGGGAGTGCGGTGATGGACCACAGAGGCTGTGTGATCCCAGCAATCCCTGGTCCCACCCATGTCTCTGCTGGAGAGCCTCCTGTGCCGGGGAAGTTTCTCTCTTCTGTGGCCTCCCTTCTCTCTGTGATTGTGACAGAGCGCTTCCTTGTGCCGAGCTGTCGTTCTCTGATTGCCACTCATTCTTCCTGCTTTTTTCTTTGCAAGACAACTCTTGCAAACTAAAGAGGAGAAAAACAGTACTGTTTTTGCTCGCACGTCTAATTCCAGCTTTTGTTTACAAACCAGGAAACCTTTGAAAGCGTGTGGAAGATGAATGACTAAGGTCGGCATTAAATGCTTAAGTTCCCCAATTTCCTTAGAAGTCTCCTCAAATTAAATCCAATCTGCGGTGTTAAATGACAGCAAAAGGAGCTGAGATCAGTCAAAGGGAGCTGGGACGGATTGTGTTTTTCACTCCCAAGGTGGTTGTCAGCTAATATTGTTCCCGAGGTGAGCTTAGGTCACTGCTGTAAGTTTATGTTCAGGGTTCCCGAGCAAAAATTTTTGTTGAAAGAAACCCTTTCCCTTTTGTGAAATATAAAATAAACAGACATCCCACAGAGACGGACCTCGTCCTTCGACCGCCTGTCTACAGTGCAGGAGCTGCTGGGACCGAATTTGCTCCATGGGTTCTGATAGGGGTTCTCGAGAGAGTATAGATTGATTAGAAAAGCAACTGATGGAAGTAAAGTTTTGCTGGGGAGGGGTCCAGGAAAAGAACCTATCTGTAGAAGGAGAAGAGGGGGATCATATTCATAAGGATTTTTCTCCTTTTAATTTATGGCCATTTCCGAAAAATTACAACTTATTTCAATAAAAAATGGGATAGATATTATATATATATACTTAGATATGTGTGTGGAAGTAGGTGTGTGTGTGTGTGTGTGTGTGTGTGTGTGTGTTAGCCATATACATTATATGTTGGAGTTGATGGGATGGCAGTGCTGTATTTAGGACTAGGTTTTTTTGATTAACCAAATGACAGTGTTTTCATAAAACAGACCCAGTGGCATTTTGTATATTTAATCTTTTCTTTTAGGGAAATCTGGGTATTAAGTCACCATGTATGGCCACACATTTTAAACCTCATGTTTTATACGTTCGAACGACCAGTGGGATTGGGGCAGAGCCATATCCATTCTTTTAAACCCTGCTAGATTTGAAACAGAGGCACTCTCCCTTCGTGAGGAATTGGTGTGTGTGTCAATTGTCCTACTTACCTTGACCTTCATGTTAGGTGAGGCTTTTATTGCCATTTAAACAAAGATGCTGAGGATAAACCATTTTATCTTCAAGGAGCTTGAGAGGAACCATAAGGCAAAGTATTTTGCCCTCAATATAAATGTATCTCTCTGACGATTTATTGGCAGATGTATCCAGGTGACAATAGATTTCTAAATTGAATACTCTGCCTGAGGAATGGCCTCTGATGTGCATTAAGACTTGTATTGTAATAACCACACCTCTCAATTTGTGCGGATATACTCTCCTGATTATATTATGCATCAATCTTTAGGACAATTGTCAGACTGTAGCCTGCTAGCTGAGCAGTCAGAGCAAATGGATGTTTCTTGGCACAAACCTGACTAGTTAGTCAAGGGAAATCTTTTAAGGCATCTGAGAGGGATATATCTACTGTTTTTTAAAAGTAGTCTTAAAAAGACTCTAGTTTTTTTCTCCAAGTGCCACATTCATTTAAGACATTTATTGCTCCTCGTTTTAGTTTCTGGGTTTTGTTGTTCTAGTTGTGTGCAAGAAATGACAGAAACGCATAGATTGCTGATAGGTGCAGACACATTGTTTGGGGGATCCTTTCTGTCCCCACCACTAGGATCCTCTCTCCCTCCTTCCTTCTTTCCCAGACATTCCTAAGCACCTAACAAGTGTCAGTTACTGTGCTAGGTAATGGACGGGAGGCAGTGGCAAACAAAGCTAAGATAGCATCCCTGCCCTCTCTGAGCTTACAAAAGTGCGTGACCCCAATTTGACTTCGCTGGCCTTGCTCTCTCTCTCTGTCTAAAGCTATCTTTAAGCTTTGGAACTCACAGCAATTAAAAACAACAACAACAAAAACCCCTGACTTATAACTGGACTCCCCTGGAGTATCTCATATGCCTGTATGCTAGCGTGGAAATGGGTTGATGTGTTTCTCTTTCAGAAATCACATTTGTATTTTTGTCAAGATTAGTCCTGCTTGAAGAATGGTTAGACTGGCAGTAGGACATCCGTAGTTTAGTATTAAAAGCCTAGTCCTTCAGTAGAGTCCACTGTGCTTGGCTAAGGGCAATAAAATGACTATTAAATCCCAACAAAACACTTAAGTACCTTGAAATATGTTCCATTTTTGACTAATTGTTTTATTTTTGATAATTCCGTTTTATCTCCATAATTGATTTATTGACCATACTGCTTTGTTTCACCTTTAAGTGGTTTCCATAGAATTTACAGTAGACTTCTTTAACTTATCACAGTCTACCTTCATATTATCCTACAGCACTTCATGTAGTTGGTGAGAACCTAACAACATATTTCGATTTTCCTCTCAGACCTTTTGTGCTGTTGTTTTCATATATGTTATTTCTACATATTTTACATACCCCGTTAGATGTTTTTGTTTCCCACAAACTTATAATTTTGCCTGCTCTTCATTCCTTGTATAGATTCAGATTTCAGTCTATTTTAATATGCTTTTGCCTGAAAAACTTCGTTTAACAATTTTCTTGTGGTGCAGTGTGCTTATGATGAATTCTCTCACCTTTTGTTTGCCTGAGAAATTCTTTATTTCACCTTTATTTTTGAACAATGTTTTCACTGGCTGTAGATCTCTTTGTAGAAGTCTAGAATGATAGTGTTTCCGTTAAGCATTTTGAAAAAGAATGTCTTTCCATTGTCTTCTGGCTTGCACAATTTCTGACAAGAAGTCTGCTTTCATTCGTTATCTCTTCTGTACGGGATGTGTTTTGTTTTTCTTTTTCCTCTGCTTGATTTTTACGATTTTTCTCTGTTGCAAAGTTATTTGTCGTTTTCAGTTATTTATGATGTGATTTAACTATGTTGTGATGTTCTGTCTGGGGCTCATCTTACTTATTGCATCTGGAAGCCTATAGCTGTTCATCACATTGGAAAAATTTGGCTATTGTTCCTTCTCTTCTTGTCAGATGTCTTCATCGTCTGCCCTTTCCTTCTGGAATTCCAATTACATGTAATTTAGGCCATTTGGTATTGTCCCACAGGCCACTGAGACTAGGTGTTATTCAGCCTTTTTCCTTTTTTTCTTGCCCTGTACTTCGTTTTGGTTAGCTTCTATTATTGTCTTCAAGTTTACTAATCTTTCTTCTCCAGTATTTAAACTGCTGTCAATTTCTTCCAGTGTATTTGTTTCATTTTATACACAATATTTTTCATTTTTGGAAGTTCCAGTTGGGTATTTTTATATTTTTCATTTCTTTCCTTTTTATGTTCATGGTTTTTTTTTTTTAATCTCCTTGCATGTGGAGCATTTTTAGAACAGCTATTTTAATTTCATATAAATAACTGTGCTAATATCTGTCATTTCTGGGTCTGTTTCCTTTCAGTGATTTTTCTGGTGGTTATGGGTCCATTTTCCTTGCTTCCTGTGTATCTAGTTATTTTTATTCAATGCTGGATATTGCAAATTTTATGTTGCTGTGCAATGTACCTCATTATAGTCCTTTGAAGGGTGATTGGCTTTGTTTGGACACATGTGTAAGTTAGCTTGGATAAGTTGGTATTTTCAAGACCTGCTTTTAAACTCGATTAAGGTAAGTCCAGAGTAACTGTTATTACAGGGTTAATTTATCCCACCTCTTAAGTTGTGGACTTTCTGAGGGAAGTCAGTGGATTCTCAGCCCTGTGTGAATTTTGGGATTTATTCATCTTCTGACTACCCAATAATTGCCCTCTCCTTTGAAGTTATTCTGTGCTGATCTCGTGCGGTACTGACCTATGCATGAACAGGTCAATCAAAGCTTTAGGGGGACTCCTGTACAAATTTCTGGAACTCTTTCTCTGTGTATTTTCCTTTACTCTGAAAATCCTAGCTGCTTTGGCTTTCCTGGATGTTGGTCAGTGTTCCTTAAACTCAGTAAGAACTTCAGGCTTTGTTTGAGTTTTCATTCCCTGGCCTGGAAATTGCCTCCAGGTTTTAAGCTGGGAAAATTGTAAGGCTTATCTAGCTTTTTTTTTCTTGTATCTTTTTTCTCATGGATCACAGGTTTTCATTGTCTCCGTTTAATGTCTGAAAGAAGTGACTTCATATATTTTGTTTTAATTTCTGTTGTTGATGGTAAGAGGACAATTACTGTAGCAATTACTACTTTGGGTGGGGGAGAGAAAATATATATTGCTTTTTAAAACCTGTGGCAGATGGTGATTAGTTGTAGCAAAAACATAACCATTTTACTTTTTTCCACATGTAACAAGACATTATAATACAAGTTTTAGTGAAGATCCTAAGAAGATAGATATCAAATGTCAATATGAGTCAGAAGACAGATTTCTCTGTAGAATATGATAAAAATGAAATAGCTAAAACCCAGTTATATGACTTTTAAGATCTTCATTCATGTGGTGGGTATATAGGAATATATAGTAGAGATTGAAAGAGGTTATTTTGAGGGACTTCTCCAAGGGGAGCTCATGCTATACTCTGATCCTAGCTTCACCAGTGTGAAAGGTAGAGGATATCTCCCCCTCACTCAGTCTTGTGAGCAGCTTTAATATGACTGATTTTACAGCTTGATATTCATTTCCTGAGCTTGGGGGGACATGTGAACCATCTGAGAAATTTAAAGATGTGGTAAGGGCTTGGTGGCTGCTGATGGACAGGCCCAAGGAGAGATGGTTATATTGCAAGACCTGTTTTCTCAGAATTTTCTGGGGTAAAGAATGCACAAATGCTTCCTGTGGGCCAGATGTGGGATACTCATGAGAAAATGGAGATAAGGGAGAATTTAACAGAAGGCTGAAGTTTTGACTATATCAGGGGACTAAGCATTCTAATTGGCACTTGAGACATTGTGACATAAGTGATGAAAAAAGTCTGCCTGCCTGGTTTTTTTTTTTATTATTATGTTTAGAGGAAGAACTAGCACCAGTGAACAAGTTTAAGAGATCAGTGGTAAGCAAAACAAAGTTTCTATAACCAATGGGTTGTCCTTATTCTACATACCCAACATAGAACCCCAAGTTTATAAAGACTGTCAATGTGCCCAGCCCTAAGGGATGATTCAACTCCATTTCATAGACATCCTCTTTTCCAGACGGCCTTGAAGATTGAGAGAGGCTAGGGAGCATGACTCAGTTCCGAATAATGAGAAGTATAGGAAAGTCTGCTTGGAAGTTACTGGAAAATTATTGCTTCTTGATAAAAGGGGAGGATGAGAGAGGGAGCATCACTGGCAACACCTCCTGCCTTTCCTTCCTGATCTGAATGTGAATTGTGTTCTGAGCAGTGGCAGCCATTTTGTGACTCTGGGATAATAAGTCTAACGACAAAAAGTTTGCATGTGGAAGCTGGCAGGAAGGGAGACTGCAAAGTTGAGTTCTTGGTACAATAGTGGAATCAGTGCTGGTAAACTCAACCTCCTCATGCAGAAGAGGGTTTAGGGAAAATCCAAGGTCTCATGCAGTGATGACAGTAATGGAACTTAATTTCCTGTTAGACCAGTTCAAGGCTTTGTTTGGGGTATGTTTCCCAAAAAGTAACCTCAGGCCTTTTTTTCCCATTCCTTCTGCCATTCTGTAAGTTATGTAATATCCTTATAGTAATATAACCTTCTCACTAATCAATAAGGGTCACTTCTTTCACTTGCAGTTAAAAACCTTGACTCAATGCGAAGTGTATAGAATTTCTCATATTTTGGCCATTTGAGCCAGAAGCCAAGTATTCTCCCTGTGTTAAAAAGAGTGATGACTCGGGACCAGAAATCTGGCTAACCTTCCTGGTGTGTAGGGAGCTTAGGTGGCATACTAAGTCAGCAGCAGCAGTAGTGTCAGGAAAACCATCTCTCTGAAATGTCTCAAGAGAAAAGAAATGATAAATGGCTCTTCTGTTTATTGTTTGGCTAATTTTGAGTTTGCACTACCATACACAGTGGTTGCAATGGTCTCAAATTCTAAGTGACGTGTCCAGTGCAACCTAGACAATGTCCCCTTTTCAGCGTAGTACATTTTACCATGGAACATAATCTTTTTTTCCTTTTTAATTGAAGTTTTGTTGACATACAATATGATATTGTGTATTATATTGTATAGTTTCAGGTGTATAGTGATTCAACCTTTATATACATTATGAAGTGATCACCACAACACATCTAGCTACCATCTGTCACCATACAACATTGTTACAATATTATTGACTATATTCCCCATGCTGTACACTGCATCCCCATGTCTTATTTATTTTATAACTGGAAGTTTGTGACTTTTAATGCCCTTCCCCTCTTTTGCCCACCCCCCACCTCTCCTCCACCTCTGGCAACCACCAGATTGTTCTCTGTATTTAGAAGTCTGTTTCTGTTTTGTTTTGTTTGTTCATTTGTTTAATTTTTTAGATCCCACGTATAAGTCCAATTACACAGTATCTGTCTTTCTCTGTCTGGGTTGTTTCATTTAGCATAATGCCCTCTCAGTCCATCCATGTTGCTGCAAATGGCAAGATTTCATTCTTTTTTATGGCTGAGTAATATTCCATTATATATAGACTATATATTATATAGTGTATTATATACTATATAGTATTATATATTATATAGTATTATATACTATGTATTATATAGTGTATATTATACTATGTTATATAGTATATATTATACTATATAATATTCCATTTTATATATATACAATATATTACTATATTATACTATATATATTATATTATACTATATTATATATAGTATACTCTATATTACTCTATTATACTATATATATTATACTATTTTCCATAGTGGCTGCACCATTTTGCATTCCCACCAACAGTACACATAGGTTCCCTGTGACAAGGTTCTCCACATCTTGCTGACAGTTGTTGTTTCTTGTCTTTTTGATAATGACAATCCTGACAGGTGTGAGATGATATCTCATTGTAGTTTTGATTTGCGTTTTCCTGATGAGGGTTATGTTCACATCTTTTCATGTGCCTTTCTGGCCATCTGTATGTCTTCTTTGGAGAAATGTCTATTCAGGTCCTCTGTCCATGTTTTAACTGGATTGTTTGTTTGTTTTTGATATTGAGTCATTTGAGTTCTTTATATGTTTTGATTAACCCCTTATGGGTTATATCATTTGCAAATATCTTCTCCCATTGAATAGGTTGCCTTTTTGTCTTGTTGATGGTTTCCTTTGTTGTGCAAACCTATTTTGTTTAGGGTAGTCCTATTTGTATATTTTTTATCTTGTTGCCCTTGCCTGCAGATGGACGAAAAAAAAAATACTGCTCAGAACAATGATGGAAGGACATCTTTTGAGTTTATAGGGTAACATGATTAACGTGGCCCTTGTAGTATTTGCCCATGCTGCAACTCTGCCTTTGCCATACTTGTGAATCGTAGTTTTCCTTGTGAATTTATTTGTAAATCTGCCTTCTTACAAGGTAGTGACAATAGCTGAACTGTCCTGACATTTGTGAGTGTGGAGCCCAGAGATGCTTTCTTGGCAGCTGGCCAATAGTCCGATCATCACCGTCCCCAACAGTTGATAAGTGGCAGGGATCAGCTGGCCATAGAGCAGGTGATGGGGACAGGAAGGCCAGCACCAGTGGGGGCAATGGGGAGACTTGGAGTAGAACCAAAGCCCCCCTTCTCAGAGATGCTCTTCTGCTCAGGGCCCTCCGGGGCCACCCATGACTGGTACTTTCCAAAACTCTGGGCACGTTGGTGCGGTCCTTTCGGCTGTGAGGAGGTAGGTTTGAAAATAGAGTGTGATATTATGGAGAGAGGTCCTTGATGCCGTGGGGCTCACAAAGCCACCCAACTGGGTTGATATCAGTACCACGTCCCGTGCTCCACCAGCAATTGCCCATTCATTTTATTGTTTATTGTTGTCGCTGAAGTGGCTTGCTTTCTTTTCCTTCATACATTACTGAATTGTCTGAGCATGGCATTTGGAATAAGCCCTCAATATACTTCCTGTTAGTGAGGGAGGTTTTTTTTTTTAATGCTATTGAAATTACAGGCCAGAACAATAGGGTAACGTTCATACACTGAGGCCCCATTAAATTATTATTTTTTAATAGTGGAAATGTTTCTGCAGTTGACTGCTACAATGTATACATGCTGAGTATTCACTGTATTATTACTTTTTGGCAGCGGGAGGGGCTGAGAAAATGGAGTAAAACGGTTCCAAAACCTCAGCAGCCCATGATGGGGGCACTAAACACATACTAAAAAAAAAAAAAAAAAAAAAAAAAAAAGTCTAGAAAATATAGTGGTGAGGGTTTATCTGAGAAAGTTCACTTTGGAAGTAACATGGTGACTAAATTATTATTATTGACACAAAGGTGGTTTAAGAGAAAAACTCACATTCTTAGCACTTACAAATGCTGGCTGATTTCTATTCAGAGGTCAGCCTCTTTTCTTCTTTGTCCATACTTCAGAGTTTGGTTGCTCTAGTTAATGACTTTAAAATAGTAAACTCTTCTAGAATATGTACCCTTGGGTCAGTGGCACCTGTTTAAGACGGGAAGAAACTGACAAAGATCAAAGCCCTGACCCAACCTCGTAAGACTGTGGGCTGTATGTCCTGGCATCCCTGGCTGTCCCTGATTGGGACTGTCTCCCATTGCTCCCAAGTGGGAGCGCTCAGCCTGATAAATCACATGCTGCCCCTCCAGGCACGAGAGTGGGACAGGGAGGCCAGATGGAAGGAAGCAGTCATGGCCCTCTGTCACCACTGGCTGGCTGCCATCACCCGGACACTCTGCACTCCTTGCCGAGGGAATGTCACTGTCCTGCCTGCATGACGGGCTGGCCATCCTCGGAGCCCTCCCAAGCAAGATGCAGCACTGCGCCATGTTGTCATGGTTACTTAGCCATTTCCCCAGAGTTGTGACATCAGTGTCTCCAAGGGGCATGAGCTCTACCTCATGCATATGCATGTGCTAGGCAGGGGCCTTACCACATCTGAGCTTCTTGCGATATTTTTCATAGAAAATGGATCGAGAAGGAGAGAAAGGTGACATAGAGAACATGGGAGTGAAAATGACAGGAGGGCACATTATTAAATGAACGAACGGGGTGCCCACAAAGGGTTAATGCTGTGCTGGGATCCCTGGCTTTGAATTAACCATCTGCTCCGTCACTCCAGGCTCCCACTCGCATTTTTAGGGCTTTATACCTTTTAGATGACTTTCACCAGACGACCTCGTATTTTACTCTCACAACTACTTACGACACAGATGTGGCCGGGAGACCATCCACGTGCATCAGATGAGGAACCCCAGACCAGAGCTGGGCACGCTGGGAAGTTCACACACTCCTTGTTGGGGTGCACGCCAGAGGCCGATCCTCTGAACTCCTGGCTCAAGTTTCATTTCTGTTTCTGCCGTCTCCAACCCCTTCCACCTGATAGCTTCCAGCAGTCAGAGACTTTTCAGGGCACGATGGTAAAGGACGATCTCCACGAGGCTGTGAGTTCTTCCTGAGCAAGCATGGCGTCTGAGTCCTTTTTGTACCTTACGGCACCTCTCACCTTAATGAGTACAGAGCTGAGGAATGGTTCATGTCTGAAGGACCCCCACGTTTCATGAAAAGCCAGACAGTCTACTGCTCCGCATTGCAGAGGTACCAGGGCCAAGGAAGAAGTTAATATTTTCCAAAATAAAACAGGGATGTTTCAGGAGGCCATCTGGGGGGGCCCTCCAGTGAATGCAGTGCAAATTGAGGTGGGCGGCCCCCCACCACCTGGACTGATAACCCCTGTCACAGAGTTGCTGTGGCTGTGGCAGTTGCCCAAACTCCACGCCCTCCCCCCCCCCCCCCCCCCCCGTGAACAGAGCAGGAGCCCCTGGGCTCAGGTGTAGGCGGCGACAGAAGGAGCAGAAAACCCAGTAGTAGGTACAAGATTACTTAGTGCCATGTAATTGCCACGTCAAGAAAATCCTGCCCTTTGTCACAAGTTATTGAACAGTTGAAGTGACAAAGCTGGAACCATGAGAGGTAAACTAAACCGGGGATGTTTCCTAAGTTAGTGACCTGCAGAGTATCGTTCCTTGGAGAATTCACCCTGTTGGTGTGAGGGCAGCTGTGGCATTCAGGCCACAAGGGAGCCCTGTGCTGTGAGGCTGGGGAGGCTGCGTCCGGCAATTCCCTGCTCGGAGCCTGGCTTCGTCACAGACAGGTGGTGTTTGTTGCCGTTGGGCCTCTGAGTTAGCACGAGCACTGGCAGGTGTCTGTGGCAGAGATTCTGGGGTGGAGAGGTGTGTGTCTCCTCCCACGACATTCTCCTTGAGAAGGTCCATACTAGGGGAGGAAGGGTTCGGGCTTGCTGTCTTTCCTATGAGGATGGCAGATAGGAGCTGTCTTTTTTCGCAGCCTTTATTTCTAAACCCCAAATGAAGCTGGATGAGGCCAGACCTGTCTGGCTATTCCAGATTTCAGTTGCTGCATAAAAAACTACGTCAACATTTCGTAACTTCAATCAGCAACCAGCTTACCACACCTTGTGATTTTGTGACCCAGAATTCAGGCAGGGCCTGACTGTGTAATTCTCCTGCTCACATGCCATTGATGGAGGTCACTTGGTGACATGCAGCAGGTGGGGACAGCAACTTCCCTTCAGGGCCTGGGAACTTCCAGCAATGGCTGGAAGGCTGGGCTCAGTGGAAGGGGTCGACCCGAGCCTCCACGTGTCCCCTCCCCATGTGGCCATGTCAGGTTGCTGGTTCCTTCGCATGGTGGCTCAGAGCTCCTGGAGTTAGTGTTTCAAAAGACCCAGAAGGATGCTGTGAGTCTTATAATCTGGACTTGGAAATTCAAGAACATCACTTCTGCTACATTTTACCATTCAAGAAGTTTGCCAAGGCCAGCCCAGTTCAAGAGGAGGGGACGACACTCCATCTCTGAATTGGAGGGTTAGCAAGAATGTGTGGTTGTCTCTGACCCAGCACCTCTGTTCACTTGCTTGGGACTTGAGAGAATCCGTATTTGTGGTAGGCGTAAGACAGTTTGTGAAAGAGGCAACTTTTGGGGGTTCTTTTCTTGCTGTGCTAGGTCTGTGTCTCTCTAGCGTTCTTCACTTTTGTCTTTCTCCTTCCCCCACATCCTGTATGTGCTTGCCCAGAGCCTTTGCCCACTTCTCTGGCTGCCAAACTGGAGAGCGATCCTGTTAAAGAGCTAGCAGTTGCTCTATTGGGTATGACCCCTCCGAGAAGTGCTTTTCAAACCCAAAGGTATGAATCTCTAATACTAGAATTTTATGTAGTGTTTGATAAAATCTTTCCAGGCAAGAAAGCACTTTCTGTACTCGTCAAATTCCACTGGGCAGGTGGGCTCTTACTGTCCTGTCTCTGCCATGGTGTTTTTACTTGGAGACAGGTGGATAGGAAAGGACTGCTCAGTGTGTATCGGAGTAAGGAGCCAGGTGAGGGGCCAGGCGGCTCCCTCCCCTCCATACCCGCTCTGGGCTCTGCCCTCGCTGGCTCCCCTTAGGCCCTCTGTGCAGGAGGCTCTGATCAGGTGGTCCTGCATTTTCTGTCCTGACTTGTACGTAGGACATTTCTCCAGTTCATTCTGTCACTGCATACCGCATTACCACCACGAGAGCAGTTTAAGACAAGCCCCCCACTGTGGTATGGGTCAGAAGGCCAAGTGGGCTTGACTGGATTCTCAGCTCAAGGCCTCCGGAGACTGAAATCAAAGTGCTGTCTGGCCTGGGCTCCTGTCTGGAGGCTCTGGGGAAGATTCTGCCTCCAAGCTCATTCAAGTTGTTGGTGGGATCCAGTTCCGTGCAATTGGGGGACTAAGGGTCCTGTTTCCTTGACACGTGGCCCCTCCATCTTCAAAGCCAGCAATGCAAGTTGTGTCCTTCTCTTGCTTCCGGTTTCTCTGACTTCCTCTTCTGCCTGTTTTGAAGAGCTCCTTTGATGACATTGGGCTCACCCAGGTAATCCAGAATAACCTACCTATTTTCAGGTCTAATCATAATTCCACCTGTGAAGTCCCTTTACTACTCATTGTTATCACATTCACCAGTTTTAGGATTAGGCTGTGGATGCCTTTGAAAGGCTGTTATTCTGCTCACCATACCTTTCATTTGAGTGTATATTGCTGAAATACTGGAATATTGACTTGCTTGAAATCGTGCTTTCTCACAAAGGATAAAATATACAATAATTTTGTCATATATGTTCACCAGTCAGAAGTTGAAGGTTAAGAAAGGCTAGACCCTTTTCAAATGATTGTAGTCCGATTCTGAGCTAGATTGGGAGAGGAGCCAGATGATTTTTCTTTCTCTGGGAGAGTCAGAGATGAGCATTTTTGAGAAGGATGGAAACCCATTCACAACGTAAATGATGATTTAACCGAAACTGTGAAATCATCACTTAGTAAACCCCCACCTAGATCACATGTCATCTCCTTCTGGGAAAATGCCCAGGACTTCTCTAGATAGATTTAAGAGCTGTTGCCATGGTGCTTTGTTCATAAGTCTTACGGCAGATACTCCACGACTCTGACAGCTTGTGTCTGTAGATGATTCCTTCAACAAACCGTTGTTTCCATCTCTGTCTTCCTGGCTCCTCGCACTGTGTCTGGTGCGTGCTCGTCAGTGTGACAGCACAGGCTTAGGACAGAGCGCTCACCCCTGTCTGTCACCTGGAGGGGAGACCAGTGTTACGGAGAACTAGCAACTGGCAACTGGCTGCACAGATGCTTGGATTATAAAGAGATATGTGGAGAGGGGATGGAACCAATCTCACTGTACTGAGCTACGCCAAAGCCACGTTCATTTATTCAACAAGAGCATGCTGCCCCTTCCTATCCTAACGGTGATAGACATGTGAGTAAGTCCAGTCCCTGCCCCGAGCAAGGGGAAGTCCAGCGTGCAACGGATGTGTCTCAATCTAGGAAACAGTGAATAAAAGATTCGTACTCAATTGTTTCTCTCTTCTTTTTTACTTTTTATTGAATAAAACACATGTACAGAAAATTGCACAAATCATAAGTGTAGAGCTTGATGACTTTTTACAAACTGAGCAACCCACCGAAGCAACGACGAGATTGGGAAACAGAACATTACCCACGCAGTGGTGTGTTTGTTTTTCCCATTCCCGCAGTGATTATTTCACACTGCCCAGACGGGGCTGGACCTTGGAGCGATAGATGGGTCCAGAGCCCTCCTTTAAGCGGGCAAACAAGGCGGTGCGCCCTTCCTGCCTTGGACGCTATCTCGCTGTCATACTCCGCATGCTGATTTCAGCAGTACGTTCTGTGGGTAAGAGAGCTTCCAGCTTTCCTCACTCGGGAGTCCTGGCTCTCCCAAAACATGGCAGAGGAGAAGCTAACCAAGATGAGTGCAGAAATTAGGCACAGCTCTTTAGGAACAATTTACTTCGAGAACACAATCTATATCAAATAACCAATATCATGGAGCAGTATACAAAAGATACCAAATGAAGGTTCCATCAGCATTTTGGGGGATTTTAGGGGCTTTCACCGAGGTGTTTCAGGGGCTGTTTGAAGGGTTTGTGTGTAGTGGTTAGGGGGGTTGGGGGGAGGCAGGTTTCTGGTCCCCCAGGTACAAATAGAATTATCTATTTTGCATTTTGGAATTCCAAGTAAATCATTAATTTGGAAAACAGGGTTTGTTGGTGAGAAAGTCCCTAACAGCACTGCTGAGATAGGGGGTGTCCTGGGTGCTCAGGGGAGGGCACACTCGCAGTGCTGAGGCTGGGGCAGGTCTGGAATAGCAAAGCAGAGGCGAAGGAGGCCCGGGGTGAGATGTACCCTAAAAGCAGTGTGTTGTTGAAGAGGGACTTGGTGAGGCCTTTAAGGGCCACCCAGTATATGCAGACTTCATACCTTCCTGAAGCCCATCCGGGCCAGGCCAGGAACACTCACAAGTGAGATGTGGAGGGTGAGAGCTGTAGCAGTCAAGGGCTCTTGTCTTGGGTAGAGAGGCAACTGCGTGTCACTCCGCTGACTGGGGTTCTGTGGGATTTTTGCCTCAGTGGGGCTACATGTGCAGATTTTTCAAGAGATGCTGGAAATTGAGATTGTTAGGGGAGATACCTTGATTTTTAAAGCATCGGTTCATTTTTGTTGAGAACAGTGCCGAGGGCACTGAATGAGTTGGGCCTGAAGGCACTCAGTGCCTCTGGAGAAGGCTTGACTCGGGAGAGACACCCAGCCAGGTGACGCTGCTGACCAGAAGCCGAGGCGGCACCATGGTTTGGTAAGCGTTTTCCTTGTCAACTTCGAGGCGTACACACATTCTAATTGGAGCAACGTAGCATGAACAACCATGGAAAAGCACACAATGACTACCTTTCTGAACAAATGATTTGAATCCGCTAAGGAAAAAACAAGCCCCTTCCCTTTCCTGAGTATTCTGTTTTGGCATTTGTAACTAGAGCCGAGGATAAGTGGCATTTTCCTCTGTGACCCGGCGTTTTGTTCTTTGCTGGTTCTCCACACCTCCGTAACTTCCCAAAGTATTGTTGTTTGATTTTTTTTTTCCTCCCACAAATATTGACTACCCGTGGTGATTCAGGAAAACGTGACTGAGAATTTCTGATCGCTCACATACCACATTACCTGTCTGGCCAAGAAATGACTGTCATCCGCAGGTCTGCAGTTTAAAAGCCGAGACAGTCCTTTTGCAAAGTGCTAAGTGGCCACCTCTCCTCTTCCAGTGTGTTATTTGATACAATCCAAGTGAAATTCTAATGGCTTCTGGACTGTGTTTTAATTCTTTCTCTCTCTCTCTCTTTCTTTCTTTCTTTCTTTCTCTCTTTCTTTCGTTCATTCCCTTTTCTTTTCTTTTTTTTATCTGCTTTTCTGATCACGTCTTCCTTAAAGCTTGTAATCACATACACACAATTGTGGTCTGATAACATTTGCGTTTTCATCTGAGGCTGACTTAAATTTCCTTGAACATGATCCCCTCCATCGTACTTGCAGGTGCACTCCAGTGTGGTTCTGGGTTAGAAACAAAACAACAACTCCCAGTCTTCCCAAAACACACACACACAAAACACCATCACCACAGAGAACCATCCCTCCACCCACCCCACCAGGACCCAACACATTTTTAAAATGTAAGTGTATAATTTGCAGTTGAGGTGCTTTCAGACACGCAACATAACTAATTTATGGTCCCTTCCTTTGATTACCTGTGGTCATTACCTCTGATCCGAAAGTAGCCCTCCATTAGAGGGATAGTTTTCCTCTGTGCCGGTCCAGTCCGGATCCCCATCTCTTCCCTAACAGCTGCAGGACTTGGTTGCCTCACCTTGGACTGATGCATGCGGTCATATGCAACCGCCAGCAGACCATTCCTTTCCAATATGGCCGTTCTGTTTCTACAAACCCCCACTGACGTGGGCCTACTCGTATGCTCACCTGAGAAACCTCAGAACTGTGGGATATATCATCAGGTAATAGGTCTTGATAACAGGAGCACTTGAAGGCTTGGAGAGTAAAATAGGTGAATTCATATTCAGTTTTAATAAACTGAGGTAATTAGTCAGTTGAAACGCAATAGAAAGTGACAGCCTGTGACATATAAAAGACGGCCGGCTGACAAAGACAGAGCTGTTCTTCATTGCACTAATATCCGTTTCTTCATCAGCACTGAATTCTTCAGTCTTTTGGCATTTCAATTACATTGTAAAATGAATTTATAAAATTTGCACATCTATGCTTTTCTTTTTTCTTGTGCTCCTGAAAACTTGAAAAGAAACTTTTCATGCATGTCTCCCGTTTCCTTAACCTGCACACATGCTAGGGTTTAACTAGATTTCCAAGAGTTGTGTGTGTTTTGAATATCAATTGCACATTGCAGATTCTAAGAAAATGTGTGTATTTGAAATGGGTGGACAGAACACATAGAGGGGGAGGATTATAATGTTTAAGTTCCCTAAGGGCAAAGATCTTACCTGTCTTGCTCATAGATTCATCCCTACCTGAAATAATGCCTGAAATATTGTAAGGCTCAATACGATTTGTTGAATAAATGAATCAATGGGTGAAAGATCATTAGGGGACTATAGTGAATTAAATGGTTGAAACACCAATAGGTGTGTCCATCTCTCAGTCCCTGGAGTCTGTGAATATGATCTTATTTGGGAAAAAACAACTTTGCAGATGTTAATTACCTTGACCTTTAGATGAGATCATCCTAGATTATCTGTGTGGACCCCAAATCTAATGACAAGTGTCTTTATAAGGAACGTTCAGGGGAGATTTGACCAGAGAAAAAGAGAGAAAGTGACCGCAGAGGTAGAGATTGGAGTGATGCAGATACAAGCCAAGGAATGCTTGCAGCCACCCGGAAGGTGGAAGTGGCGAGGAATGAATTCTCTGGGTCTCTGGAAGGAACATGGCCCCCCCACCCATAGCACTGATTTCAGACTTCTGGTCTCCAGCACTGTGAGAGAGTGAATTCCTATTGTTCGAAGCCACCAAATTTATGGGGCTTTGTTATGGTGGCCACAGGAAACTAACAGAGGGAGCAAAGGGTGAGACTTGGCTGCTTTAGAATGTGTCCTGGGCAGACCTGACCGTCTTATGGTGGATAAGGTGCGACTCTGCCAGCAGACACCACCTTTCAGTGTCTGCATTCCTTCTCCACATCAACGAAGGGCAATGCTTGTATGACTGAGGTGTCTTAAAGAGGAAGCTGTGAACTCTTGAGAGACATGCTTGACTCTGTCCGTGGCTGTGGTGACCCACTGTATGGGGAGCCATCCCAGGTCCTTCGTGAATATTACACAGCTTGAGTTTTGAAATGCTGAGAAATGGAATTTCAGAGAATCTGCACTTGGTAGGTTGGAAAGAATCTCAGAGATTGCTCTCATACACAGATAAAGTGAATGAAAAGCAGGGAAACATGCACATGTTCATTGCAGATTCGGGAAAGGAAGGTGGGGCGGTGGCTAGGTGATGGTCCAGGCTCATCGCACGCAGAGGGCTGCTTCAGCCAGCAGAAGTGGGACAGAGGCACTTCTGGTGAAGACTCTCATCATAGTTTGCTTTCAACTGCACATATCTTGTGTTGCCTTTCAAGCCAGTCCACGCTGGTTAATAATGATTGCATTTGGGCAAGAAGAAGGAAGGCAAACTGACAAATGTGCATTTACTTTTTCACCTTATGTAGCCAGGTGGTGAGCGAGTTGGCTTATAACCAGTTTCGCCGAAACTATGGCATGCTTCGAGGTCCGGTGGGATTCAGCTTTGATCTTGAGAGTGGCTGTGAGGGGTTTGTTTTTCACAGGGGCTTTAGCCTACAGTTAAGTGCAAACACCTGCTGAAGTACTGGTAATTAGTAGGTAATTAGTAGTTAATGTTCTCAGAATTTAAAAAGAAAGCTTACATAAGTAATTACTTACTATTTCTTATAATGTGCTGCTTTTCCTGAGATTTCATATCCCCAGAACATTTGCCAAGTTCCTAGGTTCCTCAACATACTAAATTGTTTATTAATTACACACGTATATTGCTTTCAGGAAAAAAAGGAAATACATTAAATGTTGGAAATAGGAATGAGTTATCTTTTAAATTACAGCAGAGAACACGTTTAAAATTACAAAAATATGGGACTGGTTGTAGCTCTGGAAGGTGGCCTTGATTTAAAAAAAAATTGGATGTGACTGGAAAGAGATGGATAGAAAAAGAATGTTCGAGACCATTTAATAAAACACTAAGTATTAAATACATTTCACAGAAGGGTCCTTTTCATGTCAGCTGACAGACATCTATGCCTTGGCTTGTCAGAAAGACCACCAGGGCTCCCATTCTTAAGGGTGAGCACTGCCAAGCAAGGCTAAGTGGTTCTAACAATCTCAGGCTCTGGAGGTGACCGAAACGGAGGGACATTGGAACACATTAATTAGTGTGCTGTAACTATATTTTCAGAGGATTTTTGCTTTAGAATTTTTAAAGCAAATTTCCAGCCCCCAACCCTGGAGACTCTCCATGCCAACTGGAAATGGGCATTCATTCATTTACTTTGTTTAGAGGCTAGCACTTTGAGAGTTATGTCTAAAATCTCTTCCTCGCCTTGAATCACCTCAGAACCTTCTGCAGAGCAACCTTACAGCTTCAGTTTTTCTCATCTTTAAAGTGGGACTGATGGGTATGTCCCTTCTCTCCTTGCATCCATGTCCTACCACTACACGCAAATGCACCTCGTAGGAATGTCTATATGTATCACCTTCCAATACCATGGTGGGGGAGGAAAATCATACAGCCATTTGACACAGCCATATCTAATAATATTATTCTTAAAGAAATATTCTTAAATAATATTAATATCTTAAGGAAATATTCTTAAATATTATATCTTAAATAAATATTCTTAAATAAATATTCTTAAATAATACATATTTAAGAATAATATCTAGTGATACATACACACTCTTTGGTTATTGTTTATGGCACAATGTGGCTTCGTTACTTTTCACCTAATCATTGGTTGTCTCGACAGAATTCCAAGTTAAAGAATCTTTCGAGAAATGATTAAAGCAGGATATTTGAGTAGAATAGAAGCAGCTGAAAATTGAAATCAAGATTCTGGGACCCAGAGAGGTCAGAATAGAAGCCCCCTCACCTCATAATGCTCGGACAGGCTCTTTCCTGTGAAGGGGCTTACTTGTGATAATTGTTCAAAGGAGCAGAGGGAAAGAAGGAAGAACTAGGACGAGCTCCGAGAAAAACAGACCCCGAGCTGGCAGACATTTTAAAAACTGTTCTTCTCTGAAAATTTGGGAAGCTAATCTCAGATAAAAGAAAACCTCCCCCTTTAAAATATTATCAGAGGAGAAACATTTTAACTTCCCTTTTTTTTGAAGATATTGTTTTTAAAAATAGGGGACTGATCAATGTAATATGCTACTATTTGTATTTATTTCACCTTGGGCATCTGCGGGGGTGAGGATAACCCTCTGAGTTCTTCAGGAACGTTTTTAGTTCCTTCACTTAGTTCCTTCACTTCTCCTCCAGGCAAAGGAATATTCCTTCCTTAGCCTTTTCTCACCCATTTTACTTTCCATTTTTTTCTCATTATATGTGTATGTGCACATATGAGTGTGTACGTATGTGTGTATGCGGTCCTGTGACTTTTATCACCGTACTCTGTTTCCTATCACTTACCACCATCTGTATTATTCATTTATTCTTTGTTTGTTTATTGTCTGTCTCACTCGCACCAGATAGTAAGCTCTACCAGGACAGAGACTCAGATTATTTTATGGAGTAATATTTACCCAGTGCCTAGCTCGGAGTGGCACATACGAGGGATCCAATCAGTACCAGTTAAATAAAGACCAGAATGAGTGGAATAGGATTTAGGAATGTGACTCAGCACTGACTACAACAAGAATAGGGATCCCGTATTGAATGTTTGTTTTTAAGCTGATAATGAAAATGCAGGATAAGGTTATCAGTTAACAGGGCTCTCAAATTTTTCTACCATGTCTGAATATTACGAATCCCTCCCAGGTCCTCCAAGTAGCCAATGGCTTTGAACAATACTACGCTTACCCAAACGAATTCTATTTTATTGCGTCCCACCATTTGTCAGTGTACCCAGGACGCTTACTAATTTCCCAGACACTGACTGCTACCTCAACGTGCTGTCACTGACATGTTCACTAAATATTTACTGCAACATGGGTGACCTATCTGGAATCTTGGCTTCCAAAAGAATCTATTTGTATGAGTATGAAAAATGGATCAGAATCAGAAGTCATTACACATACATTTGTAAAGAAGTAAATACATACATGTGTATCTATCTCTGGCTTATAACTTTGTCATTAAGTGGAGATCTCCCAGGCACAATAAAGACAACGGTTTTTACTCCATACAGAGTTCAGACAAAATGATAAGAAAAGCAATAGATAAGTGAACATAAGTCATTAATAAACAATTTGTAAAACGGAAAATAGATTTGTTAGAAAATACAAAGGAAAAATGTTTGATTTCACGGGTGATCAAATCAATGAAAATGGTGGGGATATTTTTGCTTATCCAATCAGCAAAGATGACAAGATTTTCTGATTTTTTGCCCTTAGAAGATTCCCTGGTTTATCTGTACCCTTCCTTCACTTACATTTTGTTTTTCAGTTTCTTTTGTTGCTCCTTTTTGATCAATAAATTTCCCCCTTTTCCTTCTTATTTCCTTCGGAATTAATTTTTGGGAGACTTACAAATCTTGTTTTTGGAATTTACTTTCCTAAATGAATCTGTCTTTAACATTTCCTCCTCCTTTAATTTTTTTTTCTGATTCTTTGAACCTGTTTACATTTAAGTTTTTAAATGATTACTTCTTAAGTTTCCTTGGCATCCACAGTGATACACCTCAACCTGGATATGTTCAGGGAAAGGAGGGCAAATGCCTGGCCCGTAGGGTTAGCTTGAGGTTCTTTCTCACCTGTTATTCATGCTGTTTTTAAGTAAGGCATGCATTTTATCTTTGTCCATGGTCAGGTTTGGAACGGACTGCTCCAGAATTGTAAATATTCGAGAGAGAGAGAGAGAGAGAGAGAGACAGGCAGCTGAATTTCAGTTTTTTAATGTGTCATGTGACAAGAGAGTTGGCACATTCGGTTGAGCGGAAGATTCAGTGTAGCCAAAGTGGCAAATGCCTAACACTTGATCCCTCAGTAGAAAGAACAGAGCCGCGAACAAATGCACCGAGGAGCCATATTTCACTGGCAGGAGAAGGGCAAATGTGCCCTCTCAGTCTCCAACTTCTGCTAAACTGTAGTGGCACAAATCCAAGTTTCAGAGAAGTATCCTAAGCCTCTGGTTCTTTCAGATCGGAGCTGTGTGTGGATTTTCCAGTGCCGAGACTGCCTGAGCTCACTACGCTCGGGAGCTTAACTGGGACCTGAGGACTTTCATGCTGAGGTTAGCGCTGTTTACTCAAAGCCATCTTGAAACTTCATGGCAACAGGGGCCAGATCCTTTCTATCCTGGGTGCCTTGGGGGGTGCTCATAAACACTGATTGGGATCAGAACTGCACTGATGTGGACAGTATAGATACAATCATGTCCAGATTTAGAGCAAAATGCTGCATCATGTTCCGGATCAAATTAATACACTAGGCTTCACTTATGTCTTTTAACCGAGAACAATAGTTGCTCTTTTTGCTGCCTTGTTCCCAGTGAAATAGTCCATGTATAGAGTTTCCCTTTTCAGCAGCAGTTGTGTCTACAAATGCTATTCTCCAAACGACAGCTATTCTCAGAGCCACCAGGCGTGCGGTTGCCCGAACAAAGAGGTGCATTAAAAGAGTCTTGACAATTTCAGCTCCTAGAAACACAGGGGTCACACAAATCTGCCAAGTTGAAAGCAAACAAATCACTAGGGCAAGACATTTTATTTAGTTCTAAACAGCATCTAGCACATGGATAGCATTCAAAAGCATTAATACAGTCATAATGCAAATCAACATGGGCCAGCAGACCAGGAGCTGAAAGAAATTAGGCTAAACCCTAAAGAAATCAGAGCATGAGTCAAAAGGAATTTCAATAAAATTATCAAACATTATTCACTAATATGGCAGTCAGTCATCCATGGATCTCTTGTACACTGGGGTGAATTACAAAAGAACTCAACACTTATAGGTAGAGACTTAAAATGTAATGAAGGAGACAGGACAAACACAAATAAATATGAACAAAAGGGGCAGAAACCATTACACTACAGGCAAAAACAATGTCAGCTCTGCAGAGCTGGAAAGGAGAATCCTGGCTATTTACAGATGTAGGAAGGTAGCTGGAGGGGCTGGGAGAAGATTTCTGATTTGAAAGGAGTGAGATGTGCTTCTTTAATGAAAGTACCACTAAAAATATGCATGAGATGCCAGAAGAGGTTTAAATGAAATTAAGTCGAAACGAACCAATAGGTTCTGAACTGATTCAGGGATTCAGTAGGCTATGCTAATAGGATCCCGGGTCTGTTTAAACTCCTTTTTCCTTCCTTCATTCCTTTATTAATTAAACAAAAATATTGACAGCTTACTGTCTGTCAGAAATGATGCTAAATGTTGGGGAGGTGCAGAAAAGTAAGTCGTAATTCCTGTTCTCATGAAACTCAGTCTGACAGATGAGATAGACATGGCAAAGAAATCATCATAGCATCATGCTTAGTAAGTACTCGAGGTGTTACAAAGTAAAAGGAGGGAGTGATGGCGTCCCTGGGGGGACTAGGGCAGACTGGGTCTTTAGATTGGGCAGGGTTTGTAGTAGATAAAGGGGAGGGAGAGGCGGGGATGTAGAGATCCTGTTTGTTTTCCAGGAATGGTAGACATTTCCTGTGGCCGCCCAGAGTCCAGGGGGTGAGAACAAGATAGGTGATTCAGGGACAAACTATGAAGGACTTTGAAAGCTCTGTGGGAGATTCAGCCTTGGTATTGTGAGCAATAGAGAGCCCCGGGGGTTTTAGAGAAGGGGATGGGTATGAGCAGATCTGTGCATTCCAGAGATAACTCAAGCAACTGCCATAACTCCACGGAGTACATGGATGACCACTGCCATGTTAGTGACAAATCTTAGAGAATTTTATTGAAATTCCCCTTTACCCGTAGTCTGATTTCTTTAGAGCTCAGTCTAATTTCTTTCAGCTCCTGGTCCACAGCCCCAGTTAATTTGCATTACAGCTCTATGAGCGCTTTTGAGTGCTGTCCACGTGCTGGGTGCAGTTCTTAGAACTTCATTTTCACAGTTTGTTTGCTTTCTATTTGGCTGATTTGTGACCGCTGTGTTTCTAGAAGCTGCTTCCTGAAACGTCACCCGTGGCTGGAAGCCAGGAGAAGAAGGGGGCTGAGAATCCTCTCCTCTCTCTCTTCAAAGGTTCTAAGAACTGAACCTGCTCTGAGTGTTTCCTGTCTTGAGTGTCCCAATCTTCCTTCTTCAGAACCTCACTTGGGGACAAGGGGGTGCTGCATTTGTGAGAAGCTAATCGTTCGGGGTTGTTGTTCTGTGTTCTGCAGAAAATAGTAGGGGTTTTGATACGTATAAAGGACACATAATGGTTGTTCCTGTAGTCACGAGATGATAAAAACAAAAATGATCATGAAACGTTGAAAATACGAAATGCTTACTATATGTCAGCTTCTGCTCTTACTCCTTTCCATATCTCCATTCGTTTAATCCCTCACTCTAACACTGGGAGATGGGCACTGTTATCATGAAGAAATTGAGGTTCGGGGAGGTTTGAGTCACGTTCTGTGTAAGGCTGGAGTCTAGATCAAAGGACTTACTCTCTTAAGCAATTAGCTCTACTCTGAAAATCACTTAATTCCACTCTATGTCAGAAATATGTATCGCCGCTGATGTCCTTTACAAACTTGATCACGACAGTATCACACACTTCCCCAAACAGTATATCCCAGTGTTGAACAGCTCAGTTTACTCTGAGTTTTTCCCCCAGAGGAGCAGTAATCTGAATTCCTGAAACATCAGGAAAGCCATTGTGTTGACTTTGAATCTCTGAAGCCGTTCACAGTGAGCCTTTCTCAATGTGACAGTCCTTCCAGTATCTGAAAGATGCTATCATGTTGTCAGCTCATGGGACTAGTTAGCCCCTCACCAAATCAGAACTTCTCCTCTGGATGGCCACCTGTTTTTCTAGCCCCTCTCTCCCCCCGAGAATGTCCTTTCCAGAATAAAGCATAACTTCCCAAGTGTGGTCTGCCCAGAAGAGAGGACAGTTGAGACCACCATCCCTCTTGTTCAGGGTGTTTCTCTATCTTCGTGGAGTCTAAGATGTGGTAGGAATGCCAGGGATTTGTTCAGCTGGGCCATGGTAGATCGCCCTAGCTGGAGTGGATACCACAAGGTGAGATGTATCTGAAGAAATCAGGGAGGAGGGTGGAATTTAAAGTGCATGATGAGAAATTTAAATCTCATGGAGAATCAACTGAGGTCTGCTGAAGTGTTCCGAGACGGGGAGTGACACTCTATAACTGCAGAGCTCTTCAGGTAAGCTCACTGCCCTCACCTCATCAACATCCCAACGCTGGTGAATGGATAGAAGGCTTGTGAGCATTTTGTGGGCCTGTAAAAGGTTTTTTGCTGATAGATTTGCTGTATCCTATCTTCAAGAGGGTAATAAATAAATGATAATGAGGCTGATTTGGAAAGGTGTGTTGGTGGTGGGGTGGGAGGTAGGTGTTGTGTATTCTGTTCCTGAAGTTACTGTGTGGTTTGGGGTAGGTCAATTTACCTTCTCCATCTCCCCCATCACATCCACTTCTTTGTGAAGTACTTTGTACTCCTTAAATAAAAGATGTCGTAAATCACTTAAGGATTTATTTGCTGAACATTTTTAAACTTAAAAAGAAGGCTGGAACATTCAGGGTCTGTGAACTTTTGAAGGTGAAGGAGTCTGCCATTTTCAAAAAGAGCCCCATCAAAACCTTGGTAAGCAGGGAGAACATGTGGATGGATGGTGAGAGTGAATGAGGAAGAGGAGAAAATGATGATGATGCTGGTGATAAAATGCTTGCTGAAGCTGACCCCATGTACTACACATTTGGAGGAAACATCTTCTCATTCTCTAGAACTCTCTAGAACTCTATGAGCAAGGTACATTTCTTTTTCCACTTCATACTACGAAAATGGAGCCCCGGAGAGGTAGGCACCTTGCCCAAAGTGATAGAATTAGAAGGGGTAGCACTGACATGTAAATCCGGAGCTCCAGGAGTCTAAAGATTAAGCTATTAAACACTCTGCAAGGGTCTTCCAAGCTTACCTGACCCCAAGGATCACCTGTAGCGCCTGTTAAAAATCCCGACTCCCAGGTCCCTCCCCCAGAAATTCTAATTCTTAGGTCTGAGTGGGGCCTAGAAATAATTAATTTAAGAAATACCTTAGCTTATATTTATAATAAGGCAGATTGAGGTTGTCACACTCTACAGCAGGGGTTGGCAAAGATTTTCTTAAAGCGTCAGATAGTAAGGGTTTTGGAGTTTGTGAGCCGTGTGGTCTCTGTACAACTACTTCACCATCGTAGTACAAAAGCAGTCACAGACAATATGCAAATTAATGTGTGGCTGTGTTCCAGTAAAACTTTATTTACAAAAATAGTCAGCAAGTTGGATTTAGGTTGTGGGCTATAGTTTGCCACCCCTTGCTGTATATCTTAATTTTCTCCGGAAGAATCATGTAGTGATTTCCTTAAGACCATCTGAGTACATTCCAGGGTTGGAATCTTGTATAAGGTCTATCCAGGACTAATTTGAATTTTAGGGTACAATTTTAGCCCATTTCCCTTTATTCTTCCTGAGAACTTGCCTTTTTAGGGACTCCAAGGACAAATTCTGGTCCATGGGACTTTATTCTCTGGTTAGCCAGGATCTCACACAAGCATTCCCTCTGTAGCTCACAAAGATGTATCTTTTCATCTTTGCACTTGCCATGGTACCCAGTACATAATTAGGCTTAGTATTTACTAAATAGAATGTAGTATATGTGCTTAATTGAATATAGTAAATACGTATTAAGCAGTAATTATGTGCTAGGCACTGTGGCAAATTGGGTTTTCAGGTAGAGAGTTGGAAATGCATGTCTGGCACTGAGAGAGGAGGCAGGAGATGCAGATTCGAGATCACTGTGAGGTATAGCTCCATGAGTTAGAAGAGAGGAGAGCAGCAGAGAGACCTCTGGGGGGAGGCAGGCCAAGAGCAATCAGTGCTGAAGTCCAAGATGGAAAGGACAGAAAGAAGAGGAGAACTCTTACTGGATAATAGAAACTAAGGGAGGGGAGATTTTTGAGAAAAACAGGTTGTTTGAAAGTGCCAACTCTATAAAGAAGTCTGGTGGGATAAACACTCACGATTGGGAAGGAGGGTATTCAGTCATCTTTGAGGCGTTTCTTTAGGAAGATATGAGTATGAGCCAACTTGCTACGAACAGAGTCATTCAGGGGAGGGAAAAAGTGAAAGAACTGAAAACAGGTCAGAGCCTGAGATCCTGAAGGGGATGGAATTCTCGATGATGATGAAGTCCAGGGTGTGGTGATGGCTGTGGTGATTGAAGTGGAGAGGGGGTAAACTTGGTTGGAACGGAGGAGGACAGATAATGGAAGGGGTAAGGAGAACAACTGTGATTCAATTGCCATGGTCCTTCGAGAAGGTAGGAAAGTATCCTGGAGATCAGAAGGAGAGAATGGGAAAACTATAGTACCAGAAGGCATGCTAGACTTCAGAAGAGAAGCTTCTGTGAAATATTAAGTAGAGCAGAAACCAGAAATAATAGCCTTATAGAAAATGTTATTACTTGGACCTGGGCCCCACTAAAAGTTTCTGGGTCTGAAAACTCATGGTGGATTTCTTTTGTTTGCCCATTTTCTACCATCTGAGTATCTAACCAGGTAATCTGTCCCCTTCCAATGCCTTTCTTTCTTTTCTTTTTTTTTTCTTTTTAAACTAAGACAAAACAGCAACAACAAGAAAACCACTTTCATCTCTGGAAAATTCCAGTTACTTAATCAGGAAGTTGTTTTCTTTGAAGACATATTTTTCCAAGGAGATATAATTTTTCTTCTCTTTTTTTCTGAATCCTACTGCTTGAAGGGAAACCCAAAAAACTGGAAAGATGTCAACCTGAGTAAACTTGTATAGTGAAGCATCAGATCACATATGGTCAAGGAATGGAGAATCTGAGGGAACCAACGAAATGCCAAATTGTAACAGCTGTAGAGGTAGGAGGTCGTCAGAGAAATTTTATACGAATGAGTGACTGACCCATATATATCCTTTCTATCTACCTACCTATCTACTACTTTTGTATGCAGAGGGGACTGTAGCCAGCAATCAGCAGCCAGAGTGGTAGGTGGGGATGGATGGACCCACCATGAACAAGGGATCAGGTAGAGAGAATGTGTTTCAAAGAGAAGGACACCGAGGAATGATGGTGGCTTTCATACCATCTTTCAGGTGTATATATCAGTGCCATATGCATTGATTTCTGGATAGAGCTCTAGAGGTGCTTCTCCAGTGTCACACAGTCATCACGATACAGGCTGAAGTCTGGAGATACGAACGTCTTGCCAGAGGTTGTCAAGGTTGTTTACATTCTGGACACCGGCAACCACAGCCTAGCAACAGAACCTTCATGGCTCTAACCCCTAGCTGCTTGGGATCTCTACTGAAAATTTTAACTGTCCCAGTAATAAAGATGGAATTCCACAACTTTTGCTAAAATTAAGGTAGTAGAAGCTTAATTCTAAAGTGTGTGTATGAACTAATGAATCATCGAGCCTTACATCGGAAACCGGGGATGTACTGTATGGTGACTAACATAATATAATAAAAAATCATTAAAAAAAAATAAAGTGTGTGTATGTGTGTGTGTGTGTGGGGGGGAGTTTGACTTTGGTTCGTTTCCCTTTCTTTACTCCTTGTACAACTTAATACAAAATATGTTGCCACCATTTTGCACATAGTCAGGTTTCATATGCCAATGTGCGGTTAGTAACCCGTCTTCCCCACCTCTATCGTTAATCCTCTTACTAGGTTTATTTTCTAACCTTGAATTAATCTCTCCTTTAGCCCACCAACAATAGTTTAGTACTTCGGGAGAGATAGAAAAGAAGCATAACACGTTGTTTCTGCTCTTGAAGATCTAACAACCCAATGCTTGATGTACGGATACTTGACGCACATAAAAAAGACATAAGCATACAAAAAGAAAATTAAACAAGTTAAAAATCAATGTAGCTGCATGAAAGTAACTAACCAATCAATATGTGTTTGTTTGCTTGTGTTCGGAGGGAATGAAGGAATGTGAGGCATTGGACCTGCATGGGCTTACGGGTAGAAGCTTGTGTAAAGAAGGGGCTTTGAGCAGAATTCTGGGGCAAGGCAGGAACATGAGCCCTGAGGCCGGGTGGCTGGGCTGACGGTACCGGTGCTGGTTGGCCAGGGTGGATTAGGGATGGGTAACAGAGATATTAGATCTAGAAGCTATTATAATTTTTCGAAGAGAGGGTTGTTATTTATTAAGCTAATTTACTTGCACAATCAACTAAATATGTGCATACGAGTCTTGAGTAAACATATTGAATTTGCTTTTATGAGCTTTCAAACTCTTATCATTTCATTCCTTACAAATTAGAATTGTTTTCTCCATCCTGTAGCTTTCCATCTTTCCTCACCTTACATTTGCAGGTGAACATCTCATGCTTCCTCTTTCCCAAATAGCTGAGAAGATTTTCGTGGGGTTATTATGTAGTTCCCATGTTGCAGCTATGGATCGTCTATCCTTGTGACCTGTGTCCATTGTCTTCTCTTCTGAGATGTCACAGAGTGAAGGACATGGGTGCCTCTTCCAAGATGGGGTCCTTCGAGGGTAAGAGTCTTGACTGACTAGCTCCATGTCCCTCAGCAGCCAGCATGGTGCCTGGTGCATAGCAGGTGCTCCTGGTACACAGGCAGCCAATTCTACTTGCCTTTCCTGATAGAGAGGGCAGGAAAAGATGAACCTTTATGCTGTTATCCTGAGCAGACTGGAGGTTCATCCTGTTTACAGAAACAGATGGTGATGAGCCTTCTTTGAGGGTTTGAAGAAGAATATGTACACTGTACGTTGAAGTAGAAAGTTTGCCTAACTCCATCTCAGCACTGGCAGGCTCGTAAGTTGTTATTATTGGTCCTGCAATTTTTAAAGCATTGCATAGAGCTTTAGCTGTTTGACTCCCATTGACTTCCAGCTATTGTACATTCACATAATGGAAGCAGTTTGTCCACATGAATAAAACATCAATAAGGTGTCTGCATAAGTACCATTTAAGAAAAAAATAGGGAAAGTAAAGCATACTTATGTATATATATATATATGTAAAAAAACAGGGAGGCAAAGGGACCAATTTTCTGGTTAACAAAGGGTTCTCACCTAAGTGAATGTCTCAAGTCATTCCCCTAGATCGGATTCAGGTGGGGACATTGCTGCCCACATGCTTGGGGAAAAGCAAAGCTACCCATGCAAAACGTGAGATCACCTAGACGATATTTTTTCCTACAATGGATTTTTCACTTTTTGCTCTTTTTAATTGATTTGAAAGAAGGACATGGCTGTAGGAAACTTGGGACTACCTCTTTAAGCCCCCTGAGCAGGAGTTAAAAGCTGGCAGCCCCATCTGGCTTTCCTCCGTCCCTAACAACTCTCGCTGAAATTAATGAGGCTCAAGCAGGGGCCGGGGCTGCCAGTTGTCCAAAGACAAATCATCGGTTTTAAGAAAAATCCCCTTTTTAATGATTCACAGTTGAATTTGGATTTAAACTCAGCTCAACAAGCAAACAAAACAAAGAGCTGTTGGAGAGGTTGGGCTTGAAGCGGCCAATATGCTGCAAGTCTTGGGATGGCCACAGGGTTCAAAGGCTTTCGACGCCATGACACCGGAGCCCGAGGAACCTAAGAAGCAACAATGGCAACAAATTACTTTGTGAATTAACATGTGGGTGTGGTATTGCTCAATTTCATTGCTCTTGCCTTGGAACGTCTGGGTTTCATTTGTACCTCAAGGTGTTTTTTACAGAGTATGTGCTAGACACGGTGCATGCTGCCAGATGCCGAGTGAGTGACACACACATGTAGAACACAACTTCTGCCCTCAGGGGCTTAAAATTTACACGGGAAAATAAGGCATACAACATAAGAAGAAACACAAATTGAAATCCTGATTCTCAGGTGGAAAGCCAGATTCTCAGAGCCGGCTGTGTCAGAATCACCTGGGTAAGCTTAATAGACACACACACACACACACACACACACACACGTGCATAGACACACACACACACACACACACACACACACAAGCACTAGCAACAACACAAATAACAACAACCACAGAACATTTCTTTGCTTCCGCCCCAGACCTCCTACTGAGTCAGAATCTCTGGAGGTGGGTTTGGAAATCTGTAGGTTCAAAATATTCTGGTTGATTCCTATTCATAGCTGGGTATGAGAACCACTAACCCAGGTGGCAAATGGTTTGGGGTAAGAGATACAGGGAGCTCATGCCTAGGGAGAAGTCCGGACTTCTACTAGTGAAGGAACACTTCGGGGAAGATAGGAGAAAACTCCCAGGTGCACCTGCTCAGCCCTGTGAACTGGTGCGCGCCCTGACTTGCCACGGCACTGGACCAAAGTGGAGCTCCCCCAGCGTGGTGGGATTTGCACTCTCATGTCCTCTCATCGAATGGGATACCTGATTCCACCTTGGTGGGTTAGATTTAGGTACAGCTGAGGCAGGAAGACATGTGGGTAAGGCTGGCATGAAAAAACGGAGCCTTAAGCCTTGGACAGAATATATACGTAGGGTGCCTGCGTTTTACCACGGGATGAGGTGGGGTAGACACAAGCTGCCGCGCCCTCAGGACTCCCTAACTCAAACCATTTACTAGTAACCCATGTCCTGGGGGTAGACAGCTTTTCTCTTTGCACAGGAGAGCATAGCAGGTTTTCCTAAAGATAGGTTTGCCACTAACCCTTGTGTGGCCCCGGCAAGAGAGCAAAGGAAGGCCCACAAGCCATGCTCGTAAATATCGAACACACTGTTGCATGAAATATCCTTTATCCACTCACTTTGACAAGTATTCCTTCCTAATGACTTGGTAGATCAGGTTCAGATTCAGAAATCTTGGTCTTTAGGAGTTTCTGCACCGAGCCTGTTGCACTTCCCCTTCTCTTCCCTCCCCTGGCTCTGTCCTGCACCGTGAGGGTCTATGTGTGGAGCCCTCAGATCACACATCCAAGCTCCATTCACAGCTCCTGCGAACAATGGCCTCTTGTCTACCCCAGAGCCACGGGTGGCTATACTGGCAACAAAGGCCTACTATGATTCACAACTTTGAAGAGTATAAAGCTTCATATGAATTGACTGCATAATTATTTTTGGAATGCACCTTCTTAAAGCCTCTGTGTTTTCTGCCAGATAGGAGATGATAGTACAGGCCTCAATGCTTTGTCATTCCTTATTATTTTCGCTAGCCGACTTATCACCTTTTATTGAATTAACGTATAGGCCAGTTTCCTTGTCACTAATCCTCACAGCTCTGCTCGGCATAGCTTATAATTTTCATTTGAGCAAATGAGGAAATCGAGGCCCAGATTAAGGTACTTGCATAGAACATATAGTTCTTGAGTGACGGTATTGAAATGGCATTTAGGGGCTATCTGGCCTCAAAGTCAAAGGTAGTTCCACTGCACTATGTCTTTCCCTTAGTTAAAAAAGCCTGCCATAGTCTGAATATGAGGTGAAATGCTTTCCCCTTACAAAAGAGATCATTGCCTTCTGTTCAAATCTTTACAAAGTCTTTTGTGAGATGCTCCTTCAATTATTTTATTTTGAAAAAAAAAATGCTATTTGAGGAAGATCTATAAGTCTGAAATAAATCAGTAATATTTTGGGCTACTCATAGAGGTCTCCTAGTCAAATTGTTTTAAAAAGTAATAGAAAGCAAACGTTGGCAATCTGGTGGGCTGGGCACTGGGAGGACCCTGTGTAGAACAACTAAATCACAATAGGACACACTTGTTGATCAATGGCTGGGCTGGTAGGAGATGGCAGAGATACATAACAAACTTCCCACCTTCTCTAAATGGTGTAAAATGAGACAAGGTAGGAGCTTGGAGTGATAGGCTGTGGGGCTGGGGTTGTTCTGGGCCAGTAGCCTGGAAGTTCACAGAGTCTGGGACTTTGACAGCACTATTTGGGAGGGCAAAAGTGGTCTTTTGTCACTGGTGCTCTTTAGATGACAGAAAAAGAACTAAATCCTTTTTGGAGAAAATTTTAGGCTCATAGGATTTAGGCTCATAGGATTCCCACACATTGCAATCAAGCACTAAACAACCAGGGGACATCCATCGTGAGTGACATCATCAGATACAATAAACAAGAGATTCAGGCCCCCAAGCATAGGAAATATTAAAATCATTAAATACCATAGAAAAGCTGTGTATGGAGTGTTTAAAGAAATAAAACATTCAAAAGGTGGATTAAATATCAGCTTAGGCCCAACTGAAAAGAGAGCTGGAAAATACGTCTAGGCCAGTGCTGTCCAATAAAACTTCTTGCACTAATGAAAAAAGACAAGTTCTAGACCTGTGCTGTCCAATAATGCAGCTATTGAGCACTTTAAATACGCCTAGTAAGACTGAGGGACTACATTTTAATGTTGTTTATCTTTGAGTAACTTCCGTGTAAATGATCACGGTATAGCGGCTATAGTATTGGTGGTGTGGATCTAGGCCATAAAGGAACTTTCAGTAAATTCAAAGGAATCCGTATCATACAGATCATATTCTTTGACCAAAATGCAATTACAGCTTGACTGCAGATGGGCATGAGAGATATTTTCTGCGGTGTTGGGAATGTTCCAAAAGTGTATTGTAGTGATGTTTAACAACTTTATGAATTTATTAAAACTAATCATTGAATTCTACCCTTACCATGAGTGAATTTTATGGTATGTAAAATACACCCCAATAAAATTGTTAAAATGCAATTATAAGTCAACAGCATCAATAATAAAAATCCTTATGACTTACAAATTAAAAGTCACACTACCAAATAATCCATGGGTCAAAGAATGAACCATCAGGGTAGTAAAAAAAATACTTAGACTTGTACAATAATGGAAACACACTATGTCAAAATTTGGAGAGTGCATTGAAAGTTGTACTTTGAGAGAAACTTAACATCTTAAATGCTATCCTGGAAGACAAGAAAGACTGACAACTGGCTACATTCTGCTTGAGAAGTTAGAGATATAAGAGAACAAACCCAATGAAAGTAAAGAGAAGACAAGAATAAAGATAAGAACAAAAACCAATAAATGGAAAACAAAAATAACAATATATAAGATCAGCATGTTGGTTCTTTGAAAGAATAAGAAAATTGGAATATCCTGGCAAGACTGATGAAAAAAATGAGAGAGGGCACCAGAAAATAATAGTGGTAATGAAAAGAGTTCTATAACTTCCAATAAAGCAGGAATTACAAAGTATATTAAGAGCAATTATGCCAATAAAATTGAAAATTAAGACAAAATGGACAAATTCTGGGAAAAGAGTAATTAACTAAGAATAAGTAGAAAACCAGAGTAGTTCCATAATTATGAAATAAATGAACCATTACTTAAAAATTTTTACAAAAGCTGAAAAACCAGATGGCTTTGCAGATGAAACTATACCATTAGTTAATGGAAAAGACTTTTCTAATCTTATGTAAAATCTTGCAGAGCACAGAAAAAGAGTGAATGGTCTCCAAGCCAATCTATGAGATAAATACAGTCTTGAAAACAAACATGCCAAAGACAGTCCTAGAAGAAAAATTATAGGCATTCTCATTCATGAACATGAGTGTGAAGATTTGAATAAAATATTAGAAAACCTAATGAAGGGGCGCCTGGGTAGCGCAGTCGTTAAAGCGTCTGCCTTCGGCTCAGGGCGTGATCCCGGCGTTCCGGGATCGAGTCCCACATCAGGCTCCTCCGCTGGGGGCCTGCTTCTTCCTCTCCCACTCCCCCTGCTGTGTTCCCTCTCTCGCTGGCTGTCTCTCTGTCGAATAAATAAATAAAATCTTTAAAAAAAAAAAAAAAAAAAGAAAACCTAATGAAATAACGTGTAGAAAGGTAATACACCATGACTAAGTTGGATTTATTCCGGGATTGAAAGAGTGGCTTAGCATAAGAAAACTTATAAGTGAAATTTATTACTTAACTTATTAAAAAGAAAAAAAAATCATATGATCATCTCAAAAGATTATAAAAGTCAACAATCACTTATGATTAAAACCAAGCAAAAATATACTTAAGAAATCCAGGACGATAGGGAATTTTCTTAATCTGATAAAGGGGACATATCAAAATACCATTCTGAATAAAAAGGAATGGTAGAGGTATTTTCTTAGAGTTGAAAGTAAACCAAGGAAGTCGACTACATCTATTCAACTTTGGAAGTCCCAGCCAGTGCTGTAGAATGAGTAGAGGAATAAGGATTAGACAAACCACTGCCACAATTAAAAAAAAAAAATATATATATATATATATATATATTTATATATATATTTATATATTTATATATATATATAGAACAATACGAAGCTTTAACAAGGAGGCTGGCTATATTAGTTTACTACTACTGCTATAACAACACAAACTTGATAGCTTACATTTTTTTATTATTATTACTTTACAGTTCTGTAGGTTAGATGTCCAACACAGGTCTCGCTGGGCTAAAGTTAAGGAGTTTCAGGGCTCTCTTTCTTTCTGGAGGCTCTGGAGGAGAATCTGTTTTCCAGCTTCTAGAGGCCATCCTTATTCCTTGGCTATTTGTCCCCTTCCTCCATCTTCAAAATCTTTTGTAGTTACGGCTTCCTCCGATAACAGTTGGGAAGGTTCTTCACTTTTAAGGAATCATGCATTTGGGTTGGGCTCAACATCTAATCCAGGGTAATCTCCCCATCTCCAGGTGCTTAACTTTAGTCACATCTCCAAAGTCCCTTTTGCCGTGTAAGGTACCATATTCACAGGGTCCAGGGATTAGAATGTGGATATTGTTGGGTGGGTCATTATTCAGCTTATCACACTGGTAAAATGAGCAAACTTAACAAAAAATCAAATGCATTTCTGCATAAATGAGTTAGAAAACATAATTTTTAAAAATGTACAAGAGCAAAAATAATCAAAGGATCCCTTTAAATTATCTGAAAGAATCAATCTACCAAAATATCTGCAAGACCCATGTGAAGAAACTCAAAATCTTTTCAAGATGACTGTCTTCTTCCAAGTTGAGAATGCTAACAAGCTTGCTAAAATTTGTATGAAAAAATGAAGGACAAAATAGGTAAGAACATCTCTGAAAAAGAAAAACTTAGTGAATTTATCCTACTAGATATTGACTCTTTTTCCGAAGCAATACTAATTAAGACAGTATAAAGTAATTGGTGATGTAGGAGATAAATCAACCAATGGCCCAAAATGAAGAGCCCAGAAACATTTTATCCAATGGAACAAAATGGAGAATGCAAAATTTGCCTCATGGAAACTTGATATCGGATAAACGTGGCATGACTCATCATTGGTACTTGCTGCTTGGGATATCATTCCAGTGGTAGCATCATCTAAAAACTTAAAAAAATGTATCATATTGCCCAATTTATACCTGAAGGAAAAATTGAAAAGTTGGTAATACCAAGGATCTTCTGATGATCATGTGAGCTAGTATAATCATTTGGGGAAAAAAACTTTCTATTTCCCAGTGCCCTTATAAGCACATATAGGGACATTTGCTGTGTTGTCCTTTGCTATAGTGATAAGGCAGAGGCAGCCTGTATGTCCGTCACTAGGAGAATGGATAGTAAAGTGGGTAAGGAAACAAGGGTTGCCAAATTTGGCACATACAATACAGGGGGCCCAGTTACATTTCAGTTTCAGATAATCAGTGAATAATTTCTTAGTATAAGTATGCCTTATATGTTGCATGGGGTCAAATTATTAGTAAACTGTGATTTGTTGTTTATCTGAAATTCAAATTTAACGGGGCATCCTATATTTTATCTCGCGATCTTAGTGGGCCATAGCAAGGAATATAAGCAACATTTGGGAGCAACGACCAGATGTTCTAGAGCAGCATAGATGAATCTGGAAAACAGAATCTGACAAAATGTTAGAAATAAAAGAGAAATGTGTAGCACAGCACCATTTGTGTGAGTTGAAAATACATACCCACAACAATACTACTTCTTTCCCAGGGATAAACAGATATTTAAGGACTTCTGTTAAACACATGAGTATGGTGCCACTGGGAAGAAAAGGTGAATGGACATTAAGGATGAAGGGAGACAATAAGTAAACCAAGAGAAGGGCCTGGTATGGACCGGTAATGACAATGTGGTAAGAAAGGAGGAAAATGATTAACCTAATTCTTCATTCTTCACCTACAAATCAAAGAAAATAAAGATTGTGTCTCATGCAACTTAGAAGGACATAGCATCATGTGTCCTAAAAAACTATTAGGAATCTCAAAAAGTAGCTCCAATTATGATGAGAACTTGGATGTCAAAAATATACATTAAAAAAAACACGTGAAAGGTTTGAACGCAATAATTTTGTGATACGTAACGTGAGAAAATACATATTTCTAAATTGGTATCATTTTATGTTGTAGGCCATTATAAATATGTATGTATAAATAAATAGAATTCAGGAAGTAGTTCTTTGAATGTTTTCTCCATAACCCTAAAACGTTATGTATTCAAATTGGATCCATCTTTAAAAGAAAATTTGCATTGGGAAACTAGGAGACTGGTCTATATCCCATGCATCTCGTGTTTGGACACTCAGAACATCTAGCAAGGTGTGGAACACATGGTAAGCAGCCAGTCAATTGTTGCCCGTTCGATATAATCAGGATGTGTTCACATCCAAGCTGACAGCTTACACTAACTTTGCTTTCATGATGAGGATGCTGCATTCCTTTGAATGAGAAATCCTATACAAAGAATTTGCAGCTATCTGTTTAAAGAAGGTACTTTTCTTTCTGCTAGACTGTTTATACAAATATACCATGTTTTAAATCTGACACGGTGTTAACTCTTCTTAACAAATAAGATACGATTTTCAAAAGGTGCTGGAAAGGATAGAGAGTGAGATTGTAGGATGGAAGTTTGGTGGTTATAAATAGTTCTCTTTGGTAGAGGAATGCCTAATTCCTGTCTGTTCTGCTTGGAAGCCTGATGAATTGCTTGGCAAGGGAAAGAAAAGATATGAGAGATTTGAAGCGCTCGGGTCAGGAGGCCACACATGAGGTGGCCGGACCTGATCTCATGTCTGATGGCATCAAAAGAAGGGCCTGAATGTGCCATTGGAAACTGACTTGGAGCCTGGGAGTCTCCCCGGGCTGTATCACCGGGACAATGAGTTACTATGTAAGTAACTACATAGTTAACTTAAGTGGGGACATGTTAACTCACAAAACAGCTTGGAATGTTTTATGGTTTGTCAACAGCTAGAGCAGTAACAGCCCAGAAGCGCTCTTTTCTAATGTAAATCAGTATGCTGTGTTGATCCTATTATTTAACCAAACCAGGAACATGACTTTTTTGCAAAGAAAGTGAGAGAAGCAAAAACCGCAACCTTAGCATTATTTAGCTTCTTGCATGACTTGCTTTAGAACTTGTGAAATTGTACTTTTTGTGTACAACTTTCTCCTTTCTATTTTCCAAAAATAATGTGCCCTTGTTTTATTCAATAACAATATCAGAGTTACTCAGCAGAATATTCTTTTCTATACTGTGTTTCCACTTTGCCACTTAAAATTGAGGTATCTGCCTGAAAGATCTCTTCAGTAAATGTGACAAAGTGTATTCTTCACAACATTGTTCTAACAGTGGAAAACTGTAAACAACCTTATTGCCCAAGCATAGGGGGGAATGGCATATCTATACAATGCAAATTATGAAATATAACCCTATAGAATAAAAATCGCTCCTTAAACAGCTTTTATGACACGAGAAATACTATTACATAAGCTGACGCAAGAAAAATAGAATAAAAACTTCTACATAAAATACCGTTTTAACTGGCAAGTGTCTCTGAATGTTGGGATTATGGATAATATTTACTTTTAACTGTACTTTTGTGTATTTTCCAAATTTTCTACCATTAGTGTGTATTACTGAATTATTAGGAAAAATATTTAGGAAGAAACCTCCACCTAAATTCCAAACAATGTAGCAGGTTGACGTGCACTCTTTATTTCTGCACCATACACATCAAAGTTGGTAAAATAGGTTAATGCGTTGAGAGGTACTAAGCATGTAACTGATTACAACACTGTCAACACAGCAATTCAGTCTGTTGTCAAAATGTAGGTAATTGGCTTGCATACACAGAATTGCTGACCTAAGAATAATTTCAGAGATGGTAAAAAAAATTGACGATATTTTAGATGGAATGCATAGGCAAAATTGTGTGAAATGGTTAAGGATAGTAGAAACATAAGATGTAGTCTTAAAATTATTAATGTGCCTATCGTTCAATATCTCAACCATCTTTGAAAATATGTCCTCATTTTACTTCTAGTTATTACACGTTTAGTGTTACAAATTCTACTATGTTTAACTGACTTTATAGAGAGACTTGGTAAAAACCAGTGTAAAAGTTAAGCTATCAGAAATAAGCTGAGATATTTACTCAGAAATGTTATATACTGAAATACACTCTGTTGGCAGAAGAGGAAGCAATGCACGTTTTCCTCTTACAACAGAGAAGACCAGAATATATTGTTAAATCATAGATCGTAAAAGTTAGGTGTCTGAAAATAGGTCTTCTAATCTGTGGTTTGCAAAAGAGATCCCTGTAGACTTTGGGAATGAGTGTGTTTTGTTCACCTAGTGTTTATGCTTTTGTTTTCAATTTCAGGCAACATTTAAAATCCAGAGATTTAACAGATAAATCCAGGTTTGAAAAATCCTAAGGCCTGACCGCTCTGGCCCAGCCTCCCTTGGTCCCCGAAGCTGGGTGGGCAGCCCCTCTGCCACACATCTTCAATTCTCAGGCCTAGTCCGCGCGCTTACCTCCAGCCGTCCTCTCGCAGATTGTTAATGACTCTGGCCTCCATAACCCAAGATAGAGCTGGTGGCTCCTGCCCACATCCTCCTTCCTGCCTTCTCTGCCTCCAACCCAGGCACGGACCCTCTTTCCCTGGCTGAAACACACCATTCAAGCTCCTTCCTGTCCCCCTGCCTTTGCTTAGCAGTTTCTCTCAGGAGTTGCGCACCCTCCTTCCACCCTAGCTGGTTAATTCCCATTCCTCCTTTCGAATTCAACTCACCAAAGACATTCCTCAGCCATTGGACTGGGTCCAGTGAGCCAGCTCCTCTCATAGCATCCAGTCTTGTATTTTGTTCAAATGAAAAATGGGTGATCCAAGAAATGGTGCGACATCTACCCTTTCTGCCAACAGGAAAGCCTTAAGAAGGTAGGGAGCAGATTTGGTGTGCTATCTGTGCATAGTAAGCCGTCAGTAGATACAGGATGATTGCATTCTTGTGTTGAATTGATAAGAAACAGAGGCCCAGAGGGTTAAGGGACTCAGGTAGGTGCACAGGGAGCCCCAGACAGAACCTACACAGACGGCTCAGGGAAGGCAAGTAGAGCTGCCTATTTGAGTGGCGGGTCTAGCTTTCAGAACCCTTTACAAATCATGTGCTGTTTTCAAATTGCCCTCTGTCAGGATTTGATATCTCTTCTTATAATCCTAACCCAGCTGTTTTGGTTTCTCCCAAACATCCAGCCTTTTGGAGGCCCTATTTTTGCTTTTCTTCTTGAGCGATACCAGGTGGAAACACAAGCTCACTGTGCACCCAATGCAGGACCACAGTCCAGAATCTCAGAATCTCATTTCCTTCTCCTGAACCTCACTGACACCTGTGGTAACCTTAAGAAGGATCAACTAGCACAACAAGGAATTCTCTGCCCTATAAAACCAGCACCAAACCCTAAGCAATGGCTTTCTTATTTCAAGTATCATTTTATTTGAAGAAACCAAAACATCTAAAATGCTTTGGAGAGGATAGCAATGACTTACATACATTTTTATAGTAAATATCAATCCTCCTCATTTCACAGCTTATACAAAAGTACTGTGACTCCACAAATATTCTTTATGAAAAACTCATTCTAACATTGTCTTCATAACAATGAGAGGACAGGAAACATACAGGTATAGTGAGCATAATATTTGAGAAGAGATATTGACTTTTTTAGGCATCTAGGATGCAATTATGAAAAAATGAGAAAACTTTGATTTCTAACTCATTTGTAGCTCAAAATAAATTCAAGATGGAAGAAAAATTTAAATAAAACAAAACAAACAACTATGTAAACCCAGAAGTTATAAAGGAAAGACACTTTTGATTATAAAAAATTTTTAAAAATCTGTAGATAACAAAATATCATGAGCAAGAAAGATGAAAAAATAACAAACTAAGGTAAGTTTTTTGCCATACATCTGACAAAAGATGTATTTTCATAAATACATCTTCATAATACATCAAAATACATCTTTCATAAATACATCTATGATTTCAAAAAAATCATAAAGCACTCCTAAAAATCAACCAGAGGATTCACTGGATTAACTTTACCTATTGGATTAAAAGCTTCTGCCCAGCAGAAAGTAGCTCAGAGGGAAGATAAGTATCAGATAAATAAGTAAATAGAGTTGCATTTTCTTTACCAGAAAACCCCCCAAACACACACACAAACCCAGAGTATCTTAGGGGAAAGGAAAGAAAGCAGGTAATTCACAAAAAGAAAAGACAAATAGCAATACATATATAAAATATGTTCAAATAAGTAAAAATTAGAGATTGAAATATTCTTTTGGAAAATACAAAAACTTCAATAATGTTTGGTGGTTGAGAGGTATGGAGAAACAAGCACTCATATTTTTCGGTGGTGTGAAAATTGATACATACTTTGGAAGGACAATTTGGCAATTAATATGTACATATAAAAAGTTAAAATTCATGCACCTTTATGAAGCAAGTCTACTGGGAATTTCTTTGACAGGTATATTCAAAACTAGGCACAGAAATGCATATAAAAATATTCATTGCAGAATTATTTATAATAGCAAAACCTTAAAAAAAAGCCAAATGTTCATTTTTGGAGGATTAGTTAAATAGATTATGTAATCTATAACCTTAAGCTAATAAACAAATGCCATGCAGCCATTAAAAATAATGAGGTAGGTATTGATTTGAAAAAATATTCACAATATGTTGTTAAGTGGAAAAAATAGATGAGTGTATTTATGATATGATTTGACACATGTAAAGAAAATGACTAGACATAAATGTCTTAATATGCATAGAAAATATATGGAAGGCCATATCCTAGACCAGCAACTACTTGTAAAGTCTGGTACTGATGAAAGAAACAAGGACTTTAACTTTTATAATATTGTAATATATAACATAATTTTATATATTTTTATCATGATTTTAACCCTCCCCATCACCTCCCCTCAAAAATAAAAAAAAAAGCCATCTTATATAGAAAAACAAAAGGTTGAGCAACAACAACAAAGAAACAAATTTAGGTTATAAGCTACTAAAGGACAGGAATACTATACTAGTCATTCAACAATTTAATTCAACATTTTTTGAATGAACACTAATTCTCAGGAACCATGCTGGGAATTTTGCATAACAACAAAAGAAAATAATGAACTGTGGCTCCCACTGTTATGGAGCTCACAGCTCAGTAGCTGTATATTTCACTAATCAATACTAATATTATTAAGTACAATAATAAGGGAGTCCACCAAGCACTGTGGTGGCACAAAGGATGAAGTGATGAACTCCACTTGAGAAAATCAAAGTTCCACATGGAACACGTTTGCTCTGAATCTGAATAGAAGTGTATCAATTCTAGGACCTGATTTTACCTTGCTTGCACTCTAGGGAGTTGGCCTAATACCATTTCATAGATACTGGCCACGACGCAACTCCTGGGTCAGAGACAGAGGACTTCATTAATCACCGCAGAGCAGGCAGCCTGAATTGGTTTCCCTTGTGTCCCAGCCCACTGGGGGGCAGTGCCGTGGGACAGATGGGTCTGTGTTGCCTCTGAGGAACACTGAGCTTGGGGAACTGGCTATTTTATAACAAGCAATAGCCAAGCTTGCTTGTTGTCCTGGAGAGCTATATTACCTTTCCCTGAGGGTTGCTCATTGCGAAAACAAACCTGAGAAATTACCCAGGTAAAGAATGGCCAGGGCCCTGCATTCTTGGCATACCCAGCAAGATGAGTAGGAACTCATGAACCCATGGAGGAGTATCTCCCAACAAAGAGTAGGCAAGAAGTAGCCCTCTCAAAGGCCATATGAGACAGGCATATGGGGGCGGGGGGGAAGAGCAGAAGTGGGGAGACAAGCACCATGGAGAGATGCATTCAGGTAGGTAAGCAAGGATCAGTTCCGACATTTTCAGAAGACTCAACATTGCCCTTCATATAGATTGGGAAGCCACCAACGGGCTTTTGTTTTATTACATTGAACTATGCAAGATTGCTGCTTTTGTAGGTCAGAAACAGTTGAATGATGGTAATTTCATGTTCTCAATCTAATGGATTTCTTTAAGGCAGTGTAGAAGATAAACAAGGAAGTTGGGAGAGGGAAAGACTATTCATCTCTTTATCTCTGTGTTTATTAGCATTGTGATGCCTGATGGATATTTTAGTGACTCAGTAATATTTACTCAATGAATGAATGAATGAATGAATGAATAGTGAACGAATTAAAATAGAAGATTATTTTCTAGAAGAACAGCATTACGGTAGGGTTTCAGTTCTCTTGAATGTCTATGAAATATAGAAATATATACATATCTGCCCCTGGTTCCTGGCACAGAGCTCCTAAAACCCTAGCGATGTCTTAAGTAATAAGAACATTAGGAGCATCTTTTGTTCTAATATTTGGTCTTTGACCTTCTTTCCTGACACAGATCTAAATCCCTTGGAATTTCCTGGGCAATAGGTGTGTCTTTTGTTCTAATGAGGTGACTCTTGGTGGGCTTCTGGGTGGTTTTAGGATGGGAGCTGGTCACCAGAGAGACCAAGCCTTAATTAGAAGCTTGAAACTTTCAGCCCCACCTCCCATCCTTTGGGAAGGGGAGAGGGGCTGGAAATTGAGTTAATGATTCATCATGCCTACATGATTAAGCCTCCCTAAAAATCCCAAAGGTATGAGGTTCGAGGAGCTTCTGGGTGATGAGCGCATCCATGTACCAGGAGGGTGGTGCATCCCAACTGCGCCGGGATAGAAGCTTCTGTGCTTGGAACACTTCCAGACCCTGCCCTGTGTATCTCTTCATCTGGCTGTTCTTCTGTATCCTTTGTCGTATCCTTTATTATATAATAAACTAGTAAACATAAGTGTTCTCCTGAGTTCCGTGGGCTGTTCTAGCAAATGACCAAATCCAAGAAGGGGGATGATGGCAAGCTCCAATTCATAGCCAAGTCAAATAGGAATTGTGGGTGACCTGGGGCACTACTACTTGCGTTTGGGTCTGAAGTAGGGGCAGCCTCATGGGACTGATCGCTTAACCTGTGGGCTCTGCGCTAACTCAGTGTCAGAACTGAGCTGAGTTGTAGGACATTCAGCTGCTGTCAGAGGGTTGCATGATGTGTGGAAAACCCTCCCACGTGGTGTCAGAAGTGTTGTGAGCGTGGTAGTAGTGTGTGAGTGAAGGAGAAACCCAGGAGAGTTTTTTCAGTTCAGGGTCATTGAAATCACGAAGATGGAACCTGGAAGAACATAGTATATATTATTTCAAATCCACTGATTCACTCCGTGAAATAATTAGCCACACTTTTGGAAACTGAGATCGGAGAGAGTTTGTCTAGTATAGCAGCTAAGCTTTTGAACTAAAACTGTCGTAAGCTTAAGCCTCAGCTGCTTCTCGTGAGAGAGTCTTTCCGAGCCACAATTTCTTCTCCCGCAAAACGAGGATGAGAACTGACGGTCCTCTGGGGTTATGAGGATTACACGAAAGAGACTCTGAGCCACACTGAGAACGGCACTTTCTCTTTGTCCTGTTATTATCAATGGAGATGGGTTGAGACTAGTTTTCTCTGAGAGATAAAGGTTGCCCAAAAGACTTAGTAGAAGGCACGTGGAAATGAGGTCACCGTCTTGAGTCACTCAGAAAGTGAAGTTAGGACAGAGGATGAGGGTCGGATTTTGTGGGCAGACGTGTGGGTATTGAAGCAGCTCAGTTGTCCGAGAAGAGCGAGATGTGTGTCGGATTAAAATGGTGAGACCAGGAAGTATGGTCGAATAGGAAGGAAAGAAGTCGGAATTTAGGCACACAGGTGCCTAGCTCTTTCAGATCTCATCTGTGCCTGAGGTTTCTTTCGGGTCCAGCTGGGTGCTCAGTACAGGTGGCCGCATACCTTCCTCTGGGCTCCCGGGGTAAGTACTCCAAATCAAAGAGGACTCTTTTTTTTTTTTTGGATCCCAGAGCCATGATCTACTGACATTATGTCTCATGTTTGGAACAGAATGACGTTGTTCTTTTAAGGTCACACCTGCTCCATCAAAGTGAAACAGAAGTTGAGGCACGTGCCGGGCCACCAATTCCGGTAATTCAGGCTGCGGCGTTTTTTACCGCCCACATTATGCAGCAGAGCTGCTTAGACCGGCCCCGAATTCATCGGCTGTCACTTCATCTTTCACTCGGCTTTGTCTGTGGGGTATTTGTTTCTTGCTGATCGATTATGTACTCTGATTTTATGGTTTATTTTATAAGATTATTACTACACATTTGCATTTGCAAGTCGGCTTCAGCACTACACACCATCCCCTGTCAACCCAACATATTATTCAGTTGGTGCCTTTCTGGGATGAATATTTGGTTATGTTTTGCTGGCCACACACCTAACCCTTTTAGCTGTTCCTTGATCTTCCCTGGTGATGGTTCTCCTTACTTCCTGATTCACTTCACACACTTCCCCGGGTTGTTCTGAAGGTTCGGTTTAGAATATTTCTTTCTCTGTACAGTTGCAGTTTGTAAATACATCCATTCTTGCGTTTTAGGGGGAGAGGGCTAAGGGACAAAACCCAGTCCCACCAAAGTCAATGCACCAACACATCTGATGGCTACGATGTCGCTTCTCCTGCGGTTGGTGCCTCGTCAGAAAAGGGCAGCAGACCACTCCTCCTTCACCGTAGATTCCTTTGCAACGAGATGAAAATGGAGGGCTTAAGGCTGAGTAAAAACAAAGAACATAACCTAAGGCAAGTCACAAAGAGGCAATTTCAGAGCCAGAGAAATTCGAGCGGAGGCCAAAAGAGATGATTTCTAAAGCTTAGCACAGTTATTGGTCTCTTGCGATGTTAATAGCATGCTTAAAAGCCAGTACCAAGAAAGGGGGTAATGTCACTTTAACCAAAGGAGTAAGGCTCCCAGGCTTAGTGCTGGCCAAGTGGAAAGTAGAAAGCCTAGCAAAAAATAATTGAAGCCCCTGCGAAATATTTCAATTTTTTATTGATTGAAGGCAATTATCCCTTAATTGCATATTTAAATGAGGTATTAGGAGGTTTAACTAAGCAATGCCTCTTAATTGCTGTTGCGCACTAGGTGTCACAGATTGTGTTTATTTCATATGTTAATTAAAGAGAAAGGGGTATTTTATTTTATTGACTACAAGGTTCTCTAAGGCTGTGTTGTTTAGGACAAAGTACGTCTCAGGTGTTTATCGCACGCTGGGTATTAATATCATCATTAGCGAGAGGTTAAAGTTTTTTAATGAAGAGGTGCGTCTCCATTTTATGTGCTTTCAGCCACATAGGCATCTCTTCAGTGGGGGAGGGAGAAAAGCCCCAAATCCCACGGAAACAATTATCTTTATGAAAGAAATATTGAGCCCCTTCCTCAATAATAATAAAGCGAAGTGCAAGTCCTGGTATAAGCAGGAAAAACCACACCAAATTACTAAAGAATTAGGATTGTTACAGGAAGCCCTAATGACCTGTGGGTGCTAGGTTTGTGTCATGAGCAGCGGCGGCCCGTGTATTCATTTGCAAGTCGCTGCCTGATTCTGTGATAGTGAAACGTGTTACGGTGTGTTGACGCCAGGCAGGTAGAGATCTTTCATGGAGACTTTTCCTTGAAACAAGATTTGGAGTTCTCAGTGAGCAAGGTGTTTGTCGACCTGAGCATTTGGGTGACATAGACCCTCCTCGGGTGCGGCGTGGCGCGGTAAGGAAGGGCTCAACCTCACTTTCTGGCTTGCTTTTTATCTTCGTAATGGAATGCAGTGATCACAATTTTTAAAAATAAATTCGTTATTTACAGCTCTTTCCAACTGACCCATCTGCCTTCTCGGAAGGCAAAGAAAACGCAAAGTGTGTCAAAAAAAAGTGGGTGGGTGGGAGGGCTCTACTTCAAGAACACTGAACACCCCGAAAGTTCAAAAATCTATCACGAGAAGACTAAAATCATAGCAAATAATAGCAAGAATTTCACTCAATTGATTTTTTTCCATCTTAAAACAACAGATCGAGAAAGGAATACGTAATATTTCTATTGCCTTTTCATTTATTTACTCATTTCTTCACTCACTTGACAAATACTTACTGACTCTCTAAGATGCCGTCCAAAGGGAGAGATATAATGATGAGCAAGAAACGCAACGTCCCTGCTTTTGTGGACCTTACAGTTTATCAGAGGATAGGGATGTGAAGTGCATAGCCACACAGATGATACCATTGTTCCGAACAATGAAGGGTCAGTGCGGGTACCATAAAACATCCAATGGGAAGGTTGGCTTCCTCTGGAGGAGAGGATGGGTAAAAGAAGTGATATTCCTACGTTAGGCTGAGGCTTACACAACTTGGGCCTTGTGGGTGGCTTTGTAGGACATTCCAACACCAGGCAAACATTATTGAATGAAGTTATTCCCTTCAAAAAACCCTAACGGCAGTGAGATTATTTATTCAGTTTGACATCGATTTTAATGATTTTCCTTAATCGGTAAAAATAATATTGTATACTTCATGGAAATGCTTTGATAGCTATCCAGATCTAGAATGGACAAAAAAATTTAACCAGCGTGTATTTTCTACGCTTTCTATGGCCAATAGGCTGTGGATGGTGTTTGTACCTTTCTCTCATAAAGAGTCTGTGAACAAATACAATTTAAGCCTTTGAAAAGATTCAAGCAGTTGAGGAGGGGAAAATTCTGCAGGAGAAAACTCCTGTCTTGCTTTTAAGAATAATTTTTGGACTGGCAAAATGCTCTGTGTTATGAAGGATAGTTCCAATTTATGGGCTCAGGAGCTTATGAGTCGAATTTGCTTCAATCCTTATCTTTATGTTACAGCAATGGCACCCACATATGATAAGTCTTCACTGGCAGAATTTTGAAAAAGTAATTCCAATGTAGTGAATATAAAAAAGTGCTATCAAGGAAAAATATTTTTTCTTCCCTGGAATAGAAACCATTATTTAAAGTGTTAGATGCCTCAGGGTTCTATTCATACAAAATCCATCCCTGCAGTCAAAACATATTCTTTTCCAAAGATTTCATATATGTGTGTGTGTGTGTGTGTGTGTGTGTGTGTGTGTGTGTGTATTTCTGTGACTGAGATGGTTGCTTCTCCAAATATTCATAAAAAATAATTAAATACTCATTTTACTTCAGTGCAGGTTTTGGTAGGGCCGTAGATTCTCAAATAAAACTAACTGTAATGATTTTGGTAACTTCGAGATAGAGCAGTTTGTAGTCCCAGACTAACTCTGGGTTGAGCAGCTGGAAGGGACTCTGTGCATGTTTTTACCCCCAACAGAATGCGACAGATCCACAAAGAATGTACTGAAGCTTGGAAGGGAATCACAGAGCATAACCTGTCAACCTCTTTGGCTGTGTAAAAATGGGCATGAATGGGTTGGTTAAAAAAAAAAAGAAAGAAAGAAAGAAAAAGGACCAAAGTAACAGGGAAAGTAATTCAGATAGTTCTTCCCAGCTGAAAGGAATTATCTTGTTAGGTGGTTAGAAACAGATCAATATCAAAAAGTTTTCTGAACTTGAGCTTTGGTTGTGGATAAAGGTTGTGAGCTCATAGGTTGAACCTACATAATCTATTTTAAGCTTATACGACTTGGGGGCTTTTATATAAAAACAATGCATAAATAGCTTATTTTTGCAAAATGTATAAGAACATACAGGATTTTTTTGGTACATTGTTGGTGCAATCTTAGGGCCTTGAAAGAACTTTACCAAGTTCATGGTCAGTTGGCCTCTGTTCTGCTTCTCTCTGTTCACATATTCCTTTTGATGCACAAATGTCCCCTAACATATTTGTGCAGGTGGCTTAAATTTTTAGCATCTGAATTTTAGGGAAAGTTTCCTAGGGAAATAAAGTGAAGGTGCTGAAGTGTGTGCCTTGGGAGATTAGAAGAATGTAATATAAAGCCGGACCCTTTTAATGTTTACTAAAGAATTTACATTATAAACTTAGAATGACAATAAATTACTGTTGTAATGGTTACCAGTTCAAAACCAAATGATGAACAAATCCTGCATTTTAAGATGTTCTTGGATTATCAGTGAGGAAAGATGTTTTGTATATGTTGTACTTTGTACCCTCCATTCTGAAAACATCTTGGATATCGCCAATCAGCCCTGCCTTTTTTGGCAGTTTTGGAAACTGAGTAACCATAAACCAAGCTTAGGAACAACTGGCAACACGTATGGTATCAAGGATCTTCTTAGTAAAGAGGACTGGAAACTGACTCTTGGCAGGGCAATGGGAAGAAGGCGGTATCTTCAAGGGACAGAGCCAAGCATGAAGCCACACAAGGGCAATTTGGAAAAGAGATTCTGGGGTGTGTGTGGTCCTTGATGTTGGTAAGCCTAGAAGAACCCCCAGTTGTCATATGCAATGGCTACGGAGACAATAATAGGTTGCCAACTTGCTTGATAATCTCAGAATCTCCATTCTCAAGGGCAAGGGCGTTGCTCTACGCTGAGAGGTCAGTCTTCCACCTACATCTTGTATGGCCCAGGGAATGAATAAAAACATGCATTCATTCATTCACTGGGAATGCGACAGTGAGCAAACATGATAAGGTTCCTACCTTTAGAGATCAAATATAAACATTAATAAATATTGAGTAATACGTTGTGATAACCGACATGAAGGAAAACTGGAATACTCTGAGGGTATTTAACAGAGAAACCCAACTGTGTCTGGGGTGTTTTAAGGGTTGTGTGTGTGTGTGTGTGTGTGTGTGTGTGGTGAACCCTTTTGGTTCTGTTTTCCAGTGTCTTCCCTCATGAGCCATCAGAAAAGGTAGCAGATTAGAGATCCCCGTGCTCCTGCTCAATTTATGCCCTGAGAGCAGAGGCACATTTAGAGACTTGGGCTCAAAATGTCTTGGGAATTGAAGCTTTTATAGAGATTTTGAACAGTTTGAGGTTTAGCTCTATCAGAACTACCCTAGGTTAGCTATCCGGGAGCTTTGCACGAGTAAGGAGATCGGCAGTTAGAGGAATTGACCCCAAGGGACGAGGCATTGTTCTGGAAGTCGGGTATTTCCAGCCTGAAAGCAGGTGCGTGTGGAAAATGACTGTTAGAGAAATGCATCTTCTCTATGCTTTTGCTCCTCAGATGAGTTTCAGGTAGCAAATGGGGCCACGATCTGGACAGTCTGAATGAGCTTTATTTTTATTTTTTATTTTTTGTTTTTTTGTTTTTGTCTTCTGTGGGCATTAGCTCTCTGAAAGCAAGCTCTGAGAATTAGAAGTAGAAAAACCCTGGCCGCTGAAAGTGAATTGCTTTGGGGCCTTGAGCTGTTCACACTCATTTAAACTGGTTTCTTTCTGTTTTGAAGCTTTGTCATCCTCAGTGTGATGGCTGTTTTTCCCCAGAGGGGCAAGATGGCTGCTACTGCAGAGCCAGGCATCACGCGCGACCTCACGCAGCAGCTGCAGAAGGTTGGTGAAAGGCATCTCGTCAGAATGTGTTCCCCTTGACTGCAGGAATTTGAAGGTCTGGTTCATTGCTCTGTCCTTTGTGCCTCGAGCAGCGTCTTGCACGTGGTGGGTACTTAATATTTATTTGTGGAATGAATAACTGAATGAATAGATTACTCTTTAGTTTGGTACTGTTTCATTTTGGAAAAAAAACTTCTGGAAAGGTCTTCTCAAAGGTCTATAGCCTTCCTGGCCAAGAGCGGTGTAGGGACTCCAATGAGGTAGTCAGTGTTCTTCTGGGATAAATGCTTCCCTCAGTCTTATAATGTAGACCATACAGTCCACCATACACCATTTCCTGAGGCTTTTACGAATGGTTGTTTATTTTAAAAAGTATCATATAAGCAAAGATAAGGTTGGTATTCTTGATGGCTAACAATAATATGCTGAATTTCAATTAAAATGAGTAGGTGACAAAAACAGGAACAAGACATAGTGTTCTAAAATATAGTTCATTGTAAGAGAAGTTTTAGTGAATGAGCTGGAAATGTTAATCAGGTGTTTGGCTTAATTCATCAGCTTAGCATTGGTGGTTAAGAAAGTAGGCCCTGTTTGAAGAGACCAAATGATCCATAGGTTCTTTCAAATGTTGCAGAAGCTAGAGTCTGGGGGTGGGGGTGGGTCAGTCTTACTGCATTTTAAGTTTATGGTTTCCAAGTTTACAGTTGTTGGTGGAGCTGCTTTCCTTCTGGAGGCTCTAGGGGGAGAAACCATTCCTTTTCTTTTCCAACCTCTAGAGACTGCCCACATTCCTTGGCTCATGGCCCCTTCCTCCAGTTGCATTATTCCAACCTCTACTTCAGTCATTACATGTTGTCGGATGGCACTGACTCTCCTGCCTTCTTTTAAGAAGGACCCTATGATTACCTTGGGCCCACTGGGTTAATCCAGGATAATCTTCCTATCTCAAGATTCTTAATCACTTCTATAATGTGCTGTTAGACCTGTAAGGCAGTATGTTTATGGGTTTCAGAGATTAAGATATAGATGTATTTTGGGGGGCCATTATTCTACCTGTCACATCAAGGAGAACTTCCACAAAACTAATACAGCAATATTAATGTTATAAGAAGAATTAAGTACAAACATAAATTGGAATGAATAGAGATACTGCATAATAATAAACAGTCCACCAGTTAGATAAAATAATTAGAAACTTATATGCACTTAGCAACATAGCCTCAAAAATAGAAAGAGAAACTGATAGAATGATAACTATAACTGGACAAGTTTATGGGAGATTTTAACATACTTCTATAAGAAACTGAAAGATAAAGTACACAAAAATTTATTAAGGTTGGGCTGATTTGGACAATTACATAATTTATTTTTTTTAACTTTTTTCAGTCAGTCTTGACTACATATTTCTTAAATTGACAGGAATAAAAAGGATATTTTCCCCCAACCCGACTGAGATACAATTGATATATAACATTGTGCAACTTTAAGGTGTACAATGTGTGGATTTGATACACTTATATATTGCAATTTGAGTACAGCCATAAGTGTTACCTAACACCTCCATTATATCATGTAACTACCATTTCTTTTTTCGTGATCAGAACATTGAAGATGTATTCTCTTGGCAACTTTCAAGTAGGTAGCACAGTATTGTTTTCAGTAACCACAGTGTTGTGCATTAAATCCCCAGAGCCTATTCATTTTCTAACTGGAATTTTGTACCCTCTGACCAAAATCTCCCATTTCCTCTACTCCCAGCCCCTGTTAACTACCACTCTACTTTGTTTCTACAAATTCAGTTTTTTTAGATTCCGCATATAAGTGATATCATACAGTGTTTACCTTTCTCTGCCTGACTTATTTAACTCAGCATTATGTCCTCAAGGTCCATCCATGTTGTCACAAATGGCAGGTGCCCTTTCATTTCATGGTGAATAATGTGCCATATTCCAAACAGAAACGAATATTCCATGTATACATATGCATACATACCACCTTTCTTCATCCATTCATTTTTGACAGAAACTTAGGTTGTTTCCATATCTTGGCTATTGTGAATAATGCTACAATGAACACGGGAGTGCAGATATCTCTTCAATATCCTGTTTTCATTCCTTTGGATAAATACCCAGAAATGGGGATTGCTGGGTCATATGGCAGCTCTATTTTTAATTTTTTGAGGAACCTCCATACTGTTTTCCATAGAGGCTGCACCAGTTTACATTCCCACCAACAGTGCACAGGGTTCCCTTTTCTCCACATCCTTGCCAACACTTGTTATTTCTTGTCTGTGAGTCTAGCCATTCTGACAGGTGTGAAGGGACATCTCATTATGGTTTTGATTTACATTTCTCTGATGATTAGTCATGTGGAGTATCTTTTCATGTACCTGTTGATTATCTGCATATCTTATTTTGAAAAATGGGTAAATAAAAAAACAAGACCCAACTATAATCTGCCTGCAAGACTCACTTAAGTTTTAAGGACACACATGGGCTGAAAATAAAGGGATGGAAAAAGATAGTCCATGAAAGTAGAAACCAGAAGACAGCAGAGGTAGCTGTGCTTGTTATCAGACAAAATAGACTTTAAGCCAAAAATGGTAACAAGACACAAAGAAGGTCATCACATAATAATAAAGAGGGTCAACTAATCAAGAAGACATAACAATCATAAATATATACACACCCAACATCGGAGCACCTAAATATATTAAGCAAGTACTAACAGATGTGAAGGGAGAAATAGACAATAATTGTAATTATATACAATTGAGTTATTAGCCCTTCCAATACCTTTGCACTGGGTTCCTCACATTAAATTCCCTTCTGTTGAACTATCTGGTCTTCTCCTGATCAGACTTCAATACCCCACTTTCAGCAATGGATAGATCATCCAGACAGAAAACCAACAAGGAAAAATTAGGAACCATACTTTAGACCAAATGGATCTAACAGACATACATAGGACATTCTATCCAACAAGAGCACAACACACATTCTTCTCAAGCATGCGTGGAGCATTCTCCCAGAGAGATCAGAGGATAAGCCACAAAACAAGTCTTAGCAAATTTAAGAAGACTGAAATCATACCACCTATCTTTTCCAACCACACTGGTATGAAACTAGAAATTAACGACAAGAAGAAAATTGGAAAATCTACAAATATGTAGAAATTAAATATCACAGTCTTGAACAACCAAGGTCAAGGAAGAAATCAAAAGGGAAATCAAAAAATATCTTGATACAGTTACAGTTCCACATAAAATGGTTTCTTAGCTTTTACATTGCATTTTTATGTGTATTTTTAGAGCATGGAATGCTCTTCTGTGTGCAGATGAAATTGGCCATCTTTCCTGTTTCATTCACTGAAAATAATTAATATTTAATTTATATGAATACATTATTGTATTAATGTTAATCAAATAACTATTTAGCTGTTAAAAAGGTTGAATAATTAGGGAAATGCAAATCGAAACCACAATGAGATACCACTTTACATTCACCAGGATGATTAAAATAAAAAAGACAGATAATAAAAAGCATTAGAGGAATGTGAAAATATTGGAACCTTCAAATATTTCTGCTAGTGGGAATGTAAAATGATGCAGCCACTCTGGAAAATAGTTCGGCTCCTTTTTAAAATGTTAAACATAAAGTGGCCATATGACCTACAAATTCTACTCCTGGACTCAAGAGAAATACAAACATACATCCACACAAAACTATTATGTGAACATTGATGGAGGTACTATTTACAGCAGCTAAGAAGTGGGAATAACCTATATGTCCATCAGTTGATGAATGGATAAACAGGGTTGGCTCTACCCAGACAATAGAATATTATTTGGCCACAAAAACGAGTGAAGTATTTATGTATACTATGGCATGGATGAACCTTAAAAACATTAGGCTGAATGAGAGAAGCCATCACCAAAGGCCACGTGTTGTATGTTTTCATTATATGAAATGTTCAGCATAGTCAAATCCATAAAAACAGAAAGTACATTAAAGGTTGCCAAAGTCTGGAGAAAATGGGGACTAACTGCTAATGGGTATGGCTTTCTTTTTTGGGTGTTCTCAGTTAGTGGTGATGGTTGCAGAACTCTGAATATACTAAAAAGCATTACAATACGGTTTCAAAGAGTGAATTTTACGGTATCTGAATCATATCTTGATAAAACTGCTAAAAAAAAGGTGCTGATAATTCTTATCTGTCTAGAGTGTAAACTGGTCTTAAAGTCGGGAATAAAGAATTGGGAGACTTTTATTATCCTCACTTGTCTCCTCACTTCCTCCTTGGCCCCTCATTCCTCAGCTGTGCTGTTTACATGGTATGTTTCACAGGGAGAGAGAAAATGAGAGTTCTTTTGGAGACTGCCTCCCTGTTTCAGAGGGAAGTAGCTAAAAATACACAACAGCAATGAAGAATTAAAGACCGATTTCCACTGCATTCAAAATCCAAGTATGATGGCGCTTTTTTTTTTTTTTGGCATAGAAAAAAATCTCAAAAATTAAAATTAAAATGATTAAGCTTTACTAGTATTTAACATATCATGTAGTAGTAATACTTATGTCTAATTTACAAATAAACACACATGTGTCAGGGAGTCCACGCTTGCAAACTTTTTCTTCATAAATGTACACAATCAAAAACGTTACTGAAAAGCTTGGAGACCACTGGCTTAGTCCATGGCACTGTAGGAAACAGTAACCTTTTAAGATTAAGGGCATGGACTTAATGGTCAGTCAGTCCCTATTCAAACACAGTCTGTGCTCTTTAAGTCACTTGCTTGTTTCAGTGTATCTGTCAGCGTCCAATCAAGAGAAGACCAGATAGTCCAACAGAGGGAATTTAATTTGGGGAGCTAAGTGCAAAGGTGTTGGAAGGGCTAAAAACTCAAGAGGCAATTAGTGAGGCAACCCCAAGATTTGCAACACCAGGAAGTTGCTCCTTCTGTTAGGGCTCGAGGAACGAACGGGGAGACAGTGTTCAGAGAGACTAGGATCCAGTGGGAGTGAGGACCCGGAAGGGAGAGGCTGCCCCGCAAGAGCTGCAACCATTGAGAAGCAGCCCCGGTGGGAGAGAGTGTACCTCTCAAGGGGAGGGGCAGGACTCTGCCTCCCTGCTGCCCTCTAGTGTCCAGCCAGTGCCTGCTGGTGGCTGAACCCATTCAGAAGACCCTCGGCCAGGATTCGCCTTCTTATTAAAAACCACGTGCAGCTAGGGCAGGGTGAGGAACAAACATATGGTTTTCTCGTCTTTAAAAGAATGAAAAACTGAACTTGCTAGGGTTATTGTGGAAACCAAATGGCCGAATGGAAAACCCTTAGCAAAGCAAGGCACACCCAACAGGTATTTGCTCAACAGGTATTTGGTAATATTTTGCGGTTTGAACTTGCATAGGGACAATCTGAGTCCTTGAAATTGACATTTTGAGGATTCTTAAATATCGGCTATTCATTATAAAATTATTAGTCACATACTTCAACTAGTGTAATGGAATTCTTTTATAATACTGATGTTGAAAGATAATGTAACACTGATGTTAGAGGTTAATGGTGTTATCGTGGCAAGAAAGGGTAACCAAGACTTAGGCAATTGAGCGGCACAGTGCAGAGTGCAGAGTGGGGAACCAGGAGACCTGGGTGCTCAGCCTAGCTCGTTACTAACTACCTGTTGGAACTTGAACTCGGGGCTCAGAGACTTTATTGGTGAAATAAGAGGCCTAGACTCAATGATCTGTCATTCTTCTCCAACATTGCTGTCCTCTGGCTAACTAATAGTCACCATAAAAGGCATCTGCGCTTGTAGAGTATTTTCAAGGTACTTTCTCCTTTATGGCTTCATTTAATCCTTACTGCACACCCATGAGGTGGGAAGGGCAAGCACTGGGGAGCTCATGGGTTGGAGAGACAACATGATTTGTTTAGATTACACAACAACTCAGTGGCAGTAGTCGATCTAGATTGCAAGCCTCAAACTTCACCTCTTGCAGGGCTTAAAATGTTTGAATAGTTGTAGAGGTTGAAGAAGAATCAACCACCCTGTAACGGAGTTCTGCTATTTTTGCCCTTATGACCACGTGGATAGTTTATCTCCATTTTACGTAATGACTCAGAAAGTTGCCCTCTTAGAACATGGCATGGATATAAATATTTAACAGTAACACCGTTATTTAGCCCATACTGAGGTGATACACTGCCATTATTGCGGTTAAATGTACTTCCCCGAAGGAATAGTGCAGCTCACAGAAGGCCATTATTAAATTTGCTGATGAGAGTGACTTCTTCTTCTTTTACTATTTTTCTTTTCTTTTTTTTTTTAAGATTTTATTTATTTATTTGACAGAGTTAGAGACAGCCAGCGAGAGAGGGAACACAAGCAGGGGGAGTGGGAGAGGAAGAAACAGGCTTCCAGCGGAGAAGCCTGATGTGGGGCTCGATCCTGTAACGCTGGGATCACGCCCTGAGCCGAAGGCAGATGTTTAACGACTGAGCCACCCAGGCGCCCCATCTTTTACTATTTTTCATTCAATCAAGGGCAGATTTCATTGTGAACTTGTTCAAGACAGCTTTCTTTGTCATGAAAAAAAGATCAGGAAATAGGTTCCTTGATACCTATATAAAAGTCCCTATATACATGCAAACAAACTAACCATAAGAGAATACAACAGTGTATCAATAGGATCAAATGTACAAGTATTAGAATCAATTTAATTCATGTCCAATCTGGTAAAAACAAATTATTTATCCAACAGCAAATAATTTAGATTCTGAAGTGAAAAGGTCACTCCCGTCTGTGTATGAACCGTCTCCAGAATGGATGTTAGTCATTAAGATCATCGGTAAGGCATGATCAATGCACAGAGCTTAATCCTGTGCCACGGAAGCCTTGTGCTGCGCCCAGAACAAAGTGTGGCCTCTGCTCTGTTAAGCTGGAGCTTTCACTCACCAGAATCTTCCTGCAGTCAGAACCGTGGAACTGTGATGTACACCCTCGGACTTTTCCTACTTTTTAGGGATAGCTCTTTAAGAGAGATGGGCTATGTTTGCAGCAGTGGATTCAAGGAAACAATTCTGTCACATTTGTTGCTACCAAACGCAGTTAATACTACTTTATACATCATACAATAAGTATTACTTGATTTGAGTACATTAGACATATTTAAGTTCTAAATGTGTATGGCTGATCATTAGCGTTTTTGTACCAATATAAAAGTAGTAGCATCTTGATAATCTTAGTATCCTATGGAAAGTCTCAATTAGTCCTTCAATTTGTCTTTTCTTTTTATTCTTTTTGTTCTTTCCCTATGGACCCTGGAATTATCTGTAATGTGTATCAGCTGTTTCTCTCCTGGGTCTGGTTTCCTTACTTTCTTTTTCTTTTCTCTTATGCTTATTATCGAACTGAAACGTAGATACTCAGAAACTCTCCACCCAATTGGGGGTGTTTTGGTGGCTAAGTCCATGCTACAGCCAGGGCCATAGCGTCAGCTGTTAAGTCCTCGTGAAATTGGAGATGCTGGGCACAAGAGGGAATTCGGGGGTGGGGGGTGACCTGGGGGGAGACGTGAGGGGAGGGGGAGGGTACAATGTGGAAAAACAAACAAAAACAAAAACCAACAAAAAAACAAACAATGTGTGGCCAGCAAGGAAGGGTGAGCAATTTTCCCTTCCTCTGGAAACTTACTGCTGAGAAATAGCACATGAATAACAAGTTGGAGTCACCCCCAAATGGGGAAGGCACAAACTTGTTGAGAAAAAGGGCAGACTGCCTATTTAACCTAGCCGAACCAGCTACCCATTCTTTCCCTCGTCCATCTCCCAGCATGGTGGAAGCTTGCGCAGCCTAGTTTTGGGAGCACAGCAAGTCCTCCTTTTTCTGTTGTTGCTATTGTTTTTTTTCTTTTTGCTCCGTAGGTGCTGCCTGGAGTGGAGAATAGTCTCTGAACCAAGAGTAAAGAAGGCTTGACCTGTGCTTTGGCAAAGAAACGTAGCTCCCAAGTACCACGGTTATGTTGGAAAAGGAGAAATACTGAAAACAAACGGCAGGGGTGCGCCTAGTCCCGAGTCAGGAGCTTCCATAATGACGGAGACGGTCAGGTCTGTGGTTGAGGTTTCAGCTGATGGGGGTGGGGCGTGTAGCCCTTGGGGATCCCCCTCTGGGCTGGGGGATTCCTCCTGATTCCCAGAGCTGCTTGAGACTCCCAGAACCACTCAAAAAGATGTGTTGAGTTTGCTAATGGAACTTAGGGCTGAGCAGAAGCCAAATCTAAGAATGGGGTCTCCCATCTGGTCCAGGACCTACATTTTGAGGACAATTTCTGGCACTTTCATGGGAAGACTACCGTTAGTACGAAGTCTGGCATATTTGTGCACCATTAATTGCACAATCTAGGCAGTCAGTCCCTGAGAACATTTTTATTGATGATGCTGGTAGATGAGAAGCTCTGGGGATGGCGGCTTCATCAGGAGAACGAGCGCGACGCTCCCTGTGGGCGGCTTTTCCATCCACTGCTCGCAGGTGGGTGGAACGGTCCTGTCTTGTCTGTTAGCTGCTCAGAACCTGGAGCACACGCTTCTGCAGTCCGGCTGAATCATCCTCCCCTCTCCTTCCTCCAGTGAACCCCTGCTCTTCTCTCACCAAAGGGTCATATTTATAACCTCACTTTTTTCTTTATGCGTTTTATACTTTGTTATTGTTTATTAATTTATTAATTGCTTCCAGACTTCAGCTTCATTGTTATGAACTATTGTGCATTTTAATGGTATTTAGCTCCCTCATTGCTGGTATTTATCGCTCCGCTATCAATTCCCTATTCCCAGCTGTTGTTTTGAACCAGCATTATATATTATTATGTTTCTTCATTGCCTCTTCTCTCTGTCACAGCTGACTGCCTCTTTACCTCTCCCTCTACGGGCTTCCCTACTGTTCTCCCTCTCCGAGTCGCTCCGCGTACCTTGTCACACCTCTCTCCGTGTACTGGCCTTCCGATAAAATGTGCCAGGTTGTTCTATTTCCCTTTACTTTTTCTCTAATAGCTTTCTCTGTTGCCTTGGGGCGCTTTGTGGTGCGAGCAGTCCCTAGGGCGTGGCCAGGGTCCCACTCCTCTCTCTGCCACCTCTCTGCTAACACCAGTTTTCCTCCACAACCTTCTCAACATTTCCTGGAACCCCCAGCCCCAGGGCTGCCATTCCAGTGTTCTTTCTGCTCTGGACTCACATCACATTTCTGCTCTGTATTTTTACCTTGCTGATTCCCATGGCTTCTGCATTTTCTAAACTTAGGGATCTTTGACGAAGTGGCTCATCTAGCCTAGGTTTTTATTTAAATATGTAATGTATTCCCTCCCCCCAGACATGAACTACCCGACATGTATCTTCTCCTCAGGAATTACATACTAATATTTATTGAGTATTTACTGTATATCAGTCTTCTGCTTAAGAAACTACTGCAAGAGGCTTTCGTGTAATATCTCTTTGATCTGAGCAAGGACAAGAGTAATTCTGTAAGGGAGGCGTTACTCCTATTTCACAGATGGGGAAACAGAGACTGAGGTTTTAAAATACTTACCGTCTCTTACATGTTAGTGAGTGGTGGGACTGGGATGCCCATCAGCTCTGACTCCTCAGAGTACAAGGTCTCAGCCACCAGGCTCTGCCAAGCCCACTGACAACCGCCATCCTGACTGAGTGAAGGCAACCTCTCCATTTCCTTGGCTCCCATCTTTAGCAACTCCCCTGTCCTAATAAAGGTGTTTAGCTCTCATTTTCTACAGCAGTTTAGCGGGTGTTCTCTCTTTACACCACTCTGTTAAGAATATTCCATCTGTTCTTTCCCCTCTGTGGGGAAGAGAGCTGTCTGGCGACAGACAGTAGGTGCAGATGCAGACGGCAGGTGGCCCAGGGAGTCTGTCACGGAGCAGTAGGAAGTCTTAGGACTGGTGATCCTGCAAATCTCTGAGTGGACTGGGGGATACAAGGACCCAGACCCGGGGCATCAGGCCGGGAGCTATAACAGAAAGTCAGGCAGTGGATAAGGCATTGATGTAGTTACTGGACCTGGGACACATCGTGGGCTTACACTCGATACCATGGCAACGCTCGGGAATATGGACCCAGGCCCAAGTCAGACTGAACTGTGGCCTGGGGTGAGCTCTGTCCCAGAGTCGGGGGCAGGAGAGACTCAGTTGGAGGCTGTGACCTTGGTGTGAAATGATAAGGCCTTGAATCGTGGTCCAGGGAAGGGAGAAGTAGGTTTTGACATGAGACGTGCTCTAAAGGAAGTTGGATGGTTGGCAGTGAATAGGAGTACTTTGTGTCATTCTCAGGGAATGCCCGATTGCACCTGATATTGTTTTTTATTTTTGGGTTTCTTTTTTTTTTTAACCTGCAAAATTTTATTTTATATTTAATATAAGAAGAATGTAGGTTTCACACAAGTTAATTATCTTACCCAAGCTCACAGCTCATATGCAGCAATGCTAGAAGTCAAGGCCATGTGGTTTCTTTTTTTATTATTATTATGTTATGTTAGTCACCATACAGTCCATCATTAGTTTTTGATGTAGTGTTCCATGACTCATTGTTCGCGTGGGTTTATTTTTCTATCAATGAGCCAGAGACTCTGACTGATTTATCTGATGACCTGTTAAAAATGGTTCTTTGGATCAAACCCATATTGTTCTTTGGGGATATGCAATTAGTTTGAAATACCTAGCTGACTTCTACGGAGTGGTACTGCATTAACAGGTTAAATAACCAGTAGCTTGGATGCCTATTTGCAGAAAACATTTTGTTTCTTGATGTGGTACGAATCATTTTTCCAGTGGTAGTGAAAAATTACACTGTGTGATTCATGCTTCTTATGGTTCCCTGTGGCCAAGTGCTGGCTGGAGTTAAAGGTTTAGTCTGCGGACATGAGACCGAAATCTTTCCTCATCCACCCACCTTGATAAGGGTTTCTCTACTCTGATTTTCTCCAGTACTTTATTTCTCTAATTTGGTGGAAGTAAGCAGCAAATATCCACAGACAATGCTTGCTCTTGGGCCCCGCCTGCATCTCTGTTACCTGGCTGGTGAGCCCCTCCCTGCCTGCTGTGGATTGGCCTGCTAACAGCCGAGCTGCCTTCCTTTTGATGGAGTTGTGTAATTCCGCCCATGCAACCTCCAGCTCTAGGCAGACTGTATGGGGTACGAAAGACTCAAGGTGGGACTGATTGTGTACAGCAATTCGTGCTCCAGAGCTTTCTGCAGGGTCAGACTCCCCCATGCATTATCTCCTGAGAGTTTTCTACTGATCAGCTACCAGCACCCAAATCCCTGTCTCCAGCTTTGCTTCAATGGAAGACATACAGATATAGAGGACAGAAGTGGTAGGGACGAGGGAATGGCTTATTAAGCTCTCTGGAGATCAGGACTTGTCCCAGTTGGTGCCAAAGTCACACGGACCTAACTTGAAGCCATTGTGGTTTGATTGGAGGCATCCAGGGCTCCATTTAGGAGGCCGAGTTGAAATTTATTCACTTTTCAATTCACTTTTCATTCCACGAATTGAAATTTTCAACAGCCTTGATAAATTGTGGTTATGTTACCAGAAGTGTTAATAATAGGATGATAAGCATATCGGCTATCATTATGGAGAACTGAATGTGTCCGTGGTGCTAGGCAGTGTGCTGGGCAATTTATCTCCATAATTCCTTGAACTCCCCAAATAACCCTGCTAGGAGAGGGTGATGAAGACTCTTGGCCTCGACCAAAATGCCCCATCTGTTGGCACGGCCATAGAATTGGAGCAAGGCATCCAATGAAGGACCACATTTCCCACACCCTCCCAGCTAGGTGGGGCCCATTGCTAAGGTGTGTCTCATGTAGACGCTTCCCTTTCTGCAGTGATGCTTCAATGGTGAAGACAAACATAATGCCCTAGGGAATCACAGAGAAATATGCTGGAGAGAATCTCATTTTCTTAGAGTGGGTAGAGCAGAGTTGACCTTCAATTTGGGCTACTTCCTAAGATAAAGACATTACTGTCTGGTTCGAGCCCTTGTATTTTGGGGCTCTCTTTACCACTGTGTTTTGTTCTTGCTCTCTAGTTAATTTAGTAAATATAATTATCACCAATTTGTAAAACTAAGAAACTGAGGCACAGAGAGGATGGATAACTTTCCCCCACGGCAGTATCAACAGAGCTAAGATATGGACCCAGATATTTCTGCTACAAAGGCCATTTTGAGAATTAGTTTGTCGCATGGTTTCAGAGAAAATGGAACCCAGAAAGGGCCAGAAAAGGTTTAGGTGGGAGTGACATCTGGGAGACAGGGAGTGGTACCAGGGAGATTATGAGATGCCAGGTGAGAGGACTCTGTGATCTTGGGGGCCCAGCCCTGCACTGGGCTGAGGCCTGAGGGTCTGCATTCTCCATATGCTCTTGGGTGATGCCGGTGCTGCTGGTCTGGGACCTACACTTGGAGCAACAAAGTTCTCTGAGGCCTTTCATTTCAAGGGTGAGCAGTTGGGGTTCACAGGCCAATTCCCCAAAAGCTCCTGGTATTTAAATTAACCAGCTCTGTCTACTGATGCCCTAAGTTACAAAGTTCTGATTCCCAGAGTGCCTTTCAGAGAACTGCCTGGGCATCAGGATACCTGGTTGGTGTCTGCTGTCCAATCTGAATTACTGGCTGCATGGATTTTGCAGGTACTGGTCTATAGGTGAGAGGATTTTATAGTCATGAGGTGAAGCGGTATGCTATAGATCAAAATATTTTTCACTAGTTTGACTGTAATCTATGGGGAAGGGGTGAAATGGCCAATTGATTATAATGCAGAATATAAAAAGATCAAAGTCCTACAGCACATAGCAACAGGGCTGTCCGCAGAAAAGGAGCAGGAGCTCACGGGAAAATGTTCATGTAATATATGAGGCATTAAAACTTCTGTTACATTCTTCTTGCCACCGAGATTGTAATGAAAATGGGAAACGGCACCAACTTAACCCACTCTCACTACAATCGTTAGATTGTAATCTCACGTTCTCCCCTCAAGAGAATGCTAAATGAGATTTTAAGCAAAAGAGAGGACAGAGAAGTATGGAGAATAAAGGAGCAAATAGAAATTGGAAAGTTAAAAAAAGTGACGCATGATAGACTTCCCTATGTTCGTTTGAGGCTTTCTCTTTCCTTTAGAAACAAGAACGGAGAACAGAGCATTGCAAAGACCAATTTAAGCCTATGTGGAAAAATCCATAACACAACCCAAACACGGTAACTGCTTTAGACAAAAAGTCAAGCACAAATTTGCTCTTACCCTTTGATGGTTTAGTTCACTTTAGAGGAAAAAGCCCAGGAAATTACTAAAAAGCAAAACAAAAGAGAAAAACATGCAAAAAGACAAAAACAGCAAAAATAAGACCCTGAGAGGAAGACCCTTGTTGTAAAGGGCATCGTTTGCCCCTAGTTCCATTTGGAACCTTCTCTTCATTTTTGCCACACTAGGCAAATTTGTATGCTTCAAACACATGGATATGCTGCTCCATTTGCTTTCATGTTGCGTACTGGAATCAAGGCTCTTGAAGGTAACTTGCAAAAATGTAATGTGTGTATGCAAAACACCATGCAGTCCAGTCTAAATTCATTTATTACTTAGTGCAAAAAACACTTATAGATCATCTAATGTGGGCCAGGCCCTGTGATGGGAGCTGGGCAAGAGTATTGAATAAGAGAGATGGGATCCTTGTTATGTCTAGTTGAGTGGTGGAAGGAGGCGTTACACAAATAAACAAGTGAATGGGTGTACAAATACGAGTTGTGATGCGCAATGGAAATGAAAACAGAATAAGAGAGGACAGACATGGAAGACCTAATGAAAACAGGTGGCAAGGAAAAATCTCTCTGAGGAAATGACATTTAAGGAGTACCTGGTACAAGCCAAATAAAAAATGAGAACAACAGGGGCGCCTGGGTGGCACAGCGGCCTTCGGCTCAGGGCGTGATCCCGGCGATCTGGGATCGAGCCCCACATCAGGCTCTTCCACTATGAGCCTGCTTCTTCCTCTCCCACTCCCCCTGCTTGTGTTCCCTCTCTCGCTGGTTGTCTCTATCTCTGTCAAATAAATAAAATCTTAAAAAAAAAAATGAGAACAACAGTGTCCTTGATGGAGAAGAGTGACTGGTTACCACCCTTCTTTAGCTTCATGAAAGAGATAGGTGGGTGTACTATAAGATCTATTCAGGGTAACAGCCCACTCCAGATGTTTCAAAACAAGGAAGTTTTTTGGTTTTTGTTTTTAAAGATTTTTTTATTTGAGGGAGAGAGAGAGAGTGAGAGCGCCCATGTGCGTGCACGAGTGAAGGGTGAGGGGCGGAAGAAGAGGGATAAGGTGACTCCCTGCTGAGTTGGGGCTGGATCCCAGGACTCTGGGATGATGACCTGAGCCCAAGGCAGACCCTTAACAGACTGAGCCACCCAGGCATCCCGGGAGGTTTTTTAAATTTATTTTTTATTTATTTGTTTTTTTTTTAGACAGAGAGAGAGCAGGGGTGGAAGGGGCAGAGAGAGAGGGAGAGAGAGAATCCCAAGCAGACTTCATGCTCAGCACAGAGCCCAAAACAGGGCTCGATCTCTTGACCCTGAGATCATGAACTGAGCCAAGATCAGGAGTCAGATGCCCAAACAACTGAGCACCCAGGTGCCCCAAAACAGGGAGTTTAATTTAAGAACCAAGTTTCCAATATTTGGAAGCATTGAAAAACCTTGGAAGCAACTGGGCTTCAACTCTGAGATGAGCTGCCATCATCTCCGGGACTGGGGGATAATAGGAAGTAGGGTTCCCGGAGCAGAGGAATAAAGATGTTTATGGGCAATTGGGACCACTGAGGGAAAATTTATCTGGGTGGGAGCTGAAGCCCTCAGGGAGACTGGGGTCAATGTTGTCAATGTCTCCTGAAAGCAGAGAGAGACAGAGGGAGAAATATGCTGTCCTCTCTCTTCTTTCTTCCGTCCAGTCTTCAGCGAGTGCCTCCCAGTGGCTTACCCTCGCTGGCAGTCAGTTGGCAACGAGAACCAAGCAAATGTAGTTTGCAGAGAGGGGGAGCATCGAGGAGTGCATCTAAGAAACAAAGGCTCAGACACTAATCCGTATGCAATATGTAACCCAGTGATGCCTGCTGCAGAAAACAAGAAAGTCAGTAAAGGAAGAGGAAGGCGTGGTGGTGGTGGTGGGTGCTATTTTGCATGGAACAGTCAGAGAAGATCGGTCTGATCTGGTGACATGTACGGAAGGGGACTGAGTGAATGAAGTGAGGGAGGGAGCCGAGCTTCCATGGGCGGGGGGGGGGGGGGTGCAGGCAGAGAGAAGCAAATGCAATGACTCTGAGGCAGGAGCGTGCTTGGTGTGTTTGAGGAACAGCAGGGCTGCAGCATGGTGGAAGCAAGTGTGAGCAATGGGGAATGAAGACCAGATCAGAAGAACACGGGAGAGAGTAGGGCTGGGAAGATCACACGGGGACTTTTTTAGCTGTGGTCAGAATTTTGTTTTTCAACCGAGTGAGCTGGAAAGCTGCTGGAGGTTTTTGAGCAGAGCCATGACTTGACCTGGTTCAAGATTTGAAAGGATCGATTTGGTGGCTCTTGGGGAGGGGTGAGGGGAAGCGGGAAGAACAATTAGGAGGGTGGTGTGCTGGCAAATGCTTAACAACCGGCTCGCCACAGAAAAAAACAAGGACGAGTGTGGAATTACAAGTTGTTATAAGGGGTGGAAAGGAGAGCCACAGGGTAGAAGGAGAAAGACAAAGAGGGAACGGTGGGATAGGAGGGAGGGAAAAGCCTCTCTGCGGACGTGACATTTAAGAAGAGATGGGAGGGAGTCAGGTATGCATCAAAGGTCACCAAGGCTGTTTCCCTGGGTTCTCAGGACCATCTGTCTGCAAGCTCAGACGATGGAGAAAATGTACTTAAAAAAATAAACAAATATCCACTAGGGAAATATATTCTTCAGCTTCCTTTGGTAACATATTCGAGTGTTTACCATGTTCTCAGAGGATTTATCTTTGCGTCTAACTTGAATCCACCCTATGCACTTAAAGCCGGTTCTTTCATTCTGAGTGGGGAACGGAGAGGCGTTCGCTAAGCCTCAAGTTTGGTCTCATTAAGTTAGGGACCAGGCCGGTGCTTGAGGCGGAACGTTGGTGCAGCTGAATTTCTCTCCCTGCCAGGTAGTCCTTGATGACTGATCCTTATCCGGGCGAACTTGGGGAGAGTATCGACAACCTTGAATGATGTTTGGAGTCGCCTGAGCTGTGGCGCCAGCCTGTTTGGAATTACTGATAGCCTCTGGATACCAGCACTAAATAAGATGCAGAATGAGCCACAGAGGGACTCGCCCTGAGGGTTTTGCAATTCCCACTGTCGAAGCCCAAGGATTCCTGAAGCTAGTGGAAGGAAATGAGAAGAAAAAGCAGCTGAAACAGTTCATTGAACCCGTTCTGAGTGTATATGTTGTGTTGTTTTGACAGCTTTTATAAGCAGGTTGCATGGATATGGTAATAAGAGAAATAGAGATGGAACAGGCACATAAATACGGAAAAATTACAGGCGCCGTATGTGTACAATTATGTAATTGTACATGAGCAATATTGGATCTCGAGAACACCTCTGCTCTATTTGCTGTGTTTAGGGTAAAGGATTTGGTTTTAAATGAGGGCGACTCTGATGGGATACTGAATAAATCTAGGAGGAAAATGTTGAGGTTGAGAGCATGTGGTGGTAATTCATAAGAAAAGAGATTACCGAAATGTCTAGACTGGTAATATAAACGTGTAACCCTGGTAATGCAAGTATGGCACCAGGCCAGAGAAGGGAAAAAAGAAATAGGAAAGGAGAGAACAGCCTTGGGAAGCAATCAAGTTCATGAATAAACAGTCATGCTTGGTAGTGCTAGATGGCTTTGCTATAGGCGTATTTTGTAGATGGCATTTGGTTTGTGCCCATTTTACAGGTCAAACGTGAATTCACTGTTTATGAGAACAGTTTCATTGTCTTATTTTTTGGTTCCATGCTGTATCCGTATATGTGTCAGATATGTAAATAAAATACTTATTTTCTAGTAATAAATACTGGACCAGCAACTGGGCAAATACTCCATAATGACTTTTTACACTCATGGCGATCTCTAATATAATCTGTCCTAGAGAAAAGAGAAAGAATTTGCTAACACTCTTCAAAATTATAGTGAAGGCTTTTATGCAGAGAGCGGTGATTACACTTTATCTTGTAAATATGCAGATACACACTTTTATTGAAGACACATACAAAAAGAAAACTCTTAAGAAATGTGTTAATGAAGAATATTGTTGGCACTTAGGGTAGTTCAGACTTGGAGTAGACTGCGAAAGAAGGCTATAGAGAAAAGGTCTTTGGAGATCTTTCGATGTAATTTTAAAATTGAACATGAGAATAAGACAGATACCCAGATGAAGGCAGGTATTTTATTAATCAGAGATTAATTTTTTTGAAGTTGACACGAAACCATACTCTTCAGGTTTGATCAAAGTTATTCCCACCTCATCAGTATATTTTTGCCTAAAAATCATGGAGCATTTATTGCATTTTTATAAACAAAGCAGCTTTTTGAAAATGTAAATCTCCATTTGCACGCACAGGTATTTCTCTCCATATGCCAAACCCATTCCAATGTCAGCATGGTCGGCATTTAGCTGTGCCCTAACTATGCGTTCCTTACTAACTCCTTATCCCTGAGGTCTCAGATCAACTGTCACTTCCCCAGGGAAGTCTTTCCCTTAATGAGATGCTCCCTACCCTTGTCCCCATTATACTTTCTTTAAAAACTCAGAGTTTTTTTTAAAAAATTGCTTTATTTTTTGTGTTTGTTATTGTCTGTCTGCCCCCTAGACCGTAAGTTCCATTAGGTCCGGGGCCATATCTATTACATTGCTGCTGTATACTCCACACTTAAGAATGGGACCTGACTTATGATAGGCATTCAATAAATATTTGCTGAATGGCTGAATGTAGCCATTTTTAAATTTTGTTAATATTAATGAGAATAATTGGTGTTATGAGAAAGACCAAAGTGTTGACTCAGGCCCTAGAACTCTTTATACACAAGAGCAAGGATTCTCACATATAATTTTCAGCCAAAGAAAATAAAACTATAAAGTCTTCTTTTAATATAAAATTATTTACCAAGGGGTTATTCTCAGGAGTAGGGTGCAGACTAAACACATACTCTCAAGGCAGTAAATTTTTTGCAGGTCAGCTTTTCTCCTTTTTTATGGTTTCATTGGCTAAGGCTGTGGTTTAACTGAAAAAAACTCAACCTGGCAGATCCAATAATTTACAATGTCTTTTCCTACTCTGTACTTTCTACTCATTTTATTGCCTAAAATGAATTGTTATTTGTTCCTTTTGGGGGGAGGGCAACTCAAATTGGCCACTCTTAGTAGCTCCTGGAAATTACTTCATGTAGCCGTTGTACTCCCTGTTTTTGCCCTGTGGGGTCTTTGGTTCATCTTTCATTCTGGAATGCCCTTAGTCTTGGCTGGCGCTTTCTTTTCTCTTGTAGTTGTTGAGTCACAGGAGCGCCTCTGCTCTCAGCTGTTCTTTATTTAGCTGAGCGAGTACAGGAGGCTGCCTTCAGGCCTGGTGCTAGATGAGAAACCCAGGGAAATAATCACTCTATTGGCCAACATCGAGAATGCTCTGTGTGAGGAAGGAAGGAGGAGCACACTGCCTATACCCCAGGCTTCTGAAAACACCTTCTCAAGGGCTTCGTATTTCCCCATGGTCCTGATGAAAACAGATGACAGAACAGGACTGGTTGTGTGTGACACGTAGGGATAGAAGATTGGAGATGAGAAAGGGCTTTGTGGTAAACAGCTTAATACTGTCTTTAAAATTTTAGAATGAACTTCTCCTTGGTCCTTATTCTAGGACCTGCGATATACGTAGCTGCTCGGTAAGTCATTCGTGAAAGGATAAGTGACAGTGGACCTATGATCGTGAATGTTGTAGAATCAAAAACACTGGGGCTGGAAAAGATAATCACAAACGGTCTCCACTGAATGTCCCTCTGCTAAACGTAAAGAAACTTATTCTCGGAGAGATTAAAAGATTTGGCCATCATCAAAAGTAAATTATGTGCAGAACTGAGATTAAAAAATAGAGTTGGAAGTTTCCAAGAGAAATATGAGAAATCATTTAGCCAATTTGATCAATACAGACTGAAGGATTCTGACCAAATGAACTCTCTTCCTCCCAGCTGCCCTCTGCCTACATTTGTAAACTATGTGCTCTGAATTATTTAGAAATCGTCTCAACATCCATCTCACATGTTTGTGTAGACATACCCAAAGAGTTATATAAGCAGTATTATTATCGTAATTATTGTTATCATTAGCTGCTTCATTTCTTATCATTTTCCTTGTGGTTCATCCAGGGTCTTCTGAGGGCTGTTAAAGAGCTTGAAAAAATAAGAATTGTACTTGTAGATATTTATTTTCATTGTATTATTTAGAACTCTATCTTAGGGAATCCTGCTAATTCCCGGTTCACTAATCCACAAAAGCCTTAAATTCTCATCCTGCTCCTCTGTAAGCTCTAACAGCAGCAGGATGGAGTGAAGGCTCTTGTTACTAAAACTTCATTACTCATACAAAATATTCGTGAGCGCTGCTAGGCTGTGGTGTATGATCGTAAATAATTAAGGCAGAACCACACTTGTCAGAAGAACTGAAGCAAAGATACACTCCTCTGTTTGCAGACACCACATAGGCGATGACTTCCTCATTAATGCAGCAATTCGCTAAAGATTGCCGTAGTTAATGGGAATTAGCAAAGGGCTAGCATGCCCGTATTCATCTTTTGAGAGGCTATGCAATATGCAAAATGATAGGCCTTTTGAATGATACTTACTGAAAGTATCCCATTCTTAAAGTCCTTTTCAACTATGTCGCTATAGGACTTCTTAGAGGGGCTAAATAATTTTAGGATACATTGAGTTTTTGAGTCCAATTTCCCCTGGATTCTTTGCCTTCTGTCACTCTCCTCAGAGTGGTAACCTATATAAAATTAGTTCAGGTTGTGCTCTGTAGACCAAGATGCTACTTACCAGTACTAATTGTACTCTGCTGAAAACTCAGAATATATTTTTTCGGTATTTAATCTAACTGGTGAGCAAACACTTGTGCAACAGAAAACAGTTATGGTTGTTAAGAAGAAAATTGTTAGAGCTTCAAAGTAGATTGATTAAAATGATGACCCATTTGTGGAAAACGTAATTTATTTGTTCATTCATTCATTTATTCACTCAACAAATATCCACTATTTACCATGTGCTGGGAACTGTGTGACACAGTGTATGAAAGAGGCCAGGTTCCTCCCCGTAGGGAATTTACAGTTTAGCAGATACAAGTATTAGCTTCGACTACATGAATTTTCTTTTATTTGACTGTTGCTGACTTACAACAAGGCAGTTTCATATGTTTCAACCTAATACAAAGAAAGTATGTTATAGGAACACATAGAAAGAAACCTAATATAGTTTCGGGACCAGACACTGGCTCCTTGAGGAAATGATATTTGAATTAGTAGCAGTAGGATGAGTAGGAGTAAGTTAGATGAGGCAGGAAATGTCCCAGCAGTGGCAATAGGAAGCAAGTGTGAGCCTGACTGTGTTAGGGAATGCCAGCAAAGAGCACAAAAGAAGAGAGGAAGGGGAACAGTGTGAAGAGGTGGGCAGGGCCAGATGGTGTGGGGACATTTAAGTCACATTGTTCAAACTACATTTAAGAGCCGGAGAGCAGTTTGAAACAGAAAAGCAAATGGAACAGATTTGCACTGTTAGAAATCACTTTTACTGCAATATAGAAAGGCACTTGAGGAGGCAAGTCTGAAGGCGGAATGGATGACTGGTTAAGAGACTGGGAGATGATGCTAGTTTAGTTAAGATTGGTCACGGTGAAGATTGAGAGAAAAGGACATTTGGGAGATAGAACTGACAGGACTTGACAACCCAACAACAGACATAGAGAGTAAAAGAGTATGGGTCAGGGAAGAAGCATGATTTGGCTTCATGGGGTGCCGTTTTTGGAGACAGGGATCACCAAAAGAGGAGTGGATTGGGGCATTGTTGAGATGTTGAGACATTGAATACAGATTTGAACATATTGAACTTTTTTCAATTCTTGGGGGTTCTTGGGACACATTTAAGTCGAAAAGTCCAGTAGCAGTCAGTTACAATAGGTTGGGAGCTCAAGCAAAAGGTGAGATCTGAGACCATGAGAGACTATGGACTCTGGGAAACAAACTGAGGGCTTCAGAGGGGAGGGGGGTGGGGGATTGGGATGGGCTGGTGATGGGTAGTAAGGAGGGCACGTATTGCATGGTGCACTGGGTGTCATATGCACCTAATGAATCATGGAACTTTACATCAAAAACCAGGGATGTACAGTATAGTGACTAACATAACATAAAAAAATTATTATAATAAAAAAATAAGTGAAGTCTGGACAGCAGGTAAAGATTTAAGAATCATTTATAACTAGATGGCTGGGAGAGCCAATCAGACCTCCCAGAGGGCATATAACGTGAGGAGAGAAGGAAGAGATGGAGGAAAAATAGTCTATAATGGGGGCCAGAGGTGTGTGGGGATTAGACACTAGTGTGGGCAAAGGCTAGAATTTGGTGTCAGAAAACGGGAAATTCAGTGGTTTGAAGAGTAGTGAATGGTTATTCATTTCTAACGCTGCTCAGAGGTTAGGAAAACAAGAGCTGAGGGGCGCCTGGGTGGCTCAGTCTTTAAGCATCTGCCTTCGGCTCAGGGTGTGATCCCGTTGTTCTGGGATCGAGCCCCACATCAGGCTCCTCTGCCGGAAGCCTGCTTCTTCCTCTCCCATTCTCCCTGCTTGTGTTCCCTCTCTTGCTGGCTGTCTCTATCTATGTCAAATAAATAAATAAATCTTTAAAAAAAAAAAAAGAAAACAAGAACTGATATTAATTGTAAAATTCAGTAATAGAATCAGGTAATGAAATTTGTGACTGACTCAGAGAAAAAAGAATTTATTAGAGCCCAATTCTGATTACAGGTCAACAAAAACATTATGGTAGATTTAATTTATTCAAGTTTAGAATTTTCCTTTTCATTTGGTCTTAACTAAACCTTAAGTACTGAGTCATGTAATTGGCTAAGTGACAATGCATAATGTAATGAGAAATCAATCACTATATATATTTGGATTCAAATCAATGTCGTCTTCAGTTTGTTAAGTCATAGGATGACCATGTGATGTCTGATTTGTCTGGGAGAGTCCCTTTACATCTGTTATCTCATTGTACTTAATACTCTCAAGAGTGTCCCAGTTTGGACAACAAATGAAATAGCTTCCTAAGCCCCAGACACAGTGCTTCTATGTCTTTCCAAAATTCAAATTTCTCTGCTCAGGTGGGAAGGTGTTCAATTCACACAAATCTGATTTTGTTATGTGCTCCATGGCTAATTATAAGAAAATCTTGGGAGACACATTTATGGATCTTTTTTTATGACAACACAGTCATAAGCAATGTATAAAGGAGAAGACTATTTTTCTCCTTTGAATGAATAATGTTCAATCAGGAATAATCAATATTTATTGAACACCTATTATGGGTTAGGCATCATGTTCAGATCCTCAAGTTTCTTGCTCGTACTGGCACTTACTTCAGTACTTTGATTCTATCTATAATACCTCGTTCTGATCTTTATCTAAATAGCCTGATCTTTAGGTTATTTAGATTTTCTTTCCCTTTCCTTCTTTAATTATTTGAAATGGAATCTCCCTTATCGTGTATGTGCATCAGTATTCTACTGAGATTCTATTTATGCTACCTGGCAGAAGGCAAGTTGGTGTCTGGTCTATGATATATCATAACAAAGATGTTTACATCTATAAAATCCGAAAAGGAGAGAGCTTCTAGAATAGAGGAACGGACATTCCCCTCAAGAAGTGGTTGTAGTTTTTTTCCTTGCAGCATGTTGGGAGCAATGAATGGACCAATAAGATGGGTGGGGGAATGTGGGGGGGAAGCTAGTAGGAGTGCAGTAAATTAAGGGCAGATCTGTGCTTCCCCAAAGCCTTCCCTCCTCTGTCTGCCTAGCCACAGCTGGAGATCGGAGGCCTAGCCCTAAGGGAGACCTGGCAGTTTCACTGAAGGCACAGAAAGAATATTGAAAACCAAAGGCCTTTCAGTCTGGGAAAGACATAAAAGCTTTAATAACAGCCATGTGCCAGACAAAGGAAGGACTTTACAGGAATTTGGTCTAGAACCAAGGCAAAGACAAACAATAGAAAGGCTGAAGAACGGAGCTGGCAGGAGCAAGTCCGATGGTCCCTGGCCAGCTGGGTGGAGGACTAGGACAAGACTCTGTCCAGGGGCGCCTGGTTGGCACAGCGTCTGCCTTCGGCTCAGGGTGTGATCCTGGTGTTCTGGGATCGAGCCCCACATCAGGCTCCTCTGCTATGAGCCTTCTTCTTCCTCTCCCACTCCCCCTGCTTGTGTTCCCTCTCTCGCTGGCTGTCTCTATCTCTGTCAAATAAATAAATAAAATCTTAAAAAAAAAAAAAAAAAAAGACTCTGTCCAGACCTTGGAGACGAAGGGCACAGGTTTCAGGCCTTCAAAATCTTGCCCCATCAGTAAAACGATTTGAGCATGCTTTGAGGGTATATGTTTATTTATTTGTTTGTAAGTTATAAATCTTTACCACAGTGATGATATAAAATATAAAAAGTTAACACAAATATAGACTTACAAAAAAGAGACAAACTAAATGTAAAAAGAGATTGTAATACGTAAATGTGAAAATGTAAAAAGAAATTTTCTGTTATGTATTGTCTTAGAGACCAACCAGTATCTTAGGAGGGGCAGAGAGATCAGATCAGAAGAGGGTCCAGGAAACTGCCCTGCGCAGCCCTCGGGAATTTTCAGGAGAATCCCTGTTGGGGGCGGTCCATGAAAAGGGAGCAGCAATTTCTATTTTCAGTTCCTGCTGATATCTTGTGAGGCTAGCTGGCTGATTTTAATATGCTCTTTCCAGCTGACAGTCTTTAAGACTATCAAGGGTGGGACTAATGAATGGGGAGGGCGACCCTGTAAGTGATGTGTGTTGGCGTAAGCTTGGAAGGGAGGGATCTGGTGCTCAAGATGATGCACAGGCCAGGAAAGAATCTAATGGAGCCGGTGTTCTCATGAAAGTGTGTCATGAAGAAGCAGGGGCTTTCCTCTTTTCCTTGTTGGGGTGGGTGGTAAGAAGAGTGGGGCGCTAACGTTCCTTTTCTCCTTCTAGAAAGTTATTAAAGAGAAAGGACTATTTTAGAGTCAGTTGAACAGACAAATAACCTTTTGTAATTGGCTTTGACGGGTATCTTAGATCCAGTCTGTGCCATCTTATGAACAGAGAAGCTAGCATGACCACATAGAAGTTTTCCTCTGGCAAGTCTCTAAGGAGGTAGGAACCTGTGCCGTTCTTAGCATAAAGCCTTGTGAGGTATCTTCCCACCTGGAGAGAATGTTCCGAGGAGTACTCTTCTAGCCAACTTGACTTTCTTCCTATTAGGTTTTGGATTTCAAACGTACATAAGAGAAAATTTGCACCGAATTGCTTAATATATTTACATTAATGTTCCCATTCGGGACCTCAGGTGCGAAGGGGTTGAGTTAATCACTGGTTCATTCATGACCCCTCTTTATTTGATTTATTTTTCACCTTTATTTCTTTACCCAGTTCCCATTCTCCTGCCCCTCTTTGATGTAGACACTCACTGTAATGTGTTACAACCACCATATATTGCTTATGTGTTTTTCTAGTGTTGTTGACCTAGTTTACTCCTAGTCTCCATTACCACGAACAGCACTGTGATGAATATTCTTGTTCATGTAACTTTATAGACCTGTGTTGGAGTTTTTATGGGATTGCTGAGTCATGAGGTATATGTTTATTTAATTTTGTTAAATAATGACAAATTGTTTGCAGACGATCTATACTCATTTATATTCTTATGGAGAATATAAATATTCTTTATATGTATAAAGGCTCCCGTTTCCCCACATCTCTGACAAGCTGATGGCCACAAGAGGTAGCTAATTGTTTAAATTTGTATTTACATGATTACTAGTGAATCTGTATATCTTTTTCTATACTTGTGTAGTGGGTACTGTGATGTGTTGCCCAGATCCTCCTTCAGGAATGGACTTAATTCCTCCATCTGGGAATGCTTTTGGCTAGTGGCTGTCAGCTGTCGGCCCTTTCCAGAAATTACCCCTGGGAGAAGAGGGCTGCCTTGTCCAGGTTCATGTGCCCTTTCCAGAAGCAGTCTACATCCAATAACTGGTTTATTTGGAAGCACAGGCCCACACCTCTCATCCTAACATAGGACAACGCAGAAGGAGCAGCCTGCCTACAAGGTTCTTTATGGGATCAGGTGAAATTTTTGCTACGACTGCATTGCAGCCCATTTTCTCCCTCTGAACCATCCTGCCTCCTTCCTTTCTTTCACATGTGTTGATCTCGAGAACATTCTCTAATACTTTTTCTTCATACTGATCTCCATTTCAGAATCTGCTTTCTTGGGAACACAGTCTTCAACAGTCATGTCCAGAGTGGGGTAGTTTGAGAAAGCACACACTAAGAGAGGATTCTAGGGCTGGATTATCCTCTGGCCTGCTGGCAGGGAGTACCCCCCACTGGTGGTAGTGGATCAGGGCTAGACTGATCCTGTAAAAGGCAGCAGAGAAACTGTTAAAGCTTTCATCACTCATCAACTAAAATGGGTGTACCAATGAAAATAAAGGCACTAGTAGGTGCCGTGCATCCATCATTGTAAAAATATGGAGGAATGATAATCATATGAACAATTAAATTAGATGGCTATTGCCAGGGGAAACTGGTGCTTTAGAAAAAGATAATGAATGGTCAAGATTGGTTAATCAATAATTAAAGGCTAGCTGTGAAAAAGAAGGCCCTTTTGGCTTCTGGAAAGCAGAAAAAGCCAAAGTCCAGACCCAGGACTCAAAGTAGGGGAGTCTCCAGAGATATTTTGAACTGCAATCTAGATAAGTTTACTGTGCCAAGACCAGAATACAAATTGGGAAAGAATGGGACCCTGAAATATCTTGGTTGATAGCACTCTCTCTATTTAACTGGAAAAACAGATAGCTAGAACTGGGTTTACTGAGAGTAATAAAGATGATAGCATCTCAAGCCTCAAATAATAGAGGCATGAGACACCTGGGTTAGAGACATTGGCATGGTTGCATTTAACCATCAGAAGCAAGTCAGACATGATTGTTGTAATGAGTGACAGATCAGAGTGGCAGTCAGGGACTTGGCAGAACCTAGTATGGGTTCCTTTTTCTGTGCGGTAAGAGCTATCATAGTGGGGAAAGCCAAACTCTGTAACTGTTACCACCTCATTAAAATAAAAAATTAAAATAAAAATTAAAGAAAAAATGTAACCTTGGGGGGGTCAAGGGGTAGATGGAACTTTGTATCTCTCTTAAGGATCTATATAATTCGGAGGTGGTACCCATCATATTCCCATTTAATTCACAACTCTGGCATGCTGGACTCTGAAGGATGACAGTAGACCAGTACAAGTGCCAACAAGTGTAGCCCCATTGCTTCCATACTGCCACATGTGCTGTCTTTTCTAAAGGAGATTACTGTTGACCTGAGGCATGTAGGATGCAGCCTTTGGTCTGGTAGTGCATTGTTTCTCAGCTCAATCAGAAAGGAGGATCAGAAACAGTTGGCATTCCCTTGAAAAAGAAAATAGTATTCATTTACAGTTTATAAAGACAAATGTCAGCAGCCATCCCTTTGCCATAATATAGTCTGAAGAGACCCACACTGTCTGGACATCCTGCAGAACATACTTTTCTATTACATCAATGACATTATGCTAACTTGACTAGATGTAGCAAGAAATAGTAAGTACATTGGAAACCACATTAAGACATGTGCTTAAGAGAGTATGAGATGAACACTGTGAAGATCCAGGGAGTAATCATTTTAGTGAAATTTCAGAAATGCAGTGGTCTGGAACATGCCAGGACTTGCCATCCCAGAGTAACAAAAACAACAATAATTCCTGCATCGCATACTTCCCATCACAAAGAAAGAAATACAGTGGTCTCTCTTAGGGCTTGATGGCCATGTCTTCCACATGAAAGGCTGTCAGCTTTGCATGAGGCCCAGAGCAGAAAAAAAGCCCTGTAGCAGGTCCAGGATGCTAGGCTAGCTGTCCTGCCAGTTGGGATGTACCCCTCAGCTTATCCTGTAATTTCAGAGGTGTCTGATGTGGGAAAAGATGCTCTGTGGATTTTACGGCAAACCCTAGAGTTCTGGAGCAAGGGCATGCCATCTACAGTGAATAATTATATGCCACTCAAAAATGAGCTCCTAGCCAGCTGCTGGACCCGCGTAGAGATGGAGCACCTGACAGTGTGTTATCAAGCGACCATGTGGCCAGAACTTTCCGTTATGAGATAGGTTTTATCAGACCTACCAAGTCATAAAGTTGGACAAGCCCAGCAGCTATCCATTGCAAGATGGAAATGATACATCTGGGATCCAGCCCAAGTAGAGCTAGAAGGCAAAGTAAGTTGCACAAGCAGGTGCTCCAGACTGTCATGTCATCCACACTGTTCTACTAGTACCTGTCTCTTAGGTCACATTCGTGGGCAAATGAGGGGTCTCTCATGAACAGCTGACAAAAAAAAAAGCTGAACTTGGTTCACAGATGGGTTGGCTTAGTGTATCTGTAAGCTGTGGTGGTTTAAAAATATGTCTGAAAATTCTTTGACATTTTATGACCCTATATTTTGATGTTATCAAAAGATGGAGTCCAGTTCTCCTCATCTTGAATACAGGTTGGCCTTAGTAACTCAGTTCTAACCAATAGAATAAGGTGGAAATGATGCTGGGTGATTTCCAAGGCTATGTCGTAAAAGGTGCTATATTTCCCTCCTGGGTTTTTCTTCTTCTTGAGATGCTTGCTCTTGAACCTAGATACCATGCTTTGAGAAAGCGAAATATCCTTATTAAAAAGGCCACGTATAGGTCTTGCAGCTGCTTTAGCAGCTGAGGTCCCAGCCAACAGCTAGCATCAACTGGCAGACATGTGAGTAAAAAGACTTCTCAAGATTCTGTTTCCTAGATTTCAGCTGTCTCACTTGTTCCCACCAAGTTCTGGTCAAATTTTAGATATGTGAGAGGAAAAAATGTTATTTTGAGCTACTACATTTGGGTGAAGTGGCAATAGATAACAGAAGTTCTAATACAGCCCAATCATGGATGGCTTTAAAATGTAGTTGTGAGGGGAAATCTTCCTAATGGGCTTAATTTTGGGTGGTGCGTCTGGTATATTGTCTTTATCCAGGAAGAGAAATGGCCCAAGATTTGAGTATATATGGACTTATGCGCAGTAGCAAATGACTTGGACCATTTGTCAGGGACCTGCTCTGAAAGAGAATGGTTGGAAGACTGGGAACATGATCTGAGGAGGGGCATGTGAGTTGGCATAGGGGAGTGAGCATGAAAAGTGAAAATCTTATACTATGCTAATGCCCACCTGAGAGCATCTACCATGGAGGGTGCCCTAAACAATCAAGTTGACGCAGTAATTTGGCCAGGTGATGTGAACTAGCCTCTGTCATTGGCTATCACAGTAATGGCACAATAGACATATGAATGAAATAGCCATGGTGACAGGGATGGAAGCTATACATGGGCTCAACAGTCTAGGCTCTTAGTCACAATGGCTGATCTAGCTACTGTCACTGCTGAAAGTTTGGGCTGCCAGCAATAAAACCAACATTGAACCCCCCCAGTTTGGAACCATCTTTTGAGGTATGATCTGATGGCAAGTTGAGTATTTTGAACCTCTCCACCCTGAAAAGTACTCAATTCGTTTTCCCTAGAATTGGCACATGCTCTTTTTCTCTTATAGTCCATGCCCACACCACTATGCAAGGATTTGCAGAGTGTTTGGTCTACCTACATGGATCCCACTCCTCACATCAGACCAATGGGCTCTGATTCAGCAGGAAGTAGGGCTTCTATTATAGAATCCAGAGAGGAAGAAGGTATTTAGGATTCAGAAGTTTCACCTGGGTATGTCTTTACTATTTTGCCCGATTTCGATGTAAACAAATACTTACAGCTGCAACAGAAAGACTTGAGAAGGAGTTTAGATCCCTCAATAAGAAGGGGCTGGGTCACCCCATCGGGTAAGTCTCCTAGACCAGGAGAGTCTCTGAGAGAATCTAGAATAGAGAGTAAAGAAGGGAAAAAATGAGAATCATTTGGTGCCTTAAGACAAGTTGCCGCTGTAGAGCTGTGGGTCATCCCACTAATCTTCCTTTTTTATGTTTCTTGCAGGGAAAGAGGCCCACTGGAATGCTGCAGTTGCTGCATGCAGAACTTATAAAAAGAAATGGTTCTAAGTGGTACAAGGGATGGACCATAGCAGATGCTGTGATATGCCATCTGGATTCTGCTTCAAGACTGAAGGACTTATTCCCCCAAGTTCCTGGGAGTTCTGCTGGTCATCGACCTTCAGCAATCAGCACTTTTTTTGGTAATTGCCCTTGGCTGAAGAGAGTTACCTTGCCCAAAGTTACTGGCTTCCAGAATAGTCCTCATTCAATGAGTGGTAAATGTAGGAGTATAAAGTCTAGTCCTTTTGTCCCAAGACAATTCCGAAGCCCTGTCTATCCTAGTTATCTATCAAATAGATAGGTATCATATCAAATCACTGCTGCAGGGGTACTGTGGCTCAGGAATTTGGGAGGGGATCAAAGGGAAGTTATGACCTAGGGTCTCTCACATGATTTCCATCAGATAATGGCTAGAGCTAAAAAACAGAGGGCTAAGACAGCTGGAGTTCGGCTGAGCATCTCTCTCTCTCTCTCTCTCTCTCTCTCTCTCTCTGTGTGTGTAATCTCAGGGCCTTGCCATTTGCTTTCTTCATATGGGTTAGTTGGGGCTTTCTCATAACATGGTGGTCTCCAGCTAGTCAGATGGCTTATGTCACAGCTCAATACTTCAAGAATGAGTATTCAAACAAACAATCTGGAAGCTACATTTCCTTTTATGACCTAGCCTTGAAAGTCACGTATTCATTATTTTCTGTTGGCTGATAAAGTCAGAAAAGCTTACCAGTGTTCAAGGAGAGAAGATGTAGACCCTTCTTTTCCACGGGAGGAGTATCACAGTCACCTCATGAGAATATGTGACATAGGAGATTGCAGGCATTCTTGGAAAATAGAATCTGCCACACTATTCCAGCTTTGGAGTTCTCATCAGGTGGCCCTATGGACTAAATTGTGCCCTAGCCCTCCATCCCCCAAATTCATATGTTGAAGCCCTTATCTCCAGTGCGACTGTGTTTAGACATAGGGATTTTAGGAGGAAATTGAGGTTAAATGAAGCCATAAGGGTGGAGCCCTAATCCTATAGGACTTCTGGCCTTCTAAGCAGAGGAAGAGCGAGAGATCTTTTTCTTCACACCTAACTCAGAGAAAAGGCCATGTGAAGACAGAAAGAAGGCAGCTGTCTACAAGCCTAAAAGAGGGCTCTCACCAGAAACCAACCTTGCCTGACCTTTATCTGGGACTTGTAGATATAGAACTAGAAGAAAGTAAATTTCTGTTGTCTAAGCCACCCGGTGTGTGGTAATTTGTTGTGGTAGCCCTAGCAGACTAAGATAGATGGGCTGAGTCATTTGTTGAGATTGCACTACAGACCCACTTCTCCCTCTGCCCAATCCTTCCTTCTTTTCCACCACAGGTATTTATCCTGACAGTACTTCCCAATAAACTTTTTCCATTATAATTTTCATCACCTAGTCTGTCTACCAAGAAACCTGACCTGCAACAACCTGATTAAGATTCTTCCTTCTGTGAACCGCATGATAATGTTCCTTGCTCATTTTTCTACTGTTTCTTATCCTTTTCTTACTAATTTCCAGGAGTACATAGTGCATCCCAAATTTTAATCCTGTTTCAGTTTTAGAGATTACAAATATTTTCTCCCAAACTGTCATCTGTTCATTAACTCTGTTTATGATGCTCTTTATTTTATAGACATCTAGACGTTTTATGCTTTGGGCATCTGCTTTAAGAGGTCTTTCCTTATCTCTAAGTTTTGAGCATGTTCTGTACATTTTCTTCTATTACTTTATAATTTTACCTTTCTTCTTTAGATCTTTGTTCCATTTGGCATCCACTTTGAATATGGCATATATAGAAATTCAAGACTATTTTTCCCTCTAGAGCATATAAGTTTTCCCTTTATTATGTTCTTTTTTATTATGTTCAATTAGCCAACATATAGTAGTACATCATTAGTTTTTCATATGTCATTTCCCTTTTTCCCTGAGAACTTTTATTTTCTATTGATCAGTTTTCTTTTATATTTTTTCATGTATGCTTTTTATGATAAAGTATGCTCCTTTTTCCTTGATCCTCTTTTTTTTTCAAAATTGACCTGGCTATTTGTATACTTTCTTTATTCTACGAACATTTTAGAATAAATTTGTAGAGTTCCTAAAAAAAATTCTGCTGGGCACTTTTATTGGAATTACATTGCATGTGAAGATTAATTGCGGAGTGTTGACATCTTCACTGGTAAGTCATTCCATCAATGAACATGGTATAATTCTTCATCTATTCAGGTTATTAAAATGTTTTCAACTGTGGTAGAACTGAGACTCCTTATCTAGTGATACCTTAGTTATTCTCTGTTATTCGTTTATCAAGGCAGGCTTAGGAGACCTAAGCAGATTTAGAAACGTACATTGTTCATATGATACCTTTTCTAGAAATAATAAATAAATAAGTAGTCTCCCATAGTTATTTAAAGCCGATTGTGTAATTAACAAAAGATAAGCAGTTGATAAATGGGAAAGGACTGTGGGTAATACCTTTCCAAAACACAAATCCAAATGTTCTTAAGTGTAGGAAAGGATTCTCAACCTCACCCATAATTAGAGAAATGCAAATTAGAAAAATAATGATGTACCACTATTTTACCTACCAAACTGACAAGTGATTTTGAAAGTTTGGTAATAATCTATATTAACATGATGTGAGGAAGCAAATATTCATATACATTGTTTTTAAGATTCCAGACTGATGCAAACTCTTTGAAGAAAATTTCTCAATATATTTCAAAGTTAAAAATACACGTAACATTTGAACCTGTGGTTCTATGGGTGGAAACTTATCCTTCAAGTGTACTTGCACTTCTGAGCAAAGTTGTATAAAGAAGGTTATTCATTACGGCCTTACTGATTGCAACAAAAGGCCAGAACAAGCTAAATGGCCATCACTAGGTATGGCTAAAAAATTATTTGTACATCTACACCCATATAACAAAAGATTATTCAGCCTTTGAGAATAATTAGGTAAATCTCTTTTCTGTGATGTGAAGTAATCATGAAGACTGTTAAGTGGAAAAGCCACAATGCAAAATATGTTTAAAGTATACCTCAACTGTACAAATCAAAAAGGATGCATTAATATACATGTTTGCATTCCCGTAGAATATCTCTGGAGTGATAATTAAGAAACAGATAATGGTGGTTGCCTCTGGGAAGGACAGCTGGGAACTGAGGATAGAGGTGGGAGGAAGACTTTCTTTACATTCAAGATCCCTTTGAACTGTTTGATTAATTTTTTAATGATAGCTACATATTAGTTTAAAAAGAAATTAATTAAAATGATTCTATAACTTAGTTTATCTTCTCACGTAAATTGTAGAATCTTATCTCATATTAAGGAGGTTTTGCTGTATTTAGATTTGACCTAAAGATTTTGTCTTGTCGGTTTATCATATGGCCTTGTGTTCCTTTCTGCACATTCAAAGAGATTATTAGCAGAAATGTTTTTCTAGTAAAAATTGGAGGAAAAAAACCCATGATTTAAAAGTCTGTAACAATGGTAACTCCTTTTATTGGAAGTGCATGGGTACTGGAATAATGTTTCATTACATTTGAACAATATTGAAGGGAATCTGAGGAATTCCTAATGAACATGTGTCCTGGGCTAAATTGTGTCCCCTCCCCCCCATTCGTGGGGTGAAATCTACCCCTTACAACCTCAGAATGTGATTGTATTTTGAAATGGGGTTTTTAAACAAGTAATTAAGTTAAAATGTGGTCATTAGGGTGAGCCCTAATCCAATGTTACTAGTCTCCTTATAGGAAGAGGAGATTTGACACAGACAGGTATGGAGGTAAGGCCATGAGAGGATGTAGCAAGAAGGTGCAAGCCAAGGACGGAAGCCTCAGGAGAAACCAATCCTGCCACCATCCTGACCTCAGACTTCCAGTCTCCAGAATGGTAAGAAAATTAATTTCTGTTGTTCAAGCCACCTAGTCTGTAGTACTTCATTATGGCAGCCCTAGCAAACCAATACAACATGATAACTCAAAGCAAGCTTACGTCATGGAAAGAGAGTGATGACATCAAATATTTACTAGATGAACTTTTCTAGGATGCTGGTTTTGGAATATTTCAAATGGACTGACCCAAACAGTCCTTCTGGAGCTTTTTCAGAGGATCAGGGTCTCACCTCCAATAATTAGCACTTTGAATTTGAGTGGGATGATAGTAGAGAGGAGGTCAACATTGGTGAAACCAGATAGAAATAGGTGTTGTGAATGTGGGTGTAATCTCTAAATCCAAAATTACTGGGAAAATAGGAGAATCATGGTGATCTTGCAAGTGATGCTTTAAGACAGATAACAGAAGAGTCTAATTTACACATTAAGCAGATGGCTGAGCACAGGTGGAAATCTTTCTCTCCTAGAAAACATAATAGAAAACATTTCAAAAAATATTCACAGCCATCCCTAAAAATAAGAATGAGAACTCTCTAAACCAGAAAAAAAGAGGCACCCTAAAAGGATGGCAGTAGATGGGCTACCCTCACTGCCAGGCCAAATCAGATGCTGCTGATAAAAGGCTAGGTTAATGTCACTGCTCAAAGGCCACGCCTGCAGAAAGGTCACTCTATCAGGAATTCTCACAACTCAGGATACATGCTGAAGAATTCTTCCACAGAGTGCCTGCAGGAGATCCTTGTCTAATTTCAGCAGCAACAGCCTCGTATAGTTGCATGCATGTCTAGATACACATTGAGCAGATCCAACCTTAAGCACATATCTTCTCTGCTTTATGCCCCAGGGCCTTCTCCCAAACTAAGGGAAACATCTTGACCCGTGGGCAAACACAGTCCAAAAGTATGAGGGTGTCAGCAGTCCCAGGGGCAGCCTTTGACTAATGGGGGCTGGAAATCCTTTAGCAAACCATTCTAGGAGGATTCTTTGTGCTTCTCAGAGGCCTGAGTGAACAGAACAACCTCCAAATATTCCCTTACATTGGATTTTCTTGTTTATCTATCATACTTTGCTCCTTTGTTTGTGCTTCTTAGGATTTCTTTAAAATAAATTTCTTACACCACTTTCTCAAGCCCTGTTTTGAGGAAACCAGAACTAAGACTAGATAACCAAGAATTACCTACTATCTGTTGATGGCCAACACAATGAAAGAGAGACTATTATTATCACATATAGAAAATTGTCATACCAGAAAGATGAGAAATAATATATAGACCATCCAAAAATGATTTTAAGAATATATGATATCCTTAGAGGGATAAAGGAATTTTTTGCAAACATGGTACATAAACAGGAGATTATTAAACGACAAGAAGTACTTAAGAAACAAGATCTGGCAGTTACAATTTCTTGGAAATGAAAACGGTGATTGTTGAAATAAAAAATTCACTAAGTGGGTTGAATAGCATACTGGATATACTAGACGAATGAATCAATGAGTTTAAGTGAGGGGAGGTATTCTGTCTGTGAATGTAGCCCAGTGACATGAAGTTTGAAATTTCAGAACTGTGAAGGGGAGATCTGGAGGTTTCACCATTTGCTGAGTAGGACTTATGAGACAACTAGAACTGGGATAGGAGGCAGGAGGGGAGTCCACACAGGAAGAAATTATTCTAAGGATTTCCATAACTGAAGGAAGGTTTCAAATTGAGAGCCCATCAGATGCCATGCAGAATGAATTATAATCAAGAACATGCTTGCATATATGAGTGAATATTTCAGGGGCATAAATTTGAGCAACTTTGTTTGATTCTGATTCACTCTAGAGTTATTTATGTTTTTATGGTTGGGTGGTTTCAAATGATACAAAACTGTTTTTATTCTGGAGAAAAGACTATTGACAGCAAGAGAAGCAAATTGAAATGAATGTTTAAGTAATGACCAGCTAAATTGAAGTTTTTAAGCACAATCTGATTAATTCTGGCCAGGAAAAGTTCCCACCTATCCTCTTTATTAAGGGATTGGACAATAAAAATATCTGTGTATTAATAAATCGGATCCTCTGGATGAAGGAAAAACGACTTTCAGAAGGATCACTGCTGGTCCCTTTCCTGGATTTAATTGGACCCTGTTAAGATTAACGAAGCCAGCTCTGCTCTACGGAGCCGACTGCCACTGCTGGTCAGAGAGTTTGCTTCCTACATCAATCTCATTTCCCCCCCTTAGTCGATGAAATGGAGAGTGGTGGTCTATACAGCCAATTCAATGACTCGTCTTTGGGTGCCAATTATTTGCATGGTGTCTGTGCCTACACGATACCAAAACAATTGTGCACTGCACTTACAGAAAGAAAGCAAGCACGCTGGCTATGTTATGTAGACAAAACACTTGTGCGTGTTGAATTTTTCACCCTTCGATTGGTTGATTTGATATTGTGCGGGCACAGCCTGGACTTGGCATTGGGGTGATATTGTTTCCATTGTGCCTGCTTTGTAGGCTGCCTTTCCTTTATGTAGAGGGATCTATTTACTTCACTGGTCTTTTGACACCTTAGCAGCGTTGTTCCTTTCTCATAGCTAAGTACTGAAGAAGGGCAAATCCAGATGTTCCCCACAGTCTAAACCTCTCTTGCCATGGGAAGCGGTCTCTGACCTGAATCTGGAGAAAAACCTTCCATGAGCTCTGCTAGAACTGAGCGACCAGAGGTAGTGCACACGCTTTACCATATCTGAAGGGAAGCAGCAGTGTGTCCGTGATGTTTGATGGCTTTCTTTATCTTAACACAAAGATCTCTGGGGTGCACTATGGTCTCTCAACGTGTCCCTATTTAACTACACTCCTTACTTTTAGCTGCTTGGGCTCAGCTAACCAAATGGTGGCAGAGATGTGTATAGGCGATCTTAAATCATTCTGATTTTCCCAAGTCCCTCTGCAGTTTTCGGATGGAACATATGGCAATGTTATGTCTATTTGAAAAAGCCTTTGCATCATATGTTTATACAACTGCTCACTATCCCAAGACAAAAATTCTTTTCCTGTTATTGCCCATTTGCTGACTAAAGAAATTATCCTCTTTATGTATTCTGGTACTTTACCTTGATATCTTACATGTTTAATTATGTAGCCCTCAGTTCATAATCTAGATCTTCATCATCTAAGGCCATTTTGCTTCTGTGAATCCAAAGCTTAATGATATGTTGGGAGATAAAGAAGAGATATTTGAAAAATTCTACTGTTACTCTTTTGAAGGTTTTTTTTTTTTTTTTTAAATCATAGCATCACAAGTAACAGAGTCAATAGGGAAAGATCGGTAAATTCTCAGATGTTTCTTATACATTTCTCAATGAAGTGCTACTAAAAATGGTAATACTTTAAACCTTTCATACCCAATAATCCAACTTAGACTTCACAGATTATATATAGACAATGAGAATGGTTCCACTTACCCTATAAATGCAGTCAACCCAAAATGCTTCAGAATGGAGTGTTGTGGTCATTTGACCCACATCGGCACCAAACTCTATAGAAGAGAGCCAAGAAGAGCCTTGGGAAATCCAACTGAACCCAATTTTTAGGTAGTAAAACTGACTGGAGGGGAACAGTAGTGAGAATCAGCAATCACGGAAAGTTCATAATCTACTATGGGCCATAGAATAGCCTATGAGTCCTGTTGGAGGCTTTTCTTATAAAGGAGATTTACAACTTGCCCCCCCCCCGCCCCAATTTCAAGTCCTTCAACCATTTCCAGGAATACATTTTTCTCTTGGAGATCTTCTGTACTATATGCCTTTTATCATGTCACAGATGAGTGAATGATTCTAACCTGAATTATTTCCTGTTTCTAGGATATGAACTTGCTTCTATTGCACTAATGGAATCAATGTCAATTTTAGCCCATAATTTTCATGAGAGCTTATCAGGAGTGTTGAGATGGGGCAATGCAACATTTTAATATTTTAAGGTTGAAATTTGACAATTACATGGCCATTCATTACTTTGTGAATGTTTTGCTGAGGTCTCAAATCAAAGTGTCTTTGAAATGTGAAGCTTAAACTTGTTGACCTGGGAACTTCTTGCAAGAAGTTCTAGTACATTAGCTAATGCAGTATAAAGTCTAACCTGAATTGGGCATCACGTTTTGCATGCAAACCAAAGGTATCGAATTTGTGGCTTTTGCTAGTATTGTAGAAAAGGTTTTTTAAAAATACATTTCTTGATAGTGCAAAACTAGCAAAAGCCACAAATGGAATGGGTTTGCTTCTCATGGAAAACCTTTTGCATCCTGGAGCTCCGGTAAGCCTCTACAGTACTTTGCGGTTTGCAATTCCAATCTCAGAGCAGGTCCGTTATCATCTTAGTTCCTTGAGAAGCTGAACAAGTCCCACATAGACCACCAGAGTGGTCTATGGGATCCTGCCCATCTCATTGGTGGGCTAATGTTTCTCCTTCAGTTTCCAGCTTCATAACAGTAGGACCAAGAATCATACTCGGGAAAGCAATTTGTCTACCCAGATGAGTAGACAGCGGGAATGTCAGACATCAGTGTGTCTAAAGATGGATTCAATGGTAAAGTGAAATGGATCAGTCAAGCTAAAAGAGTGAAAGTAGCAGCTGTTAGAGGCCATGGCCACAGTATTTGAAAATTCACGCAACATCAGCTCTACTTGGACAAACGTATACAAGTACGTAACAATTTGGGACAAACTGTCTTTCAGACTATATATTTTCTGTCTTCTTGTCTATTTATCTATGTACCAAGAAAATAAATGAGAAGGCTCTAGATTATCTGTCTTATCTAAAGAAGAGAGATAGAGATAGGGAAAAAAGTGCTAAGTTTCCTTCTACTTTATGCTTTCAAAAAGCCATGGTCTAAAATCTTGATTCACTGCATTGCTGACCTTTGATCTAACCATTGGCACTCACTTTTGATCCCCAAGTCTGAGGATCCTATCGCTCTACTTTCTGTTGCTAGTGACCTTTTCAGTCTCATTAAAAGAGTGGATTCAAGAAAGTAGGGACAAGGAGAGAAAGGAAATGCAAATGAGTTAGGTCTGTTCTATTCTTTAACTTATACATTGATAAGAGATAAAATGCAGGGAGGCCTGAAACTGTTAGTTAAAAATAATAGCCTTTAATATCTGTGGCTTTATTGATTTGTTTTACCTCTATATAGTTGACTGAAAATTGCTCATGTGTGGAGCATACATGCATTCGTTACATTCTAGTCTCTATGTATTGTTTAAGACATTAATCAAAGGATGACTTACTCAAAAAACGTAACATTATACCTGTGATAAGTAGTATCAAGGAGATGCACATGCTTAGTGAGCATATTATAGAGAACCATTAGAGAAGGCAATCAAAGAGTGATTACAGACCTGGGATTCGCTGGATGGGAAGAAGCTAACTGGACCTAGCTGAGGGCAGAGGAACCTTCCAGGCAGAGGAATAGCATGTGCTATATGGCTCTGTGGTATGTGGGAGCTTGGTGTACTTGAGAAAAATGAATATATAATCAGCACTTCCAGGAATGATTTATGCTCCTGGAAAATCACTGTGTTGGTGCAGAATGCACCCCCCCCCCGATATCTGGGCCAATATAATACTCATGGAAAAAAATAGAAATAGAAAGAACGTCAAAGAAGCTGTTTGGTTCACATGACTAATTGTACCACCAAGTTAGAACAAAGACCTAACCTAGAAAATTCAGCATGCTTTGTGTAGGCCCTTTTTCCCATTGGATCTCATTAAGAATGACCACAACAAACCAACCAACCAAACAACCAATAAACAAACAACAACAAGAAATGCCAAACCTCAGCATTTCAGTATAGAATAGTCCAATTCAATATAAAAGAGTATATTTCACTTGGAAATGGGACTGATGGTTCCCAGCCAATTCCCAGAATTGATTTTGAACTCTTATCACTTCAAAAATTGGGAAACTTTCCATCAGTTGTAAGCTCTGAAAGAAGAAATCACATGGTTACTTTCTTGGAGATGAAAACTAGATCCAGGGGTGCCTGGCTGGCTTGGTTGGTTCAGCATCATGATCTCAGGGTCCTGGGATCGAGCCCCGCATTGGGCTCTCTGCTCAGCGGCGAGTCTGCTTCTCCCTCTCCCTTTCCCTCTCCCTCTGTGATCTCTCTCTTGCTCTCTTTTAAATAAATAATAAAATAAAAATTAAAAAAAAAAGACGACTAGATCCAGCCTCCACTCTAGATCCTACGTATACAAATCAAGAAAAGCATGGGGGTGGTGCTTAGCTGGTACTCTGTCCTAAGAACTATGCAAGGTTGGGGGAGCAGAGTTTCCACCCCTGGGCTGCAGAGTGTCAGATCATGCTGTGCAAGGAATGGGAAGTCAGTGCTCCGGATGCTGTCTCAATTAGAACTTCAGTGGCCTCTTCCTGGGCGGTACTTCCTGGAGAATCTCATCTGGGCATCTCCTGAAAGTTTTCCAAATTGGGGCCATCCTTTTGTCACCACTAGCCAAAGCTGCTTTTATTGTGGAAGTTTTAATGGCTGGATTACTGCTTAGCATCTGTCACAACCAACACAGAGTATCTTTGAGAACCACTGATCATTTGTACCCAAGCAATGAGGTTGTCCTTTTTCCGAACGTGATGCCTGAGTTGTATGCTGACTAGGGGAAAATGTCTGACTGTGGCTATCAAGCTTTGTGTTGTGTTTTTTTTCCCCCTCTCCCAAAGCTTGTATAATTGATGATTCTTCCTGACAGGGTAGGATTTTAAGCACAAAATTCATTTTAATAGCGTTTTTTGCTTATTAAACAAACCACTGTGTTTTAACCCCCCCCTGTTTACTTCCACAGCCAGAATCACAGAAGCACAAAACAAATCAGCCTAATTTTGCCATGAACTTTGCTTTTGACATCTTTCTATTTTTCAAAGAGAATAAATGTGCTGTTACTTGACTGCTCTCTTTCAGACTGAAGAAACAGAGAGCTATTTTTGAAGCTCCTTAAATCAGAGGCTATGGCTTTTTACAAAAGCAGCCCCACAGGACATCAAGACTGTGTTTGGAAACATATGTGATAAAAAAAAAAAAAGAAGAAGAAGAAGAAACAAACCGTAAAAATGAACTGGATCACCTTGTAATTGGGCAGAGAGGGCTTCCTGCTGCTCTCTGTGTTTTTCTAAAAGCCACTGCTTCTGCATTTCTCACCTTTTGCTGTAAGAAATTGTACACAAAATCCAATTGCCAAGCAAATCGCAGCCGAGAGTCAGACCCCCTGTTTGGAAGAGACCTTTCTCCCCTCAATATTCTCTTTTATTGATGTTATGGAAAGAAATTAGAGCTACACAAAGAATCAAGGGTAGTTATACTGAAAAGGCAAGTCTTATACAAAGAACCCTGAGCGAGGTCTTACAGTGCACCCACATCCACACGGGGATGACATCAGACAGCTCAATAAAGTTTAATTGTTTCACTGCTGTGCTTCCAGGCAGACACCTTGCATACCAATAGAGGATAAGTGCCTTGTAAATAAAATGCATCATTATTATTTTACCTAATATCGCTAAATAGCTGTTATCTCCCCAGCCGGCGGAGGGGCAGGGAAGTCTGTGGTGCTGAGTGTCTTGGGCATAACGCATCCCCCAGCTCGTCCTGGAATCTACCCATGACTCTTACGGTGATAACTTCAGGAAGTGTTCCTCCTCTTCAGTTTCTCCTTCTCCGAAGTGGGCTCAAAAAATAATTGCTACACCCTACCTCAGCACGGCAGGGATCATTGACGATGTGTGTGGTTATTAACCACCGATGATATTTATTGGCTGCCCACCATTTTAATGGCTCTGGTTGAAGAACAATATAAGGGTTTATTTAAAGTATAAAGAGAGCATGATTAATTTTTAAGATGTTTGCCGATCTTTGAGTTCTATTTTCCAGAACAGTTTTCACCAAAGTCCAGTTTTTCAGGTGTGCAAGGCAGAGAAAATTATTAGCATGAGAATCTGTGAGAATTTTAGAACAAGAGTATTGTTTCCATAGTGGGTATTACATGAGATGGCTCGGGTAGAGAGATCATCTCTGGTTATGTCGAGATGGCCTGTCTAGTTATAATTTCTTGTCATACAAGAAAGATAAAGTTAAGGGAAAGTTAAGTGAAAGAGATGCTTTTTTGAGAAACATTGTGTACAAAGGTATGTGTAAGAATAAGCACCCGTGATGAGAAAAATAAACAGCCATAGGAATATGCCAGAATAATAAAATGTATGTGTATGTAATATGTCTCTTGTCCTACAATGAATACATTGATAAAGTTTACTCTCTTCTTATGGGACTAACAGTTTTTTGCCTGCATACAAGCCTAAAGCATGTACCTTTTACATTAGATGTTCCAAATATATTTTACAATGAGTGAGACATAAGATGCAAAATTATGGGGCAGGAGGATTATGTCCTACTTTCCTTTTTTTTTTGGTAGGCTTTAAAATTTACTGTATTTTTCCCACACTTTAAAAAAACCACCTTCTTGTGATGCTGGTGAATTACTGTTTTCATCCATATGTTTATGGCATGTAAACTTCCCTGTATGGATGGATAGACAGGAACGTTATTCTTGGAATTTGTTGACAACATGGGTACGATTTTTCACTTCACTTATTCTCAGGGAATTCTGCAAAGTCGTAAATTCAATGTTAGCTGGCTAGAATGTTTCTAGAAAAAAAAACCCCACACACCCAACTTCAACATAGTGAACTGCTTGATTCCAAAGAAATCTTCGTGGCATATTGGCAAATGAATGCATTTTGGCTGCTCTACTGAAGACAGGTCTGCTTGCTGATGGTAGAAACAGAGCGACTAGACTTGAAGTCACCCTCTGTGCCCTTGGTGATGCCTTACGTACTGCTTTATAGTTTTGTGTGCATAAATGTATAGTGGACTGGACAAGACTCCAGAATACAATGAAAGAGAATATCTGGACACAGAGAAAGACAGAAGTTAGGTAGGAAAAAAGAGACCTTGCTGGATAATGGGGCTGAATGCCCTCTTCTGCATGCTCACTGAAGGAGTTTTCCAGGGACAAATGCTAGTGCTTTATGGTCCAATTCAGCTGCCTCTGGCTGTGTTCAGCAGCTATCTATCATAGAACCTTTTTCTTCATTTTTTTCCCTCCTGACTGCACGTTCGGTTAACACAGTTCTGTTCTTTTAAGATATGCCTGCCATCTTGAATGCCCTCAGAGATCTTTCCTCCTTTCTTCTTACATATACAGACTTGTTTTAGAGGTATTTTGCAGCAAATGATTCTTGGCCCCAGGGCTCTTTCTAATGCCTCATGTTTGCTCTTCTAATAATCAGATGGGTGCCTTTTTAGGTATCGGTATGGTATACTCTCTCTCTCTCTCTCTCTCTTTTTTGCTGTAAATTCAAAGCTGAAAGAAACCGAGCAGACCCCGCCCTTGAATTCACAGTTCAGTGAATATCATCACCAGTGCATTATTTCTTCATGTGCTATAATCCAAGTCCTCTGGGGACATGGAGGACGGGGTGGCTGAGTGCCTGTGAAGACTGGGAAGGCTTCACAGAGGAGAGAACCCTTGAGTTGGGTTTCTGCCAGAGTTTTAAGGTCTGATTTGAAGATCAAATGCTACCACTCGCATCTCTTTCATTCTAGGGTTCTGATTGTTGGGGTTTTTGCATACAAAAAGTCAAGCCATTGGTGAGGATGTGGAGAAAAAGAAACCCTCCTGCACTCTTGGTGGGAATGCAAACTGATGCAGCCACTGTGAAAAACTATGGAGGTTCCTCAAAAAAGTAAAAATGAAACTACCTTATGATCCAGCTTTTGCGCTACTGGGTATTTACCCCCCCCCCAAAAATATATAAGACCACTTTATTCAAAGGGATACATGCTCCCCTATGTTTATAGAAGCATTATTTACAATAACCAAGATATGTAAGCAGCCCAAGTGTCCGTTGATTGACAAATGGATAAAGAAAATGTGGTCTCTCTCTATATATACAATGGACTATTATTCAGCCATAAAAAGAATGAAATCTTGCCTTTTGCAACAACATGGATGGAACTAGAGAGTATAATGCTAAGTGAAATAAGTCAGTCAGAGAATGACAAAAACCATATGATTCCACTCTGTTCACCCTGTGGACATTAGGCTCTCCTCCATCAGATTAGCTGCTGCCAACCTCCTCTGTCTTTGAGGGGAGAAGATCAGGAATGAAGAGGAAGGTGCAGTGCCATCCCAAAGATTTCTGTGTAGGATCATGGGCATTTTCCTTCTCTAAGGGAAGATGCCAGAAAGTGAAGAGGAGAAAGAGGATTCTCCCTGTATACATGCAAGGTGGGTAAGGGTTTGTCAGGGGAATAGAAGGGAAGCATTCTGTGCAATGATGTGGCTGCCTGATAAACCCAGGGTATTTGGGTAAGGGCAGTCTTTAGTATGTGAGGGGAGTAGAAGGGAAATTGTAGAAGATAGGACAGAGAATGTAGGCTTAGAAGACATTTTGAAGAGTTTGAAAATTATGCTAAGTAGTGTGTACTTAATTTTATTGGCAAAGTGGAATCATTACAACAGAGAAGGGATACTGTCGTATCTGTGTGTGTATGTGTCTGTGTTTAATAACTTTTCATTTTGAAATAGTTTAAGACCCACAAGAAATTACAAAAATAGTTTAGAGAGTTCCATGTACACTTTACCCAAACACCCCCAATGCTAATATCTTACATAAGCGTAGTATATTGTCAACACCAGGAAACTGTCATTGTTACAATATTATTAATTCAGTTATAAGCCTGGGTTATTCAGATTTCACAAGTTTTTATATGAACCTTTAAAAATGTATATTTCTATGAAAATTTAACTTCTGATTAATTTATCCTTCATGTTACCTCCTAAGAGTTCTATTCTTTCCCCAATTTCAACTCTGGTAACCATTGGTCTCTTCTCCATCCTTATGACTTTATTTCTTTGAGATAGCTATATAAACAGAATCTTACAATATATAACCCCTGGAGATCGGCTTTTTTCACTTAGCATAAGTGCCTTGAGATACACCTGGGTGGTTACATGTATCAATAGTCTGTTCCTTTTTATTGTGGAGTAGAGTTTCATTGTATGAGTGCAGAACACTTTGTTTATCCATTCACCTGTTAAAGGACAATTGACTCATTTCCATGTTTTGTCTATTACAAGTAAAACCTCTATAAATATTCGTGTATAAGTTTTTTCTGTAAACACAAGTTTTAATTTCTTTAGGATAAATATCCAGGAATGTGATTGCTAGGTCATGGGAAAAATATACGTTTAACATTATAAGAAACTATGAAACTGTTTCCAGAGTGGCTGTACCATCTTACATCCCCACCAAGAATATATGAAAGATATAGTTTCTCTACATCATTGTTGCCATTTGGTACTGATGGTATTTTTAAAAAATTTTAGCTCTTCTAATAGGTGTGTAATGGTAGCGCATTGTTGTTTTAATTTGCAATTCCCTAATGGCTAATGATGTTGAAATCTTTTCATGTGTTTATTTGCCATCTGTATTGGCAAAGCATTTGTTTAAGTATGCTGCCCATTTTATAATTGAATTGTTTGTTTTCTTACATTTCAATTTATAGAGTTCTTTATATATTCTAAATATGAGTCCTATGTCAGATATGTGATTTGCAAATAGTTTCTCCTAATTTATACCTTGTCTTTTCATCCTTTTAACAGGGTATTTCACAGAGCGAAAGTTTTTAGTTTTCATGAAGTATAATTTATTATTTGGCTATTAGAAATTTTGTCTCTGGTGTTGAGTTTAAAAACTGGTTCCCTAACCACTGGGTCACAAACACCTTTTCTTTGTTTTCTTCTAAAAGATTTATAGTTGTATGTTTTATGTTTAAATCTGTGAAACATTTTGAATGAATTTTTATATAGTGTGGGGCTTTGGTCAAGTTTCTTTTTTGTTTTTCCCCTTCTCTTTCTGCATGATTGTCCGAATAGTCCAAACCCATTTGTTGAAAAAATTATCCTTCAATGACTCACTTTTACATCTGTGTCAAAAATTAATTGGCTATACTTATTTGGATCAATTTCTTGATTCTATATTCCGTGGGTCTGTTTCAATACTTCTGCTAATACCACACTGTCTTCATTACTGTAGCTATATTTGACATCTCAAATCAGGTGGTGCAATTCCTCCAACTTTATTCCACTTTTTCAAAGTTGTTTTGAGTATTCTAGTTCCTTTGACTTTCCACATAAATTTTAGAATCAGCTTGTCTTGGGGCGCCTGGGTGGCTCAGTCATTAAGCCTCTGCCTTTGGCTCGGGGTGTGATCCCGGAGTCCTGGGATCGAGCCCCACATCAGGGTCCTCCACTGGGAGCCTGCTTCTTCCTCTCCCACTCCCCCTGCCTGTGTTCCCTCTCTCGCTGGCTGTCTCTCTCTCTCTGTCAAATAAGTAAATAAAATCTTTAAAAAAAAAAATGATCAGCTTGTCTATATCTAAAAAGAATCTTCCTAGAATTTTCATGGGATTTGCATGAACTTACAGATCAATTCGTTGACTCTTTTAATTCATGACACAGTGGTTCTATCAGTTTATTTAGATATCCTTTCATTTTTCTCATTAACATTTTAAAGTTTCAGTATACAGATCCTGTGCACATTTTGTTAGTTTTGTACCTAAGTGTTTTATTTTTCTTGGAATGACTGCAAATGTACTCTGTTTTCAATTTCACTTTCCAATTGTTCATTCCTAACATAGAGCAATGTGATGGGCTTTTTATGTAACCTTGTTATACTTACTTTTTGTGGTTCTAGGGTTTTTTGTTTTGTTTTGTTAGTTTCTTGGGATTTTCTATGTTGTATGCAAATAGTGACGTTTTAGTTCTTTTCTTATTATGATTTTTATTTCCATTTCTTGCCTTATTACACTGGCTAAGACTTCTAACACTATGTTGAATAAGAGTAGTGAGAACAGACATGTTACCTGTTTCTAATTTTAGGGGAAAGCATTTAGTTATTCTCCATAAAGTACGATGAGAACTGTAGGATTTAAAAAAATTTTTTTTTAGTCTGAGGAAGTTCCCTTCTACTCCTTGTTTGCTGAGGGAGTTTTATTATGAATTTTATATTTGAATTCTGTAAAGGGCCCTGAATTCACCCAGAGCTTAAAGAGGCTGGTGGTAAGGACTTTTTTGGAGAGAGTGATCAGTGTAAGGGAAGGGAGGGAAGATGTCTTGTCTTCACCTCAAGTCAAGTGAGGAGGAGTCCAAGAGAACCATTTGAAGAGCATGATAAGTATGCCAACATGGAATTTGAGAGATGCAGGATTTAGAATGCTTAAGTAGGGCAAAGTTTAGCTAGGGCAGTCTGCTGGTGGCCGAGCAAAGAAATAAGGCTTCCACCATTTCAAAGCTTTATGATGTTTTCTGTAAGTCAGAAGAAAGTAGAAGGGATACATATTTAAGAGAATTGTCATAAGGGCCAAAATGACTCTCTAGTGAGAATGTGGTATATATGTGCAACCACTGGAAGTCAGAGGTTGGGGGATCATAAGCAGCCACTGAAAAAAGTATTGTCTGTGTCAAGAGAACTGAAGCAGTAGATCTCTAGTAATGGTAAAGGGTCTTCACAAAATCCAAAAAGCATCCACTAACAGCATATGCAAAAGAAGACTATTCCTGCCCTACCTCTGTTCCAGGTCAGATGTACCATAATGAAAGGGGAACCAGTAGTAGAGCAAGAAATGGGGACAGGGTGAAATCATCCGTGCTCCCTCTGCTAATTCAGGCTCCTTGGTCTGTATCAGACCTGAATTGGGGGAGGGGTACTGTTATAAATTAGACTGGAATTTGGAGTTTTGAAATTAGACTGGATTGGGTGTTTCATTATTTTAAAGTTGAGATTATTTGATAACACCTGAGAGTGATGAGAAAAGCTATCTTATTTTCCCAAAATCTCACATTTGGAGAGAGAAGGATTTATTGGGTGGATTTGCAGGGGTGGTGCAATGAAAAAATAAAATTGATTTTTGTTTGCATCTCAGTGAGTTAAGCTGTTTCAGTAAACCAGTGATAATCATTTGAGTCAGAGGATATCTAGGTAACCAACTGTAAATGTGGTTATGTAAGAAGTCAGGGAAGGAGACACCAATTTGGGAGTCCATCCGAAATCTCTTACTCCATTTAGAATCAGTTCAACTTATAACACTTCCTCACTGGTATTGCAATACACAATTTATTTTTAAATAATTCCAACCAAAGTACTCTACTAAAAAACAAACAAACAAACAAACAAACAAACAAAAAGCAAAAGGTGATATCAGCAAGATTGCAGAAGAGGAAGTCCCCAGCCCTGTTCCCTCATAGAAACACCGATTTAAAAACTAGGTATGAACAAAAATATAGTTATGAGATTTCCAGAATCCAGTTAAGAAGTTACAGTACCCAAGGTGAGTACAAAGCTGAAAATAGCTACATCAAAACAGGTAAGAAGAGCAATTTCACTTTACCAATGTCAGTCCCTCCTCCAAGACTGCAGAGCTCAGTGCCAGAAGAGAGAACACTATTTTGTTACTTCTTCCTCAGGGAGAAAGAGAAGAGTGGAATGTGTATCCAGTGTTCCAGCTTTTCAGAGAGCTGCCCAAGGGACCAATATCTGTCTTGTCTGACTTGGGGTGCTGACATGGAGTTGGCATACTTTGGATGCCTGGTGGCTGCTGACAGCAAGGGAGAGTGGGGGCAGCTTACTTCTGTAAAACCAGAGAGCTTGCAGTGCCACAGATCAACACCAGAGGGAGAGAGAGAGAGATTATGAGCTCCTGAATAAGAAATCAGCAAGCCTCTTTAATTGAGAAATTACAGGCACAGTCTTAGTAAAGATGAATCACCCAAAAAGAGGTTTCAGGGGCCCTCAGAATCTCTAGTCTGATTGGTGAGGGTCTTTCCTTGTATGAAGCCAGGTCATAGAGACTGCGAGAAGTGCCTGTTTTTTTGAAAAGCACAGATGGCAACACAAAGTTATGAGACACATGAAGGAACAGGGAAACATGGCCCAAGAAAAAAAGCAAAATAAATCTCCAGAGACTTATTCTAAAGAAACGAAGGTAGATGGATTACCTCACAAAGAATTAAAAATAAAAATTCTCTTCGCACTAAAGAAAACAATGCATGAACAAAACAAGAATGTCAACAAGGAGATAGACAAAAATAAACAAAACAAAAACAAAGACAAACCAAAACTGAAATTTTAAATCTGAAGAATACAGTAACTAAACTGAAAATTTCACTGTAGTGGCTCAACAGCAGACTTGATCAGCAGAAGTCAGTGAACTCAAAAACATGTCATTTGAAATTATCCAGTCAGAGGAACAAAGAGAAAAAAGTTGAAAATAAGTGAAGAAAGTCTAAAGGGCTATGGAACACCATCAAAAAGATACACATTGTGGGATTCCTAAAAGGAAGAGAGAGAGAGAGAGAGAGAGAGAGAAAGGAACAGAAAGCCTATGTAAAGAAATAATGGCTGAGGGGCACCTGGGTGGCTCAGTTGGTTGAGCGTCTGCCTTCGGCTCAAGTCATGATCCTGGGGTCCTGGGATCGAGCCCCACATTGGGCTCCCTGTTCAGTGGGGAGTCTGCTTCTCCCTTTGCCTCTCCCATTCCCCCCAACCTCCCCAGCTTGTGCTGTCTCTCTCGCACTCTCTCTTTCTCTCAAATAAATTCTTTAAAAAAAAAAAAAAAAAGAAAGGAAGAATGGTTGAAAACTTCAAAATCTGGGGAAGAAAATGGACATTCAGATTCAAGAAGCCCAGTAGGCTACAACTAAGGTGAACCCAAAGAAATCCACACTGAGACACATTATAATCAAAAAGTCAAAATTCAAAGAAAGAGAGGATTTTGAAAGCAATAAGAGAAAAGTGATGTGTTACGTACATGAGAATCCCCATAGAACTATCAGCAGAATCTCAGCAGAAAACTTGCAGTCCAGAAGGGACTGAGATGATATATTCAAAGCACTGAAAGAAAAAGAAGAGCCCTACCAACCAAGAATACTATATCCGGCAAAAATATTCTTCAAAAATGAAGGAGAAATAAAGGTTTGTCCAGATAAGCAAAGCTGAGGGAGTTCTTCAGCACTTCACCTGTCTTATGAGAAATGCTAAAGGAGGGGCACCTGGGTAGCGCAGTCCTTAAGCGTCTGCCTTCGGCTCAGGGCGGGATCCCGGTGTTATGGGATCGAGCCCCACATCAGGCTCCTTTGCTGGAAGACTGCTTCTTCCTCTCCCACTCCCCCTGCTTGTGTTCCCTATCTGGCTGTCTGTCTGTCTGTCAAATAAATAAATAAAATCTTAAAAAAATAAAAAGAAATGCTAAAGGAGGACCTTTGAATTGGAATGAAGGATATTAAACAGCAACACAAAAGCATATGAAAGTATAAAGCTTACTTCTAACGGTAAATAAATAGATAACTACAGACTACTGTAATACTGTGAACTTTAATTTAAATCTTGTATAAAAATTAAAAGATAGAAGTATAAAAATAACTATAGTATACAAATGTTAAAAATGTTAACAGGTACACAAAACAAAAAGAATTTGCAACATCAATATCATAAAATGTGTGTGGGGGAAAGCAAATTGTAGAGTATTTGTCTACATTTGAAATCAATTTTGTTATTAGTTTAAAATAGATTTTTATAACTGTAAGATATTTTATGCAACCTCCATCATAACTACAAAGAAAATACCAATAAAATATATACAAAAGAAAATGAGGGATCAAAGCACGTCACTATAAAAATTCAACAAAACACAAAGGAAGCACAATTTTTACCATAGAAATAAAAAAAGAACATGAGACTATGAACAATTATACACCAACAAATTGGGTAACCTAGAAGAAATGAATAAATTCTTAGAAACATACACTCAACCAAGACTGAATCATGAAGAAAGAGAAAGACTGACCCAACCTATAATGAGTTAGGAGATTGAATCAGCAATCAAAAAACTCCCAACAAAGAAAAGTCTACGACCAGATGTCTTTACAGGTGAATTCTACAAAACAGTTAAAGAATTAATGCCAATCCTTCTCAAACTCTTCCATAATATTGAAGAGAAGACTTTAGTGAAGGGAACACTTTCAGATTCATTTAATGAGTCAACATTGCCTGATAAAAAGCCGGATAAAGACACCTGAAGAAAAGAAAATTATAGGTCAATATCCCTGAAGCATATAGATGCAAAAATCCTGAACAAAACTAACGAACTGAGTTAAACAGCACGTTAAAAAAACATACAGCATGACCAAGTAAAATTTATCCATAGAATGCAAAAATGTTTCAAAATATGAAAATCCATCCATGTGCTGCTCCACAGTAACGGAATGAGGATTAAAATCACGTGATCATCTCAATAAATACAGAAAAAGGATTTGGCACAATTTGACACTCTTTCATGATTAAAAAATGGCCTTAACAAACTAGGAATGGAAAGAAATTGCCTCCAGATAATAAAGGCCATCTATGAAAAGCCCACAACTAACATCATACTCGGTGAAAAACTGAAAGCTTTCCCTCTAAGATCAAGAACAAGACAAGGATGTCCATTCTCACCATTCTATTCAACTTAGTACAGCAAGTACTAGTCGGAACAATTAGGCAAGAAAAAATAAAAGACCTGCAAATTGGAAAGGAAGAAGGAAAATTATCTCTGTTTTCAGATGACATGATATTATATGTAGAAACCCCTAAAAATTCCATAAGAAGAATTGTTAAAATAAGCAAGCTCAGCAAATTTGCAGGATAGAAAATCAACATATAAAAATTAGTTGTGTTTCTATACACTAATAATGAACAATCCAAAAAGGAAATTAAGAAAAAGCCCATTTATAACAGCATCAAGAAGAATAAAATACTTAGGAATAAAGTTAACCAAGGAGGCAAAAGAGTTGTACACTGAAAACTATATAATGTTGATGAAAGGAACTAAAGAAGATACAAATAAATGGAAAGACATGCTGTGTTCATGGACTGGAAGACTTAATATTATTAAAATATCCATACTACCTACCTGAAGCAATCTAGAGATGCGGTGCAATCCCTATCATAATCTCAGTGTATTTTTTATGGAAATAGAAAAAAAAATCCAAAATTCATATGAAACAAAAGGACCCCTAGTAGTCAGAACAATCTTGAGAAAGAAGAACAAAGCTGGTGGCCTCACATTTCCTGATTTCCAAACATATTACAAAGCCACAGTAATCGAAATAGTATGCTACTGGCATACCAACAGACTAAAATGGAGAGCTCAGAAATAAATCCATGCCTATATAGTCAATTGACATTCAACAGGGGAGCCAAGACTATGCAAAGGGGAAAGGATAGTCTCTTCAACAAATGGTGTTGGGAAAACTGCATATTCGTATGAGATAGAATGAAATTGGACCCTTATCTGACACCATACACAAAAATAAACTCAAAATGGATGAAAGACATGAATGTAAGACCTGAAACATAAAACCCCTAGAAGGAAACATAGGAGAGAAAATCTTCAGAATATTGGTCTTGTCAATCATGTTTTGACTATGATACCAAAAGCATGTAAAATAAAAGCAAAAATGCATAGATGGGAATACATCAAACCAGCAAGTTTCTGCACAGCAAAAGAAACAATAATGAGTGAAAAAGTAACCTATGAAATGGGAGAAAATATTTGCAAACATTGTATCTGATAAGGGGTTAGTATCTAAAGTATATAAGAAACTCAAAATATACAACAACTCAATAGAAAAAAACCCAAGTAGCATGTTTTAAAAAATGGACATTTTTCCAAAGAAAACATACAAATGGCCAACAGATATATGAAAAGATGCTCAGTATCACTCATCATCATGGAAATGCAAATCAGAACTACAATGAGCTATCACTCCGCACCTATTAGGATGGCCCACATAAAATACCAAAACAAAACAAAAAAAACAAAAAAAACCCAGAAAATAACAAGCATTGGCAAGGATGTGGAGAAATCGGAAACCTTGTGCACAGTTGATGAGAACATAAGATAGGGCAACCACTATGGAAAACAGTATGGCGCTTCCTTTGAAAAATTAAAAACAGAACTACCACATGATCCAGCAATCCCACTTCTGGGTATTTAACCCAAACGAATTGCATGATTCCATTTATATAAGGTATTTAAAGTAGCCAAATTCATAGAGTCAGAAAGAATGGTGGCTTTCAAGGGTTGCAGAGAGGGGGAAACGGAGAGTTATTCAACTGGTATAAAGTTTCAGTCATGCAAGGTGAAAAAGTTCTGGAAATCTGCTGTACAACATTGTGTTATAGTTAACTATGTAATACTGTGCACTTAAAATTTTGTTGAGGGTAAATGTATAGTATATGCTTTTTACCACAATAAGAAAGCACATATGATGTCAAACTTGGATTTTCTCATAAGTAAATTTGCATTTGGCTCCTCCCCTACTTGTGCAGGTACCATACTTATGAAACACAGTCCTTGGATATAGGTGGCCCCGAGTTCCACACTCAGATAGGGATTATACACTCTTGGGCAAATTGCTCTTTCTGTTGCTCAGTTTTCTCTAATGTGAAATCACATAATGGTACTTGCCAATGTAGTTAACTCGAGATAACAGCTAGTTTATTAATTTATTAAATTAAAATTAATTATAAAATTATAAATTTTAAAAATTATAAAAAATCATAAATATAAAATTATTAAATTAAATTAAAATATAATTTATTAAATTATCTTGTTACCAAATTACATACAATTTGGGAGGCAAAATGCCATTGCATGGACTTCTTGTCTCTCTGTCTTTCATTCTCTCTGGAAATTCTATTTTTTGTGTGGAAAAATTTCTTCTTATGTGCTTCTTTTTCTTACATCTCATTACTTCTCTGGAAATGTTGGTCTATATAAGAATACAATGATTATCATTAAATCATTTATAAAGCACTTGTTAGGTTTAATGATTGATTCAAAGAGATATGAAATATTTCTTTCCTTTAAAGGACTTAAAATCTACCAGGGGAGAAAAATATGTTAATATTACACACTAATATATTATTCACGGATACACTAATATATATTAAATATAGACATATATTATATATATAAATATTAAACTAATGTAACTTATTTATACCGCTTACTATTAATCTTCAAGTAACCATTGAAATTTATCAGTGCTAACAGGACAGAGTAGTAGAAAGAAAGTGGTTTAGAGGGTCAGGAGACAAAGCTATCACTGAAGAGTGGGCCATAAGGGAAGATTCAACAAAAAAGAGGAATGTCAGGACAGCTGGTAGCGTGGTGCTCCGCAAGCATGAGACATATATGTAGTGTGGGCTGACGGTTCAGGCGGCACCTGCCATGATCTTAGATAATGTATGAACATGGCTTCCCAGAACATTGAGACCCACTCTCACACAGCGTGGAGTGGTGTTGAAACACATGACTTTGAATCCTGGCTCTTCCACTCTTTAGCCGTATGACCTTGAGCTAATTACTTAGCCCCTTTGTGCCTCATTTTCCTCATCTGTAAAATGGAAATAACAATAGCATTACCTCTCAGGGTCATGATGACCATTAGATGAGTTAACGGTTCTAAATTACTTAGAACAAGACTGGCACCTGGTGATTCCTCTGCATGTGTTTTTTAAATGAATAATCACATTGGGTGGAAATGTAAAAAAATATATATATTTTTTCAAATCTCTTTCAATCTTTAATGATGGATAAAGTTATTCAAGGGAAAAGTCTCAGGCCTGATGCTGGAATGGCTTTAACACCTCTGCAGCCTTTGCCAATCTCTCTCAGCAACAAAAAGAAAATGTCTCAGGATCCCAGCTTTGACAGAAAATAGCATTGCAATAACACTTAATAACATAGTATATAATAACAGCACTTTATTGTCATGGCATTTCTTCTTATAGTTATCTTCTATTTGTGTCAAGTGTTTCAGATGTTCCATTTCTGGTGGTTTTTTTTATAGTTTCCTTTAAAATAAATTTTTGTAAAAGTTTTTAATCAATCTAAAGGAACTTGATAATCTATATTTATTTTATTTATTTATTTTAAAGATTTTATGTATTCATTTGACAGAGAGAGAAAGAGAGAGAGCGAACGCGCACAAATAGGGGGAGCAGCAGAGGGAGAGGGAGAAGCAGGCTTTCCACTGAGCAGGGAGCCCGATGCGGGGCTCGATCCCAGGACCCTGGGATCATGACCTGAGCCAAAGGAAGATGCTTAGCCAACGGAGCCACCCAGGTGCCCCATGATAATCTATATTTAAATAAAGTAAATAAGTAATAAGAGGTGGTTTTTTAAAGACTACAGTTTGGATGGCTTTGGATGAGAGCAAACACAAAACTAGTACTTCAGAAAGAAACAGAGAAAGTTCTGTTCTTCAACATTAGGCTTTTTACATGGTTTCCATATACACGGGCCTCAAGCTCCTTTTTTTATCCATGTGGGCAAAGCGCATGGTTTTGTCTGCCTTCCAAAATCCACCACTCACCTTGTCTAAGCCACAGTGTCGAAGAGAAGTGGGCAGGGAGTGTAGGCACTTTGCATTGTTGCTTGAGTGGACCTCTTCTGTCTGCCGAAAAGCGTTTGGTCCAGCTATCTGAGGAGTTCCACTAATTGCCTCATTAGGCAATCTCAATGCAGAAACAATATTTAAGTACATCAGTATAACTCCTGGGTATATGTAGGATTTAATAGCAGATGAAGCCAAATGAGCTGAAATGGAAAATTTATTTCTTTTTTAATAAACATTCTTAAATGCTCATTAAAAAAAAGGCAGTAGACAATTCATGCTTTTCACCAAGATGTAGTTTTTGTAAAAGTTTAAATGCTTCTGAGCCATTTAAAGGAGTTTTGAAATATTTTCTGCAAATTATCCCAACATTTTCAAGCACAGGATATTTAATTAGAGCTTTAGTTCCTCGAAAGTTAGATGTACAATATGTGAATCATAATCTCAAAACGCACAATAGCATATAAATTTAGATGTAATGCATGCATTCATAAAGGAGGATTGCCTCTTATTAATATTTAAGGCTTTTACTAATTATGTTAAAAATATTCCCAACAAGGGTTACTCAAATCACACTTGGTTTTATAGTTGTCGAAGGTAAGTATTGTCTCCGAGTCAGGGGATGGAGAAGAAACACTGCACCAGGACCAGAGAGGCAATGTGCTGCCATCCCTTTGTGTGTGTGTGTGTGTTTTTAAAGATTTTATTTATTTATTTGACAGAGATAGAGACAGTCGGCGAGAGAGGGAACACAAGCAGGGGGAGCAGGAGAGGAAGAAGCAGGCTCATAGCGGAGGAGCCTGATGTGGGGCTCGATCCCACAACGCCGGGATCATGCCCTGAGCCGAAGGCAGATGCTTAACCGCTGTGCCACCCAGGTACCCCCCTTTGTGTTTTTTAATTGACCACATGAAGAAAGGGTGACTGAATGACAGAAGCCCCACAACCCTCTCAAACTCAGGTGTCCCGATATTTGGAATTCCTTCCCTTCCCCTTCTCAATGTATCTTCCTGGTCTCTAGCACCTAATTACCTCACACCTAGGTTACTATTGCGGTCTCCAAACTGGCTTCTTATTATTTAATTAATTAGCTAATTAATTAGTAAAAAGTCAGCTCCACGCCCAGTGTGGGGCTTGAACTCCTAACTCTGAGGTCAGGAGTCACATGCTTTACCAACTGAGCCCGCCAGGCACCTCTCCATCCTGGCCTCTCGATGTTGGTCTCTCTTCCTTCCATACCTCTATGTCAACTTGTTCTCCGTAGACATGGACTTTTCTAGAATCCTGCCCCCACCTGCACCCCGTTCCTCTAAAATTGCCTCTTGTTACCCAGTGCCTTAGGATGAAGTCCTACATCCTTACCTTGCTTTTGTCATGTGCGCCAATCTGGCTTCAGCTGCTTTTCCAGAATTTCCTTCTTGTTTGCTTCCCAGTGAAGTCTCTACTCCAGCACGGTCATCCTGGGTTTCTCACTGTTCTTCCTCCCCGCTATGCCTTGCACACCAGCTTCTGAGCTTTGCTCAGGCTGATTGCCCATCAACGTGCTTCCCCCGCCCCCGGATTCATCGGCACTCCACCATTTGTTATGGCACAGCCCAACTTCTACTTCTCCCCACCGCAGTGCAGAGCAAAACTAGACTTTTTAGTCTGCCGAGTCTCTCCAGCAGCACTTTCTTTCTGTGCATGAATTGCCTTTTAAGTTTTAAGGTGTGTTTATTGTAGTCTTTTGGGTTAGATTTGAAGCTACTAAGAGCAGAAACCATCTCACGGTATTTATTCGGTGTGCCTTGTATATAAGAGATGCTCAACAAATCAGTTGATTAATTAAGGAATCATGTGCTTTGCTACTTTGGTTTTGTAAAATGATCAGTTACCATTTTGGGCAACTCTTGGAAACCTCTGAATCTTTGAAGAAATTTCTGGGAGGTATATGGTCTATTATAAGAACTAGATTTAAGAGTTTCTTTTAGTTTTGAGCTTCCATGGAACGTAGCACCTAGTATGGTGAAAACAGGGATCGTCAATAAATGTTGAAAGCAAGCATCAGGGAATGAGTGAATGCAGCACTGAGTTCGATTTTCTGCTCTGAATCTGCTCCTTAGGCCACTGTGTGCCTAAGACCTCTCTATTCTGGGCGCCTGGGTGCCTCAGTCGGTTAAGCGCCTTCCTTCAGCTCGGATCATGATCCCAGGGCTCTGGGATCCAGTCCCGCATCGGGCTCTCTACTCAGTGGGGAGCCTGCTTCTCCCTCTCACACTCCCCCTGCTTGTGAGCGCTCTCTCTTTCTCTGTCCTGCAAAAATAAATAAAATCTTAAAAAAAAAAAGATCTCTCTATTCTGTGCCCACAAAGTTGATCTTAAAATGATGTGATCCATCATCTTATGTTTATTGTTTGTGATTATAGCAATCCTCAGATACCAAATTTGTATTTCTAGAAAAATCTTTGATTCATAAACATGTTAATCTTCATCGTTTCAACCTAACAAAAAATCTTTTTTTTTTTTTTAAGATTTTATTTTATTATTTATTCGACAGAGATAGAGACAGCCAGCGAGAGAGGGAACACAAGCAGGGGGAGTGGGAGAGGAAGAAGCAGGCTCATAGCGGAGGAGCCTGACGTGGGGCTCGATCCCATAACGCCGGGATCACGCCCTGAGCCGAAGGCAGACGCTTAACCGCTGTGCCACCCAGGCGCCCCTCAACCTAACAAAAAATCTTTATGATCATATTGCTGATATTATTCCTACCTACCACAAATTTGTATTGGGGTCAGAAATGTAAAATTACCTTTTTTGAATGGGATCTATTATTTGACTCTTTACTTTGAAAATACTTGTATACGCACTGCTGGTAGAAGAGCAGATTGGTAGAAGCTTTCAGGATACTAAGTTGGCAGTATAAAAGAGTCAACTTTAAAAGGCTGAACCCTTTGATCTCATAATTCCATTTAACAGAATTAGAAAATAATCATGAGTGTACACAAAGATTTAGCTCTGAAATGTTTACCTTAACATTGTTTCAAATACAGATAATTGGAACCAACATAAATATCTGATTGTAAATTAGACAAATTGGGTGAATAATATTTGATGTACCCACATAATGAAACATTCATTCATTAAAAATAATTTTTAGGATTTTACATAATAATTAATGAAATGAAAAGAGATCCATAGAAAACTATGTTGTTTTAACGATACTGTGTTTTTGTAAAGATTTTATTTATTTATTTGACAGAGAGAGAGAGAGGGCACAAGTAGGCAGAGCGGCAGGCAGAGGGAGAAGCAGGCCCCCACTGAGCAGGGAGCCCAATGCGGGGCTTCATCCCAGGACCCTGAGATCATGACCTGAGCCGAAGGTAGATACTTAACGGACTGAGCCGCCCAGGTGCCTCTAGCTATGTTGTTAAAAGAAAAATGAGTATGTAACAAAACAGTATGCAAGGACTCATTTTAACACAATTAATTATATATATATATACACACACACACACATATATATATATACACATACAATATACAATAATGAATATATATGTAATAATGAATATGTAGATCCAAAAATGTTAAGAATAGTTATGTCTGTCAGGTGAAATTACGTGAGAATTCTCTTCTTCTTGTATATATCTGTCCTAAATTTTTAGAATAGATATGATAGTTCATACATGAAAAAAAAAATAAGTAAAAGGATATGTATGGGTGTTCGCTTAATGTTTTATTATCAAGCAACATTTATTCATTTTTTGGCTCATCGTGTTGTAACATGCCATGTCTATTACAAAGCAAAAACTTTTAATAAAGTTCCGAGAGAAAGACCACACACATACCACTGCCCCCACTGTTATTACTATTACAATTAGAATCTATTGCCCTCAAAGAGCTTCACCTTTTTAGCAATCTTGTGTGGATCTAGGCAGTCAAATTTAGGAGATTAAACAATAAAGCTTAAGTACACCAGAAGTTTATTTTTTAATGATTTTTTATTGCCTTTATAAAAAGATAGAGATACATAAATCCTTAAAATATAATTCCAGAGAGAGAATTCTGGTACCTGTAACTAGTAACACTAAGTAGAGTTTACTGTAGTTGATAAAAGTCAAGGATTAACTTCCTCTGGGAGGCAGATGGTGACTGTTTTCAACTACCTGGAGGGGCTTTGAGACATGGGGGATTCGATTTTTGCAATTCAGACATTTCAAATACAGTCAGGACAAATACAAAATACTATACATGTCACTTGCTCTTTCTTCTTTTCATGTCTCTTCCTCTGTGTCTTTTTTCTTCTCTTTGGGTCTCTCTTCTTTCATCCTTTGCCTTTTTCATCCCCTGGCCTACTCGAAATGACAGAGTTAGTACCCACCAGAGCAAAGTACTCATGCATGATTAAAAAATAATAATTACCCTCCTTTTTCTGACTTCTCGTCTTGCCCATGTCTTTCATCAAAGTTTAGGTTTGTGGAGCCTGGTTTTCCCAGAGCGAAGTCCCACCCTGATTGTTAAATTAGGCACTTGGGAGTACATTAACTCTTTCCTGCCACTAGGGGACCATTTTGTATAATGCTTCAACGGACTCATTATCGTTTATTTACACTGAACCCATTTCTTCCCAGTCTATGGGAAGAACAGGCTGTCAGAGAGAGTCCACGTAAACGCACCTTGGGTGGCTTCACTGTAGTGCAGAACGGGGGTGAAAATGAATGCCCTGACCCCTCTTTTTATATTTTCTTATTGAGCTATGATTGACATGTAACATTGTATAAGTTGAAGATGGGATGATTTGATACATGTATATATTGCAAAATGTTTACCACAGTAGAGTTAGTTAATACATCCTTCTCTTCACATGACTACCATGTGGTTGTTATGGTGAGAACATTTAAAATTACTCTCTCACAGCCACTTTCAAGAATACACTACAGAATCTCTCCTCTCTCTTCCTCATGCTTTGCTGGCATGTTCCTGTCTTTGCCAAGGAGGATAGAACCCATTATTTTGCCTGTCCCCTTGCAATTTGGCAGGATGTTTTTCAGCAAAGAGAGTGGAAGATGTGCTAGGGACAGTGGAGTCAGAAAGCCTGGAAGACAACAGGTTACAGTTTGATTTTTTCTAAGTAATTGAGACCACGTGTATTACTGTGAGTACCGCAAAGGGAGCAAATGGCCATTGAGGAAATGGGTGGAGAGACAGGAAGAGCCAGTATAAGAAACCCCTGAGAACTCACTGCTGGGATTTCCATTTGTTTGAAAAATGGAAGAATCAGAAATCTCAAACTGTGCAAGCTCCATGAACAAGTGAGAAAATGTAGCCATTCCCTTTAAAAGGGAGTCTTGCTACGAACAGGAGATAAGAAGTCCCATCCAAATCAGGAAATCCACAAGCATATTGGGCCCAGGTCTCTTGGTAAGTCAGATCCACTTGACCCAACACCGTTTTGCCTTCCACCTGGATCCTTGCTCTCCCGCTGGGCTACACGCCCTCTCTAGTCAGTGACCGAGCTAAAGTGTACAGCGTCTGAGCTCACCGGTGGAACAAGGTTGCTCTACTTTTGCGGAGGGCTTTGTGAGCTTCTCGCAGCCTCTGAGAATTCCAGCGCATTGCTGTGAAAACTTAGGGTTAACGTCTTTTGCATTGAGAATGGTGTCACTTCGTCTCTTAGTTCCATCTACTTACACAGCAGGCAGCTTTGCATTTGGTTGTAAAGAAGAAATGCCCCAGTAGGTTTTCCTTCTATGCAGAGAAAGTGTGCTTCTGGCCCTTTGTGGGTCAGACAGAAAGCAGAAGGGTGAGCGGAGGGAGAAGGGGCTCCCAGGTATCCTTGACCTCAGCACCGAACTAAGGAAAAGCCAGAATTCACCGGTGTCTACAGTGAATATTTAATCATGCTTTGTTCTAAACCAAACTGATAAATGTTGTAGAGAAGACTTTATGTTTATTTACAAATCTGTTTACCTTGCCGGGTTTTTTTTTTCCCTCTGGAATTTGGAGACATGAATTATTGTTTTTCTTAGTTGTTTTCAGCATCCCCGTTGGGCTCTGAACGACTGCATGTTCTCTAAGACCCTTGCATGCTCACTGGGGCTGAGTTTGGAAAAGTCCTTGAAGGAGAAGGATCTAAAACAAGTGAATAGGAAAGGATGGGGTCAGCAGTACAGTATCTACGCTGAGAGGCGAAGTGAGTCAGAACGTGTTTGGAAGAAGCAAAGTGGAAGCCTGCCCTGTGATACTAGTCTGACTCTCCCAGACATGATATATGAGGTTAAAGCACAGCCCAGCTTGCTGCTGGAGGGCACTCTGGGATCTGATGGCATTACGCCGTCCATATGATTTTGGAGAATGACAAAGCGAAAGGTTCATTGCTGTTGCACAAAACTGTCATTGTTATGTGAAGCTGAAGTTTCATTTGGGCTGGAAGAATTGTCTCTTGCCTGGAAGTAACTGCTGTGACCGTGGCCGGCACCCGTCAGCAGGGATATCTGCCAACTGCTTTCCTTGGGGAGTAATCCTGCATCCCGGGATAAATACAAACTTTATTTTATTATTTTAGCTGGCCACAGTCCTTGTTTCGGGGAGCGGGGCCGCTGTGGCTATGGGAGTGGTTTGCTCTGTTTTAATGGCGGTTCACGAACTCGAGTGTGCACGCTGATCACCTGGGAGCTTGTTAAAATGCAGGTTCTAGGGCTCCACCTGAGGGATTCTGATTCAGTAGGACTGCCGGGGGACCTCGGGGTCTGCGTTTTTAACGAGCACCCCGTGCAACGCTTGTCAAAATTAGGTAGAGACCACGCTTTGAGAAATACCGGTTTGTGACTTTCAAATCAGGATAATCTTACTACGGAAAGACTTGTCTTCAGACAAGAAGGTCTTTCATTTATACAGTGAGATTTTTCGAGCCATTCTGTAGTCTAAGTCTGGCAGGACAGCAGCGTTCTCAGTACAGCCCTTATTCAGAGATGTCACAGCAGAATGCTTCCCACTAGTGCCATGCAAACAAGTGTCGAATCCGGTTCCCATTTCCTCCTCTGCCTCCGGAAGTCGTGGTGTTCCAGCGGCCACTGCACCTCTTTGGCCATCGATGCCTTCACCATGAGACAGCTCTGTCCTTGCCATGGGACCTTTTAAGTGTGAAATTTCCTTGCAATGGGAAGAGGAAAGAGGAAGTGGTTTCTTGAAAAATTCAGAATTTTTTCCCCTGAATGACTTGATGTTGAGTTATTGTGGGGTTTTGTTTGTTTGTTTGTTTGGGGTTTTTTGTCCCAATAATCCAAGAGATGCTCCTCTTGTCCCTTCTTGTTTCTCAGATAGTGGAGCTCTGTGTCACAGAGACTACACAATGACAAAGTGAAGCAGGATGCTTGTAAATATTTTGGAGTAGAGCAGATTTCTAGGTAGACACTGTGATGCAATGGAAAGAGCCCTGGACTCAGAAGCTAAAGCCCTGACTTTGTATGTTTATTTAGCAGAGGAGGAAACAAAGGCTCAGGATGGAAAAAGATTTGCTTGAAGACAAAGTGGGCAAGACCTGGAATTCAGCCCCACTGTTCGGAGTCCAGCATGGCCCTGCGGACAGCCTTCTAGCTCATTAATGACTTCACATCCCCATCCTCCCACATCCTAGCCCAAACCAATGTCCATGAATGAAGCAGACCGGGGTGAAATGAATGTGGCAAGCAAGTCTTCAGTTCCAAAATCCCCCATTCAGCAATCGACACCCTACCAAATACAAGGTCTGTCTCTTCACTTATGTGTTGACTTACTGGTGCTCTCTTCATCTGTCCATGGACAGTGTCAACCTCAGAAAGAACAGAGCGTGGTGCCATTTTCTTAGTGAAGATGCAGCACACTCCTGAAAAAAATTCTCTTGTTCCCTCCATTTTTATTTATTTATTTTTAATTGAGATAATAATTGACATAGAACATTATATTAGTTTCAGGTAGGCAACCTAATGACTCAATACTTGTATATATTGTGATGTGATCACCACAGTAGTCTGGTTAACATCCATCACCACGCATAGTTACAATTTTTTTTTCTTATGATGAGAACTTCTAAGATTTACTCTCTTGGCAACTTCCAAATATACAATACAGTATTATTGACTATCGATGCTGTGCTGTACAATACATTCCTAGGACTTACTTATTTTGTAACCGGAAGTTTGTACTGGCTTAATCACTTTCACCCTTTTTACCCATGCCTCAGAACCAATCTGTTCTCTGTATCTGTGAGTTCAGTTTTATTTTTTTGGTCTTTTGTTTTGTTTTAGATTCCACATGTGAGTGGAATCATATGGTATTTGTCTTTCTCTGACTTATTTCACTTAGCATAATACCCTCTAGGTCCATCCATGTTATTGCAAATGGCAAGATTTCATTCTTTTTTATGACCAAATGTTTCATTATATACATACGCCACATTTTCATTCGCAGATGGACACTGAGGTTGTTTCAAGAATTCTTAACCTTAAGCCTACTTCCCCTTCCTTTTTCCCCCTGACCAGTGCGTCTAGTCTATTGGACTGGGAAAGCTTGAGGAAATTGGAAAGGTCAGTATTCAGTTCCCTTAATAACAGCTTGGGATCCTTGGGTGCAGAGAGAGAAATTTCTGGCCAGTACCTTAGTCAAACCCGCCTACCACTGCCTCTCAAACATATTTTTCCCATCCCAGTTATCATCTCTTCATCCTCTGATCCCCTCTGGCATTCATCATGGTGTTTCATGGTAGTGGTGCCTCTGAGAGCATCTTGGTCTCAAGCTCTTTAAAGGAGAATCTCATTTTTTCCCTCCTCTTTGTTACTCCCAGTGTCTGGGCCGGTGTTTGGGACCGAGGAGGTGCTCAGGGGCAGAATTAGATTTTCTGTCTCTGTGGTTGTCTCCTGCCAACCTTCTAGCCTCCCCCAAACTGCACCCCCCCTCCTGGCTCTGCTTCTCTCTGGCTGTAGAGCCTTGGGTGAGTTAGGAAAACCTTTTGGACCTCGGTTTACCGTTCAAAAACACAGCTTGTCTAAGGGTCTTGGCACACTGAAGACACTCAACAAATCTTTGTTCCTGTCCTGAGTGAATCCTTTTCAGGTCGCTATGCTGTTAGGGGATACTCTCCATCCGAGCCCTGTCGTTAGCTGTGTGTATGCACCACAACATCACAGATCCTTGACATTTAACATATGTCCTATTAGGGAGACTAAAACATCTTTATATGTTTTATATGCTATTTCTTTACTAACTAGTTTAATCTCATGCAAATAGAAATGGTAACACTAGAGCCTTGTCTTGATGTTCTTGGGGCTGTGAGTAGACTCTTTCCTTTAGCTGTCAACACTAGTGTTCTAATGGGGAACAATCCTTAAACACCCACCTCTCACACACACACACGCACCACATCCCATTTATTCCATTCTCTGTGCAGTCTTGGATGTCACTAAAACCCAGATGTTTAATAACATGTGTTTTTGAAGCAGTTGATAATGAAAGACGGGGGTTTTGAGAAATCACGGGATGGAAAACCTCTCTATTCCAGCCCTGGTCTTATTCAACATCCAGCCTGCAACCCCCTGCCACAATTCATTTTTATCTGCCATGGTAAACGTGCTGGGGATACCTGTGGACAGACACCCAGGCCAGGAAAAGGCGGTATTTGTGTAGTTGTCTTCTAATAAGGTCAAAGGCGCAATGCATTATACAGCTCTGCGGGCAGCCAGACTCATTAGAGCAGGAGTGGGCCATGGGACTTGTGTGGGATATGCAGAGGCTGGGGTTTCATTTGGGGTCTGTGCCTGGTGGGTGTCCTGGACTCTCTCAGCAGAACCTGAATTGGGAGTGGGAGAACCGCAGCCCTGAGCATCTGGGAGCCCCACAGGACCCTTTGCCCTTCTGAATCTGAGGTCTGATTTCCACCCGGTGCTAACTAAAGCTGGAAACAAAGCAAAATGCAAAGACCCTGGTGCTGTTTGCAAATTCCCTGCCGCTTCTCTTGACCAAATCGTGCAGTCACTGCCTCCCAGCTTGGGGGTGGGTGTTCCTGTGGGGTGTGGGCTGTGGAGGGAAGGTGAGCAAGGGCATTGAGCAAGGGGAGAGCCCTGAAGGCTGTATTTTGGTGCACTTAATGAATAGTGTGAGGCAAGGAGCTGAAGGCCAAAGCCTGACAGGCTGACAGGCCTGATTGCCATTTGCATGAACCGCACTCTGCCAGTGGAAGTGACTGGAGAGAGTGATTGATTTGTTTTGCTGAGGCTCCTTTGTGGTCTTCTGGGTGGATTTCTGGCCCCACCTCTCAGCCTCAAAGCCCTTGCTTTGCCTGCTGTTGCTTTTTTATTTGGGGGTAATGAAAATTTGTTATAAGCCTTCCCTTTCATCTGTACGTGGCAGGCTGTCACAGAGAAACGAGCCATTCTGCAGCCTCACTCCTGTCCAAATTGCTAAATGTTTTTTTTCCAATTGCTTCCCTAATGGGCCGGGATAATGGGAGCGGCATGCTCTCTGCCCACGCCGGAGATGCCAGCGCATTTGTCCAGCGCACATGTGTGGTGGGCACCCGGCCCCTTCTGTCCGCCGCGGCCCAGCCCGGTGCAGCGGGACGCCGGCTGGTGCACCTGCCCGCGCGCTCGCACCCAGGAAGGTCCTTCCCAGCCAGGGGCCGTCGCGGAGCGGGCCGTCCCAGGCGGGCAAAGCTCGGCCGAGGGGGCGGGTGATCCCGGCCGACCCCCCAGATCCGGGGCCACCGATGGACCGGGCCGGGGCCAGCTTTTTATGGACTCCAGTTGCTGCTTTGCGGAGGGGCGGGCTCCCGAGCTCCCCACGGCCGGCTGTTCCGCGAGCTGGATGCTCAACTGTGGCTGACCCACCGCTTTATGAGCCTAAGTGCTTATCCAGGAACAGAAGTGAGGAGGTTGTGTGTGATAAGAAAATAATTTGCCAAAACTGCAACAATAAAGGGGGCCTGGTGGGATCTCTTATGGTATGAATAGCCCCGAGCAGCTGCGGATTTCTCCCTGCTTTCACAATTATTTTCATTTTTATAACAACTAAAATCTAAATGCCTTGTACAAGCCTGGAGAATCTTGCCTCAGCTTCTCATCCAACGTTTCTGTCTCTTTCTGGGAATCTTAACATGCACACAGCCTGGACAGAATGTTCCTTGGCATCGCAGCTTCAGCTGGTCGGCTCCTTGGCCCCATGACAACGGCGGCGCTGCGCGGCTCTGATGTCGCGCTACCCGAACAACCCCCGCGCACAGAAAGCTCCAGTTGCACCCTCTGGGGCTCTGGAACAGGTGCTCCGATTACTGCGTCCCGGAGGCAGGGAACTCTTCATCAGAAACCGGTGCCTTGTAAATCACAGCAGTTGCTCCATTGACACGGGGGGGGGGGGGGGGGACACACATGCGCTCCGCTTGAGAACGAATGAGGCAAACAGATTCCTGCCTCCCCCTGCGCTCTGCTACGGACTGAGGGCACCTCCAGCACTTACTGAGTGCCCCCAGCTTTCTATTGGGGTGCTGAGTGCTACCATCATTCACATTTATTAAGCGTCCTCTACAAATAGGTACTTCACTCGACGTCTAGGCAGGATCTCCTAGAACATGGGCTTTAAAGTTAGGCAGAACAGGTCCCCACTCGGCTCCATCAGTGAGTAGCTGAGTGACCTAAATCCTTATTTGCTCCGTGCCATGGGGATAAAGCAGCACCATGTCACTGGGCCGTAGGTGCTATTATTAATTAAATGAGAAAATAAATATAGAGCCCTTGGCAGGGTGCATGGAACCTTATTAGTACTCAATATGTGTTAGCTCTAATTATTACATCCATTCCTTTCTGAGTGTCTCTGTCTAGTTGGGAACACATGCAAAACAGGATAGCATGAGAGAGAATGTGTTAAAGGAATGCATTTAATGAGTGAGGAAGACGGCAAATGCTATGGTCAGAGGTGGGGCCCTCACTGAGGGCAGGGCAGCCAAAGATAGTTTTTGAGTGATATAGTTGTGTAGGCAAAGAATGGTTCAAGGTTAACTTGACTGGATTTCCTGGAACAGATAAAAGAATGGAAACGGGAGGATTAATTGATTATGATGTCCACAGAAAGGGACTTAAATAAATAATATGATAGAATTAAAATGGAGTGTTTCTGGTGGGAGAAGTTGGGAGAAGACTGAGCAGTCCAGGATGGTTTTAAGCTTTTTTTTTTTTTTTAACTGAATGACTAAATGTAACATTGGACATAGGAAAATCTGGAAGGAAAGCTGATTCTGGAGAAAAGATGAGCTCAGTTGGAAGATTTAGACTCATTGTTAGGCTATCCAAATAGATGACTTCATGCTGTAATTAGGATGTGGATAACACAGAATAGACCGAGTGAAGAAGAGGGCTAAGATGTAAACCCTGGAGAATGTCAAGAATAGAGATTCGGTACATAGAAGCAGGGAACCTATAGCAGTAGAAAGATAGCTAGAAGTTCAGTGCCATGAAGGTCGTAGGAACAGAGAGTTTCCACAAGAATGAAGTGGTCAGTAGTAGGAAATGATGATAGGGTCAAAGAGAATAATGACTGAGAATGGGAGCTGAGGAGAGGGGTACAGATGTGGAGAGATCAGTTGCAGGAGCAAGATGGGGAGTCGAAGTAATCCTGTCAGGAATTAGAGAGTGCGAAGTGGTGGAAAAATGGAACTGCATTATGAGCTGGGAAGTTATTAAGAGATAGGACACGTGGCATCTGTACTCAAGGGACCACTGGGCACACATTTCACCCATAGTCACTCCGCTGATAGCAGGAGAATGAGGCAGGGGGAGGCAGGCAGAAATATTATCTAGGGATGAAAGGAGCCTTTCTACAGTCTTTGCAGACTTACACCATTGGCTTTGTCTCTGCATGAGGCAGTTCTCTAGAATTTTCAGTGGTCCCACACAATCTGCCAAAGCCCCCAGGAGGGTTTGTAAATCTGCTTGCTCTGTTATTAAGTTTACATTTCTCATTCAGAAAAGCAGCTATTACCTATAAGGTTCTTACAATAAGATTTTGAAGTTCCTTTTTGTTTCATTCATTCATTCATTCGTTTTCCTTCAACACATTTTTATAGTGTTCCCATGACCTACGTTGTTCCAGAAACACTAGATATAGTGGTAAATAAGGCTGAAAGAGGTGTCTTCTCTCACAGAGCTGTTATAATAGTAGGTGGAAAGATAATAAGCATATCATCTAAGATAAATTCATAAGTAATAGTGTGTTGGGGCTGGGGATCTAGTTTAGGAGGTGATATTTGGGCTGATTCCTGGATGACAGGACGGAGTTAACAGTGAAGATCTGGGGTACAGGGTAAGGGATGGGAAGCAAGTGCAAAGGCCCTGAGGTGGATGGGGCATGACTTGACATCAAGGAACTAAAGGAAAGTGAGGACAGCTGGAGTGCAGTGAGCAAAATGAAGATAAATTGGAAATTTACTTCTGAGAGGTAGGCAAGGTCAGGATATGTAGAAAGTGCAGGCCAAGGAGTCTGACTTCAAGTGAAATAAGAAACTATTGGAGGATTTCAAAAGGTGGAATGACTTGGTCTATTTAGGTTTGTAAAAGAATGTACTGGCCACATGGATTAGTGGAAAGGGTTGTGGGTGACAAAAGTAGAGGCCACTGGAGGGTTGTAAGCAGAAAGGTGATGTAATTGTTTAGATTGCCTTGTGGGGACCAGATCATAGTGGAGCTAGGAGATGTTATATTGCAGTAATCAGGACAGAAAAGCCGATGAGGATTCACACTGGGGAAGAAGAAGTGGAGGTAAGGGGAAGTGGGCGGATGGGGGATAGACTTTGGAGGTAGAGCCAATGGGGCTGCCCAAGAACTGGATGTCAAGAATCAATATGGAGTCTTGGGTGTTTTATTTTAGCAAATGGATCAGATGATTGTATCTTATACGGAGATGAGAAAAACTCCATGATGGATGTTCTAAACCCTGTGAACTTTGTACTGCCCATTGTTTCCAGAAAATCAGCCGAGATCACCATTAAAACTAAAGGCATGAGTCAAAAAAAAAAAAAAAGTTGAAAATGAATGATAGGCATATAGAGGTTTATTATATTATCTCAATATTTGTGAATATTTGAAAATATCTATAATAAAAAGTTTTAATAAATGGAATGGCATGAAGCCTTCTTTTCAGCCAATGAATGGCAATTGGATAGAACTAGGAGTCTTTACCAAGTTTTGAAATAAATACCCACTAAGAAGATTACTTGAAGCACTAGGTGAAAAGGGTGCCTCCTTTGGCCCACTGAGGCAGCTTCAAGGGCGAACTGCACAGGTCCACAAACTGCACCCAGCTCACGTCTGGAAGAAAAGCATTAATAGCAGGGGAATTAAATGGCTGCCAACTTGTGAGCACCCAGTCCTAATATGTTTATTGATTTGGGGTTCCAGTTTAGTGTTTGCGCTGTCTCTATCCATCACATTTTCCACATAAGAGCACAGATCATCCTGGGCATTGTGTGTGTGTGCGTGTGAGTGTGTGTGTGTGTTTGTGTGTGTCTCTGTGTGTGTTGGGGGGGAGAGCTCAACTGGCTAGAGTTGGAAATATGGAGACCGTGGGTTCAAATCCAACTCCATGCAGATCCAGGTGGGACCCTGAGTAGCGATATGTTCACTGCTTCAGTGTCCTTGATGAAGATAATATTGATCACTGCAATTGCTCAGCAGTGTATTTATGTAGAAGATGGATTTTAAGCCACAGGATAAAGGGACAAAATGACACCCCAATGCCAACGTTTAAAAACACACAGATACATAATAAAGTGTTCTTCCTAATTGTCAGATTACTTTGTATTTCAAGGGAGACATTAGGGTGGGGCATGAGAGCTGGGAGAATATATTGTCTCCTGAAAGATATTGACAGTTCCTCAGGTGGGTCCAGAATATTCTGTGTGTTAGGATAAACAAGGACATTTTCTATGTCTTTCTAATAAAATTATTTGCTCTTATGGAATGTCCTGACAGTGAGGGGATTCAGAAAATTGTAACATTAAGAGGTTATTAGTGGAGATGTATTTCTAAATAAAAGGTAGTGATTAAAGACAATGTAAGGGGTGCCTGGGTGACTCAGTTGATTAAGCATCTGCCTTCAGCTCAGGTTGATCTCAGGGTCCTGGGATCCAGACCCACATCTGCTCTCTGCTCAGCGGGGAGCCTGCTTCTCCCTCTCCCTCTACCGCTCCCCTGACTTGTGCTCTCTCTCTCTTTCTCTCTGTCAAATAAATAAAATATTAAAAAAAAAAAAACCCACGATGTAAAACATGAATGCCGTTTTTGAAGGGTTGAGGTTGTGATTAACACAATCTAAAATCTGGGTGATCATTGTAGAGTTACAATTGTCAGCTACAAAATAATTCCATTTAGGTTTACTCCCAGGAGACTCGACAAAGTCTTCATGAAGTCATGAAAAATTATGAAGTTACACTCTTTGTACCAAATTGACCCTATCATCATATGCCTTGATATTTAACCAGGAACATTTCTTTTTTTTTTAAGATTTTATTTATTTATTCATGAGAGACAGAGAGACGGGGCAGAGGCAGAGGGAAAAGCAGGCTCCCTGAAGAGCAAGGAGCCCGATGGGGGACTCGATCCCAGGACCCTGGGATAATGACCTGAGCCAAAGGCAGACACTTAACTGACTGAGACACCCAGGTGCTCCAACCAGCAACCTCAGAGGTTAAGAAATGTTCATTCTTAAACTCTGCGAACAAAATTTGTTTGGGTAAAGTATTTAGCAATATATATTAAGAGTCTCAAAAAATGTTTTAAGCCAGGATCCCTCTTTGATATGATAATTTAAGGAATTAGAGATACAGCCAAAGGTTTAAACATAAAGATGGCTAATGAAGCATTGTCTACAGAAAACAAAACAAAACAAAACAAAAAACCCTGGCAACTTTTTTTGAGATTTCCAAGAGTAGATGACGTATCGAACAAGCTATGATGTGTATACATAATGGAATAGTAGGTAGTCATTAAAAATGCTCAGCGAGTGTAAGTAATGATTAATAGCATGGGAAGTTGTTCCTCTTATAATTACAATATTAAGTAATAAAAGAAAGGTATGGAAGTGGGCATATATATAAATATATCATACTGCTCAATGATGTAAAAAGAGAAATATATATGTTTGTAATAGATATATACACAGAAAATATACCTTAGGTATAATGTATTCAATATATATGTTTATTTTAAATATATTCATGGAATATGTGTATGTTACGTATACATATATGAATATGTAAATATATGTGTATATATGTGTGTGTGAGTGTGTGTGTGTGTGTGTGTGTGTGTGTGTGTGTAAACACACACACAAAAAAGACTGGAAGGAAATATACCAAACAGTTGTAGTCATCCATGGATGGTGAACTGATGGGTAGATTTCTATCTCCCAAATTTTCAGGAATGAACATGTGTTACTTTTACAATATAAATATTATTAATTTTTAAAACACTACTGACACCACCATGAAAAACAATGTAAAGTCGGGCTTTGGATGCAACTGCCCCAGACTTGCACCTTCGCCATGTGAGCATTTGTGTATGTACCCATATGTGTTTCTTTTTAACGTCAGAATTTAGCAAGACAGATTGGAGCCTCATCTCTGCAAAGCCAGTTCCTCTTGCTCAAGGAGAATATTCCTTGTTTATGCTGCAGGCAAAACAACTAGTTTTTTTTTTTTTTTTTTAAACCTCAGGTCTATTGTGAAAATGAGCCATCTGTGGCAGCCATGGTGTTTTTCCCCAACCTAATAGCACCTTTCATACTGAACTCTTGGGCTTTTCCAGGCATTTCTGACAGCTGCAGAATGATTATGTACTTTTTCTTTTTTTAAAATAAACTGGTAGAAAATGGTATACTGGGAAACCTTGTGTATGTGTGTAGTGTGGGGAATAAAAACATGAAAGCAAAGTAAGCCCTGTGGTTGGGTTTGTAGAATGCCACACGGAAGACGGGTCTCTCCTGCTAATGCTTGGCTATGGCACGAGGGCCCGTGGCATACCTTCTTCACTTTAGGAATGGGGAAAGTCCTCCCCATCATCATTTTCTGTAAATATATTAGAACGTGTCGGGCACAGAATGGGTATGGGGAAAACTTTTTATTTTAATAAATAAAAGAATGAATGAAGATTCAGTTAGGGTCATTTCTTCCTCTGGTGACTGGAGGACCCACTTTCCCACGTTACCCACTTGCATTGGCAAGGGGCCACGCAGATGCCCCTGCTCAAGGGAAGGAGGGAGGGGATGCCACATTCTCATAATCCACGGATAGGCACATCATGTTGCCCTAGATATTTTAAGCAACCCAAGGATTAATAGTTCCTCCCCCTCTATGAAAGAAAGCAAACATGTGCCATTACTGGAGTTATTTTATTAATATCACATCCTCCTACTTTCCCTGATGAGTCCTTCTAAAAGTTATGAGGCAGGGTTTGCCACAGGCTGCTGACCATGGCAAGGAACTGGACGCAGGAAAGAAAAATGGATGCAAATTTCGTGGCAAAGCAGGTGCCAGACAGCCCTCCATGTACAGCGCGGGGGCTTCTGGTGGAGCCATTTTCCCGACGCCATATTTCTCTGCTCTCCTGCATCCTCAGAGTTTTGAATTTTGGCAGCTTTCCCTTTGATGGAAGAAAGCTGGACGGAACTCCTGCTCATTTTCCTTGACTCATCAGTGTCACTTCATACATCATCAAGCCGTGGAGACCGTCGATCACGGAGATCCTCCCCCTCTGAGGCAGCTGGAGAAATCCATAAGGCGGGCTAAAGCTTCAACCCAAGGCTCCTCAGCTAGCTTGGCACTTCTGCTTAATAGTGAAACATATCTTTGACAGTCCACAAAAGTATCCCTTCTGGGCTTTCTTTGTCTAAACTTAATATTTCCTGTATTAAGTCTTATAACAATCGTCGTGAGGAAGGTTGAATGCTAAAGAATTCAGAATCAATTAAGACTCCTCCAGGAAATCAAAACCTTCTGTTAAGCTGTAAAATGCTCTGGGATGGATTGGTGTCACCTGATAATATTGCACCAGAGATGAATTGTAAAGCCTGACCCTCAAGGCCGAGTGTCTCTTTCTCTAAAAGCTACAATCCCCTCACCACATGAAGTTTATCAGCGCTAGAAGAATAGAAATAATGAGTGATTATACACCACCTTAAGTGATGGTTCTTTTCACTAATATTGATAGAAAAGATTCTTCCTCCTTGTGGCCACCTCCACGGCTCTTAGGAACAGATACTGCAGTGACAATGAGGATGCTGTGATATCCTGTGGTCCGTCGTGAGTGTCCCATAGTGGGGCTCTTTTCTTAAAGTATAATTCGGAGATTAGTAGCTACAGATTAAAGTAACTGCAGGATCCCAGGCGGTCCGAGACCAGGGGGCTCACAGTGGCTGAACACAAGGTCAAAGTCTTGATAGGCAGTCACAATACCTAGGTCCCAGGGAATGAGAAAACATTTACCTTTAAATCAATAAGTGAGCAGAACAAGATCTTCTCACAGAAAAATAAAAATTTGCCATCAGAATTCCCAATGAGCCATACAAGTTATGCTAAAAAGACAGAGGCCCAGTTTATGTATCCTTCCCGACCTAGAAAGTTCCCCAGGAGACAATTTGAGGGACAGTGATGAGACAGGTAACACAATTCAGAGTCTTCCCAGATTCAGGAATTCTGATACATGAACAGATAATGTCATGAGAAAATGCACTTGAATTTCAGAAAAGGATAGTCAACGCGTCTTCCTTCATCAGTCGCTAGTCCTCGCCTTTGTGCTCTTTCTATATGGCGTTTAGAGATGGGACTCCAGGCTTCTACCACAGACTAGAGACTGAAGAACATGAGACATGCATTAACAGCCCGGAGGCCATGACTGCTAAACGCTTGTGCATGTTTCCTGTGCCGGGGTCCTTCCTTAGCCTGGCTTGACTGTTTTAGGGGGGGCCTGCTTTTTGTTTAATGGGCCAGACCTCATTTTTATTCCCACTTCTGGGAAGGACTGTTTGGCTCACATGAAACTTTTTCTGGGCTCTGTTAATGGGGCAGGCATGTTGCTCGGGCCGGCAGGTAATTTCAGTAGTATATCGGTGGTTAATTCCATTGCCAGGGACGTTGAGCTCTCTACGTGGTCAGTCTGCTGTGTGCTCGCTTGCCGTATATACACAGAGCACACTGCGGAAATACTTACCTACTCTCAACGCAGCATGCAAGCTGTTAGCAATCTTCTTTACATTACCTGAGGCCCACTCCATCACCCCTTTCACTTAATATGATAGATTGCAGGACGTAATATAGAAAAATGCAGTGTGTGTGGCATATAAACTCACAGTGCATATCGGATTTAATATACAATGCACAGAAGCCACTCTATAATACATAGTCAAAAAGGCTACAAGCTGCTGTGTTGATGCTGTGCCCAGTTCGGGAGAATAAGGCAAGTTTCCACTGCCAGGAAAGAGCCTAGTATTCAATTTCTCATCTAGTATAGAGTATAAATAAAACATGGTGTACGGTAATACCAAACTGCATGAAATGATTTCCCTTAGTACATAAACTTATAGCACCCCGGTCTTTGCTTCAAGTTGAATTTTCCCAGTTCTCTCGGATGGCAGTAGGGAATTATCTGACCTTCTACAGCAAGAACTTCCCACTTAACAGATTCTAGGGCTCCGCTGGGCCTCACGCTAATGGACAGCCATTAACCGTCTTGGAGCTCCTTAGAATTCCCTGGAGCTTTGCAAGCTGAGTTCCTGGATCTCTCCAGAGTCACAAGTTGACAGGCAGCTGTCAGTCAATTGGAAATTTCTTAAAGCTATACCCTGTAGCAAATAAAAGTGCTCAGTATTTATAATGAGAAAAGATGATTGTGCCAACACTAATATGATTTAATAAAAACATTAACCCGGGAGATGTCGTCTTCAAGTCTAGTTATCTCCATATAAATGCCTATGTATTAAGCAGTCCCTCTGATTTAGAGAGAGCTGTTGATTACATTTGCTCTGCTGTTCTTGAGCCCGGTCCATTCTGCCTTTACAGCCATACCTTGAGAAGGGTAGCTCTCAGCTATAGAAGTCCCCAGTTTCTGTGAAAGTCTGTGAAAATGAGACGACCAAAGAAGATATTTTCTAAAGCAAATCTTAAATTATATTAACATTACTGCTTTCATAGGGTTACGTGGTCTAAAGGGACGAAAGAGGACTAATGCCAGAGACTTCGGAGATGAGTCGCATGTTGGTTCTTCCTTCAGTGGGTAACTTACCGTAGCTTTATTTGTCTCAATCTCTCCATGAGTGTGGTTTGGTAAGCCGACGCCTACACTGCCTGATCCATTGGTTCAAGTCTGGGAGCTACTTAAGAATGTGAATGCAGTGGTTTGTAGAGGAGGGAAACAGCCAGGAGCTCTTTCCTCCGGGCTTCTGCAGAGATGGGAGCCAATTGTTCTTTTGAGAACAGCTCTCAAGCTGATGCACAAGGGGTTGTGAAGTCGTGGTTAAGAGGGAATTTTAAGTGGCTACTGCTATTACTCTTTAATCTCGGCGATTAGAGTACAATGTCTTTTACCTTTCATATCACGAAACTTTTGTCATTGCTGACTCTAAAATATAGGAAATAGATATCAGCTGGGAGCAAAGGAATTAAGAACTGTCCTCGCAAATCTGGCACTTCCGCTGACAGAACAGATAAAGGACATAAATGAGTAGGAGATCCTGATCATTATTCTGACTTGTTGCTGATAACGCCGGCCAAGAGATCTGCTTAATTAAAGCTGTGGCCTTTTTACGGTCAATTCTTTAATTCTAAATGTTTTTAATCTAAAATCATTTCAGACTTAGAGAACGCTGTAAGGGTAATGCAAAAGTTCCTGAATATTCTTCACTCAAATTATAATTTTTTTCCATATTTGCTTTCTGAGTCTCTCTTTATATATTATTATTATTATTGTTACTACAACTATCAATATTATTAAGTAGATATTCATTTTTTAAATTCATTTGAGAGTAAGTTGCAGACATAAAGGGACTTTTCTCCCAGATACTTTTTTAAAAAGATTTTATTTATTTATTTGAGAGAGAGAAAGAGAGTGAGCATGAGCAGGGGGGAGATGCAGAGGGAGAGGGAGAAGCAGACTCCCCAGTGAGCAGGGAGCCCGATATGGGGCTTGATCCCAGGACCCTAGGATCACGACCTGAGCCGAATGCTTAACCAACTGAGCCACCCAGACGCCCTCTTAGATACTTTTACATGCGTATAGAACAAGGACATCTTACCTAAACACAGTATAATTATCAAAATCAAGAAAATAACATTAATAAAATGCTTTATCTAATCTATAGACCTTATACAATTTTTTTCAATTGTCCTAATAAAAATATCTTTGCAGCAAAAGGGAAAAAAAATTCTGTGCCAATATCGATCCAGGATCCGACATGGCATTAAGTGATCATGTCTCTTTAGCCTGTTTTAATCTAGAGTAGCTCCTTACTCTTTCTTCATCTTTCATGGTCTGGGGACTTTAGTAGAATGTCCCTTAATCTGGGGTTTTCCAATGTTTCCCCATCATTAGCCAAATGCCTCTTACGTGAAATTTTCAAAGGAAAACTTTGGAGGAAGTTCCCATTTTTCTTAGGGCAGGTGATACCGTCCAAGTCTGATGTGGAAAAGTATTGAAACCAGAGAAGGAACAGTACAAGCCACAATATAAAGTAGAAATAGGTCACCCACGGAATTATCTTCATAATCGGGTCTGAGCTAGTTCCTGCCACATATTCCCCCCAACCCCCTTCAAAGCACTGTATTGAATCACGTTCTGTGTCGACACAATAGGCAAAATGAGCTCTGAGCATGGGTACCTGAGCTTAGAATTTGGTATGGAAATGCATAACTCACAAATGAAGGGCCATGCATATGTGCTTTGGTTTCTTGCATCACCTTTCATTATCTTAAGACTGAAAAGTTAATAACCCAGTGTGTAATCATGCCATTATCAGTTTACATTGTAGTAAAGCCCATTCGAATGATGATTACATATGTTAATGAGTGTCGTTATAATGCACTACACAGTACATTACCTTCAATAAATATAATTGTTTATGCACTTTAATGAGGGTATATAATGCCCCAAAACTAATGGTATTGACTGAATTGTGATTTATTGCTCTAAAACTTTGCCATTAGGAGAGGAAATCTTACAAAACCTTTTATGTTTACCTAACTTTCTTTCGCCCCCTAAAAGCTGCCACTCATCTCTCCCTCCCCCTGTTACAAGAAGAAAATAGCTCCAAGACGCTCCACAATGTTCCCTGTCAATGCTTTTCTCAACCTGAAGAAGCAGGAGGTGGGTTCATTTAAAGGGTTTAATGAAGATCATTATGTTTACCCCTTAGTAAGGTTTACTGCATTATCTGGCAACAAAACTGATACCAAGTCAGAATTTTGGCTCCAAATCAAATACCAAGGGATAAAAAACATTGTTTTGTTTAACTACACACTAGGAATAGAAAATAAGGCCAGGGATAGCATTTGGCCCAGCGTCCTGCATCAGGCCAGGGAAGGGACAGAGCATGATTAAATTGTTTTTGAATGTACAGACCTCCAGCTGGGGACAAAGAGAGGGTGGGTGGACCCCACATAGTTAATTCTAATTCCAAGAGCTTCTTTCCCCTTCTCCTTGGAATCTTTCTCTAAGGGAAAATTTAGTCTTGTCTTGACAACGAAGCTAAAAAAATCCTTAGATCTGATAAATAAGAAATCCATAAAACCTAGTTATTGTGTATGATAAGTACTTTGTTTTTCAAATTAATATAGGTAATAAACACAAGAACTGGAGTCTCCAAATGGGCTTCACATTGCCATACATTTTGGTTTTAGTAGTCTTCGTGTTTCTAAGCAGACGGACATCCTGTAGCTAATGTCCTCTGCAAAGATTTCATTAATTAGAGTGCTAGGAATTACTGGCTAATATGTACAGACACTAAAGTCACTGCTCCTAGGCTGAACCTGAACGAAAACTCACTTATGCCAGTCATAATTCCCTTCTCTCCACCCAAGGAATAGAATCTCATTTGGAGCATTATCTGGTCTCTGGTTTTAGTGTGTATATTACCCAGCTAATTTCCAGGGTAGCTACTATCTGGTTCTTACCCACAGAGTGTGCATCTGAACAGTAATTGAGGAGTGACCCATCGCTCTCTGTTATCACATCCTTCAGCCTAGACTTCCTATGAACAGGCAGCTTGTAGGAGAAACTTGCCCCTGAAATCACTGTGAATGGAACTCTGTTGCCTTTGGAGGCAAATTTGCATAGAAGTTCTCCTGGTTTTTGTGGGTTTTTTCCCCCCATCTCCACAGCATACTATCTGAAAGGATTTTCAGGAGTCTTTATGAATAAATAAAACTGCACAACTTAAAGAAAAAGATTAATTCATCTAGATACTCTAAATGCCCTGTAGAAATGACAACAGGGGATCCGTACTGGCATCTTAAAAGGATTTTTTGAACAATAGCAATTTCTTAAAACAGATTCCCAGGATGGAAGGTAATCACTTGAGAAACTTGCCAAGGTTTACAATGGTGTTCTAAGTAGTTTGAAAGTCAGTAGTTTTGAAAAAGAAAAAAATTGACATTGAGATGCAATCTGTGGTAAGATCTAATTAATTTTTTTGCTCCTAAGAATAATTTATTATTTACACTTCTTATTATATATGTATTTTAGCTTCATTAGTCTGCAATGCTGGAAAAAATTATACCTTCAAGTCCTATTTATCAAATTAATGGTGCAATTTCATAGTGACACATTCCACATTCATTAAACCAAGTACAGTAAAAATGCATTTAAATTAGATTAGTGTGATGTAATAAAGATTCCAGTGTAGGGGGTGATATTCTAGCTGAAGAGAAACACCCAGATCTAGTTGAAAGCAACTTTGAGATAATGCTTCAAAATTGATTTTGGCACTGGTTTAAGTAAAAGAATCAGTGATGGTGACACTCTAGTCTAACTGCCTCTGCCTAGCTATTGTTCTGCTTTACCACGACAAGGGAGAAAAGACTCGAAGACTTCACGCAGCCCTGCAGCAGAACGCTCCAACTTTGCTCAGCCAAAGGCTCTGATGGTGACTTGTCCAAAGCTTCTGGATTGTGACAGATTTGCACATGATACAGATAAAAACTGCATGTATCATTTTTGTCAATTAGTTTATCTTTGTGGATCATAAAAAGCACCACGTACCCATCAAGTATTATGTTGCTACGTATGCTGCGTCTCACTTGCAGTGATTAAGAAGGGGCTGTAACTCGTAATAGCTCCCATGCTACATTTGCATGTTAAATGTTGTGGTGCCCACACCTAAGGATGATCCCTCTTAAACATACATCATAAAAGTGTGTGTGTTTCTATAGATATGCCCATGCCATCACGTTGCAAGGCCCTAGAAAGTTCTGAAGTGGCTGAAATGTGAGTTTAACACAGCATGTAATACAAATTAGTGCTTAAAGAATACTTTCAAGATGTTGGGCATTTTTGGAGATTAAGTGACATAATACACATAAAGCACCTGGCATATAAAAGACGTTTATGATGTCAGCTAAATTGGAATCTGAGTCCATAAGACTGGAAGGCTTTGTACAGAAAGTATGGAACAAGCACTAAGATAGAGACAAGGGTGGCAGTGCCCTGTAAAATACATTCAATAAATTTTATTGTTTATCATAGGCAGTTCTACTAATGGACATATTATTAGAAGTTAGAAGAAAGCAATGAGGGGTACAAAGTGGACAGTTGATGGTGGTCCGCCTGACCCCAGCTGCCTGGGTCCATTGAATGAGTTGCTGGAACATGCTGGTCCTGAATGGGTTTCTCTGAACCTTGGCAATGGGGTGAGGAGGGAGAAATTGAGCAGAAAACAGACCATAACCCTCTCTTGGCCTAGGCCACCACCAAATAACTAGCCATCTTTGTTTATACTCACCCACTCAAAAAGAAAGATCTATAAGGAGGTCTCAGGAAAGAAATGAAAGTTAAAGAAATGAGGGGTGATATGAAGCTTACTTAAAAAAGATGTTTCCAGGGGCACCCAGTGGCTCAGTCAGTTGCACATCTGACTCTTGGTTTTGGCTCAAGTCATCATCTTAGGGTCCTGGGATTGAGCCCGGCATCAGGCTTTGCGCTCAGTGCAGAGTCAGCTTGAGATGTTTTCCTCTTCCCTCTCCCTCCCCGCTCTGCTTCTCCCCCTGCTCTCTCTCTCTCGCTCTCTCTCTCAAATAAATAAATAAAAATGATTTTAAATAGGAGGTTTCCAGTTTTTAGGGGGGCGGCGGCAAAGGGACCAGAAAAAGTATAGATTTCTGAGGGCGGAAAAGAGCAATGATGTTAGAACAACTTAAATCATGGCCAATAATCAGTTTGTCAAATACCTAGAAATGTAATGGGTTTGTAACTCCCAGCGAAATCTGAGGCCATGTAGACAACCAATTTGAATAATTGACAGAAAAATATTTCTGGTCAACCAGGATGATACAGGCTGGCCATTTACAGCTGTCAAATCATCTCAAGAACTGCCAGTCTGTCACTTAACTGCTTTCAGAGGGTCCAGGGTACCCTGTCCCTGGTGGCAGGATTCAGTGATAAGATGACAGTAGTCTGCAGTCATTACGTGCTTCTGCTCCTTGGACTTGAAATCAACATTTAAAAAAAAAAAAAAGTGAAGCTAAAAATTCCTTTGGGTTCAATTTTGTTTCTCTCTTTAAAAAAAAAAACCTACTTTATAAAAAATCAGACAAAAATAGACATTTTTTAGGTATACCGTTCTATAAATTTTAGCAAACGTATAGATTCATGGTACCACCACCAGGACACAGAACAGGGTACAGAACAGTTCCTTGTCCTCCCAGAACTTTCTTGCTATCCCTTTATAGTCACCTTCCCCCTCACCCCAACCGCCAGCAACCACTGATACATGGTTCATGCCTACAGTTTTATCTTGTTGAAAACACGACCTAAATGTAACCGTGGAGTATGCACTTGAAACTGGCTTCTTCTACGGAATAATGTTTTGAGATTTATCCAAGTTGCTGAATATATCACAAGTTTGTTTCTTTTTATTACTGAGCAGTATTTCATTATATGGATGTACCACAGTTTACCTATTCAACCATCGAAGGACATTGGGTTGGTTCTCATTTTGGGCCATTAGAATAGAGCTATTATAAACATTCATGAGCAGATTGTTTCAAGAGTAGACATGTTCATTTTTGCAGGGTGGATATTCAGAATGGAATTGCTGGATTATAGGTTAAGAGCAGGTTTAAACTGCCAAACCATTTCGACGGTGCTATATCATTTTGCATTCCCAGCAGCAATATAGAAGAGATTTGTTATGTCACAGGGTCAGTATTTTTTATTTTAGCCATCTTAATAAATGTGTAGTAGTATCTTATCATGGCTTTAACTTCCATTTCTCCAGTGACTAATGTTGAACATCTTTTCATGTGCTTACTTTCCATCCTTATATCCTCATGGGTGAAGGCTGTGTTCAAAGGTTTTACCCATGCTTAATTTTTTTTTTCTTATTTGTTTTGAGAGTTTTCAAAAAACATATTCTGGATACAAGTCCTTTGTCAAATCTGCGAATCAGAAATATTTTCCCAGTATGTAGCTTGCTATTTCATTTTCTTGACATTGATATTCACGGATCAAATGTTTTTAAATTTATGAATTTTTTCTTTTAGGGATTGTGTTTTTGGTGTCATGTGTAAGATTTCATTGCTTCATCCAAATCAGGATGATTTCCTTCTATCTTGTATTCTAGATATTTATAGTTTATGCTTTACATTTAGATATGTGATCCACTTTGAAGTAATTTTTTACTAAGATGTGAGGTTTAGGTTGGCGTTTGTTTTTTAGTATATGGATGTACAAATTACTGCTCATTACTGGTCACTGCTACTGACTTAGTGAATGGTCTTGCAGCTAGTGCATGAGAGAATGGAAATAAGAGAAGAAATAACCACACAAAGTGGAGAATTTCTGCACTCTGTGATCATTAGGAGTTCCCCTTCTTACTCCTCCAACCAGAGCTAAAGACTTCCTCATGGACCTCGCTATCTGCTCTGGGTGTTCATTCCTGGTGTTGGCTGCGTTTAGTTTGGGCTTAGAGATCCTGGGGAGGAATAGATGGTATATGTACCACTGGTCCAATGGTACTGCAAGTCTGGTACTCTTCCCTGATTATCCTGCTGCTGTTTACTCCTCAGGGACCCCAACGTAAGCTCTGTGCATTCGGTTCAGGTTTTTTAGCTGTGGGAGAGATGAGTTCAGTGTGCTTATTGCATCTTACCTGGAACTCTCTCATCTGTCTTTTATTGCTTCTGTCTAGTACATTTATATCTTCCTCTCCAACTCCCTTCTTCACCAGCCAACCCTTCAAATTTACCATTAAGATTTAAGTTGAATTGTTCCATATTATTTCACCTGTCGGATAGATTGATATTTCCTCAAGGGCAATTATATCATTTGATTCATTATTTTATTCATGGACTTTGACCCATAAAAAAATTCATGGGCTTTGACCCCCCCCCCCAAATTAAGCATTATTTTAGGTTTGCCACCTTGTGGCAAATGTTAGTCATTAGTGCACAGGATAAGGAAGTGCAGTAGGTAAACAGCAGTCAACTTGTAAGCACAGAGCACTTAAATCTTTAGCAAACATTTCCTACAAATTTTATCAAAATTAGGATGCAATCAGAGTCTTGAGTCCTGGTTAGACTAACATTCCACTGAGCATTAACTTTTATGGGAAGATTATATTCACTTCTTTGCACCTTGATATTTTCTTCTTTATGTCCACTCCAATGATTTAACTATTTAAATTAAAGATGGTTTCAACTTTATCATTGGAAGGATTATGTGGTAGTCCAATTGCCTTCTTTGCTCTTACATGCAATTTGCTTCCATACTGCCATAAAAAAGTGAGATCTTGGAATGGCTTCCAAAATCTGGGACTCCAATTCACTCACCTCTGCTTCCCCCAGCTCCTGCCCATGACCATTGATGTTGTATCTCCCTGCTGTGTCTTTTGCTCAGATTTATACAGCCAATAGTCATTATTGACTAGACATATGACTTGTAGCATAGACAATAAAAGTTTAATGAAAAGGGAGTAAGTACTCAGCTCTTTGTTTTAGCTCCTGTTTTTCTTTTCTTTAAAACCAAAAGCGTTAAAAAAAATGGAAGAAAGCACAGTGACTTGATCTTGGGTTGCTGAAAACTATGATTTCCTACTTTTTATCAGGTTCTAAGATCCAGTACTAATTGTCTCTGTTGTGGACTTGATTAATCTAAATATGCTGATGGAAAGACACTGATAAGTAGGAATCATGGAAGCTCAAAGACCAATATTTGGTAACTTCAGGGCCTGGAAGCAAAGACAGCTCACAAGAGGGTAGTGAGAACACAGGTGCCCTGATTCTAGGAAGGAGCATTCTTGGATGCAGGAAACTCCCCCAGATAAAATGAAGAAGTTAATTCTTGGCCCTGTATTCAGGACTATATTCCTTCCATGCTAGCCCCTACTCGCGTTTTTCTTTATCTATTGATCAATTTCTACCAGGGTCTAAAGTGATAAGGCAATTAAAGCTCTTCTTTCTCTACCACAGCCTGCCCTGCACTCAGGACACTGGCATAGCAAAGATTTGGCAAAGCTGTTTGGAGATCACAAAGGTCATTATCTAGGCAGAGTTTAAATTTAATATTCAAAATACATAAAAATTTACTATTGTAACTACTCTAATGAGGCTGATTTCTCCCTATGGTTCTGGGGGAAAATATCCTGGTAGTTTTGCCCCAGAGAAATGTCAGAGCAGGTGCCTAAAATAACTAACACATTAACTTTTGAAGTTTTAAGATGTCTTTACTCTGATCCTAGAAAAATGACTACATATCTCCATGCTTCAATTCCCTCATGTACCAAAGGGCACATGCTACTCACTTGCCCTACATAATTGTTACAGAGAAAACTATTTAAATGATTCTGAAATACTTTATAAGTACAAAGTACTGGAAAATGTCAATTAATGGCAATATAGTTCCACCTATAGAAAGAGAAATATTGGTATAAAATATAAAGGAATCTAATAGTCCTAGAAAACATAGAGGAAAAATTCTAAAATATTTGTAGCCTGAAGCTAAAGATTTTCCCTGGAACAGAGCAGAAGAAAAGTAAAAACCAGCTACTTCCAGTTTCTGCTTAGGATGTAGAGAGTTGGAAAGAGCAACATTCATGCCTTAGCAACAACAGTAACACAAAAGGGTGAACACACCTCAAGTTAACAACTTTTTCTTTAACCCACAAGGGAACTGTGGTCATGTGGTAAGCAACTAGTCAAAACCAAAGAAGATACAGTTCTCCTTCAGAGCAAGACTGTACCTGAGTACTTGGGGCTGATGTAGCCAAACAAAAGTAGAAAAATTTCATCAAGAATTGTTAATAAATTGGTAGAGACCGAGTGGTTGGTGAGAGACAATGTAACTCCTTGGAACCACAGGTATCGAGATAGTTTGCACCAACTTTTAGGTTCTTCTCCATGTACCTTACCAGGCACTTGAAAAAAAGGATTGGAGGCAGTCTCCAACCTATTCCCTGTGGTGTAAATCTGAGGGAGGGAGGACGTGAGAGGGCCACAGAACTCTGCCCATACCCCATTCCTTACCTCTACTATGGAAACATGGGCTTAAATTGCAAGGAGAAAGACAACACATACTGCCACCCTTAGAACACTGGAGAAAACCCATTGCAGCTGAGGGAGGTAAACATAAAAATACACTTTTCCCCTGGGAGGAGAGACAGAATTATGTGTTACGACTACTGCTGGGGGAGGGCCAGAGAAAAAGCCACACCGGTGATCCAGAGAAACAGTGCTGCCTAAGACTGTAACTTAATTAGCACAACAGAGAATGCCCTCCTTGCCCTGGACCATCAGACTAACAACCTTCAAATGCAAGTAATAATGAAGCATACAGCTGGGATAGTAACAAGAGCATGGAGAGATATCCTCTCTGAAGTGCAGCACAAAGCAAAGACCCAGAGCTGAGGATGGAGCAGATAGTTGAAACATTTCCAAAAACATTGACCCCATACTAAATGCAAGGCATCAGTAGATGAATTTGAAGCCTATAATACACTGAGGGTAATCAGGGCAACACCAAGCTCCCAAACCAGCTCAATTCTTAACTAGATTGACTCAGTATCCCACAGTAAAAGCTGCGCGCGCGCGCGCACACACACACACGCGCGCACACACACACACACGCGCCCATCTTTAGGCAAACAACAGATAAAAGACAAAAAAAAAAACCCACCAAACTAAAATAAAAAACTACTCATTTGGACCTTTACTGTCCTACACAGGATATCAGGTTTTTAACAAAAACTTATGAAGGGGCGCCTGGGTGGCACAGCGGTTAAGCATCTGCCTTCGGCTCAGGGCGTGATCCCAGCATTATGGGATCGAGCCCCACATCAGGCTCCTCTGCTGGGAGCCTGCTTCTTCCTCTCCCACTCCCCCTGCTTGTGTTCCCTCTCTCGCTGGCTGTCTCTATCTCTGTCAAATAAATAAATAAAATCCTTTAAAAAAAACTTATGAAAATCTTTGCATATGAAAAAGCAAGGGAAAAGAAAAAGAACCCAACACATTACTAAGACACAGAGCAATTGTCAGAACCAGATTCAGATATGATATAAAAGTTGAAATTATAAGACAGGGAAATTTAAATAACTATCATTAATATGTTGAAAGCTATAATGGAAAAATTGAACAAAATGCAAGATAAAATGGAATTTTAGCAGAAAGATGGAAACTATATGAAAGAATCAAATGGAATTAACAGGAATGAAAAAAAATAGTAACAGAGGTGAAGAATAGGGTAAATGGTCTTCTTAGTAGACTCACACAGCCAAAGAAGGAATCAGTGAACTTGAGAAGAAAGGTCAATGGAAATGACCCAAACTGGAAGACAAAGAGTTAATAATGATAGAGAATTTATTAATTTTAATGACAGAAAATAGAGCACAGATTAAAAAAAATGTTAAAGAACATCAAACAGAATAAGAAAATTACACACCTAGGTATTTCATATTTAAGCATCTGAAAAAAGAAATTTTGAAGACTATAGGGAGAGGGTGGGGATAAAGACATTACATGCAGAGGAATGACAGATGAGAATTACAGCAGACTTCTTGTCAAAAACTATGAAAGTCAATGTACAACGAAGAAACATCTTTAACATGCTGAAGTTTTTAAAAAAATGTCAATCTAGAATTCTATACTCAGGGAAAATATCTTTCAAAAATAAATAGAAATAAAGACTTTCCCAGAAAAACAAAAACAGAAAGAATTCATTTCCTGCGTACTCTACAAGAAAGGTTAAAGGATATGCAAAAGGAGTGATACCAGGCAGAAATTTGGATCTGTGCAAAGGAATGAGGAGTGCCAGAAATGACTGAAAATAATAATAACTTTATTTTTGATTACCTTTAATTACTCTAAAAGTTAAATGAATGTCAAGAACCAAAAAAAACCAATGTATTTTATGTTTATATATATAAAGCAAAATACATAACAATGTTAACAAAAGCACACAGCTTGGAAAGGCGGAACTAGGAATATATTGTTAGAAGATCCGTGCACTACATGTAAAGCATTGTAAATATTATTTGAGAGTAAATGCTAATTAAATAAGTTAAAGATGCACATTTTATTTATTTATTTATTTAAAGATACATATTTTGCTTTATTTTTTTTAGAGATTTATTTATTTATTTATTTTAGAGAGAGAGTGTGTGTGAGTGGGGTGAGGGGCAGAGACAGAGGGAGAGAGAGAATCTCAAGCAGACTCCCTGCTGAGTATGGGGTCCTACGTGGGGCTCAATCTCAGGACACTGAGATCATGACTGGGTTGAAATCAAGAGTCAGATTCCTAACCAACTGAGCCACCTGAACACCCCTAAAGATGCATATTTTAAATCCTAGAGCAACTTCTAGACATTTCTACAGGTATAAACAATAAGTCAATAGTGGACATAATATGTAATCACAAGAAATGCTCAGTTAAACCAAAGAAAGTAAAAAGGAGAAAAAAAGGAAAGACCACATGGAAAAAATAGAAATCAGATAATAAAGTGGTTGATTTCAATACAAACATATCAATAATTACATAAATGTTAGTCTAAAACAACACTAAAAGACAGACTGTCTGATTTTAAAAGCAAGATCCAACTGGACATGCTCTATACAAGAAACTCACTTTAAATATATAGACATAGATTAGTTAAAAGTAAAAATGCAAACAAATATACCATGCAAACTCTAATCAAAAGAAAAGTATTATTGCTAATTTGTACTAGATAATGTAGACTTCAGATCAAGAAATATTATCATGGATAAATGAAGCATAGTCTGTAAAAATAACAGGATAAATTATCCAAGACATAAAATCCTCCATGTGCACACCTCACAAAAAATTTCAAAGTACATTTTTAAAAACCTAGTAGGTCTAAAAAGAAAAATAGAAAATCCATAATTGTCATTGGAGACTTCAAGACTCCTTTCTAAGTAATTGATTAAAAAAAAAAAAGACTGAAAAATAAGTAAGGATATAGAAGACCTGAACAATACTATCAACCAACTTGATCTAGTTGACATTTAAAGAACATTCCACCAGTAACAGAAAAATTCACATTCCTTTCATTTGGAACATTCACTAATATAGACTATATTTTGGGTCACAAAACAGACTTTAACACATTTAAAACACTAAAAGTTATGCAAATTATGTTTTGTAAATTATTATGTAAATTTGTGAATTATGTTCCAGAAATCAATAACAGAAGGATATCAGAAAATATTTAAATATTTCAAAACAAACAGCATACTTTTAAGTATCTTAAAAGCCAAAGCAAAAATTAAATATATTTTGAGCTGAGTAAAAATAAAAATGCAAAGTTGCAAAATTTGTGGATAACCTCAAAAGCAGTTTTGAGATCACAATTTATAGAATTAAATACTTATATTAGAAAATAAGCAAGGTCTCAAATCAACTGATTCTTGAAAGGTGTAAAGACAATTTAAAGAAAAAAGATAGCTTTTCAACAAATGAAACTGGAGCAATTGGGTGTCCATATGCAAAAAGGTGACACTTAACCCATCACTCACCCTTTATGCAAAAATTAAAAGAGATCGTTATGTAGACATAAAACATAAAACTCTCAAAAGTTTGGAATAAATCATAAGAAAATCTGTGTGACCTTGGTTGAGTTAGGTAAAAAGGTATTAGATAAGATGCCAAAAACCTGAGCCAGAAGAGGAAAATTAATAAATTGGACTCTATTGAGTTTAAAATTGTTATTATGCACAGGCCTGCATTAAGAAAATGAAAATGCATGCCAGAAACTGACATTCTTTTTTCTTCAAATCATGCATCTCACAAAAGACTTGTATCCAAAATGTATTTTTATAAGCTCTCAACAGTCAAGAAGAAAACATACAACCCAAAAACGATAGGCAAAATATTTAAAAACTTTCCTCCAATAAATAAATAAATAAAATAAAGTAAAAATATATAAAAATAGGGGCGCCTGGGTGGCACAGCGGTTAATCGTCTGCCTTCGGCTCAGGGCGTGATCCTGGTGTTCCGGGATCGAGTCCCACATCAGGCTCTTCCGCTATGAGCCTGCTTCTTCCTCTCCCACTCCCCCTGCTTGTGTTCCCTCTCTCGCTGGCTGTCTCTCTCTGTCGAATAAATAAATAAAATCTTTAAAAAAAAAAAATATATATATATATAAATAAAAACTTGTCTCCAAAAGATGTACAATGGCAAATAAGCACATCTAAAAAAAAAACTCAACATCATTAGTCACTAGAGAAATGCAAATTAAAATCACAATGAGCTACCACTATATATCTATTAGATGGCAAAAACAAAACAAAAAAAGGCAAAAAACCTGACAATATGTAATACCAAGTGCTGGCAAGGAATCAGAGCAATTCGAGCTCTTATATGATGCTGGTATGAGTGCAATAGTGATACAGTCGTTTTGGAAAATATTTTGGTAGTTTCTTATAAAGGAAAATACACACATGCTTACCTTATGACACAGCAATACTGCTTCTAGATATTCATTCATGATAAATGAAACTTATGGACTCACAAAAACCTGTACTGAAATACTTACAGCAACTTCGCTAATGCTAAAACTGGAAACAACTCAAATATCCTTCAACTGGTGAATGGATAAACCATGGTACCTCCATACAGTGGAATACTACTTGGCCAATAAAAAGGAATGGTTTCTTGATACAAAGAATGGTGTTGATAAATATAAAATAATTTTATTACATGAGAGAAACTAGACCTAAAAAACTAGATAAAATATGATCCCATTTGTATGACATTCTAGAAAAAAACAAAACTATAGGGACAGAGAGCAGAAAAGTGGTTTCCAAAGACTGGAGTGGGAGGTGGGGCTGACTACAAAGGGGCAGTGCTAGAGAGCATCTGGGGGCAGTAGAATTGTTCTGTATCATGATTGTGGTGAAGGTTATACAACTTGGTACATTTGTCAACACCCAAAGAATTGTATGACACAAAGAGTAGATTTTAGTGTGTGAATTAAGAAGAAGAAGAAGAAGGAGAAGAAAGAAGAAGGAGGAGGAGGAGAAGGAGGAGGAGGAGAAGGAGGAGAAGGAGAAGAAGAAGAAGAAAGGAATTGGAACAAATCTCCTGATAAATGCACAGACTATGTCTGAGGGTATATACATGACACAGGAGAGGCTGAGCAAATTTTCATGATGATAGAATATTTGGTGGAGTTGGCAGGGAGTAAGCATGAACTCTTCCCTGTAATGCTTCTGATAATAAGACAAGAGGCAGTTTACCTCAGGGAACTCGAGGCAACAGGAAATTATATTTGAGGAGGAGGAGAAAATGGATAGAGATCACATTTACTGAGTGATTTTTACGTTCCATGTACTTTGCTAGATAGTTTTTTACATAGAGTCACTGATTCATTTCTCACTGTGAGCCCAAGATAATATTATTCCCATTATACAGATAAAGAAACTAAGGCACGGAGAGCTTGAATAATTTAGTCCAAGCTCTGCAACTAGCAAGCAGAAGAATCTGAATTTCTACTAAGGGTTGCCTGTTCTGTCCTTCTTCCTCAGGTGCCACCACTATCTACATGCAAATGGAACGAGGAAAGCCGGAGGTTAGTCTTTCTTACCTGTTGTCATTGTTCCTTTGTCAGGAAGCTGTGGAGTCCGCCGAGGGTCACAATGACTTTTTTTTTCTTTAAAGATTTTATTTATTTATTTGACAGAGAGAGAACAAGCGAGCACAAGCAGAGGGAGAGGGAGAAGCAGGCTCCCCGCTGAGCAGGGAGCCGGATGTGGCACTTGATCCCAGGGTCCTGGGATCATGACCTGAGTCGAAGGCAGACGCTTAACAACTGAGCCACCCAGGCACCCCTCACAATGACTTTTTAAAATAGAAGATTGCAGGCAGTAGGGACCTGTCATTGTATTGTATATGTTGCTTTTTATACTTGATTTTAAATATTGTTTTTTATGTTTTTAAAAATTTCACTTAAACATTTGTAAGTAAAAAAAATGGTATTTGATTAAGAGTTACAAGATTTACAAAATTTGCCCTTTGTGATTTGTTCCTTTAAGGGTTCAGAGCTTTAGAAATGTCTTACTTACAATTCTAGGGGTCTGGGTGGCTCAGTCAGTTAAGCGTCTGCCTTCGGCTCAGGTGATGATCCCAGGGTCCTGGGATGGAGCCCCGCGTCCGGCTTCCTGCTCAGTGGGGAGCCTGCTTCTCCCTCTCCCCCTCCCCCTGCTTATGCTTTCTCTCTCTGTGTCAAATAAATAAATAAAAAATAAATAAATAAAAGAAAAAAGAAATGTCTTACAATTCTAGGCTAGCATTAAGAAATCACATGGAGAAATATAGTACCACTTCCTTAAGAGTGAAGAGAAGAGATCAATGTCAGAATAGGAAAGGTTGTGAATATTTAATCAAAATTGGTTTCACTAGGCTGAGGTATAACATTAATATTTTTCTCTTTTATGATAACTATCCTAATATATATATCACTGTTCTAGTATCTATCAGCCATCTTGTGCTACCTTCAATTAAAGACAACTTCCTAGCACAAAATTTATTAAGTAGTTGAAACCATCAAATACCTAACTACGGAGAGATGCTATATTCCTGAATACAGAGATGATACTTTATTTTTTCTTTCTTCCCAGTTTTATTGACATATTATTGACATATAACATTGTATACATTTCAGGTGTGCAACACAATGATTTGACACATGTCCATATTTCAAAATAATCACAATAAGTGTAGTTAACATCCATCACCTCACTTGGTTACACATTTTTCTCTTGTGATGAGAACTTCTAAGATTTATTCTTTTAGCAACTTTCAAATCTATAATACAATATTGTTAATTAGAGTCACTATGAGCTCATGCAACTCAGCAAAAAAACAAATAATCCAATGAATAGTACAAATAATACTTTAAAGTATATAAGAAATTACTATGTAATAAAAGGGATATTCCCAAGTACTCCCTGAATGATTAATTGCTCAGTAACTGGGTTTGAGACCAATTTGGGAGAAAAAAATCAGATCTCTATCCCACATTCAAATAAATTCCTAATTAAATATTTAACTATAAAAAAGTGAAACAAAAGTGCACTAAAATATTAGTAAATATATTTATACTATTATACTCTTTTTATATGTTATAGAAATATATAGTATAAATGCATTTATATTCTCCAGAATGAGGAAGGCCTTTCTATGTATGGTATCAAAAGGAAAAAACTGATAGCGCCAACTACAGATAAATGTAAAAGTTCTGTAAATCAGAATCTTTATAAATTAAATTAAAGGAAAAGTGCCTAAGAGAAGGAAAAACACTTGCAACATATGCAGCAGAAAAATAATTGATATCTCAAAGTTCACGTCTCAACGATCAATAACACAGAGATCACTCACTGAAAAAATAGCAAAAGATTTGAGCAGAATTTATGCATAAGAATGTAATTAGCCAAGAGACATGAAAAAAATTAAATCTTAAATTAAAAATAATCAAAAGAAAATTTGAAAATAGTAAGGTGCCCTTTGGAGCTTATCACATTGTCGAATAATTATTTCAAATACCAGTATTGGCAAGGATTTCAATGAATCTAACATTCCCGTTCATTACTATGGAGAAATGTTTACGTGAGCATTTGAAAATACATTTTATTTATTTATTTATTTTTTTTTAAGAAGAGACTTTTTTTTTTTAAGATTTTATTTATTTATTTGACAGAGAGACAGCGAGCGAGAGGGAACACAGGCAGGGGGAGTGGGAGAGGAAGAAGCAGGCTCCCAGCGGAAGAGCTCGATGTGGGGCTCGATCCCAGAATGTTGGGATCACGCCCTGAGCCGAAGGCAGACGCTTAACGACTGTGCTACCCAGGCGCCTCTGAAAATACATTTTAAAAGCTTTGAATACTGAATAGTTTTGACTCAGAAACTACAGTTTTAGGAAACTATCTGAAGGAAAACAACAATGTGGACAAAGACCAACGTGCATTGCATTATTGGTACTAATAACAAAAAGTAGAAATACCCTACATGTCCAGAAATGGTTTGGAATTGTTGATTGTTAGGACTTCAGGAATTTTCTAAGCCAGTTGTTGAAGTGTTAGTAGCTTGAAATCAACCATGATGTGATGTTATTCATACCACAGAAATCAGGAAATGCTACAAATCCAGTCTGGTTTTATCCCTCAGAGAGCCAGTTGATAAACATCTACCAGCATTTTACTGCTTTACATCTATTATTAATAATATTTACATGATGCTAAAATGAGTCTTTATATGTTTTTTTTTCTCAGTAATTAAATTAAAAATATTTATTTTCTGATGTTTATATATCTGAATTTTCCACTTGGATCATGTGATACCTTTGTACTAAAATCTTATTGTTTGAATGAGTAATTTTTGGTGTTCCTATGTCACTCCTAACTATCACTGTCAAACTCCCTGTAAATAATCTGCAGCAGGGATCAGAAATCCCAGCTCATGGGCCAAATCCAGCCAACAAAGCCAGGGTTATACTTTGGTTCCTGTGTGCAAATGTCTATCAGATTCACTATTTTTTCATATTTTAAAAACTCTCCTTTTCTTGAGCTAGGGTTGAATGCAATCAGATGCATCTTGAACAAAAGTATATATTCTTAGAGATATGTTGGGAACTCATGAGAAAAGTTCAGTGCTTCTGAGTGGTAAAATAATTTGTAGGCCATGATTAAGAAAAGCCGGTAATTTCCCTACAGGATAATGATTTATATGTCATAACCAAAAAAAAGGTCACAATAAATATAAATTTATTTAGCCAATATACCATTCATTATATTAAAATCCAGTATGCAAATGCTCACACCACACAGTGATAAGAAAGGGTACTTTAGACCACTGAACATGAACTTCGTCAAGATGTCATTGCTACAGAAACACCTGTGCCAAAGAGCTTGAAGTTCATCTGTGAAAAGTCAGTGGCCCCCAGATTTCTCATTTCTTGCCTCTAGATCACCTGGAGTCTCCAGTCTACTAGCTGAATGGTGGTTGGCCCCAAATTCTGAAGTCTTTTTTATTTATTTCCTGTATGGTGCCAAATGCATCCCCCTTAATTTGCATTACTCTTTGTTTCTTCTACAACAAATGTGAAAAGGGAGAAGTGGGACTTAGAGATACAAAGACGCAGGTGTTCTAATTGTAAAAGCACAGATAAACACGGAGCCGGTCTGCAATAGGGAGAATGTGAAGGGCTCACGGGAGCAGGGATTTACTCCCTGGACCTGTAGTGTTTTGGGTGCATGCGATGGACGCAGTCTGACCATAAACACACTCGCAGGCATGCTCACGGTATGCGTGCCCCTGGTTCGTCTTGATGTGTCTGCGAGCGTGGAGGGGAGGAGGAAAGGATGAGCGTGAATCAGATATACTTATGCTGCTTTTTCATTTTCTTTTTTTCAAAGATTCTCTTATGACACACAGCTATAGAGCATCTTTCATGTGCTTGGCCCTGGCGATAGTGGTGAGTAAGACGTACTCCCCACCCTCGGGGGACTTAAAATCTGGCCAGTGAGACAAATGCGTGAATAGTTAATAGATAACTGGCGTTACACTGGTCACGTGACTAAAGCAACTCTGGGAATACAGAGGTGACCATTCGTTGTCCAAATGGGAGTAAGAGTAAGGGTGTTAGAGAAAGTTCCTCGGAGGTGGCATTCAAACGATGAGCGAGATCTCACTTGGCACAACAATGGGGCACCATTTGTGTGGAATAAAAGCACAAGCAAGCTCTGCGGTGGCCAGTGGCTGGCGCGCTGGGTCTGCGTTCTGTGGGGGTTTGTCGGGAGATGCAACACATTCCTGTAAGTAAGGAGTTCAGATCCAAGACCAACAATACGTCAGGGAAGAAGGAAGGACCTAACGGTAAGTAAAAAGGGAGCAAAAGGCAAACCAACAAACAACAAACCCCAAACCTGACCCTTTCCGTTACTTTTTAACACCGTGAACAACGTAAGACATGAGGAACTCTCTCAAAATCTAAGAATGCCCTGATTGATTTTTTGAACTCGGCAAGATGGAGTGAGTTATGTAACACCCTCACAAGTCCATTCATCTCCACGTACTTTTCACGCATAAAGGGGAGAGGTGACCACCTTCATTCACTTCTTCCACAGGCATTTATAGGGCCCCTACTTTGAGCCTAGAACTCCACTCAACACTGGGCAAACAAGAGAGACAAGGTCTAGCTCATGGGATCCTGATGTGTCTGAGCTAGTCTGTAGGAAGGAGTCTCCTCTCTGTATCTTGTCCCACGGGATTGGAGAATGGAAGTCATGTGTCGGGGTGAGCACAGCAAAGGGGTGAGCCTGAATGTAGCCTTGTGTCTTGTCCCTAGACCACCTTCCTGCTCAGACAGCAAAAGGAGCAAAGGCAAAACTGGTCCAGTGCAGCACTGGCCCCGAAAGTTCGGACAATAGCAGAGACTTTGTCCTTGGATGTGTGTGTGAGCCACGGTGATGCAGTCCCTGGGAACTGGCAGCATCGTACTTGCCTTTGATGCCAGCAGTAACAGGAGGGGTGGATGTCACCGAGCATCCAAGAGGCCAAGAACCACATGGAAACCCCTTCCTTCTGGGCACCTGAGAATTACTTTTGGAGAAACTTGAGACTGCTAGGGTTGTGGGGTGGAGAAAAAAAGGCAGGGAGCAGTGATTTGTGACAATTTTTGTGACCTCAATTTTAAGACCCCGACAGCCCTGTGAAGGAAGATTTGGGGTTTTTATTCTCAATCAGAGATGTGGAAACAAAAACTTGGGTTTGGCTATGTTGCTAGTAAGGCGATTGAGTTGGGGCTCAAACCCAGACTGGCTTCAGAGTCCTATTAGTTTTGGTCATGTTTTTTGACAAATGGTCCTCATGGTAGCATTGTGTGTCCACAGGATATAAATCATTAAAACTTGGAAACCCATCTTTAAACACAAAGAGTCAGTCTATACCCATGATAGAGCCTTCCCTGAAGTGGTTAGTATAGAAGTTTGAACACAGTGGGTGTTGGAGAGGTTTTTAAAAATCTATTCGTTGGAATGACCTAGTCAGATTGGCCAAGGCAGGTGCCTAAATTCTCTTCCTCTATTCAGGGAAGCAACAGCACCAGGCGTCTTTCAGGACGCTAATCCACTCCCTGGGTCAGTGAGCTTCAGTTTCAAGCTTCTATTCCCTGTATCTTGTGAGCCTGGCCTTGTGAAGATGCAGAAGAAATGTAAAGTCACGTGCCCTTTCTGTAGTGGGTCAGATCACTTTTTATTTTTTAACTAGATAAGGGCATCAATATTATTGCTGGTAAGTATAGATTTTTAAAATGGTTTTCAAGGTCAATACATATTAATGGAGAGTACTCTGATACTGTAGTGGCTTTTCTAAGAATTACCTGGGCATTACCAGAAAGTAACGGGTCTTACTGGCTTTCAGGCTCTATTCCACTCTATTCACATCGGTGGGAACTAAGCAACATGGGGCTTAGAACAGAAATCTGAAAATTGCGGACAGCACGGGCAGATAGGAGCCCCCTGTTTAATTGTATTCAAACTCGTCTGAACTGGTTTCTAAAGACCTTCATCCTTCTCCTCCCCTCCAAGAAAAAGAGCAAACCAGCATTTTCTTTTAACTCAATTCTATTTGGGAAGGGTTTTGAAACTAAAAAGAGCCGGGGCGAGGGAGGGGGGAAGTCTGATCTACTGGCTTTTGCAATCCACCAGCGGTGCTGTATACAGAATAAGGAGGCTGCATTTCAGATTGAGGTTGTGAAGGTCACCAGATAGCAGTGTGAGCCCCTGCTTTAATGCTGAGCTTGACATTTTTGTATCCTTTGTGTGGTGGTCCATATGGAACAGCAGAGCACCTAGTCCTAGCTGGGCTAATTCCTTCTGGAATGAGAGGAGAGGGTGTAAGCCAGCCAGGAGCGAGCAGCAGCATTTGATTCTGTGGGTTTATGCCAAGATGAAGGCTGCCGCCTACTGTGTGACGCTGCCCTGGGCCATCTCCTCCTGGAGCAAACCAGTGGTGCAAGCTGACACCGGCCCCTCCCTGGCTTCACAGGTGCCACCTCCAGCCACTGAGTGATTGTGTTGCTAATACTCAGGTAAGCGGTGGACGCGGGGGAGGGGAAGAAGGATGGACCCCGTGACCCCCACTGATGTGGGATCCCGGCTGCAGAGATGTTCACAGCCCTCTGCTTTTAACCCTGCCTGCTGTTCTCTCCTACTCCCTGTTTAGGAAACTTACCCCTCGAGAGAGCCCCCTTTTAAAATGACTCAGATTCGAGTAACTTAGAAGCGTGATTATCTGAAAGCTAATGATTGCCTTTTGCACCATCCCCGGCTTTTTCCTGCCTTTGCTCTTTCCCTCCTGCTGCTGGCCATTTCCCTGTCATTAACACTTACACCAGAGACCGTGGAAGGGACAGGAGAGGAGGCCAGGCTCAACTCAGCCACTCGTGCTTGGGTGGAGTAGTTGAGCTGCTCTGTGCACAAGTTCCGGGACGGAAGGGATTAGTGAGTTCTGAGGTTTGCTCTCCTCCCATGCATCACAGTTCTCCCTGACTCTGTGTGCAGAAATAACCGAGAATTGGGCGGGCAAAGCCTTCCTGTTGGGAGTCACCCACATAGTGCTGTCAGGTGGTTGAATTATGGGGGGGTCTGTCCCTCTGAATCAATCCTGAGTTTTCTGCTATCTAAACTGCTACCAGGCAAAAGGCGGTCACTGTGGAAATTGTCCTCCCTTGCAGACCACCAGAAGGCCAGTGTAACAATGCAGGTCTGAATTAGAACCCAGGTGCGCTGCTTACTAGCCACTTGAACTCAGGCTTAGTGGAGGACATCACGCTAGTGGATGTCATCGTGATTTCTGCCAGCTCAGGATTCTTTCCATTTCTGGTCGCTGAACCCATAGTTGGGCTTAGTGGAAAACAGATAATTTCCAAGTCTTTCATCTAATGAGGTGAAAAGTTTCATCCCTTAGAAGAGCGTTTGTGGGTGTGGTGGAGTAAGAGTAATAGAGGAGAGGCGAGAGAAGCGTAGGTGCTGAGACTAGAGGTATGGTGAGACCCCATAGAGAAGGGGCTGGATGGTGTGTTTGGAAAGAGAATGTCTGCCCCAAGCATGGCACTGGTGTTGTGGAGTTGTTGGACTCTGAGCAGCCTTGGAAATGTGCTACCTGTCTGGAATGAGAATTGAGGCACAAGAATGTACGCCCAACACCCATCACCCAAGCCTTGTCTCTGTATGAGACCCCTGTGCAAATTCGCAGAAAGAATTAGTTTCATTTTCCTACCTGTGCAGAGTAGGGACTCAGACACGGAAATGAAGTTAAGGTATAGTGAATAGGGAAGGTTATCACTCCAGTATACTTGAATTTATAGCTGAAATGCATCCCTGATATACATTTATTAGTTATTTAATAGATATACATTCTTCCCAAAGCATAAAATAGGATTAGTAATTCTCAAAGACTCTGTTATCTTTATTTATTTTTGAGTAAATTCCCCTATTTGTATTTCTCTAGCTAAATGGCATATGAAACCATGGCAGTTAAGATCCTGAGGTCCATTCTCAAACACTTTCTTGAAGCATAAATGGGAAAGTGCCTTTCTGCAAGATGATTTGGTAAAATGTAACAAAATCCCTAAAAGGGTGTATGTCCTTTGGCCCCAAAATTCTACTTTGAGGAATTTACCCTAAGGCAGTAATCATGAAGATTTAACCATAAAGATATTTATAAGGGTTCCAAAGTTAATTTTTTCCATTTAAAAATATTTTTTATTGAAGAAGTAAAGTGGACAAACCCTAAATGTACAGTTCAATGAGTTTTAGCAAATCCACGCTCTCTCACAACCCATATGCCTTCAAGACATAGAACGTTTTCTTCATCCCAGAACATTTGTTAGAGTCCCTTCCCCGTCAATATTCTCACCAGGAGCAACCCTTGTTCTGATTTCTAGCACCACAGTTTAATTTTGCTTATAGGAGATACTATTGTGACACTATTAAATGTATAGTTTTTATTCTTGTCCTTCGTAAACCATGATCTCTGGCAACCACTCTAGGCTTACAACTCCAGGGAAGGAGGAAGGGTGAATGCTGCCTCAGGAAAGAGGTGTTGGGATACTATCCCAAACAGAAATGAAGAGGAACGGGGGAGAAAGGCTACCCTTCTGTCCTAGTGGATTATGGGAAAAGAGGTAAATGGAATCAGGCAAGATGGCCCATATGTCTGGATCACCCAAGTGGGGGAGAGAAGTTACATAGGGAGAAACGAAATTCTGCAGCAGACACTCTTCTCTTGCTACCCTCCAATATAAAGCCAAAAGATCAGAACAGCCACCAGGCCAGAACCTGGGTGGGGTCCTTTACCTGCCACCGTGTGGACGTAAGTCACCTGATCCCCTACATCTCAGCTACTAATTTAGAGGTGGCAAGAGGAAGAATTCTGAAAGACTGAGCATTTATCCAGAAGATCGTGAATTACCCAGATTAAAGCCTTGACTGGTAACATTAGATGGAACTTGCCAGAATGGACCTTCTGTACAGCTGCTTTTCCAGTCCCATATCTACTCTACAGCAGCATTATTCAAAATAGCCAAAAGGGGGAATTAGTATACAAGGCAAAAGTGAGTTATCATTTAGATGAATTATAGAAGATCCATTGCATAAGACATTATTTGGCAATTAAAATGGATTAGTCATTCAGTTAAAAAAGAGGAAAAAAAAATTAGGGGCTAGAAAAGGGCCTAACAAGTGATAACTGACTTTAACAAACCCAAGGAAAGCTTCTTACCATCAGTAGAAGAAGTCCAGAATTTGGCAGAATGTCAGAGAAGCTCAGGAATTGGAACATCCGGGTAACTCTGAAAGTGCGTGTGACAGTACGTGTGTGACACTGTGTGTGTAGTACAAAAGGAACTGGAAAGGGACAGTTGGTTGAAAGTCCATGTAAAAAAGTTAAAGACCCGTGGATTCTTTTCCTCACTCCTTGAGGTTCCCTTGTTCCCCCACCCAGGAGAAAACCAGGTGTTTACTCTCTGGAGAGGCTACCCCAGGGGTCAAGTACACTAATGGATACAGGACAGAGTTGAAGGCTTAAAACAGAGTGGTTCTATGAAAGGATCAATACCTAAGGGTAGGATTCCTGACCCCTCTCACAGTTTGCTCTCAAAATGATGAAACTAAGCTTATAACCCTCGGGAAGCAAACTAGAAACTTCCTCTCTTTGAGTAGATTCTTTTTCAAGCCAAAAGAAAGGACCTATAGATACTGATAATTGCGGGTCTTCTCTCCACAAAATCACCTAAGAGTGAAGCCAATCAACCAAGGCTTCCCACGCCCGCAGAGCTTCCAAAAACTTTTTAGTACCTCGTCCTGAATAGAAGCACAGTTCGACTCAATGACACATTTTAAAGAAAGCCTATGTAATGATCACTGTCCTTAGTTACAAATACAGAATCTATTCTTGGCTAGTTCATACAGAAAGTGAATGAACTTCAATCACTCACCTCATCTGTAAAGTGTACTACATAGCTGGCAGAGGGGATTTATAGAAGGGGGTGGAAACCAATGGTGGGTAATGAGCTCTGAAAGTCAGTGACTACTGAGTCCGCTTCAAGGGCAAGTTTGAAATCACTGCTTGGTTGGTGGTAACAAGCCAAAAAAAAAAAAAGGACTGCTTAGTGTTCAGTGTAGACAAATCTGGCGGTGAATCTCGAAGAATTTATTGGGAGAGGAACTCTGGAAAAATCAAGGCATCATTCTAATTTTTCAGGTGGATGCTGGAGGAACTTATTTGTACTTCACAGACTGGTGAAATCTGGTACTTTGGGTTAAATATATGGAATAAGGGAAATGAAACCCAACTTTACCTGTGGCTATCCCTGCAATAATGGGTTCTGGTGATATTTATGTTTTTTCTCTCTATGTGATTTCATTTTTGTGATCCAAACTCTTTCAAAAAAAATTGTTGGAGAAAAAAATATTTTGGTGGCTGGAGTGAGCAGATACCTAAAACAAGTCCCGTGGAACCACTTTGCCTTTGTAAGCTTCTTTCCGACTGCTCCTGGTGTGAGCTGAACTTTGAGAACAGTCACCTGCACATGGCAGCTGTTAGTGATGGCTTCAGACTTCCTATACTATTATTAGCTTATAACCACCAAAAGGAAGTCTGCCTGAGATACACACTGGTAGACCAGCAGGGGAAGAGGGAGAACTACAAATGACAAGAAACTCTTTGAATGACCACTACAACCCAGAGTGCAGAAGGTCTTTCCCTGTGGGCAGAGGGACAAGTTGACCAGGAGCAGCAGAAGCTCTCGCTAGAGAATTTGACATGGTTGGCACTCCACAATTCCTGAAGACGCACCATGTTTGAAGGGATCATTGGATTTCCTGTGTCCCCACCTCCTGTAAGGCCATCCCAGTTCATCCACTACCCCTGGGTCCTCCTATAGTCCTGTCTTGCCCTCACCTCCCACTTCTAATCACCCACTGAGGCTATACTGCCAGTTCCAATCCTGTTTCTAAAGTCTTTCAAATCTGTTCCATCCTCTCTCTCCCTTGGCAGCTGCCTGCTTTCAGGTCTTTTTCATTCCTTCCCTGAAACCTGCAAACTGTTTGGTTGGCCTCCAGGAGAGAGTTACCTTTGGAAAACTCTGTGTGTCAAAGCAGAGGCCCACCATTTCCTACAACATCATAAACTGACCCTAAGCTCTTTGTTCACCGTGTGCTGGGAGAGTAACTAACTTGCCCTGGTTTGCTGGAGACATTCCAGGTTCAACACCTGGGAAACCCCTCAGTACGGGAAGAACCGGGCTGGTTGGTCACTCTATCCTATCCCCTGCTACCCCTACCCCCACCACATTAACTGAACCTTTGGCTTTAATGAAACAGGACATGCCTCTGTCTTATTTTCACCTCTCCCAAACCTCCATAGGACTGGCATGTCATAGGCACCAAATAACCCAACACTTGGACAGTTCATGATGTCAACATGGCTACTATTTTCTTCAAGATTTTAGACCTCCTTTCTGTTATTGGTTTTGAGAAGAAAGATTTTAAAAATAAATTCCACTGTGACATTCTTTCCTTTAGTAAATGATATAGGCTTAAAATAATATACTATTTCACTTGTCTTTTCTACCACGTCCCAATAGAGAAACAAGTAGAAATATCCATTTGCCTAGAATGAATTTTATCACAAACAAGAAAGAAGACATAGCTCCTGTATTCCACTACACTCAAGTACTTCTGAAACACTTAAATGACTTTTACATACCATTGCCTAATAAATGGTCTTGCCATTATCCTACTTCCTGAAGAAACACCAGATTGGTGAAAACCTTAAGACTTTGGCAACATGCTTTATAAACTCTATGACTATTAATTCCCAAGGGCATATTATCTTTATATGTAGTAGACAATGAGAAACCCATCAAACACAATAGGAAAAGCAATATTTTTCTTTTGTTCTTTCATCCATTTTTACATTATAACAAATGTTATTTTATGAAATAGATATTTAGATATATGTGCCACCAAAATACTCCATATTACTATGATGAATTAATAGCCAGCATGCTTATAGATTTAATGTTCAGAGCAGGGATCACTGGAAATGACTTTTACTTGAGAAAAGTAGAAGAGAATTTTCCAAACTTTTAACTTAATCCTTGTTTGTGATTCACCCAATTCTGCACAGCTCCCAGCTCCCTTGGTAAGCTGCATTTAAGCTGCATTCAAGCTGTCTTGAGGTTTCCCCCCTCCCCCACCCCACCCCGAGTGGGGCATTCCGGAAGTCAGAACTGGCTCTGCCCACGTGCTCAGCTGTGAAGTTGTTGCATACATTCTCCAAATGTACTAGGAAGTCATTGGGCCTTCGTCCCAGAGCTTGTCCTTTTGTGCAGTTGGGCACACATGCCCTGGTAGGAGGATCGGAAGTTTGTAGTTCCACCTATACAAAGTTTCTTACGCGTTCCCGCACACTGATGACAGACGCGTGTTTTACAGGCAACTTTCTGTGATTTGGCGGGAATTATGTAGCAGTCCCTTCTTTTTCTTCTTTTGCCATTTTAGGAGAGGTATCGGAGAATCCAGCTGATCGCTGTTCTATAAAGAACATTTGTTTTGATTTGAGAAAGTGATCCCGCCAGTCAGCTGAGTGTTGCCTTGTTTTAATTTTTTTTCATCTGTGCAGGCTTCCATAGGACTTTTAAGCTATTAAAGGAGCTATTCTGTTTCCATTTATGAACGTTTGCATGGTGTCTAGATAAAGTAATTAGTTGCCAGGAACTGACCCTGATCAGCCTACCAAGGATAGATGGCTTCAAAGTATTAATGCAAAAGCCCAAGTGGTTAGTGAGATCCTAAAGAGCTGGAGTTCAGAGTAGACCACAAGGCAAGAGTAGGACGCTTGCTGGGTTCGTACTAGGTTGCGTAGAACAGCTTCATCTCTGTGTCTAGAGAGAGGAGTAGTTGACATTTAGAGAAGAATTAGAGTAAATGATGAAAAATGATTGAAAGGCTGAAAAGTAAGAACTCTAATTTAGGAAGTCAATAACATTTTGATGTGCAGGGAATTGAATAATGACTAAAGACACCATAGGGCCACAGTCAAAAATTGGAGTGAAGGCTGGCGTGGTGCCATGTGCCCTCTTGCCTCCAGGGACTCAGTGTAAGCTGCTTGGAAGTCCCTGTCCTCCTCTCTCCTTCAAGCCACCCCCCACCCCACCTCCTGTTTCCCTGGGCAACTCTTTCTCATGCCCTGGTCTTGGATTAAAAGTCATTTCTCCTGTGAAGTCTCTTCTGGTCTCTCATCACTACCACCTGGATAATAGCCCTCTATCTGCTCCCAAAGCACTTCTACTTAATCCTATTGTAATAATAATAATAATAATAATAATAATAATCCATTTACTGAACATTTACTAAGTACCAGAGCCTGAACTAAGCACTACACACATTTAAATCTCCCAATAACCTATTAGACAGGTACCATCATTATACTCACTTTACAGATGAGAGAACAGAAGCAGAAAGTTGTTTGAAAACTTGCTTAAGGACACTGTCAGATCCCAGATTGGGATCCAGAGTCTGAATTTAACCATCACGCTGTTGTATTTGCCTACATCTGTTTTGGATTTCCAGGAGACACCTAGTTTCAAGGGCAGTGTGCATAGATCCCATCTCTCAATCAGAGGAATGTCAGAGAATTTGCTGTCATCTTTAACCACTACCATAGTTGATTAAAAAAATATATTTTTTTCTATAATATATATTTTTTCAATACATAATATTAACTATGATATAAATATTAATATATTAATTTAATATATACTATATTTATATGCTTATATTATTATATTTAATATATTATATTACATATTTAATATATTATATATACTTAATATATATAATAATGATAAATATAATAACATATAATACAAAAATCTTAGCTTTACAGTTAGTTGCATATATTTTATAAGAAGAAAAGAAGGATCTGGGTGTTTTGTTGCGTGTCATTCTCTAATCTTGACTCAGAACCAATCTTACCCTTTTGAGTTTCTAATTTGATTGCTTTCTTATGATCAGTAAGGAAAAATAAGCATGTTTTAGAATGACTACTTGAGTCTGCAAAAAATCACATCTTTAACTTCCATTCTGGCAGTCACAAAGCTGAATACCTCTGTGCAACCTCATATAAATAGGTCCCATTTCTCCTTTCCACACCCGGGGTGGAGATCACTAAATAATTAAGAAACTCGGCCTCTCAACCCAACACTGCGGGCACACACCATTCATTAAACAGACCTGGCATTTGGGATAAAACTCTTTTGTTACACCTCTTCTGGACCATCACTTTCTAACTGATTCTTCTTCCCAACATTGAAGACATTACAATGGAATGATTTTTTTTTAATTTAAGAAAGAAATAGAGTTTAGCTTTTCCTAACTAGACTCATATTTTTTAGATAGACTTTGAGAAAAAGGCTTTAAACACTTATATTCTCTCAAATCTTGTAAACGTATTTGAACTGAAACTACTGGATTTTGTACAAAAATTTCAAGGTGGTTTCTGATACTCTTGAGTTTGTAATCAAAATTGATTTGTATCCTCCTCCTTAAACAATGTATTTATGGAGCGTGTAATTACATGTAGTTCAAAGCTAAGCATTGCACAAGGTAGATTATTCAGAAATAGTTGGAGTTCCTAATAGTTTGAAACTTGCATGATTTTACTCATAAGTCTACAAGAGTTAGCAAGGCTGGTTTGTAATTCAAGACATTGTTTTCTAAGGTGTTATTATTTTAGAATTTATATGTCAAGAATTCAAACAGCAAAGTCCTTTTCAATGGCTGCATTTATGGAGGCCAGATAGTATTGTACTTAGAAGCAAATCAACCCAGTGTCTATGCAACCAGTTTACTCCCACTGGCACCCTAGACCCCCACCATTCCAGAGAAAGTGTCAGGTTGGTGCTCAGCTGCTGGGAAAACTAATGATCAAAACTGAGGAAAATTCTACACTTTAGAGGCTTTTCTGGCAGATACCTATAGTCTGGGGAGGAGTGCAGCACGGTGAAAATGATCATGTGTACTCCCAAGCTAAACAGGCATTCGTCTTATTCTTAAGCCAGCAAGTTCTAGATGGAGTGAGCATAATGGAATAACTCCCCGCCCTCTCCAGGGAGAGAAACTTCTCGCATTAATGTTATGGTGTGCTCTGTAATAGTGATGGTATTTATAGCTTTGTAGTATACTCTCAACAAACAACTTTGAAAATGGATTAAATGATTTCATTTTGCTTTGGCTATTAGTCTATCCCAGAACCAGTTTACGGTCTCATATGTAATACACCAATAGTGATTAGCCCTTATTTCTAAATAATACTACCAGGGACTCAATGACAATGAGAACATCAGGAAGCTCCAAGTGGCATGATAATAGCTTCCAAAGCAGCTGTGTGCTTTCTATTCCTCTGAGGGCTGAGGTAAGTCAGTGGGCTGGTGGACAGAGAACTTTTATCTTCTGAATTCCGTCTTATTTCTCCCGCAAGAGCCAATGATCAAGGAGCATCATTACAAAGGAACTTGAACCAGCAATACAAATTAATTTCATATCTTGGCAGAAGCTCGCACACCATCCCGGTCCATTGTGATAATGGTATTCTTTCCCAGCTACGACGCGCCACAGGAAAACCGTGAGGGTCATACAATGGCCAGAAATTAACTCTTGACATTCTTGCAGCTTTTCCAGCAAACACCGGGGCTTAATATTACAGATCTAGAAGAGTTGATCTCCCCTGGTGATAGCAATCTGCCTTTCAATTTTGCTGTCTCGGGCAGCCAGCTGTGAGCCTTTATATAACATTTCACAGTCCCTTAATTACCACATGACAACCTCAGGGCTGCTAATCCTAATACCGTTCCAAAGTGAGGGACTTATGACATATCAGCAGTTTAATGCAACTCTTTCTGTGGTAATCATGTTTGGTGGAAAATATAACTCTTCCCAAACACAGTGAACTGCTAACCTTAAAATGTTGAGATAAACTTTTGCCCATGCCCCATGTCACTGCAGAGAAATAGCTTTTTGTATCTGGCTGGTAGATATACAGGGGATGCTAGATATATAACAAAAAGCCAAATGAGAAAGACTTACAGAGGAAAAAAGTGGATAAAAACTGGCAGGAAAAGATTCATTATGCTGCTCAAGCATAGTGTGCTAGTCTTTTGGCTTTTCTTGGTAGAGATTGGGTCACAGATCCAGCATTCCTGGGCCATGCAAAGATGCAAGCGGACTCAGTAAGTTTTGATGGCCTTCACATGGCAGCCAGCATAGTGTTATTACATTAGGGGCGGATGAACGAAGACCAAGGCACCTAGAAGAAAAGGGAAATTTTGCCTTTACTGGGTAAAACAGAGACTTCAAATGGCCAGACCCAGTCATTCAGTATCAATATTGACTGGGACTCAAATAGGCCAGATTTATTTTCTCTGCCTCTGCTCACTTCCTGCCCAAGTGGGTATGCAACTGACTGCCAGAAAGCAATTAATCAAGTGTACCCTTCCAATGCAGCAGTGCAAATTTAATACAATGTTTACTTCTAGTGAGTTTCCTAATAGCCTCAGATATATTAATCCATAAGTACTTACCAAGCCTCTGTTCTGCCCTAAGTACTTTGCTAAGTGCTCTGGGAGACCTGAGACATTTGAGATGAGTTCTAGTCCTCCAAGGAAGTGCAATGGGGTGCCTTACAGGGTTTGAATTCTAGCTTGTCAACTGGTGACCTTGAGCAAATTAAGTTACACCTGGGAGCCTCACCATCATATAACTTTAAAAATGCCTGTTGTACAGGGTTAGAATTTCCATCCCAGGCCTCCTCACTGAGCTCCAAACTTGTGTATCCAACAGTCTACTTGCCATCTCTACCTGAATATTTAATAGAATCACAAACCAGACAGGTCCAAAATACTCCCTCCTTGCCTGCTCCACCCTCACCAAGATCCCTGCTACAAACTGTGTTCTCCAACTTTTCCTTCTCTCAATAAATGGCATCATAGTCCCAGGTACTCAACACCCTTTTTTTTTTCTCATATAACTCATCAGGACATAGGGCCAATGGCTGCCATCAAATATAGGGAGTCATGGCTTACCAGAGCAGAGTCAGAAGTGGAAACCACCATGGGAGGGCTGGGGGAGAAAAACCTGAAATATAACTGACACACTGCTGGAGGCTCCGTGTGGACATGTGGGAGTTAAAAATTCCAGTAGTATCCATTTCTAGGGAGGTCCCCACAATATTGTGGGACTTACTCCCAGCAGCTTGGCTAGGTTCCCATTATAAATATTGGAGAAAAATCCCCTCATGCTTCTGTCAAAGGAAGGGGTAAAGGACCCATTTTGAAATATGTCAGAGTATTCTGTTCTTCTTAACAAGGTCTGACCTCAGGGGAAACTAGTTAACCAGAACCTAACCTGCTGGGGTTTTATCCCAACTGACCTAAGGAAAGGGAAATGTTCAACCCCAGCCCACTCTAGCATTTTACCGCATTTAAGGTGGGACCAAAAAACAAACAAATCACCTGAGAAATTCTTAAGAATTTCACAGTCCATGCTCACGAAAAGACTGAGACCCAATCATAGGATTACAGAATACTTCCCCTCCCCCACCCCACCACCACACCACCAAAAGACTATTTACAGCATTTCCTTTTACCCAGTACATCATGTCTGGCTATCAAGAAAAAATTACAAGGCATACCAAAAAGCAAACAACATAATTTGGAGAGACAAAGAAAGCATCAGAACTAGACATGACAGGGATGTTGGAACTATCAGACTGGGAATACCAAAAGTAGAAGAAAGAGGGAGGGAACTAAAAAATATTAGAAACAGTAGTGATCGAAAATTTCCCCAAATTAATATCTAGACACCAAATCACAGATCCAGGAAGCTTAGAAAACAACCGGATAAATGCCAAAAAAAACTACACCTCAGCATTTAATTTTCAGAATACAGAAAATCAAAGAAAAAGTCCTGAAAGAAACCAGAAGAGGTGGGGAGAAACATTTTACCTAAAAAGGAACAAAAATAAGTATTACATCCAACTTCTCCTCAGAAACCACACAAGGAAAACGGGGTGGAGTGAAATATTTAAAATGTCAGAAGAAAAAAACTCCACCAACTATAATTTTGTATCTGGTGAAGTTATCCTTCAAAAGTGAAGGACACATAAAGACTTTCTCCGACAACCAAAAATTGAGGGAATTGGTTGCCAGTAGACCCGCTTTACAAGAAATATTAGAAGAGGTTCTTTACAGAGAAGGAAAATAATGGTCAGAAACTTGGATCTACATGAAGTAAGGAAGTGCATCAAAAGAGGAATAAGTAAAGACAAAATAAAAACTTATTTTTTTATTCTTAATTGATCTAACAGTTAACAGTTTGTTCAAAATAATAACAGCAACAATGCATTTGATTATGGATGCTTATGTATATATCTGCCTACATATGCTTATCTGTAAGCGAAATGAATGACAACAATAATGCAAGGGACAGGAAGGAGGGATTACAGTTATTTGGTTATCATGAGGTTCTTGCACTACCTATGAAGTGGTATAGTGTTATTTGAAAGTAGACTTGGATTAGCTATAAATGTATATTACAAACTCTAAAGCAGCCACTAAAAGAAGTAAAAAGAGAAATATAACTGATATGCTAAGAAAGGAAAGAAAATGAAATCCTATAAAATGCTCCATTTAAATCATAAAAAGCAGAAAAGAGTAGAAGACACATATAGGAACAAAGAACAAGAGCAACAAATAGAAAAGAGTAACAAATAAGGTAGATATTAGTCCAATTATATCAATAATCACTTTGAACATCAATGGTCTAAATTTCCAAATTAAAAAACAGAGATCATAAAACAAGAATGGATCATAAAACAAGATCTAACTATATTGTCTACAATAATCCCACATTAGGGGTACCTGGGTGGCTCAGTCGGTTAAACATCTGCCTTTGGCTCAGGTCATGATCCCAGGGTCCTAGCATCAAGCCCCACATCCAGCTCCCTGCTCAGTGGAGAGTCTGCTTCTCCCTCTCTTTCTGCTGCTCCCCCTGCTTGTTCTCTCTCTCTCTATTTCTGGCTTGCTCTCAAATAAAGAAATAAAATCTTAAAAAAAAAAAAGAGTCCCACATTAAATATAAAGACACATACAGATTAAAGTAAATGGATGAAGGAAAATATGCCATGCTAATACACACAAAGAGGCAGGAGTAAAAAGGAAAGTTATCAGAGATAAAGAAGGACATTACATAATGGTTAAGAGGTCAATTCTCCAGGAAGACATAACAGTTCTTACTGCGTGTGTTCCAAACAATAGAGCATTAAGCTATGTAAGGCAAAAACTAAGAGAATTGCAAAGAAAAATAGATGAATTTATTATCATATTTGGAGACTTCAACACCCCTCTTTCAGAAATGAACAGATTCAGCAGGCAAAAAATCAGTAAGCACATAGTTAACTTAACAACACCATCAATCAACTGGATGTAATTGGCATCCGTAGACCGCTTTGTTCAACAAGAGTGGAATATACATTCTTCTCAAAATCACGTGGGACATTCATCAAGATATAACACATTCTAGGCCATAAAACACACCTCAACATATTTGAAAGAATAGAAATCATACAATATCTGCTAAGAGTGGAATTAAACTAGAAATCAATAACAGAAAGAAAACTGGAAAATCCCAAATACATGGAGATTAAAGAACATACTTCTATTTTTTTAAAGATTTTACTTACTTATTTGAGAGAGAGAGAGCGAGAGCACACAAGCGGGGAAGGGGGGAGGCTGAGGGAGAAGGACAAGCAGACTCCATGGTGAGCACAGAGCCCGATGTGGGGCTCGATCCCAAAACCCTGGGATCTTGACCTGAGCTGAAGGCAGACACTTACCAACTGAGCCACCCAGGTGCCCCTAAACAACATACTTCTAAATAACAGCTGGGTCAAAGAAGAAACTACAAGAGAAACTTAAAAATATTTTGAACTAAATGAAAACGAAAGCACAACTTATCAAATTTGTGGAATGCAATGAAAGCAGTGCTTAGTGGGAAACTGATAGCAGAGAGTGCATACATTAGAAAAGAAGAAAGGTATAAAATTAATAATCTAAGTTTCCAACTCAGGAAACTAGAAAAAGAAAAGCAAATTAGATTAAAAAAATAAGCAGAAGGAAAAAAAGTAAGACCAAAAATCAATGAAATTGAAAATAGGAAATCAAGAGAGAAAGATCAATGAAACAAAAAGCTAGCTCTTTGAAAAGATCAATAAAATTGATAAACCTTTGCTGAGCTAACTTAGAAGTAAAGAGAGAGAACACAAATTACTAATATCACAAATGAAAGAGGAACATCAGTACAGATTCTGTGGGTATAAAAAAGGATAAATAAAGGAATGCTATTAACAACTGTATACATATAAATGTGATAACTTAGATGAAAGGAACAAATTCCTTGAAAGACACAATTTGCCAAAACTCACACAAGAGAAATCGACAATCTGGATAGGACTATGTCTATTAAAGAAATTGAGTCAATAATAAATCACCTTCCAAAACAGAAAGCACCAGGCCCAGATGGGTTCACTGCTGAATGCTACTAAGTATTTAGGAAGAAATTATACCAGTTCTCTACAATATCTTTTACAGGATAGAAGAAAACTGAATACTTCCTAAGTCATTAGATAAGGACAGGATACCAAACACCAAAACCAGACAAATGTATTACAAGAAAAGAAAACTACAAACCAATATCCCTTGTCATCATAGACGGAAAAATCCTCAACAAAATATTAACAAATCAAATCCAACCATGCATAAAAAGAATTATGCACCACAACCAAGTGGGAGTTATCCCAAGTATACAAGTCTGTCTCAACATTCAAAAATCAATCAGTGTAACCCATCACATCAATCGTGCAAAAAAGAAAAATTAGATGACCATATCAATCAACGCAGAAAAAACATTTTACAAACTCCAACACCCATTCATTATAAAAGCTTGCAGTACAGTAGAAAAAGAGGGGAACTTCCTCATTTTTATAAAGAATATCTACAAAAACCCTACAGCTAATATCATGCTTAATGATGAGAAACTAGAAGCTTTCCCACTGAGATCAATTCCAAGGCAAAGATGCCTATTGTCACCACATCTTTTCAACATCATACTGGAAGTCTAAGCTAATCCAATAAGATAAGAAATGGAAATAAAAGATATACAGATTGAGAAGGAAGAAACAAAACTGACTTTGTTTCCAGATGACGTGGATGTCTATGTAGAAAATCTGAAAGAACTGGCACAAAGACTCCTGGAACTAATAAACAATTTTAGCAAGGTTGTAGGATACAAGGTTAATATATAAAAGTCAGGCACTTTCTTATATACCAGCAGGTGGAATTGGAAACTGGAATTGGAAATTTAAAACAGAATACCCATCTACATTAGCACCCCAAAAATGAAATACCTAGGCAAAATCTAACAAAATACGTGCAAGAGCTATACAAAACTGATGCATGAAATCAAAGAACTAATTAAGTGGAGACATATTCCATCTTCATAGATAGGAAAATTCGATGTTGCTAAAATATCAGTTCTTCCCAATTTGATCTCTACATTCAATGCAAAACCGATTACAATTCCAACCAAGTTATTTTGTGGGTATAAACAAACTAATTCCAAGTTGATATGGAGAGGCAAAAGACCAGAATAGCCAACAAAATATTGAAGAAGAAGAGCAAAGTTAGAGGACAATACCTGACTTCAAGACTTATTATAAAGACAGTGTGCTTTTGGTGAAAGAATGGACAAACAGATCAATGGAACAGAATAGAGAGTCCAGAAGTAAAACCAAATAAATATAGTCAACTGACCTTTGATAAGGGAGCAAGGACAATACAATGGAGCAATGATAGTCTTTTCAACAAATGGTGCTGGAGCAATTGGACATCCAAATGCAAAAAAATGACTCTAGACACAGACTTTACACCTTCACAAAAACTAACTCAAAATGATCACAGATCTAAATGTAAAATGTGAAACTATAAAATCCTAGAAGAGAGGATAAACCTAGATGACTTTGGGTACAATAGCAATGACTTTTTATTTATTTTTTATTTTTTTAAGGATTTCTTTATTTATTTTAGAGAAAAACAGAGAGAGTGAGCACGAGTTGGGGGAGGAGCATAGGGAGAGAGAGAGAGAGAAGCAGACTCCCTGCTGAGTGCAGAGCCCAATGTGGGGCTGCATCCCATGACCATGAGATCATGACCTGAGCTGAAACCAGGAGTCGGACACTTAACCAACTGAGCCAACCAGGTGCCCCGGCAATGACTTTTTAGATGCAGCACCAAAGGCACAATTCATGAAAGAAATAATTGTTAAGGTGTACTTTGTTAAAATTGAAAACTTCTGCTTCGCAAAAGACAGTATCAAGAATCTTAGGCAACAAGCCACAGACCAGGAGAAAACATTTGCAAAAGACACATCGGCTTAAGGACTGTTATCCAAAATATACAAAGAACGCTTCAAACTCTTGGGCCAAACACCTCAATAAACACCTCATTAAAGAATGTAAAGATACCAAATGAGCATATGAAAAGATACACTACATTGTATGTCGTCAGGGAAATGCAGATTAGAACACCAGTGATATAGCACTATATACCTATTAGGGCAGTCAAAATTTGGAACACTGACAATACTAAATCCTGGTGAGGCTGTGGAGCAGCAGGAACTTTCATCCATTGCTTCTGGGAATATAAAATGGTACAGCTACTTTGCAAGACAGTTTGGTAGTTTCTTAAAACACTAAAGATACTCTTACCATATGGTCCAGCAAATGCGCTCCTTGTATTTACACAAAGGAGTTGAAAACATGTCCACACGAAGGCCCGTGCATAGATGTTTTAACAGCTTTAGTCACAATTGCCAAAAATTGGAAGCAACCAAGATGTCCTTCGGTAGTTGAATGGATAAATTTTGGTACATCCAGACAATGGAATATTATTCAGTGCTAAAAAGAAATGAGCTATCAAGCCATGAGAAGACATGGAGGAAACTTACAAGCATATTACTAAGTAAAAGTTGCCAATCTGAAAATTTTACAGGTTGTGTAATTTCTACCCTATAATCTTCTGGAAAAGGCAAAACTATGGAGACAGTAAAAAGATCAGTGGTTGCCATGGTTTTGGGGATCAGGGAGAGATAAATAGGTGGAGCACAGAGGATCTTTAGGCCAGTGAAAATGCTCGGTATGAAGTAATAATGATGACTGCACACCATTGTGCATTTTTGAAAACCCAAAGAATGTACAAAGCTAGGAGTGAACCAAAATGCCAACTATGAAGTTTGGGTGATTTTGGTGTCAATATAGGTTCATTGACTGTAACAAACGTACCACTCTACTAGGGTTGTTGATAATAAGGGATGCTATTCATGTGTCAAGGTGGGGGTCACAGGTATCCCCCACTTTTCAAAAGTTAATGTTATTTCACTTTACTTTTGCAAAAGACCTACCATAGTATTGCTTTCACTAACTGAAAGAAATCCAATGAGGATTTTTGTTTTTACAGAAAAAGGCAAAAAGCAAAAATAGTGTTCAGTGTTTGTTTTGCAGTGAGCCTTGATAGAGGCAATGCACATCCTGAGCAACAAGAGTGGCCCTGCCAAGCTCCTTCCTCAGGAACTACACTCAGCATCTCAGCATCAAGCTTTGAACTGTGCCTGTGAGCATCTGTGTTTTATCTTGATTTATTTTGTGCATCTGTTAACAAGATGTATCCTAAGATATCAGAAAAGCCTAATAGAGGTTAGTTTTTGGGTCTGGGAAAGCTCAAAATTTTTTCCATATAACTTAATGGTAATTGCTTCTTTATGCCATTTTGATTTATGAACATTTTCATAGAAACACTACTTTTGGATAACAGGTGAAACCTATATATGGAAAATCTCTGTACCTTCTCCTCAATTTTGCTGTGAATATTAAACTACTCTAAAAAGATAAAGTGTTAATAAAAAATATAACTGATATGCTGCTTCTATTAGACATTATTCTGGAAGTCCTGGCCAGGGAAATAAGACAAGGAAAACAAACAAACAACATATGTATTGGAAAGGAAGAAGTAAAACTTCCAATTGTTGTGTGCACAGGAAACCATAATGGGATTTACAAGCAAAACAAAAGAAAACAACTTACTAACACTAGGAAGTAGCTTTACTATGGTTGTGGAATACAAGGTTAATATGTAAAAATCAATTATAATGCTATACACTAGCAGAAAACAACTGGGAAATAAAATTAAAGCATTTATTACAGCAGACAAAACATCAAATACCTAGGCATAAATTTATCAAAAGATGTGCAAGAGCTCTGTCCTGAAAACTATAAAACATTGCTAAGAGATACTAAAGACATAATTCAAAATAGAGAGACACCGTGTTCTCGGATTGGAGACTCAATATTGTCAAGATGTCAGTTTTCCCCAAATTGATTTTGAGATTCAACATAATCCCAATCAAAAACCTAGGAGGGTGATTTAAAATAATTATGAAAGTGCAAATAATCTAGAATAGTCATAACAATTTTGAAAAAGAACAAAATTTGAAAGTTGCAATATTTGCTTTAGACCTTTAAAGTAATCAAGATAGAGTGGCATTGGCATAAGGGTAAACAAATGGGTCAATGGAGCAGAATAGAGTCCAGAAATAGAGACCACAAAATATGGTCAGTTAATTTTTGCAAGGTCTTAAGTCAATTAAGAAGGGAAGAAACTCTTCTTAACAAATACTGCTGGAACAATTGAACGTCCACATGGAAAAAAAAAAAAACTCAACCTCTATACATATATAAAATGTGTGTATATGTATGTATGGGAATATGTAACTTAAAAATTAATTTGAGATGGATCATTGGTCTAAATGTAAAAGCTAGAGGGGCGCATGGGTGGCTCAGTCTTTAAGTGTCTGCCTTCAGCTCAGGGCGTGATCCCGGCGTTCTGGGATCGAGCCCCACATCAGGCTCCTCCGCTGGAAGCCTGCTTCTTCCTCTCCCACTCCCCCTGCTTGTGTTCCCTCTCTCGCTGGCTGTCTCTATCTCTGTCAAATGAATAAATAAAAATCTTAAAAAAAATAATAAATGTAAAAACTAGAACAATGAAGCTTCTAGAAGAAAACATGGAAGAACATAATATTACCTGGGTATAGGCAAAGATTTCTTAGGACAAATAAAAGAAAAAAATTAACAAATTCGAACTTTAGAAAAATTAAAACGCCATTAAGAAAACAAATAGGCAAGCTACAGACTAGGAGGCCTATTTGCAATGCAAAGATAGATCTGACAAAGAACTCGTATCTGTATACATAAATAAATCCCACATTCAACAACCTTATACAACATGGGCAAAAGACTTGAAAAGACAAAAGAAGATATATGAATGTCCAAAATGCACAAGAAAAAGTGTTCAACATCATTAATGAACATGAAAATGCAAATTAAAACCACAATGAGATATCATTTCCCTTTCACTAGAATGGCTAAAATAAAATAAAAAAATTGCTAAATGTTAAAGTGGATGTGAAACAAACAAAAGTCTCATGTTTGGTTGGTAAGAGTGTAAAATGGTACAACTATTTTTGGAACTGGAAGTTCCTTATAAAATCAAACATATATCTTCCCTATGGCCCCAACATTTCTACTTCTATGTGTTTACTCAAGAGAAATGAAAACAAATGTCTATCAAACCGTTGGATAAAAATGTTGAGAGCAACTTTACTTATGATAGCCAGAGACTGGAAACAATACAAATGTTCATCAATAGGTGAATGCATAGTCCAATTGGGGTATAGGCATGCAATTGAATACAATACAATCTTCAGAAATAAAAATGATTGAATTATCGATACACATAACAACATTGATGAATCTCAAAAATATGTTGAGTAAAAGCAGTTGGACACAAACTAGTAAGTACACACTACGTGATTCAATTTCCATGAAGTCCAAGATTATGCATGATGGCAGAAATCTGATCAACATAAGGAAGGAAGAAGTGGTGTTGGTGGTGGTTTAGACTGACAAGGACGCCAGGGGTGAGGGAAGTGTTCTGTATCTTTTTATGGGTGGTAGTTACACAGGTTATAAAAACCTAAATTGAATCACCTTATTCTTCCTTTGATGGCTTCAGTTGCCCTTGGATGTAATCCAAATGTCTGTTTGTTTGTTTTCATTGCCCTTACAGCACTTTAAAAGTATTTTATTTATTTTGCTATTTCCTATGAGAGGTTTTTGTTTCTTTAGTTTTGGTCCATCTCAATCACAAGAATGCTTGACTCTGAGTGTGGGGCTGTGCCTATCTTGTTCACTATAGTATCTCCAGGGCCAGTAATTTGGTAAAGCTCTATAGTTGTTCACTACATTTTAGTTCCCTTCTCTTTCCATCTCTTCCACCCCAAAAATTAATTGCCACGTCCAAACTAGAACTAACACACATTGTTCTTTCTGGATTTAGTTTAGCAGTAATTTTGAATTTGGCTTTCATGGCATACATGGTGTATCTAGAGATGGTATGTAATGTCCAGCTGAAGGGGCTGGCATTCCTGCCAATGTAGGAGCAGGCATTTCAAGCAATCCTAACCTGGTGGTTAGTCAAAATGTTGGATTCTTATATTGTAGATTCAGACCCGTATGTGTCCTTTAACTGGAATGAATTAGTTTGATCACCTTAGCAATGGGTACCCTATAGGATAACACCACATGTGTCATAGAGAAAATATCTACCACCTGTTCTGTGTATAAATTTCTCGACCAACCAATTTAACAACAAAGAGAAGCTATAACTATGTTTCTGAAATGAAGAACTACATTGCTTCAAAAGACGTAGATGCAAACGGGCACATTGCTGTCTTTCCATTCTTTACACAAAACAGGCATTTTGTAACTGTTAATGAATAGAATCTCCAAGCATCTTATATAATAATTTCCTTTTGGAAATAATGGCTCTATTGAAAATGGGGAGATGGAATCCAGAATATGGTGCTGAGTTAGGTATTTTTCTTCGTATCAAAATCAACATTTCAGAGAAGAAACACTGACACAAAATTGGTCCTATCAGTCAGGATGACCCGGGTTATGCTATGGAGACAAACACTGCCCAAATCTCATTGGTGGAAGATGACAAGGCTTCATGTATGCTCATGCCGCCTGCCCATGATGGATCAGCTGGGGCCTGGGCTCCACGTTGTCTTCCCTCTGTGATCCAAGAGGAAAAAATAGCCACTAACAGAAACATTGATGATTTTTAGAGCAGAGAGAAAAAGAGTGTGTGGCAGATTGTTCAATGGTTCTGGAAGCTTCCCCAAAGTAATAACATGCATTTCTTGGCCATCATGAGCCACAAGGGCACATCTAACTCCAAAGTGAACAGAGCAGTACAATCTTACTGTGTGCCTAGAAGGAAGAGAGCTGAGAATAGTGGGTAAATAGTACTAGTGACCAGCATCCTAATGGAAGTTTGAGATTTTCTTCTATGATCACCATCAACACAGCCACCATCACCCCCACCGTTGCCATAACTCATGGTGTGCTAGTTAAACGATTGAGTCCTTGCCAGGTACTGTTCTTTATTCACTAGCTCCTTTACTCATCAAACTTTATTATGTAGATGTTATTCTTATTCATATTTTTAGATGAGAGAATAAAGACTTGAAGAGGAAAGTATTTAAGCCTTGGTCATACATTCAGTAACGGGAAGAGCCAGGATCTGAACTTGATACACTTGACTTGAGGGCCTGTGCTCTCAACCACCACGTGCTACTGTCATTCTAGCCTTGTTGGAACGTGTTTAAAATTAGTACTGAAGGCCCGCATCTCTAAGGCACTCTTAAAGTTCTTAAACTGAACCAAGGATATACAAAGATCAGATATTTGGTACAGTCACACTGACACATCTGTCAGGTTTTTTTCTAGGCCCCAAGGACCACATGTCTCCGTAGTCCATGGGAGTCTGTGGGCTTTCACTTCTGCCAGCAGAGGCTGCATAGATAGCCGAGCAGATGGATGTCCGTGAAATGGGAGACAGGACTGGGAGGGAGGATACTAGGCTGGTTGATATTGTGCTCTTTTTTTTCATGAGATCCCGTCTAGCTGTTACAGAGTGATATGCTTCTCAGATGTAGTAGTCAGAACCCCATAATCTGGGGTCTAGGTTTTAGGGATTGCTTCCCAGGTCTTCTGAATCTCAGAACCAGCCTCTTATGAATGTCTGATTATCTTCTTAAAGTACCTCACTTTAATTTTTCTTCAAGCAACTGAAAAGATGTTTTGGTATACTAATTTGGGTCGTTAATCCTTATAGATTTGAGCCTCTTGTAGAGAGATGTATTGCTAAAGTTTATATATTTGGACTTGTTTGTCCTTCACTGATAACTTTTAGCCATATTCGGATTGTACAATTTTATCTTTATTGCTTGAGGTATACCTGAAGCGCCAAGGCAGGTAGCAAAGATATATCGAGTGGTCGGATTGCACCTGACCTAAGCAAGGCCAACCCTTTTTTCTCCTGTAATTTCTCAAGAACCTGCTAGCACTCAGACAGAGCTGCCTTTCTGTCAAATGACCCCAACGATGTTGTCATAACCCCCTTGGATGAAATCTTTTTTGTCTATTTTCTCTTGCCCTGTCTCTCTCCCCACTGCAATGATAAAATGGCTTTTTGAATGCTTTCTTCTGCTTTCAGTAAGCCTTGAAGTCCCACGTCTCTCCTAGAGGATATGTGTATCTGTTGTCAATGACCTTTTAGTCTATCTCGAGACGTCCCTCCACCCCAACTTGGGAAGCCCACGCTGTTGCTAACTTTAGGAGATACTTTAAGGGTCCCGCTCATATCATCCTCACATCAGCAGTATACAACGCTGGCCCTCCCATGCCAGGTTGTGTATTTCTGTGCCTGCAGGCTTTCTCTTAACACTTTGCTCAATACGTGAGAATTAACAGCCCTCATCCACCCTCACACCCACCTGAAGTCCTCCACCCATGACTGATGTGTGCATTTGATATACAAATACCCTAACTCCTTCATGTTCTAGGTGAGATAATTCTAATTAATTGCTGGTCACCTACAGTGGCAGCTGCCTTGATAATACACCCTTCCTTGGCTCCCTGCCCTTCCTTAGCTCACTCCCCTATTCCCCCGCAGTGTCCCTTCATCCCTCCCCTATACTTCCCACTTGTCCTTGTCTCAGGGTCTGCTCCCAGAGGAATCCTAACTAAGACACTGATCTCGAGTAATTCTGACAAACTATTACTGGGTAATTTCATGAAAGATTTGTGTTTTAGAGGTTTGGTAGAGCAGAGGGGTTGAACATTTGGAAAGATTACGTTTTTTTCTCTAAAGAAACAGGGGTGATGTGGGGGGCCAGAAGCAGAGTCCTAGTCTGCGAAGCCAGTTCAAGAGGCTGCCCCTGCTTCTTCCCAATTTTGGAGTGACTCAGAAATAGAAGGTATGCTGACCAGAAGCTGGAAGAGAAAGGGAAAAGGTCATTTGCACAGGCAATGTTGTCAGTGTTCGTGTAAGCGTGAAGGTCTGGGGGCAATTTTGAAGCTTCCGTCTGTCATTTGTTTTCTCTCTGGTGAGAGCAAAGGCACCACTGTTTTGTTTTGAAGTGCTTTATGCTACGCACAGGTGCACGTAATCCACGTATGGCTCTCTGTGCTCTCTGAGCCCAACTGCAAACACATCTTTCACAACATCCCAATGTATTTGTCACTTACCCAGTGTTTACTACCACCGGAGTTTTGCTTGGGGAACATTCTTCCAACTCTCCTAGCTCCATCTGCCCAAGGATTTGCTTCCGATTGCAAATATCTTTCTAGAAAATTTGCATTTCCTCCAAATGTCTGGTAAAATGTTTTCCATCTCCCTTTTTTATTATCTTTCACATGTGATGATAGTGTTGTATAATGGGCTCTGTGTTGGAAATCTCTTACAGTTTGGGGGACTGGACTACCATGTATCTTCTAGCATCTTAAGTTCAACACCCCCCCCCATGACCATGGGTGGTCCCTGATTTTCTCCTCTTCTCTCTGCCTGGGTCCCATGTGTTGAGTCTGAAAATAAGTCCTGACTTTCCCCATTACCTCACTGCCCCCATATCCAATCACCAAGTCCCCAGTTCCACTTTAACCTGGCAAATACCTCTCACATCCGTTCATTTCATTTCACCTTCATGCCATCATGAGTTCGTCAATGATCCCTAACAGCCCTCTGCCTCTGTTCTTTTCTCTGTTTCTCCATGGTACAGCCAGACTGATCACACCAAAATGCAAATATCATCATTTCAACCTCTCTACTAAAACTTCTCCAAGGCTCCCCATTCTACTTAGGGTAACTCTCATAGTTTACCTTGAATTTCCAGGCCCTTCTTTTTTTTTTTTTTTAAAGATTTGATTTATTTAACAGAGAGAGAGAGAGAGCCAGCGAGAGAGGGAACACAAGCAGGGGGAGTGGGAGAGGAAGAAGCAGGCTTCCAGCGGAGGAGCCTGATGTGGGGCTCGATCCCAGACCGCTGGGATCACGCCCTGAGCCAAAGGCAGACGCTTAATGACTGAGCCACCCAGGCGCCCCTTTCCAGGCCCTTCTTAACTCATCCATTGAGAGTCATCTCCCTCCACCGTCCCTGCCGGCCGTCCCTTTCCCTTCCTCGCCCCCCAGGCTTTCTGCCTCTCAGCTCAGCAACTCCTCTTCCTTGCCCACCTCCTTTTCCCCACTTTCTTACCCCATTTTCCAACCTCACACATTAGGCTTCAACTAAATGATATTCCCTTGGGGGCTTTTCACTGATCAAAAAACTAGACCAGATCTTTACTATTTTATCTATCTTCCCCACTAAACTGTGCTCTAGACACTCTATTCCCAGTGTCTAGAATAGTGTGTGTAATATGGTTGATTAACTGTATGGTGTCAAATATATTTCTGGTGCACCTGGGCTGCTCAGTAGGTTGAGCATCCCACTTGTGCTTTCTGCTCAGGTCATGATCTCATGGGTCATGGGATCGAGCCCCGAGAGGGACTCTGTGCTCAGTGGGTAGTCTGCTTGAGATTCTCTCCCTCTGTCCCCACTTGCACGCATTCACTCTCTCTCACTCTCTCTCTCTAAAATAAATAAATCTTAAAAAATGATAGATTTCTATACAATAATGAAGACGAAAGGGGCAGTATAAGAAATTATTAGTGGACATTTCTGGTCTAGTCTCTTGTCACTTACCGGCTCTATTACCTTCACTTCATCAATATTGGCAAAGGTTTCAACTGTAAAGAAGCTGAACTAGGTGATCTCAGCATTCTAAGTGCTTTTATATATTTTTATTTTAATTTTGTGTGAGCTAATATAACCTTATTATGTGTAGAATCCAATGTTGATGAATCAAAATAATAATTTCATTGTGGTTTCTTATGTCATAGATGATGTTTGCTTTATTGAATCCCACCTTTATATGGCTTTTCAACAAATGATGGAAGAGATAGGATAGCAGCCATAAAGGTTATTTTTGACACATTCATTGTGATTGTATGTCCTTTTGGCTCCTCCTTCTAAGGTTGTTTCAAAGAGACGTACTGTATATGAAGATTAGTCCTTATATTCTCCTTGCTTTTATACAATACTGACCAGATAACCCTGGGATCTAATTAGTAAAGTGCATACAAATAGCAAAATAATTCAGTGCTGAAAGCATGAGCAGGTGCTTAGAAGACATTTACTGAGTGCTTATTAAATGCTCATGCATTGTCTATGCATGTATAACTTATTCTCAGAGCCACACTCCCTGATAGGTGTTAAGAGTCCCATTTTCCCGGTGAGAGAATGGAGCTTCCGAAAGCTGGCTTTGGTCATAGTTTCACATGCAATTGGTAATAGAGCAAGGATTCAAGAATTCATGTTCCTGAAGAGCAAGGACTATTGTACTTTCGGTTACCTCTGAATTCCCAATAAATAATTACTTACTGACTACTCAGATGAGTGAGTGAACATTTGATACCCAAGTCAATGTTTTCCCTCTCAGGTGGTGTGAATTTCCCAACAAGAGTGAATATGCAGGCACCCTTCTAGGCACTGGCTAGGTTTTCATCCTTAGGATTCCAGCGGTTAGTGTAAGACACAATGACATCTTAGAAACTAGCATCAGTGTAACCAGCACACATATGGTGCCAGCTCTAAATGTGCTTTAATCCAAGGGAGTGGACATTGTGATTGTAATTAACTAAATCCCAAACTGGCATGTGTCTTTTAAATGGGTGAGCCCACCTACATGGTGAAAGCCAGCTGATCCTCATCTGCTCTCAGGAAGGGACTATTCTTGGTACTTGCCAATCATGGATGATCAGAGATTCCAATGGCAGGAGCTACAAGCAGGTGACAGGTAGGGCAAAGGAGATGCCGTAAGTGCCCATAACTATCCAAAACTTATATTTATGCAGTGGCGAATGAGTTCTACGTATGGGGTGCTGAGAGTGGCTACCTGGTACCATGTCCAAATTGTGCACTGTCCATTTTGGGTTCTTCTTAGCTTCTTGTGCCTTTCGAGGCTGCCCCTGACAGCCACTTCTAGCTCTATTAAAAATGTTAGGTGCTGAGATTACAGAGGGGATTGCCCCGGGTAAGACTAGGATCTCACCTTTACCATGTTTGTTCCATGCTAATATTGGATGGGATTTTGTTAATTTTCTATTTCTTTGTTTGAAGAGATCCTGGAAGAACCACTAAGGAGTATTTACAGGATAATAATGTCACAATCTGCAGTTCTTAATTTATTGATTCTCTGCAAGCTTTCTTTTACTTTAACTGTTGTTTTTTTCCTTTCTGCTTCCAAGAGAATTAAAAGTCATTTGGTTTGTTGTTGGCTTTAATCTAGTTTATTATTAGCAAGGTTATTATTTGAAGTCTAAAGGATGGTTAAGATTCTACCGGCAGTCTTGTACAAACAGTGGACACAATCCCTTGTCATTATTTCTAGTCTTCTTTCAAATGCTGTTTTCTTAACACTGCCAGGACATTCTTTTTTATGGATATCAACGATCATTTGAGAAGCAAAGAGTATTGAAGAACAGGTTTCATACTGTAAAAACCTGACAGGCTTTATCACATTGAATAAAACAGTAACTATATATTTTTTTCTAATTCACTGCTGTTAGTGGAGATTTTAAATATGATTATAATAAGCGCTCTTCTTAGCTGACCCATGAATTATTTGGTTCTGTTGCTGAAATGTCAAGCAGTCAACTAAGAAAAGGAGTACAATTTAACTAACAAACCTATCCCCAGAGCAGTGCAGATGGAGTTTCTACTTCTTCCCTTGAGAGACCGCTTTGTAATCCAATAGTTCTCCAGTCAGGAATTTTTTTTCTTGATATTCAGCCCAAAATTTCTCTTACCTAAGATCATCTCATCATGCCAAGAAAAAAAATAAAAAAGTCACCAGCAGCTGGTTTAAAAAATTATCCCCTGCTGTGGTACTAACTTCTATTTCAGTATATTTATTCTTAATAATGGATTTAGGTAGATTTTTGTTGCTGGTGTCTGAGATCTCACTCCTCATTGCTACTGTTATTATTATTTTTGTTCCTTTGCATTTTATTCTTTCTTTCTTATGGGCAAAAAATGTTCTAGATGCTTGGCTGATTTTTAAATGCCTTGTTTATTGGATCATGTTCAACTAGTCTTAGGCTACTCTCTGAGTGTGCATGACATGACTGATCCCGTCATCCTGGATCTTACACAATAGGTAGCAATTGCCACCTCCCCTGCTAGACTGCATGGCCACATATCACGACTGTGAGTAAGGCTGAACCTCAGGACAACCACTTCCCAGGGATTTCAATAGCACTCTCATGCTTTTCTCTCTCTCTCTTCCTTCTTTAAGATTTCTTTCTTATCCCCTCGTCTGTGAGGTCAGGGGTGTTTCTTTCTTCCTTTCCTTGTGTTGGTTGCCTCACCACCAATATCATCTCATCTATCTTCCATCATCATTTTAGAAAGCTCCCACTAAATAGAAATTATTTTTCAACTTGATGCAGATAGATAGATGCAGATATAGATATAAAATATGAGATATTTATTAATTGATAGGCTTTTTAAATAGAAGTTTTAGGTTCAAAATTGAGCAGAAAGTACAGATTCTCACATGCTCCCTCCCCACCACACATACAGCCTCCCCATCATCACCATCCCACCCCAGCATGGTCCTCGTGTTACAACTGATGAGTTAGCTTTCACCCATTATCACAAGGTTCACTTTGTTGTTGTACATTCAAGGGTTTTGATGTACACTGATGTGTATGGACCAATATAGAATCATATAAATAATTTTGCTGCCCTTGATATCCCTCTGGTACAGATGATTTTTATAGGCTCAGCATCTTGCTTATAGAGCCGGTTTTCCTTGGCTATATTCAAGAAAAAAAATATAAACCTCAGTGGACACAAAATATGTTATCTAACAATTTAACCATGGGTCTTAGGGGCCAACACAGCTGGGACAACTCGAGGTTTCACATGCAGAGAGGAACACGTTGAAGGGGGTTTGATGTCATGTTGACCCTATTCCATTTAACTTTACTGCATAAAGCTATTGTCTGGACACCTGAATTGACTCACAGTATTTCCAAGTGTGGATAATACATCATACTGCAATTGGACTCTCCCAGGTCCAGATTAAGATCAAAGAGCTATTTACATTATGGTATACATCCCCATATTTAATTCAAAATAAAACAACACTAAGCCACACTAAGAATGATATTTAAGTCTGTTGAGTTTCTCAGCTTTTTATGTGTGCCAGAATGATTACTTGGGTAGGTTTTTTTTTTAATATGAAATATCCTATCCTTGAAAGAAAATCTTTCCTGTGCCCTATATTTGCTGATCCCTGAAGCCCATGCTTGGCCTGTCTGTTGTAGAATCTGAAACTATTTTTTTTCTTTATTTCCTGTTCTTGCAAAATGTTTTCTGTTCTTGCTTTTGCTAAATAAAAACCTCGATTTTTCTGACTTCAATCTCTCTGCTATATTTGTGTCCATCTTATTCTTTAAATTTGGATATAGAGAAGAGTTGTAAGCATCTGTGGAAACACTCCATTTAGCCCGGACTGGATTGTCCACTGCTGACTTGTTGATGTTCGTTAAATTTCTAAATGCCTGCGTTTTCTTTCTTTGCAGTTAGCACCAAGGGGATCACAGATATTCTAATTTTCAGGTCTCTTTTTAGAGTTTCTGAAATCTTTCACAAAAATGTACACTCTGGACTCATTTCCTGCTATGCAAATTGCAACCTGGAGAATGTGCCACAAACATTAAATGGCATGCTGAATAGCACATTTCATAATTAAATAAGGTACAACTGAAGCCCCGACCTATGGCTTTAAGAATGATGAGGCCAGGGCCCTCTTTGTTAGCTTGAACTGTATTTGCATTTAGCCAAACCAGATATTCCCAGGGGGTGCAGCCCTTTGCGTTGTCACCCACTTTCCTTCCCACTACCCCTAAGCTGCCATTCCTTCAACAAATATTTACTGAGCCCTTGCTGTGCGTCAGGCACTGTGCAATGAAGGAAAATGAATAAAACCCATAAATCTTGCTACCAAAATGCTTGTAGTCAAGATAAAGAAGATATTCATTCACTTGTTAATTTATCAAATACTATACAACGCTATGCAATGTAAGGCATATTGTAAGTGCAACAGCAGGTGTACAAAGAATTGTCCTAAGTCATAGTCCTGTCTGCTGACCCTAGTCCGCTGAAGCCCTTGAACACCATGGTTTTTGACATTTGCCAGGTGGAAATAAGTATATTGTAGATCTTCTCTGTTTTTGTTTTGTTTTGTTTTTTGCAGGTAAGGAATTTTTCACTGCACTGACTTTCAGAAAAAGCCAACCTTACATAACCTCCCCTTGTTGGTTTGCTTGGTTCTCGTTAGGATCTCCAACAGTCCTGCCCAACAAAAATGTAATACTAGTCACATCTGTAATTTTAAATTTACTGACCGTCACAATAACAAAAGTAAAAAGAGAGAGATGAAATTTATTTCAATATCTTATATAGCTAAGTATATCCCAAATGTTATTATTTCAATATGTAATCAATGTAAAAATTATTAATGAGATATTTTACATCTTTCTTTTCATAGTAAGTCTCTGAATTTGTATTTTACAATTCCAGCATGTCTCAATTTGAACACTTTTCTAGATCTAGAGTGTACTTGATCTAGAAGAGTATAGGTCTAGAATGTATAAACTGTCCATTTGAAATTACTATGTGGTAAAGAGTTCTCTACTGTCTCTAGGAAGACGTTCTCTATGTAACGATACGCAGAATATTTTCTCTGAAGCAGCTGACATGAAAATCTCTTTGTAGGGAGACCATTATGGAATAGAAAATGCTTCCATAAGCCAAGCATAGAGTAAAAGCGATCTCCAGGATCTGGGGATACCTGGGAGATGACCAGTTTTCAGGAAGGAAAGAAACACGTATTAAAAGCAGGGTAATAATGTGCAGACTGGAGAGAGAAAGAAAAGAATCCCGGATCGGGAAGCGAATAGGACTAGGGTTCAGAGGGGAAGGTCAGGTGTATAGAGAGCCCTGCCCTCCATCCCTTAGGAAATCTGCATTACTCTAACATGGTTTTGTATGGGTGGATTTTAATTTTTGGTGGTGCCAAGAGTAGGGAGAAGCTTGGAGAAGAGAAAGAAGGGACGGCTGATACTTCTCTTACAGAGATACAGTTCATTACTAATACCTAGAGTAGAGACATGGCCTTACCTACTAAAGGGGGCCTAAAAATTATGACACTGCAGACCATTTACTTTCTTTAAGTTTTGTGCTTGTACTTTTTCCCTGCATCTTATGTGGTTTCCGAAACTTGTAAGTGTACACAGTTTTTTAGAAATCATTCATATCTCTACCACGGGACAGCATAACATTGCAGTTAAGAGTGATGGGCCCAAATTCAGGTCAACTCATGTTGGAATACCAGCACTGTCCTTACTTGCTGAGTGGCTGGATTAGTAATAGCTCATTATCTGTCATCTGCAGCTTCCCACTTGGCTGCAATAGGAAGAAAGGGGGAACCCACCAAATAGAGTGCACGTGGTCTGCACATAGTCCGAGCGCAATGGAGCGTGGTCATCGCCATTATCAGACAGATCTCTGCATAAACCAGCGTGGTCCCTGGAACTACAACAACAGCCTCACTCAGAATTTGTTACAAATGCAAACTCTCCAACCCATCCCACTTCCCGGCCCTACTGAATCAACACTGTGGGGGTGGACTCAGAAATCCGTGTTTTAGCAAGCTCTCCAAGTGATTTGGATGAACGCTAATGCTTGAAAAAACCAAAGGCCCATAACAATTCCAGATAAATAGGAAGCCACTCCATTTGAAGGACCTCCAAAACAGATGCTTCAAGCTCCCTTGGCAACTTGTTCTAATGTTTAGCTGCTCCTGTGGTCAGGAACTTCTTATTTTCCAATACGTATGTGAGGTGCTTTGAGACCCTTAGAGGGAAACTGCAATATGAAGACAAATGCGATTATTATATTACCTATTTATCCCCAAGTTGAAGCCTGTTAGTAATATTTAGCTCTTCCAGACTCTACCTTGGTGAACTCCCCTTAGAGCAATACTTGAAGCAACTCTTTTCTCTTTTTAATGTTATTGTTTTTCCCTTCCTTCCATTTACTACCTGAGCTTTTTTTTTTTTTGCTATTAAATCTTCTCTGAGACTGAACTTCCATTTGCTTTCTCACATGCCCATTCCCAGTAACTACTCACTGTATTTCCTTCAGTAGCTTTGTCTCTAAGCCCTTGTAAGTAAATATTACAAATGGCTTGTGTCCCATATAAAAATGATAAGCAACAAGTAATTGTTTATAGAGCCAAACACACTCTTTATATCTCGAAGAGTAAAAGAAATTAAATCTCCCTCTCCATCTTTCCACCCGAAATACCACGCTCCTTTAGTTGTGTGCCATGAAAGGACAACTGTTTGTCCTTGAAATAATGTTTGGCGAGTACAAAAAAGCTACAGGAGGGAAGAGATCCTAAGAAATATTATTCTCGGTCTCTCCCTTTCACGGCTTTCTGTATTTTTCCTTCAGAGCACAAAACCATTGCCCTCTTCCCGTTGCTTCCCTTTACAGAGAACATTGACCTGCTGCAGAAAAAAACTGGCCCCTAAAGCATTTGCTCATCATAGGAAGTAATGGAGCAAGACAGCCACGGCATGAAGTGGGAAATCTGGAAATTTATCCCCCTGCCATGTCTTCTCCACTCTCCCATGTTGCCCCTCCTTCTCGCGTTTTGTCCTTGCCTTGGTTTATAACTTAATTTCTTTTCCCAAGAAGAATCACTTACATGTTTCAGTTAGGGTTTTGTAAGTATGTCTCCATACCCTACAGGTGCCAATGGCCGGAATTCCTCTGTAGTCTTAGATACAACGGACCGGACCAGCAAGAAGCTACCGGTTAATGTCTATAAAGCCGGTTATGCGAACACCATTTCGTAGCCCCTGTTCCCTCTTCTCCCTCTGCCCATTCCCTGCTTCAAATGCAGTGGGAATTTGGCCGTTCAGTTGCACTGTGGTTATCTGTTCTTCAAACCATCAGATTACTTCTAAGTTGATTTTTCTCAGCAACCGCTATGCTTTGTTATGAAGCCGACTGTTTTCATTAAGCTTTACATAGATAGAGGTTTCCATTCTAATATCCAAGTTGATGACATTCTGATCTATTTTATGCGTTATGACATATACCATCTCGAGTTACTGTTCATGCCACCATCATTAAAGGCAGTTTAGTGTCCCTGTCAGGAGCCCCAGAATTCATGGGTTTTTAACAGCTATAAAAACACACGTATGTCCCATAATGACGAGGCTGCACACAGAAAGTGAATCTTTGTGGAAAAAGAGAGAGACCTTGCTTACTGTTTCAAAACCAAAAATACAATTGTTTTCAGGGCATTTTACTTTTTTTTGTTTTTCGTGCCCATCAAAATGAAAAATGCTTTAATTTAATTTCTTAAGAGAAATATGAGAAGATTTTTTCGTCATTTCATTTTGAAAAAGAATTGTTGCCTCTCTGGAATAAAATTATACTTGCATAAAAATTTGTCACATTCCTAGTGTGTGTTCATTTTGCCTGCATCTGAATCTTGCTGAATGCTGCCTGTAAATTGGGAACAGCAGACATGCTTTTGTCTGCGGAGTTAATGCTTCTGCGTAGTTTCTCTTCCTGAGCCCTGATCATTGTTTTGGTCACACAAAGTTAATGTTTATTGTTTAATCTGTGTTAATTTTTAGGTAATTAGTGTAAGGAATTTATTAATATCTGTAAGTGCAAACGTAGCCCCAAAGTTAATAATTAAAAAGCCTTTGAGATGGCAAATTTAACTCTATCAAATGACAAAATAATAGACAATTAAGGATCCCAGATATTCTGGGTTCTCTTGGTCATGTTGCCGACCCTTAATCTTGCATGGACCTCTGGATTCTCTCTTTCATTATCCCCTCATTTATCCACTACTCCCTTGTCCCTAACCACCAAACAATGCTCATCTCTACCTAATTGCTTATTCTTTCGAGGACTGTATGGGTCCAGGTATTGTTTCTATGCATGTATATTTCTACATGCATAAGAGAGATATCTGTACAAAATGAACATTGAGAGAGAGAGAAAAGATCTTTGATCAGCATTTCTTGTCTGTGGCCTTTTAAATTTAATTTTAATTCCAGTTATAGTTAACATACAGAGTTGGGTGGGTCACAAAAGGTAAGCAAATGGTGACTTGATTTTTTGCCTGGTGGAACCGAGAAACCCCTTTACAATTCCATTGTATGTGTAATTTATGCATAGTTATTCATATATCACCATGGAATAGCGGGATACTTGTTATGGATTTTAAAAATGGCTGTATAACTGTGGACCAGTCACCTAATGTATGTGAGCTTGTTTCTTTATTTGTAAAAGATGATGATATTATTGACGCTGCCTTCTGTTCAGGATTCTGCAAAGCTCATGCTTTCAAATGTTGTCCTTGTTTTGTACTTATAATTCTACAACTTTAGCTTCAAATTCATGCCTCACTTCTGAATATATGTACATATATGCACTTACATGGATTTTATACAGTGGCTTTATTGACGTAGAAATTTCATACCAAAAAATCGCCAAGTTCCAGTGTACCATTCCTTAAGTTTTTAACAAATGTATTCACTTGGATAAACACTACCACACTCCATTAAGTTCACTCCATTTTATTGACGAGTAATATTCCTTTATTTCTTTATAAAACACAATTAGTTTATCAATTCACCAGTTAATGGACATTTGAGTTATTTCCGGTTTGTTGTTTTTATGAATGATGTTGCTATAAACACTTACATACGTGCCTTTGTATGAATGTATTTTCATGTCTCTTAGGTAAATGAATACCTCAGAGGAGGGTTGCGGGATCAAATGCCAAGTGTATGTTTAACTTTATAGGAAATTGCTCAACAGTTTTCCAAAGGAACTATACTGTTTTTGCATTACCACAAGCGTTGCATGAGCGTTCCAGGTCCTCTGAAACCTCACCAACAGTAGGTGGTGTCAGTCTTTAAAATTTTCGAGACTCTACTGGGTGTGTGTGGTGCTATCTCTTTGTGGTTTAAATTTGCATTTTCTTGACTATCGACAAATTATGTTAAACATCTCTTCATGTGCTTGTTTACCAAACGCTTTTCAAATCTTTTGTCCATTTTTTTCTATTAGGTTTTCTTATTATTATTGAGTTGTAAGCGTGCTTCTTGTATTTTTGTTTCTTAACCTTATGTCCTGAAATGCTGGTAAACTCACTTATTATTCTAATAGCTTTATGGTTTCACAGGATTGTCTTCTCTTTTATTTTTCTTTTAAGATTTTATTTATTTATTTGAGAGAGAGAGAGGGTGCTAGCCCAGAATGAGAGAGAGAAGCAAACTCCCCACTGAGCAGGGAGCCTGATGTGGGACTCGATCCCAGGACCCTGAGATCATAATCAGTGCTGAAGGCCGACGCTTAACCGACTGAGCCACTCAGGTGCCCCTTCACAAGATTTTCTACATAAAAGATCATATTTTCTATTACTATAAAGTTTTTCTTCTTTCTTTCCATTATGCGTGCATTTTATTTCTTTTTCTTGCCTTCCTGTGGAGGATAAGGCCAGTATGTTGAATAGAAATTGGATGAATGGACGTCTTGCTTCGTTTCTAATCTTAGGGGGAAAATCTTTAGTCTTTCACCATTAAGTATGATGTTAGCTGTAAGTTTTTTAATAAGGGGTATCAGGTTAAGGCATTTTCTTTCTATTCTTGGGTCGCTGAAAGTTTTTATCATAAATGGGTGTTTAAGTTTCTTAAATGCTTTTTCAGCATTTATAATAAAGCAATTATAACATTCTTTTCCATTTTTAGTCTGCTAATATGTTAAGTAATATTGTTTGATTTTCAAATCATAAGCCAACCTTGCATTTCTGGCTTTAAAAGCCACCTGGTCGCAATGCATTAGCATTCTTATATATTGCTGCATTTAATACTAAAATTTTATTTTAGGATTTGTGTCTGTGTTCACAGAAATGTTAGTCTGTAGTTTCCTTTCCTTGTAAACTCTTCGCTTTTGATATTAGAGGTGTTTGGCCTCAATATTTCCCCCACTTCTATTTTCTGGAAGTTGGTGTACAATTTGTTTTATTTCTTCCTTAAACTTTTAGTAGAATTCATCAGTGAAACTAGCTACGCCTAGAATTTCCTTTCAGGAATGTCTTAACTATGAATTAAATTTTTCAATAAAATAAGGCTAGTCATGCTATCTCTTCTTTCCTGAGAGCTTTGGTAGTTTGTGTTTTTCAAGGAATTTGTCCATTTCACTCAAGTTGTTGAATGTGCTCGTGTAAAGTTGTTCATAGTATTCCCTGATTATGCTTTTAGTTCCCTGAGTACGCTGTGGTATTTTTTATATTGACCATTTGTGTCTGTCTTTTTCTTCATCAGTCCAGACCTTTTTTAGATTTGTTATCTTCTAAAAGAGCTAGTCTTGGGTTTTATCGGTTTTGCTCTATTGCTCTTCTGTTTTCTATTTCATTGACTTCTCTTATTTGTGTTATTACCTTATGCTACACTTATGATAAATTTGCTCTTCTTTTCCAAGGTTTTTATGGGTGATGCGTAGACAATTTTCTTGCGGCATTTCTTCTTTCCCAGTGAGCATTTAATGCTATAAATTCTCCTGAAGACTGTTGTAACCCTATCCCATACATTTTGATATACTGAGTTTTAATTTTTATTCCAGTCAACTTATTTCCAATTTCTTTTGTTATCTTCTCTGACCAATGACTTATTTACAGATGTGTTATTTAGTTTTAAAATATTTGGGAAATATCCAGATATATTTATTTAATTGCTTTCTAATTTATTTGCTGTCTAATTTAACATACATTGAAAGTTTTTAAAATTTTTTAAATTTATTGAAATCTTGACACCATAACATGGTCTATACTGTTGAATGTTCCTTGTGCACTTGACAAGATTACATATTCTATTATTACCGGTAGAGGAATGTTCTATAAATATCAGTTAGTTCAAGTACTGGATCTTGGTTGTGGTGGTGATTACACAAAATTACACAACTGATAAAATTGCATAGAACTAAATACACACAAACACGCAAATGAGTATAAAACTGAATGAGCTCTATGTATTGTACCAACATCAGATTCCTGGTTTTAGTGGTGTCCTATAGTTACTCAAGGTGTTGACTTTGCAGGAGGTGGGTTGAAGGGTGCACAAGACCTCCTTATACTTTTTATTCTTTACAGCCTTTTGTGTATCTATAATTATTTAAAAATAAAGCTTTGTAGAAATGTGACACCTAATGGAGAAAAATATCTCAAAGTATCAGCCAACATATTATCACAAAGGAGATGAAGTTTCCTCCCAGTGAAAAATCTGGTGGACACCAGTTTAACCAAGTCATTAAAACTTAACATGGCCAATTATGAATCAAACCCATACCATGAATCCCCTGATACAATGTAACGAGAAGTAGAGAGCAGTATCTATGTAATATTTCTTCAAAAATATTTAACCTGACTCTAATCATGAGGAAATAATCAGGAAAACCTAGGTTATAGGACCATCTAGTGAACACATTCCTGGAATCTTCAAAAATTTTATGATCATAAGAGATTAAAAACAGTGGGGAAACCAACACACATACTACTGAATGCAATGTGTGTTCCTTGGTTAGATCCTGTATGTAAAAAAGAAAGACCCAGCTGTAAAGGACATTTTGGGGACAATGAGGGAACTTTGACTACGTACTGTATCTTAGATATTAGAATGTCAATGTTGAATTTCTTGTGTATGACAGTGCTATTGAGATGAAGCAGGAGAGTGTCATTTTCTCCAGAGATAACTCTTTGGAGTATTTAGGCATAAAGTATCATGACATCAGAAACTCATTTTAAAATGGTTTAGAGAAACCATGTATGTACAAATGTATTTGTGTGAGTGTGTGTGTCTGTGTCTGTGTGTGTTAGGAGAAGTGAAACATTTTTTAGAGTATGGGTATAATAATTTCTACTGTGTTGACTCACAGTTGTCCTAAGAGAAACAAATTACTTTGTAAAATTCAAAACACTATACAAATGGTCATGATTATTACTGAATGAAGGTGTTATTTTCAAGTACTATACTTAAAGAATTGCTACTTAATGCACGACTAGCAGGCCCAAAGCATCAGCTAAACCTGGGGGCTTGTGAGAAACGCAGACTATCAGGGCTTACCCCTAAAGAATATTCATTCTAACAAGATCCCTGGGTGGTTTGGATGCATGTTCAAATTTGAGAAGCACCGCTTTAAAGCACTGGGTGCTTTAAAGCATCAGGGTGATTATTCCGTGCCTAGCACCGTACCTTCCATACGATGGTACTGATAAACATTTTAAGATTGTTTGGGAGAGTTTTAGGTAGGAGGAAAAGCATGGGCAAAACCTCTGAGGTGAGAATAAGCGTGTTTGCTGCATTTGGGAAACAGCAAGGAAGCCATTTGGCAAGTTTGAAGTCCTGATTCTGATGCATGAGGCTGGGACGTCAGTGACGCACCTTAACTTCCGGATCACATGATTCTAACTCCCCAGATCATAGCAGCGTTTTCAGGTAAATTGATCCCTGGGTGGTGTGCTGTGGGGGAAGTGAATAAGCAGGACATGTTTTTCTAGCCCAGTTAGTGTCTTCTTTCTAGGGGGAACTAGACCTAATGGTGAGAGAACAGTTAAAGGAAGAAAAGAGGTTTTCCCTTCAGTAGAAACTGAGCACCAGAAAAAAGCATCTTGAAGGTTTCTGTTGGAATTAGGCCACCCAACATCCAGTCTCCCCGTTGGTAATGACACCCTAATTCCTCCAGAATGATCACGTCTCCCTCATTGTGTATGTACTCTTGCTGAGACTTTAAGACAAGGTGCTGTGCTCTCCGCTCTCCAAGTATGGCCTAAGTAGTCTTTGCTTCCTAGACTTCTGTCCTTTCCCGGGCTGATTTTTAGATACCTACTTTCCATTCCTTTCTAATAAATTCCCTTTTCACTCAAGTCATTCAGAAATGACTTCTGTGTTTTGCAACCAAACGCCTTCACTGAAACAGTGGGAATCCTGGAAACCCTCAGCCAGTGTTCTAGTTTGGACGAGCTTTAAGCCTGGACTCATCGGGACTACTCCTACAGACCACTAACAAGCCTCTGTGGTCACTTCTTGTCCCCTATCATTTATTCTCCACACAGCAACCAGAGTGAACTTGTAACAACATAAATCAGATTATGTCATTCTTTTGTTTAAAATCCTCCAATGACTGCTTGTCTCGTTTAGAATAAAGTCCAAGTTCTTACCTTGGCTCTGGCTCCCTCACTCACTACTTTTCCAGTTGCTCTTCCTGACATGCTGCAGCCACACTGGCTTTCTTTCCCATTCTAGAACATTCCAAGCTCATTTTTCTGTTTGGATTTTTACATCAGCTGACTCCTTTTCCTAGAATACTCTGAGCCACGGCTTCTCCCTTCATTTAGGGCTTAGTGCAAAGGTCTGCTCCTTCTGGGGGCCTTTGCTGACCACCCTAACTAAGTTATGCTTCCCTTCAGTTACAATATACCCTGCTTTATTCACCACAGAATCCCCAAAACTTAGAACTATGCCTGGCACATCATAGATGGATCAATGAACACTCCTTTGAAGGGTGGAAGAGAAGGAGGGAGGGGGAGGGAATAAAGAATCAGAAGAGGCCAGCGTAGAATATGTGGTTAATTGAGCGTGGCCTCAACTCAGATTAAAGGCAGATTGGAAGTGAGAGAGAATACAGAAATTTTGAGGAACCAAAGAAGTCGGCTCTGGGAAGAGAATGGATTTTAGGTGAGTATCTCCCAGTAAGATCCAAAAGATCTGCCCATTGTCTCTGTCCATAGAACCCCAGCTTGTGTGGGGCTTGTGGCCTCAGGCTCCCTCACAGCTGATAATGAAGCAGCTGTCATTATCCTCAAGAGGACTGGCCTGCGGGGTCCCGCACTTGTGATGGCAAACGGGGAGGAGAGGTATAGGGTTCCCAGGTTGCGTCACAGAAAGCACCCCCAGCCTGGGATGGTAGCATTTAGTGGGGATACTCAAAACTGAGCTCTCTCAGGTTGGGCCTTCTTCCACATACTGAGACAAGGAATTGGGGCTGCCATAGAAATGACCTCATCTTTCAGAACCAGAGATGTCGTTGATTTTAGAGTCATCCTGAATCGCTTTAAGAGTGAAGCCAGGGGCAGGGGTGGGAGGGAAGGGATATGGGCAGTTGTTGTTTTTGGTGGTGCAATAATTAAGCCAAGACCACAGGTATAAGCTGGGATAGTTCCAGGAAAACTGGGACATATGATCTTCTACAGAATAAAAAACCAAAAAAGCAAATACCTGCATATTGCTGACCATGTATCAGGCATTGTGCCATGCACATGGCATATATTGACTTTTCAAATCCTCACAATAACCATGTGAGGTAGGGACTATTGTTGCTCCCATTTTATAGATGGAGAAATTGAGGCACAGAGGGGTGATTTGCACTAGGTCACACAACCAGAGAGAGTCAGGATGCAAACGTCGGCTGCCTGACTGCAGAGTCCACCTGGCCCCCAGACTGCACCAGAAGTGGCTGTGGATGCACAGGAGCAGCTTCCTTCTAGAACCTCCCAGTAGCAGAACCAGCTCTTGCCTCCTCTCTTTTTCACAGCTCGTGGAGTCAGAGGAGGCTCAACGGTGGATTTCAAGCTTACTTCAGCTCCTTTGTCAATGTCCTTATTGTCTGAACCCTAGGCCCCGAGGCTTCCTTTCCCCTGCCCCCTCACAGAAACTTGTGCGCAGGGTGGAAAGGTATCTGAAGGCCGGGTGTGGCTGGGCCAGACAAACCGGAACTAGTGGCCAGACTGAGAATGGGTTCCTGGGAGTCAGGACTAGGGCAGAGAGAGGGGAGGTAGGAAATCTGGAGAAACTGAAGACAAAGCACCAAGGCCAGCTGTGGGTAGGGAAGCATCACAGTATTACCATGCCAGGGTTGCCGTACTGCACAAGGTATTGTGAACAGAGTGGCTTCAATAACTGAAATTTGTTGTTTCCCAGTCTGGAGGCTGGATGGCCAAGATCAAAGTGTTGGCAGGTTTGCTTCCTTCTGAGAGCTGTGAAGGAACGTCTGTCCCATGCCTCCCCTTGCCCGCCGTGGCTTGCTGGCCCTCCTTGGCATTTCCTGGCTTGTAGATGCATCACCCTGACCTCTGCCTTCATGTTCACATGGTGTTCTCCCTGCCTGTGTGTCTGTGTCCAAATTTTCCCTTTTTATGAGAACAAAGTCATATTGGAGTAGGGCCCTCCCTACTCCAGTATGACCTCATCTTAACTCCATCATCTGCAAAGACCCTATTTCCAAGTAAGGCTGTAGGCACAGGTACTGGGGTTAGGACGCCCACATCTTTTAGGGGGCACAATTCAATCCATAACAATTACTATAATTACCAAGACTTTGGAATCTGGTGGAAATAGTGTTGGAAGGAGAATAGCTGGAAATAAAGAAGGAAGGTCTAGCCATAAACAATCTGGAGGCGTTTGTTGCTGACCTTTAGGGGTTGTGCTGGGCTGGCTTGAAGGCCAGAGGCAGGGCAGAGAGCAGTGGCCCATGGCAGCCCAATCAGCCCGAAAGGCAGACGAGAGTAATTGACCCCCAACACCTTTTCTCGCCGCCCATTTCCCTACCTCTTACTTTGGTCCTATGCAGAAATCATTCACAGCTCAGCACGGTCTTCTTTTTAAAGATTATAAATGACTGTGTATGTCTAGAGTTTAATTTTGTATCCGTTTTTATTCATGAATCACATTTCTGCAAAGACATTAATCCTCACTCATTACTAAGAGCACTGTCAGCTTGATAATTCACCAATGCGTTTTTGGGCATTATGTTAGAACAAATAAGCTTCTTAATAGGCTTAAATGGCATTCATTCCTTAAAAATTTCTTACCTAAATAAAAACATATGATTGAGGGATTCATAAGGCATATCTGATCACCTCTTTATTCTCTCTCTTATTCTCTTGAAGTCGAATTTGACATGTGGGTTGGCATTGAGCAGGTTGCTTGCATAAGGAAGGAGCCCAAACTCCAAGGAGGCCTCTGAGGATAAAGCCATATGGATCTTCAGTTTTCAATGGCCACCTTTGGGTATCGGGCTTCCATATTTGTTGGATGCCTTTGGCATTTGATGACTACAATAAATCCTCCCCTCCCTCCTGTTGCACAACAGGGCTGCCACTACTTCTCTCCCCTCTCTGGATTTGAGTCGGACGGTAAGTCATGTCTGTAGGTGCAGGCAAAAATGAAGATGAGGAGCCAAGTTTTCCAGTTTCATGAGGCCAAACCTATGCATAATTTTTATGTTTTCTTCCTTTGCTTTGATATTTAGAAACATGCTAAAGCTTACCTTGGGCTGATGTGAAATGTATTTTTCTCTAATAGATTATTCCATGGACTAAATAATTAGAGGTGCATACAAATACTTATATGCTGATCTCTGCCTTCTGATTATTTTAGGATATTTTTTAATAGTATTCTTTTAGGATTTTTTATTTTAGGATATTTTTGTAGTAAAATATTGGAAATAGCCTGAATGTCCAACAATAGAGGAATTAAGACTATGATGAAATATTTATAGAATGAGGTAATACGTGTTCAAATTATATTAAGTGGGGGAAATTTTTAAAATAGTATATACATCACAGTCTTGCTTTTGTAAACAGTGATATATTGGACTCTATGCATTTACAGCAAAATATCAATGGTGCTTAGTGCTTGAAGTATGTTATTTTTATTTTCTTCTTTGTGCCTTTCTGGATTCTATAATGAACATATATTACCATTAGAATACAAAAATAGTGATAAAAACTTTTTAAAAACATAAGAGTCTTTATAGGGACACCAGGTTCCCCCCTCTGAAATGAACTCTGAACTGAAGTGAATTCCTCCAGCCCCCCATGCTCCCTCCCATCTGAATTCCTTTAGCAGCAGAGAGACTTGCATGGGCTCTGTGTCAGAGATGGTTTTGCAGCAAATCAGCTAGTTTATGTAAAAGGGATTTATTACAAGAATAGATACAAAGCAGGACACCTTCCAGGAGTTCAACAGCAAGAGTCCTTGGGCTTTTCTTTACTGTTCTTTCAATATCTTGAGTCAGTATCCAACTTCCTTGGTGTCTGTGTTTATTAGTATAAGTTCTTTAAAAAAGTCAGTCTGATTGGTCTTTGGCCATGCAATGGATTCTTTCCACCTATGTTGGTGTTCAACCTGGCCCATCAGCTGTGGCTGGCTGGCTGGGTTTAAAGAAACAGATGTTTTAGGGTCTGGCAAATTAGGATGGTTTCCATCTCTGAGCTAGACCATTCTGTGCTTCCTTCCATCTCAAATATGATGGAAATTTCAGGAAAGCAAGAAACAAACCAAAGGACTCACATCTTCCCTATGTTCCCTATCAGTTTCAACCTCCAAAAAATATATAGGCTAATACCTATATACCCTATTACTCTACTGCTTTTATTTTTTTAATTATTCTATTATTTTATTTTATTTATTTTTTATAATAATTTTTTATTATGTTATGTTAGTCACCATACAGTAAATCCCTAGTTTTTGATGTAAAGTTCCACAATTCATTACTTGTGTATAACACCCAGTGCACCATGCAATACGTGCCCTCCTTACTACCCATCACCAGTCTATCCCATTCCCCCACCGCCCTCCCCTCAGAAGCCCTCAGTTTGTTTCCCAGAGTCCATAGTCTGTCATAGTTCATTCCCTCTTCTGTTTACCCCCCTTCATTCTTCCCTTCCTTCTCCTACCGATCTTCCTGCTATTTCTTGTGTTCCATAAATGAGTGAAACCATATAATTGTCTTTCTCTGCTTGACTTATTTCACTTAGCATAATCTCCTTCAGTCCCGTCCATGTTGCTGCAGGTGTTGGGTAATCGTTCTTTCTGATGGCTGAGTAATATTCCATTGTATATATGGACCACATCTTCTTGATACCACCTTATGCCAGTTAGAATGGCAAAAATTGACAAGGCAAGAAACAACAAAAGTTGGAGAGGATGTGGAGAAAGGGGATCCCTCTTACACTGTTGGTGGGAATGCAAGTTGGTACAACCACTTTGGAAAACAGTGTGGAGGTCCCTTAAAAAGTTAAAAATAGAGCTACCCTATGATCCAGCAATTGTACTACTGGGTATTTACCAAAGATACAGACATAGTGAAGAGAAGGGCCATATGCACTCCAATGTTCATAGCAGCATTGTCGACAATAGCTAAATCGTGGAAGGAGCTGAGATGTCCTTCAACAGATGACTGGATTACTCTACTGCTTTTAATCCTCTGCCTCAATGTGGGGGTGTTCACAGGTGCTTAGACTCGGGCTCACTGCTTGTTCAATGATTGAGAGCAGTCCACGAAAAGCTCTCTTGGCACAGGAGTTGAGCTTCTGCCTTCTTACTGGACTACTCCCATTCCAACAAAAAAGGAGGAGAGTGTTGTTCTTTATATGATCTTCTTAAGGGCACGATTCTGAGAAGATGTAAAATTTAATTACAACCTCCCCCCCCCACCATGGAGAAATCCCATTACAATATTCTTTTTCCTTATTTGGGATGTAAAGGGATGAGTTTCTCTCTAAATACATTAGAGAATCATGCAAAAAAACCCATACAGAAACAAAATGCAGGACTCAAGAAGGAATTTACACACATTAGTCTTTCTCCATTAGTTCAGAAAACAGGAGATGTTTCAGGAAGGAAAGCAATCACTGTGAACTCTTTGGTTTAAGAGCCATGGTTATCTAGCAATTCCTAAAAGAGACAGATTTGTTCCATATCTGGTTTCCAGAGACCCTGGTGCTCCTTTGGGGGCTTCTCCCGAGGGTTTCCTCATAACAGGGAGTTCCCTTTCTGGGGAAGGAGGATGAATGGAGCAGATTCAGCCAGGAGAACTTTCTTTCCTTCTTCTCTGGCTACTGCAGCTGACTGCTTACCTCCCCAACTCTGATCCAATGTCTGACGGTGGTGAAATATAACCTTGGGTTATGTTTTGTCTTGTATTTCTTGAAAGTGTCTACAAGTCACTTAATATCTTCTAGATTTTCAGCATCTCCTGGCAGAAACCATGTTGTGTCATTTAAAGAAGAAAATATTCCTCATGGTTTGTGACAGAGTTCTGGACACAGCTGGTCCTCCACTAAATAAGATATTAGTGAAATTCAGCTCTACATCAGCAGGTTAAAGCAGTTATTAAGCAGCATGAAATACACATAAAGTGTATCTTTTAACCTTTTGAAAACTCTTATGTCTCTCACTCTGCCAAAACCAAAAAGTGGCTTTTCCTCACTTGAACAGCCCAAGACAACCTGCCCGTTTGCTATGAAGTAACGTATCAACTTGTGATGAACTTACCAACAGTTCTTTATTGGCAAAACAAACAAATAAGCAATTAAAAATAACAACCAAAAAACCCCAATGTCTAGCCAACCATCTCTTAAGTCACTGCACCTTACAAGATCTGCAAAGAATAAAAACATGGACATTAAACAATAATGCTTTCTTGGTTGACGTGGAAATGCCTACTGGCCACTGGCACTCTAGACCCTGCTTAACATAGGTCTTTGATTTCACTTTTAGTGATAGAGAATGAATTCAGATTTCCCACTATAGCCATTCGCTTCCTCCGTTTGCTAAGCTAGAATGGCAAAGGACTTCCAAGGAAAGACCTTCGTCAAATTTGTGGTCTAGTTGGACAGACGATCTCTGATCTTGAAAAAGTCACTTCCAACATTTGGACCTTATCTCCCCAATATGTGAATGGAGGTAATCATATGCCATCTGGACGATATAACCAATATAACCATTAATTACAGGATAGTTGCAAGGATTTAATGATATAATGTGAATATATTATTGTGAAATAGGATGTATTGTCAAGATTAGTAATACACAATAGTGTGAGTCATCTTCTCACTGAAAGAGGGTTATAGCCACCTCAAGTTTCTCTTACTCATAAGGACTAGTTCTTCAGCTATTTCTACAAGAAGAAAAAATTTTGACATAGGAATTAGTGAAATGCAACTACTAGTATTTATCCCTTTTTTCTCAAAACAACTCTGTCGAGTTTTCACCATTATTTATCACCATTTTACAGATCAGGAAACTGAGGTCACACTTCTGGCAAATGATAGAGTTAAGACTTACGCCTTTTTCTAGTGCCAAAGTCCTAATCTGTGCTTTTAAGCACAAACAAGCTTGATGACAAATTCTCAGACTGTGACTGAATGAGTAAGAAATGCCAGTCCTCAAACAAGGACTTGGGAAAAGTTACCAGTGCAAATTGGGATTAGAAGGGAATAGTTCCTTTCCCTCCTGGATGTTTACACTGGTGGTTCGTCCATTCATGGGCAGCAAAACACAGGAAATCTGTGCTGTGAGTTGCTGGGATCTAGGGGGCCCATGATTGACTCATGTGTTGTTTCTGTACTATGCTTGCCAATTATATTTTTAAACAGCAGCTACTGTTATATACTTTTTTCTCTCTCAGGAGTTCACAAACAAGTTTTTAATTTTAAGGTCAAATTGGAGGTCACTCTCAAGGTATGGGAAATTCCATTCCCATGGCTGTGTCTGGACACAATTTCTTTCTCCCGCAGGGCATTCTGGAATGTAGAATCACAGGCAGGACAGGCAAAGTGAGACACAAAACAAGGCTGCAGAAATGTGCTCCATGGGGAACATTTTTCTTCTATTTCAATATTGAAATGGGAAAAATAGAAACTCTGGAAAATAAGAAGTTCAAGAAAAGCGCTCTCTCTACATATGTTTGGGAGTAGAAAGGAGAATCTTACTTTCACGTACAAAATTAGCTCTTTACTTCCTCAGATCTTATTAAATATATTATAACCTTTCATCAGCAAAATAGTCACGGGAGAATCTGAATAACACTCATCCCAGAAAAAGACACGAAGACACCTGGCTTCTCTAGATTTATTAGCTCAGCTAATATTGATGAAGACGAAATTAATCCAGATTATTGATATCTTGATAATAATGGTGGGAGCACGAAAGTAAGTCTCTTATGGAAAGATCTGGAGGTTTCCCAAACCTTTCTAACTTCCTGGAAAAAATAGGGAACAATCAATACCACCCAATGTGTGTTGTGACTCTTACAAAGTTAACACTCTTGACTTATGCCTTAAGGATTGCCCATTAGTTCCACAGCCAGTTCCATAGGCAGGGCAAATGCTCTAATCAGGGGCTTGTACTCTGAATACAGAGCTTTTTTTAATACCCATGATACCTCGTTTAGACCGCTCTCTCCCTCTTTGCTTCCTTTCTGAATGGAGACTAACTATATAAACGTGCTTGTTGTTTGTTGAGGCATTCAGCTCCAGTAAATCACTCTCCTGATTTCTGCTTTGGGTCCACAGACCTGTGGTGTGATGTCTCACATGGATTTGACTAAGTGATTCTAAAAACCAAGGTTGCTGAAATCTGACCCAGGTAAAAACAAGTTACACACACAAAAAGCTCAGCATTCTCTTTGTGCTACACCAGCCAGCTCCAATCTGTATGAGCCCATGGTAAATTACCCACCTGTTTTCACTTACATGACATTAAAAAACACTTATACATCATTACATTTTTGTATCATATTAGTGAAAATGAATGCTAGCACACTATGAGATGAACAGTGCTAATGAGGTAGAAGATGGAGCCTCCTTTGCCCTGATAGGATTACTGCGGCCCCGATCAACTCTCTTTTTGTGCAACTCTTTGGACCTTGTTGTCTGGACAAGGAGCAGAATGAGGCCCTTGCTGCCAGCATCTGCTATTTCTCCACATCCTTGGACCGCTTCTTTGCAAGGTTAGGCTAAATCACCGCAAGATGCTGGAACTTTATTTATTTATTTATTTATTTATTTATTTATTTATTTATTTATTTATTTATGATTTTTTATTATATTATGTTAGTCACCGTACAGTACATCCCCGGTTTCCGATGTAAGGCTCGATGACTCATTAGTTGCGTATAACACCCAGTGCACTATGCAATACGTGCCCTCCTTACTACCCATCACCAGCCTATCCCATTCCCCCACCCCCCTCCCCTCTGAGGCCCTCAGTTTGTTTCTCATAGTCCATAGTCTCTCATGTTTCATTCCCCCTTCTGATTACCCCCCCTTTCTTTATCCCTTTCTTCCCCTACCGATCATCCTAGTTCTTATGTTCCATAGATGAGAGAAATCATATGATAGTTGTCTTTCTCTGCTTGACTTATTTCACTTAGCATTATCTCCTCCAGTGCCGTCCATGTTGTAGCAAATGTTGAGAACTCGTTCTTTCTGATAGCTGAGTAATATTCCATTGTATATATGGACCACAACTTCTTAATCCAGTCATCTGTTGAAGGGCATCTCGGCTCCTTCCACGATTTAGCTATTGTGGAAAAAGATGGAAAGATATTCCATGCTCATGGATCGGAAGAATTAACATAGTCAAAATGTCCATGCTACCCAGAGCAATCTACACTTTCAATGCTATCCCGATCAAAATACCGAGGACATTTTTCAAAGAACTGGAACAAATAGTCCTTAAATTTGTATGGAAACAGAGAAGGCCCCGAATCTCCAAGGAACTGTTGAAAAGGAAAAACAAAGCTGGGGGCATCACAATGCCAGATTTCGAGCTGTACTACAAAGCTGTGATCACAAAGACAGCATGGTACTGGCACAAAAACAGACACATAGACCAATGGAACAGAATAGAGAGCCCAGAAATGGACCCTCGGCTCTTTGGGCAACTAATATTTGATAAAGCAGGAAAAAACATCCGGTGGGAAAAAGACGGTCTCTTCAATAAATGGTGCTGGGAAAATTGGACAGCTACATGCAAAAGAATGAAACTTGACCACTATCTCACACCATACACAAAAATAAACTCCAAATGGATGAAAGACCTCGATGTGAGACAGAAATCCATCAAAATTCTAGAGGAGAACATAGGCAGCAACCTCTACTACATCGGCCAAAGCAACCTTTTTCATGACACATCCCCAAAGGCAAGAGAAACAAAAGATAAAATGAATTTATGGGACTTCATCAAGATTAAAAGTTTCTGCACAGCCAAGGAAACAGTCAGAAAAACTAAAAGATGCTGGAACTTTAAAATCTCAACAGAAATCGTGTTGATATTTTTCTTGTGGCCAATGTGGAAACACAATTACTATGAACATACATATAGCTTTTGTCCGTTTTAGCTTCCATCCTATCATCAAAATGTGGCCAGAATGTTTGTTTCTAACGGCAGTAGTTTCCATGTACGCTTACAAAATACCCTTTAAATCGTTCTCAGATTGGGACCATCTCAGAAGACGAATGGCAGGCCACGTTGTACCTTTAACAGTAATTGTCAGCTGCATAAATAAAATCCATACTTTCTTAAGAGAAAATCAATACAATTACCAGGAAAAAACAAAAAACAAAAAACACCACCTTACTTTGTTTAATCTGCTTCATATTTACCAAAATGTACTGGGTACAACACTAGCTCCACCTTCCCCTTCACCAACCAAACCTCATGAAAAGAGAGAACAGAAGGACCATGAGTTTAGTTTTAATAAGCTCTGTTTAAACAAGTGCTTTGGTGTGTTTATCCAATGTTCAAGAAGGTTGCAGGAAGCATGGGTGACTGATCATGGAATATGGTGCCCTGCCCCATCACTTACATTCCACCAGATGGCTGGGAAGGGGGTCCACAGGCAGCGGAGAGAGTGGGATGGCTCTGGCAGACAGGCAGTCTGTCTTGTTGCAAGGCTGTTTTAATAGAAGCATCTCTATTATATTTCATTGATGGAGCCCCCCGATTCATCCCCTTTTCCAGACACAGAGTAACTGCTCAAGAAATTTTGGAATGATTTCATGTCTTTTCTCACTAAAATGGCTCTAGGCATCTTCAGGAGCCATCTATCTGAGATTTAGGAAAAACAACTGCCAAGATGTAAGCTTCCATCATGTCTCAAGCTCACTTTTATCACGCTCTAAATCCCGTCATCCCCTCTTCTAACAAAGTACGTCAGCAAAACCTTCTGAGTCCCATCAGAATCGGTTGCTTATGCATTTATTAGAACATTTACTATATTCTGTCTCGTATTACAGATTTTTATTTATCCCTCTCTCCTGCTGGACTCAAAACACGTTGGCAGTACTACTGTGGTAGGTAGATTAGTGCCAGGTATCCACCAAATGTTGTTGTTGCCTGCTGTTTCTCTGAACAGCAGCAAAATAGCCCCCGATAAAGTAAGGCTCAGTAGCATCTCTGAGAAGAAAGGACAAAAGTGAGATATTTATGAAGTTTTGGGGAGAAAGGGGAGGTCCCAGGAGAGGCGATGTTAGCTGGGAAGGGTGACCTGGTTGGGGTAGGGCAGGCTTGGTGACATAATCATTTAGGGCTGGTGGACACAGCAATGCCAGAGTCTCTAAGAGAGTCTTGAAGCAATGTTTGATGAGTCTTGAGAATGAGATACTTAGTCTAATCAGGGCTGGTTGAGTAAGCTATTAGTCTATGGTTTGGAAAGAGGATTTGGGGGACATTTCTGAAATAAAAATATTTGAAACGTCATCTTTGGCAGGAGTTTCCTGCAATAACGATATCAGACAGTGGAACAGTAAAGTCAGGTTAATGTGGACAGTGAGTCATGCAGCTGCAGACGGTTTGAGCTCTTGGTATATATTCGGAAGGTTGCATTCAAAATTCAATTTTTCATTTTTACTCCTAATTTGAAACGTTCAGAATCATTCAACTCCTTAAAAGAAAGAAAAACAAGCAGAGATCATAGTGGTGGTTAAAAGAAGACACTCCCTTTCTCTAAACTTAGGTTTTCCAAAAGAAGAAAAGAGGAAAAAGTATAAATGTCAGGGATGGAGTCAGAATAATGAGGAATGACAAAAAACACAGTGTAACAGTTCTGAAAATGTCCTTGGTTATGTCAATTTAAATAACATTAGAAAACTTCTTTTTGTAAGGCAGGAATACTAGTTTGATCACCAACCTAAAATACCAGAAAATGCCAGAATACCTAGGCAAAATGGCAGTGAAGGAATTAAGTAGTGAAGCAAATAAATAAGCGAACAACCCAAACCCTATGGACGTGTTTCTTTGGGGTCTCCTTGTTTGGAAGTGACTAAGTGCTAGTTATAGGAAGTGCTCAATTAATGATTAATAAATGATCAATTTTTGAAGTAGGAATTTAACATGAATCACTCTTGATGCTTAGAAAGGCTACATGATGCTTCTGAAATAATTTGTAGTCCACAGGGAGTACATACAATTATATAGGGGTGTGGGGTGGTGGGTGAAGAAGAAAGGCAAGAAATGTGTTCCTCTTTTCCCCAGGCCTGAGAAATTATTGTCAGAATCAGAAATTGCCATAGCTTATGGGATGGGTTGGAACAAGAGTGGCCTGGCTGAGGGTTTAGGTTAAAACTAGGGTTTTAGATGAGTTCTAAGGGTCTGGATAGCAAAAAGACATAGCTGCAAGGTCATTTAGAAAATGAGTGGACCATTCAGCACTGTGAGTATAGATGTGGGAAGATAGACAAGATTGGTAGTCCTGGGTACAGTATAGGAGCAAGACACCTCATTCCGAAGGATAGAATTGAAAGCCTCCAGTACGAGAAGGGGGAAACCAGTAAGTGGTGATTGTATGAAACACATAGACTGGACCTGGATGGAAGAAGAGGCGAAGTCATCGGACAGTGGACAGCATGATCCCCAAACTAAGAGCCTTGAGAGCCAGGAACTTGGGAATAGAACGAAAGAGAAAAAGAAGTGCATAGAAATGTAAAGAAGAGACTGGGATGTGAGGCCCCCGAGGCATCTGGGTGGTAGGCTAGGGGAGTCCGTAAGAGTTGCCTGAACTGAGCCTGCAAAGTCAGAGGCAGGGACTCCTTCCATATTCATCTCTGGATTGGACTGGGGAGGCCACTAATAAAAGTTTGCCAACATCACCTGTTCTTATCATGTTGTCTGTTTTGTCTGTGTGGCCATTTAGTGCCTCTTCCAGAAGGACTCCTTTGTGCTGAGCAACAGGATGTGATATAAAGGTCTTCCACTCCTGTCCCCTCCCGCAGGTCTGCACCTATGGCCGTGGGTCCCTTTGGAGGACTGAGGAGATCATTAGAGTGTAACTTTGCTGCGGTGGAGCGATAGTCTCCCCTCTGGAGACCCAGCCGCTTCTCCAGGTGTGGGTTCCAGGACCGAACACAGCTCAGGTCTCAAAACAACTGGGTATGGTATCATGCCTTCTCACTGGGGCAACCGCTCTCTGATTCCTGCTCCTCCATTCTTGCCCCACTTGACGTGTGTGCGCATGCGTGCGTGCATGTGTGTGTGCGTGCACACATTTATCCCGTCAGCCACCCACCTGAAGCTTCGCTCTATTAACTACCTCCCTAACACTGTGTTGGTGCCCATAGACCTTGCTGTCTGTGCACCACCTCTCACCAAGGATGAGGTCTCATTATCCTCTAGGAGATGATTATCCAGTCCCCAGATCCCTCCTAAGCACCTCCTTTTTTAGGCTAATTCTACTGTCAACTCTGTCCCCGGTTGAGTTCTCCGGGGGGCAGACGAAGTGGAGTTAGGAGTGCGGGGGGTTATCAGGAAGGAACTCCCATGAAAGGGAAATGGGAGGACGCATGCTGGACGGGGAGAGGCACGAGCCCACATGCAGCTTGGACAGCCTTGCAAGTTCAACAGGGGGCACCAGAGCAAGCAGGGCTTATCAGAGGCTCCCGCAGCAGGGTCCGGGCCCCGCTGCTCAGGCACTGGCGTGGGGTAGCTGTATCCTGGCAAATGTCTACCAATGGCTCTCCAGTGGAGGGGGGACTTCTGATTTGTAGTGTTTGCTAATATCTGGGTGTAAATACCTGCACCGTGGCTGATTTCAAGCCACCCACATGATGTCACTGAACACAGTGTTGGGAAAAGAGGTGCCCATAATTGTCTCTGTGGGTCATTCATATGAGCCAGCACGCCTCGGGCTGAAGGCCACCCTGAGAAGATGGTGACCTTCACTTCAAACCTTCGGTTTGCTCTAAGGGAGCCTTCAGCTGGAGACCATCAGTCAACAATCCTCCTTGAAGCTGGGCAGCCATCCCCTCCTTGGAGGAGTATCTGAGCAGCGCCTGTCTGTCCACCACACCAGGGAAGGCCAAGGCCCTAACGCATGTGCCCTGAGCCATGGGTAAATAGAATCACCTCTCAAAATGGGAGGAATGGGTTTCCTTTTCGTACAAGCATGATGAAAGAAGAAATTGAGGGAGGAAAACTAAATGTAGTTCAGAATGCATGAGCAAGAGCTCTTCTCTCTCAGTGTTATGAATCAATTTGTCATCATAAAGAGAAATAAAGAATTCTCATTTCAGTTGGCAATACTCTCTCCTTCCCATCCTTCTGGGTGGGGTGTGCTTGTACGCTGCTGGCAAAGGACTCTTTTACTTCACGCTTCTAATTGGAGAGATAAGAGAAAGGAAGAGGGCCATCTGGGCAGGAACGAGCATTTCTTCCTAGAAACGTCGTATCATGTTTTGCTTATTTCTCAAAGCAATACATATTATACGCTCCATTTTACAGATAGGGAAGGGAGGCTCGAGAACATTAAGTTCCTCAACCGATAGAATTTGATTCTATTTTCTTCTTCGGGAGGTTGAATCTGAAATCTCCTACCCCCGCATGATCACATAACACCTACTTATTTCTAGTTTACCGTTTGGCATATGACATTAAAATTATTTAGGTGTTTTTCCATCGCAGATAGATGGGGAGCCCTTTGTGGCAGTGACTATCTTCACAGTGCCAAATATATTGGGGACATAGTATCGGCTCAAAAATTATTTTTTCTCAAACTCTAGGTCACAAGCTAAAAAAAAATGGCCAAGCTAACCTTTGAACCCGGAATTACATGCTGCAAAGCCACTGCTCTTTCGGCTATGGTGTTTTCTTCTAGGGGCCTATGTACGTGGGGGTGTGTGCATATGAGTGTGTATACACACACATACACTTGGATCTATATGGGAAACAGAAATGACAGTTTCCAGATTTTGTGACAAAAGAGGGGACAAGTGACTTCAGCCTTTGTTGATTCTGGCTTCTTGCTTCCCCCGTTGCCAAACAGAGGCCTTGCCAATCAGTGCCACGGACATTTGAGTCCGTATGTGGCTCAGGTCTGGGTGAAAGGGGCTGAGGCCTGAGGAGGGACTAGCAGGGGGGTGGGCGAGCTGTCTACTCATCTCTGAATTTGCCCCTTGGTCGTCACTCTCGCACCTCGGCGCCCATCAGCTGCCAGGCGGGCGAAGCTTGCGTAGCTTAATTACAGACGCTGTTATTTACTAGCGCCCCAGCTGAATCCATCAAACTAACTTCCCTTTAACCTGAGCCAGATTTGATTATGAAGCCTATTTATTGAGTGTTTCCCCCTTTGGCTGTGCGTGTTTTGATCGAGGTATATACACTTACCTATTTGAGAAGTAGCTATGTTCTGACACATTTTATATTTTTTAAAGTAATATTGCATGTAACATAATTTTGGGAAAAAACACACTCAACACAAACAAACAAACAACAAGAAAAAGGTCTTTGAATTTAGAATAATGGATACCTGCAAGGCAGCAAGTTCCGTGAGAGATTTTGCTCAAGTAACTTATAACTATCAGTAGAAACCCCCAGGGATTTACGGCTGTTTTTGCAGAAGCTGTTTGCAGTGGAATAAACAGACAAGTGCTCTATATATCATTTTAAGTAAGACAAATAAAGCTCTGTTTCCACCTTACAACGATGTCATTGTCAGTTATATAAGAATAATTCTGTGTGACTTTTTATGAATTCTTCCCCTGTGCAGAAATACAATGGCCTAATTTTCCACTCCCTGTATTATAAATAAATGGCCATCCTCAGCAATCTTAGGTGCACCCAAACTATCTCATCCTGAGCAGAGAGTATCTTTCCCACCACCAGGTGCTCTCCTGTGCAAAGGAACAGCAGTTGCCCACGTCTGGGCAGTTGGGGTTCTCCCCTCTTGGGAGCATCGTCACATCCCCTGTTCCTGTCCCCAGGCAAACCACTGATCTGCCTTCGGTCACAATCAATTAGTTTGCATTTTTTGAATTTTCCGTAAGTGGAATCACACAGTAGCTACTCTTTCGTGGTCTATCTTCTTTCACTTACCATTGCTCTTGTGAGATTCGTCCGTGTGGTGAGGCATCCGTTTGCTTTTATTCTGAGTCCTAGTCCACTGTGTGGGTGTATCAGAGTGTGTTTCTCCATTCACGTGTTGCCTATTTGAACTGCTTCCAGGGTTTAGCTGTGACCAATAAAGCTGCTGTGACCATTTGTGTACAGATCTTGTGTGGATAGATGCTTTCATTTCTCTCAGGTAAAAAACCCAATAGTAGAATGGCTGGATCAGATGGTACATGTATCTTTAACTTTTTAAAAAAATGCCAAACTATTTCCTAAAGCAGCTGTTCCATTTTACACTTCCACCAGCAGTATATAAAATTTCAGTCCCCCTGTACCCTCACCAACCACCGATATGGTCAGTCTTTCTAATTTTGGACATTCTAATAGGTGTGTAATGATTGCATCATTTCGTTGTGGTTTTAATTTGCATTTTGCTAATTAGTGATGATATTGAGCATTTTTTCATGTGCTAATTTGATAACCACGTTTTCTTTTTTAAAAAAAATTTGTTTATTTACTGGAGAGAGAGAGAGAGCGTGTGAGCTTTGGGGAGGGGCAGAGGAAGATGGAGAAGCAGACTCTCGGCTGAGCAGGGAGACTGATGCAGGGCTCAGTCCCAGCACCCCGAGATCATGACCTGAACAGAAGGCAGACGCTTAACCGACTGAGGCACCCAGGTGCCCCGTATATCCATATATTTTCTTTGGTGAAGTGTCTGTTCTAGCCTCTTCCTCATATTTTTAATACGGGATTTATATATGGATTATATTTTTCATTATTAGTGAGTTTCAAAAGTCCTTTGTATATTCTGGATACTAGGACTTTATCTTTATCAGATACGTGATTTGCAAATATTTTCTCCCAATCTGTGGTTTATTTTCTAATCCCTTAAGAGGAATTTTTAATTTCAATGAAGTCTGATTATCCAGTTTTTTTTCTTTTATCAATCATGTTTTAGGTATCACATCGAAGACACCTTGGCTTAACACAAGGTCACAAAGGTTTTCTCCAATGTTTTCTTCTCGAAATTTTATAGTTTTAAATTTATTGTTAGATCTATGATCCATTTTGAAATAGTTTTTATATATGATGCTAAATGAGGATTTTTTTGAATTTTTTCTTTTGCCCAGGATATCCAGTTGTCTCAGCTAGTTATTGAAGACTATCCCTTTTCCATTGAATTTTCTTTGCATTTTTGTTGGAAATCAGTTGTCCATGTATGAATGGGTCTATTACTAAACTCTATTCCACCCTGTCAATGTGTCTTTACACAATATCAGACTGTCTTGATTACCAAAGCTTTCTAGTAAGTCTTGCAAGTAGGCAGTGTTAGTCCTCCAGCTGGATTATCTTTAAAATTGTTACAGCTATCCTGGGACCTTTACATGTCCAAAATTTAAGGTAGATTCTATATGAATTTAAGTTTGCAATTTCTATGAAAACTCTGTTGGGATTTTGATTGGGATTGCATTGAACCCATGAAGCAATTTGGGGTAAATTGATATCTCAAAAATACTGAGCCATCTGGGGCGCCTGGGTGGCTCAGATGGTTAAGCGGCTGCCTTCAGCTCAGGTCATGATCTCTATGTCCTGGGATCAAGTCCTGAGTCGGGCTCCCAGCTCAGCGGGGAGCCTGCTTCTCCCTCTCCCTTTGTCTCTCCCCCCACTTGTGTGCTCTCTCTCTCTCTCTCAAATGAATAAAATCTTCAAAAAAAATATTGAGCCATCCAATCCAGGTACAAGATATCTCCCCTTTTATTTAGGCCTTCTATAAGTTTTTTCAGTGCCATTCTGTCATAGTTTTTAGTGTATAGGTCTTTACATCGTTTGCCAGACCAGTCCCTAAGTATTTTGTGATTTTTGATGCTATTTTAAGTTATAAATATCAGTTTACAATCGTTTGTATCTAGTATATAGAAATAGCATTGGTTTTGTATATCCATATTTTATCCTTTGACCTTTATTAGTCCTGGCAGCTTTTTTGTAAATCCTATTGGATTTTCTATGTAGCTAATCATATCCTTTGAGAATAAAGACCGTTTGATTCTTTTCAATCTGGATGCCTTATTTGAACGATCTAGAGCCCCAAATAGAATGTTACATAGGGAAGGTCAGAGCGGACATCATAATCATGTTTGTGGTTTTAGAGAGAGAGCCTTTAGTCTTCAACTATTAAGCAAGATGTAGGATGAGAAATTCACTTCTATTACTGGTTTGCTAAGTGTTTTTTCAAAAAAATCAGGAATAAATGAATGCATGGGGTTTTATTCCTTTGTTCTTTTTTGATAGGGTGACTTACAATGATTTATTTTTCAAATGTCAAACCAACCCTGCATTCCTTGGATAAACCCATTTGGTAATATGTACTATCATTTTTACATATCATTGCGTCGAATTCGCTAAAATTTTGTTCAGAATTTTTTGCATGTGTATTCACATGGGTTATCCATGTGCAGTTTTTTTTTCTTCCTCTCATGGTATCTTTGTTATCAGAACAAAGCTAATTTCATCAACTGAGTTGAAAAATAATCTTTAATTTTCTGGAAAAAAACCCAAATTGATATTAATTTTACCTTAAATGTTTGGCAAAGGTCACTAATAAAGCCACTGGGTCTAGAGTTTTCTTTGTGAAAGGTTTTAAAAGGCAAATACAATTTCTTTAATAGATGTAGGGCTACACAGATTACCTACTTCCTGAACAAAGTTTGGTATTTTGTGTCTTTCAAGGAATTGGCCTGCTTCCTTTAAGTTGTCAAATTTATTGGCATAAAGTTGTACATGACATTTCCCTCATACATGTAGAATCTCTAGTAGTTTCACCTCTCAATCTTCATGTGGATAATTTGTGTTCTCTCTATTTTAATAATTAATCTGGATGGAAGTTTATCAATTTTATCGATCTTCCTAAAAAACAAGCTATTGGTCTCATTGATTTTTCTCTATTGTTTTCCTGTTTTCCAACTCATTGCTTTCCACTGGTCTATATTATTTTCTTCTACTTACATTGAGTCTAATTTGGTCACCTTTTCTATTTCTTAAGGTATAAATTGTGGTCAAATATTTCTGTGCCGTCTCCTTTTCTTCAGAAACTGTAATTGCGCAGACAGTAGGTGGCCAAGCATTGTCCAACAAATCACTGATGCTCTGTCTTTTTTTAAATTCTCTTTCTTTTTTTCCCTATAAGGAAACTATATGAATGTTCTGATCAGCACTCAGACTAATACTAAAGGAAGACTCTGTAGATCTCCAGACCGTTCTCTGTTCAGCGCTCTACTCTTTGTTACTCTGTCTGATGAACTGCGGGTCCCTAAGTCTTCTGGGACTCCCAGATGCACGCCTTCAATTCAGGGAATTTGCTGGGCTCCACCAAGATTCTTTATCCCTGCACCATGGCCTGGAAACTCCCGAAGACAGTATGCTGGGGAGATCTCAGTGCTCACTTTGTTTGCCGTCTCTCAAGGATACTGTCCTTTGTTATCTGTTATGTAGTGTCTTGCAAACCAACGTTTTGTGTATTTTATTCCTGTGTCTATTGTTTTGGGGTAGAGTAAATCTGCTCCCTGCTACTTATCTTGGCCAAAAATGTAAGTCCTACATTACTTTTTTCCTTTTGCTATTGTTTTTCCTTTGCAAATGTGCTGTGTGAATAGGAAAACCTTAGCACTGTAGCGATTCCATGGTCCTGCCTGGCATTCTGTTTTTATGGGGTTAGTAAGATCATTTCATTTTATACACAATTTACATTTTTGTTGCAGTGATTTCACAGAAGCAGTACAAATCCTTAGCTCAATGCAAACAGTTCTATCCTAGACATGGCAAGTATATACATTGACATTTACATATAGCATATATATATATTTTGTAGCTAGTCAATACTGTAGTATTTGCAGTAGGAAATCTAAAGTTGATTTCTAGTCATCCTCCCTGATAATTTTTTGCACTTTGGAAGTCTTTGCTTTAAAACACTCTTTTTTAAAATTAAAATTGGCACATTTATAGCAAGAGCCTTTTGGAGACAATTTACTCACCTCTTCTCATACTAGTCGGTCCACATTTCCTATCAGGGCAATTTTTAATATGAAGAGTTAGCAATCTCTTCCATCAGTGCAACTTAGGTGTCTCAAACCTTGAGATTTCAGGTTTCAAGAGAGTGGTTGCTGAAGGAATCGACAGTTATCCCGCAATAGCCTGAATGTAGCGAAAGCCTCCTGTGTGTTTGAGTTTCAAGGTGTCTTTCCCGAACAATTACATGTTAAGAAATTAGAATTTCTAACTTTTTACGACTAACCATTAAAGAGATTGGTCTACTAATGAATTCTACCTGTATGGAAAAGGCATATGTGTCTGTGTCCATTCAAAAGAATAGTTTAAACATGGCATTCGGGAAATCTACATACACGTAATTTTGTGCTAATTATTTCTGTTATATTTTCAAATAGTGAAGTCTAAATTTTTATATTTCTCAGTAGTTTGGACACCTTTTGCTGTATTTCTCCTTGTCCATTGTATAGATACAACAGTAATGGCATTATAAATGAATTATCTTTTAAGACCTAACGTTAAGCTATGCTATGTCCAAAGAAATATGGGAAGTACATACAAACTATGGACAAAAAAGAAAACTACCCATAATTTTGCAGATCTGCATTCAACCACTGTGAAGAATGTATTTGTAAGTTGATCTTGAAAATACATGCAACATGTTCTTTAAACTGTCCACCTCTGACGTTGGTGGCCATTTGGAGAGGAAACAGCATTTAGTGCCATGATTGGCTCATGCCCTGAAATAGAAGATGCAGCCATCTGACAGTTATGATCCAGAATTTAAAATCCAAGCCACAGCTTGGAGGAGAAGGGGAGGAACCTGAGAGGTTAAGCAGAAAAATGATTTGCCTCAAGTGGTGTCCCTGCAGCATCCTGGAGGACGATGTAGGCTTTCTCCTCACTTGTCACCCGCCTTTCACCTGTTTAGAAGTCCTGCAGAGATGTGAAACATTAACCCACAATCTAGGCAGCTCCTGCAAAAACAAGTGACACTGGCTGACACAGGGTGGTTGTGAAAACCAACCACATAGCAAGTGGCCCATCCCCCCCACACCTGGAATAAAAGACGTGCAGAGCTGGGGCCCTGGGTGGCTCAGTCTGTTGAGCATCCGACTGTTGGTTTCAGATCAGATCGTGATCTCAGGGTCGTGAGATCGTGCCCCGAATCAGGCTCTGCACTCAGCGGGGAGTCTGCCTCTCTCTCTCCCTCTGCCCCTCCCCTGCTCACACTCTCTCTCTCTAAAATAAGCAAATAAATCTTTAAAAAAAAGAAAAGACATACAGAGCTCGTGTGTAGAGTCGAATTGACATTTGGAATTATTTTTAACCAATCATTCCTAAATCTCTTGACTGCAGTGGCCCCTGCTAATTTTCTCATTGTCAACTTTGTACTGAAGAAAGAAAGAAAAGAAAACAAAGAACAAAGAAGACAAGGAAGGAAGGAAGGAAGGAAGGAAGGAAGGAAGGAAGGAAGGAAGGGTTAGCCTGCTGTTATATCCAGAGTAGCAAGGAGAAATGAGGGAGCATTAAGCAAATGCATAAAAACCCTTGCCTGGGGCTGAGGGCCACCCAGAGGATTAGGAATTATTTTTACTCATGTTTGTCTTTTTCTTCACATACAAATAGCAAACTGTATGTGACTGTGCCATACTATGTATAAAATTACTATAAAGATAAACTTTAGGGGCTCCTGGGTGGCACAATTGGTTAGGTATCCGACTCTTGATTTTGGTTCAGGTAACAATCTCAGGGTCATGGGATCGAGCCCCACGTAGGGTTCTGTGCTCTGTGCGGAGTCTGCTTGAGATTCTCTCTCCCTCTCCCTCTGCCCCTCCTGCTCATGCTCTCTCTAAAAAATAACTAAATAAATCTTTTTTTTAAAAGATAAACTTTATATGGTACCTAAAATGTTTTATGGGTGTAAAGACTCCTAACTTTGAATTCATTGACTCAGTATTGTTTATTCATTCTGTCTATTCTGAAAATTCTAGGATTTAAAATGAGGAAAAATGCAAAATTTAAATAAATTTAAAAAAATAGTTACTTCTTACCTCAAGGGAATTGTTCATTTTGTGGCTGTCCCAGGGCGAGAACTGTTAAGACCAAACTTTATTCTAGAATGGTTTGTTTCTATCACCCAGCAAGCTCCTTAGCCACTTCCTGTCACCATTGCTTATGATACTAAATTAAGATCAATAAATCCATATAGTAATTTTGTCTCAACTAATCACGAAATGTAAACCAACTCTCTCTCATGTCTGGTATGACATTTTATTACATCATATCAGTGTCCCGACCTGTAACATGGTGTAATTCAGGGGCTCTCAAACTGCGCTCTATTGACATTTTAGACAGAATAATCCTTTGGTGAAGGGGGGTGAGGGAGGCTGTCCTGAGCACTGTTGCAAGGTTAGCTCTCTCTCACTTTCTCTGGCAAAGTTAAGAGGGAAGAATTGGTATTAAGAGCTCATAAAAATATAATGGAGCCATTTGATAACGGTATATGAAACAGAAAACCAAAAAATATATATCTAACAAGAGAATGTGCATGGCATGGTTTAAACATTAACTCCTTTTGAAAATAGAATAAGAACATGTCATTTATACTGTATTCAACCTGTTCAGAAAGATGCTTCCAGATACTATGATTTTCCTTTATATTCTTTGCTATCTGTTTTGACTTTATCACCATTAGGAATAGCTATTAGTAAGAAAGACGATGTCTCAGGTATTAAAGTGATTGGTAGAAAGTACAATGATGCCTTCTTCCTGAGCATATTTTTACTACAAGTTGATACCATTTCAAATGTGATGCCAATTCTCACGGCTTTAGTTATCGTGGAGGATTTTGCAGCCATCTCAAGGTAGGAGTAAAAACATTTTTAGTCAGAAATTTCACTCTTCACTGAACAGCATAATGTGGCAATATTCACTTTGGGGAATTTTAGTAGGTGGCAAAAAATGTAATCTATTTAGATATTAAGTTGAACATAGGCCTGAATAATGTGGTTAAGAATAATTGGGATCCAATTATTCAAAGCTTCGAAGAGGACTTTGACAAGTGGAATTCCCTAAATTTACATTTGTGGGGTAAAGCTCGAGTGCTGAAATGATTTCAGCACCACAGTTTCATTTCCTGCCTCCCTCGGTCCCTCTGGGAGATACTTTTCAGTAAATTGGAGAAATTTATTTCTACATTTATATGGAAAGAAATGAAAGGCAAAGCTGAATACTTCTGAAGGAAGGGCTAAGTTAAAGCCGGAAGGGGTATGTGTGTATGAGAGGGAGAGACAGACAGATAGGGACAGACAGGCAGACCGGGTATACCCGCAGACATTCTTCTGGAGATATTGCTTTTAAAACTCCAGACCGGTTTCTCTATTTAGCAGATACTGGACTGCAATAACCGTCCCGGGATGTATATACCAGCCCAGCCACGATCACATCTGTGCAGTTTACCGTGGTGAGATCAGCTATCCATCAGGTTGCTGGTCGTTGAACTTGTCAAAACAGTTTCATTGATTTGAACTATCCAAGAAACATGAATAAAGGTAATTTAGTATATATGAGAAGGAGGAGGATGAAGAGGGGAATGACATTATCATTTATTTATACTAATTGTTTTCCAGGTACTCGTCCAAAGACTTCAGACATATTATCTTATTAATGTCTCCATTTATAAAGTATATATATATAAATGAGGGTTGGAAAGATTAACCCTCTTTCTTAGGGTCACACAGCTGGTATATATATTTGGGTCAGGAATGTGAAAACAGCCCTGTCTGATCTCTAGGATTTTAATGCAGACCGTTATAAATATTCATCAAATTGTGTTGATACAAAGAACATAGCTGGATGGACTCTGTTAGAGCTGAGTCTAAGCCAAGTTAGAAAACATTGCAGGAAGTAGGAGGATTAAAACTAGAGGGATTTATGAGCACAGATAATGGGATTTTATCAGTGTTGTTTAAAATAATATCTCCCATTTAATAAGCATGTTATTTCATTTAATTCTGATAACTCGGAGGTAGGAATTTAGACCACTTTACAGATGAGGAAACTGAAGTTCCAAGAAATTAAATGTTGACCCCAAATCCCTCCTCAGTGGGTTAGAGTCAGGATTCCCACCCTGGCAGCCTGGCTTGAAAGCCAGCTCAGCTCATTGCCAGCTTGTCCTGACCTTCCTCAGTTCACAGAGAGTTCTCACTCCCTGCAGCATTCCAGGAGGAGGGGAGATTGTGGCAAGCCCACCTGTGTGTCTCTCCTCCCCTCTCCCCATCCCCCTTTTTGGTCCCATGAAAGGAAAAGACTGAAAGTGGCCCCGAGCCATCTTCTTCACCAGGACGAGTGGGAAGCCTTCCCGGCCATTGTGGGAATGTGTGTGGATTACAAAAGCCTCAGGAGGCTTTCAGCGGGGGAGCTCGTTTTTCTTTTTTCCCCACATCCCCATCCTAGCCTTCCTGAAATACTGCAGCCCCGTCAGCCCTGGCACCACCCGGGCCTGGGCCCTGGGGCCCTGAGCGCTGTGTGCTCAGTGCTGGGCTGGCGGCAGCTGCCCTGATTAATCTCACTCCAGAGATGGCTCTTCTCATTCATTCAGAATTGTTCCAAATGCCTTTGAAGAAACGAGAAAAGACTGAGTTTCATTACAGAGGATTCAAATGAGGTCTGGTCTCTAATTACTGTACTGGGGTTTGTTGTTCTGTTTTTATTTGTTGGTTTTCTTAAAAGATGATGGTCTGGCAGCTTCATATGGTGAAAGTATCATTGCTCTGTCTAGACAGGCTTTCCTCAGAGTTCGGAGACTGAATGACAGCTGGACAGGACTGGCAGCCACCATACTAGGTGGTCTCTTTTGCTGCTGCTAAGAAACTCAAGGACGGCTAAGTGAATGGCCAGCCAAGTGTCTGTGGTGACTGCACCAGCCTAGGCCTCTCTCTCCTATGCTCCATCACCTGGCCTGGAAAGTTCCCTGGATAAGCAGTGAGCCTGGGCCTGGGCCTTCGCTCTGGCAGGTTCCCAGCCAAGGCCTACGTTCTTGAGGTAGGTCAAGAAAAGGACCTTTTATGCTAATTTTTATTGCAAGATGTTTTGCAGCATAGAGCAAAAGTCCGTACATGCATATGTACGTGGGAAAAACGTATATGAGGAAAATACATCTTTCATCTTAGTAGTTAAACATGAATAAAACAGAAATAGTCCACTGCCTCCTTCATGAGAAATGGCGTTTAGTAGAACTGAGCAACCACTGTATTGTCAGAGCTGATAATCTATGACCTTTCTTTGGTGATTAAGGATCTCTCGTTCTCTTTTTCTTTTTTTAAATTGAGGTATCATTCACCTAACACAAAATTCACCCTTTTGTGTTACTGTGTACAGAAGTAGTATAACCATTACCACTCTGGGTTCCAGAATGTTTTCATTACCCCAAAGAGAAATCTCATACCCATTAGCAGTCGCTGCTATTCTGCTCTCCCCTGAGCACTTGGCAACCAGTGATCTGCTCTCTGTCTCTATGGATCTGACAGTTCATATAAATGGAATCCTACAATACGTGGCCTTGTGTGTCTGGCTTCTTTCAGTCAGCATGTTTCCAAGGTACTTGCATCTTGTAGCACGTACTTCATTCCTTTTCATGACTGAATAGTATTCCCTCTTGTGAACATACTGCATTTTATCCATCCATTAATTAAGTCAGGGACATTTGAGTTGTTTCCCCTTTTTGACTACTGTGAATAATGTTGAGGATTCATGTGCAAGTTTTTACATAGAGTTTTTACATATGTTTCCATTTCTCTTGAGTATATGTACTTTGCAGTGGAATTGCTGCCTGATATGATAATTAAATATTTAATGTTTTAAAGAACTGTCAAATTGTTTTCCAAAACAGCTCCACCATTCTATATTCCAACCAGCAATGTATGAGAGTTCCAATTTCTCCACATCTGGGGCAACACTTGATATCGTTTGTCCTTTTGATTATAACCGTCCCGATAGATGTAATGCAGTATCTCGTTATGGTTTTGACTTGGATTTCGCTGGTGGCTAGCGATGTTGGACATATTTTCATGTACTTAATTGACCATTTGCATATCTTCTTTGGAGAAATAGCCATTCAAATATCATATTTTAATTGCACTATTTATGTTTTTATTGTTAAATTGTTAAGAGTTCTTTATGTGCTCTGGATAATAGTCCTTTATCAGTTATATGATTTGCAAATTTTTCCCCCATTCCGTGAGTTGTCTTTTCACTTTCTTAATGGTGTCGCTTGAAAGACAAAAGTTTTAAATATTGATAAAATCTAATTGACCTACTTTTTTTGGTCACCTCTGCCTTTGACATCATATCTAAGAAACCAATGCCTAATCTGAGGTCACAAAGAATTATGCCTGTATTTTCTTCTAAGAATGTTATAATTTTAGATATTACATCGAGATCTTTCATCCATTTTAAGTTAGTTTTTGCATGTGATGTGAGGCAGAGTTCCAACTTCAATCTTTTGTTTGAGGGGATCTGAAGCACTGTTTGTCAAAAAGACTCTTCTTTCTCCCATTGAAGTGTATTGGTGCCTTTGTCAAAAATCGATTGAGCATAAATGTGACCCCATGACACTACTTACTTTACACCTATTGCTGCATTTTTCACATTGTTTACTCATCTACTCTGTTTCCATACTGTTTTGTACACCAGACTGTAACCAGTTTGAAGGCAGGGGTAATGACTGGTTTAAGACTGTATCCTAAGAGCCTTGTTCATGGCCTCGCCCAGAGCAGGCTTTCAAAAGATGTCCTAAATGAATAGATGGGTCCGCAGATGAGGGTTATGGGCTCATCCCTAAACATCTCTGAGTCTTACTCCGTTTACCCATATAAATGGGTTTAAGAATCTTTTCCCAGTGGGTTCTCTTAAGAATTAAATGAGCTGAAGAATATGAAGGCACACTGTTGGAGTTTTGGCACGATGTACGTGCCCCAAAATATTTGTGCAATCCACGTCCGAGTCTCTTTCAAGTATAGCTTAGTCACAAATAAATGCTTTATATGTGAAGCATTTTTTAGAACTCTTCCTGCTTGGGGAGGTATCCTTTAAACCTAAGGCAGACTTCTTTAAAGTCAGATCATGTTCCTCTGGTGGTGGTGGTCAGAATTCTGAGCCTCCAAAGTAGAACCCTAGACATTTAACATGATCTGTATAGATGGTTTTTATATCAGACATGAATTTTAAACATCCGTATATATTCAGAGCAGGGCAGAAAGAAGCAACCCCTGGAGCAATACAATGGGACATTTTTTTGAATAGACTTTTGGGTACCACCAGCCCAGACATTGAAATGAATTAAGTGAACCATTTATTCATTTGTTTAGAGTCATTGAAATGCTCTGTTCTAAATTTCTCCCTTGGCCATCATTCCAATTAAATGGGTAAACCATGTCTCAGGGTGCTATTTTAATGGAATCTATTGTGCTTTTTATCCATTTATTTATCTATGTATCTACTAAATCTGTGTTTAACATTTTGTTGGGTTGTAAGGATAGAGAAAAAAATACTATTACTTAATTTTTATTTAATAGGTTTAATAAACTATTTGGTGGAGGGAGTTTTGTTTTGTGGGAATCTAAATTTCATAGCAAATGATATGCACCCTCTACTTCTTTCTTCTTTCCACTCCCTTGAAGCCTAACTCCCAGCTTTCTCTATTATCTCCACCCTAAAGGCCAACAAACACAGTGGGAAGACTGAAGACATTAGAAGGATTCTCTAGAGTATTATGCTTGTTTGTTGGAAAGAGTTCCTCTCTACGCAGGACATAGGGCACTAAGTCACGTTAGAGGAAGGACTATGAAAACATGGTACATCTATAGAATGAGATGTTATTCACTCTTAAAAGTCAGGCTTTCAAAATATTCCTCATGGCATAGGAAATTAGAAAATGATAAAAGTAAAAAGCAGGATACTTTAAATTCTGTAACATACAAAAAACCATAAATGCAGTGAAATAGATCAGAAGGAAGCACAACATTTAACGGCAATGACGTTACTGATATTTTAATTCTTTTCTTTACATCATTTTCTGGGTTTTTCAAAACTGTACTCATGAACACAGGGTCCCTTTATAATCAGAAAAATTACTCAACAGAAGTCAACGGTGAAACCGCTCAGAATGCACTTCTGCACCCATTTACTGAGTATCCACGCTATTCAGGGCACCCAACCGCATCTGCGGGAGGTGGAGGACAGAACACATGGGCTCCGTCTCATGATCTGGAAGAAGAGATGCACGTTGTTGAGGACAATATAAAAAACAGAAGTGTAAGTTTCCAGAACTGCTCCCCTGCACCAGCTCCACGAATCTTGGAAATTGCTGGTAGAGAAAGACTTTTTGGTGGAGAGTGAAAGCCAGGTTGTAACCAGAAGTCATTTTTACGTAAACACAACCAGTAAAATGCCAAAGAGGTCTCAGGAGAAAGGCATCTGAATCGCCGAGGCTCTAAGAGGTTGTGATTTCCCTTCCCATTCTAAATAAATACTCACTTTTGAATATTACTTTGTGTTGTTTGTTTAAACTCCACCTGGTTGTATTGGTTTGGCCCCCGGAGCCCTGGGTTTACCCTGAAACTGAGGATCACAGTGGATCTGCCTTCAGAACACAAGAAAGAGTGGCTAGTTTTGGACCAGTGGGCTCTGGGAAGGTTTCAGGCAAGGCCAAGTGCATGCGGCCATCCTTTCTCAGAGTGTGCATGGAGAAGATGTGCCCTGACTGGATGAAGCCTTGTTCCCTTTTAGGAATGTAAGACACGTATTACCAAATCCTAATGATAATTACCGCAGGACTCCCTCAGGTGCCGTAGCACCGACCTTTCCAGGAGCACCGCTAAGTCGGGAGGGCCTTCCTAACCCGTTCCTTAGCCACGAAGTGCGGGCCTGCAGCGTGAGCTGGCGCGCCCCCAGCCTGCGTTCCAGGACTCCAGAAGGTCTCTCAACAGTCTGTATCTGCCGCACTCCCCCTGTTCTTTTACAGAAAGGGGGAAAAGGAGCTCTTTTAAATTGTGCTGTTTTCATCGGCTGCCCTGCCACTTTCCTAATATTCTGAAGGCAGACACTTTCACACAGGAAGTGTCTCCTCAAGTTGGCCACTTGGTCCCTATACCAGTCAACAAAATGGCCCCGACTCCCAGCCGGAAGTGCGCACCTAGATGAAGCCACACTTGAAATAGGGCACAGTGCTGCTCCTATAGCTTTTCACTGTGTGCGTGTGAGCGTGTGCGTGCGTGTGTGTGTGTCTTGCACAGTGACAATCATAAAACAGGACTTGGAAGGAACAACTCAGAAAAAATTAGAACAGACCTCATGGAGAGCTGCTTCCCCCGTCTTTCTTCTCCGAAACCCTTCCCTGCACCAACCTGTAACTTTGCTTAATGGCATGTATCTGGCTGGAAAACATCTAAACGAAGAGACACAGGGAACATACACAAGCCCACGACTGGCTGGACAGAAACTGTGACCAGGGACTCATCTGTGTTACCTCACTAGGAGCCTGAGTTAGAATGATCTGCCGAGAGAGAAATAAATAACTTCCCTCTAAAGGGCGAAGTGGTAGGAAGGGAAGGAGGTAGGGGGAGAGGAAATGAAGGAATTCACAGCAAGGAGGTCAGAAATAAGTCTGAAACTGAAATCTTGGAAGGAAGGAAAATAAGAGCTCATTTAGATAATTAATGTCCCTCTCCTTTTCTAGGCACCCCCGTCCAGTGGTAGTACTATTAGAATAAAGGCAAATAAAGGCCAAAGAGAGCCGATGACCTATTAACAGCCATAAAGGTTCGGAGCTCCTGCATTAGGACGAGGGGCTGCCAAGGCGGGTAGGCAGGTTTGCAGTCTCCGTGCTCCGTGTAGCTCGGGGGCATGTCACACAGTTGTGAGAACTTCACCCGAGTGTTGATGCAATATTGTGTCAGTAACTGAGTGATTTGTTTTTCCTCTGGACATTGATTGAAGAAATTCTTATTACGTTTTATAGCTTGCTTGGCCTTCGTATGAGAGTCAAGACATAAATTGGACCATAAATTGGCCTCTGTCAGAATCTACATCGGAATGACACCAAATACATGTCACCAGGCTTGTGTTCCAGCTAGCAGCAGGAATCCACTGACGCTGTCATCTTCCTCAAATGCTCACCTCACTCCCTTTTCCAGCTCAGGCCTCTTCTTTGAAGAAAATACAGTAAAGACCCTGGCAAATTGGCTGGTTTGCTTCAGCAGTGTTATGCAGCAAAAGGAAAAGAATACCGGGGGCTTTCGCTGATTTGCTCCAAGTTAAGTCTCCACTGTGAGTATCAGAGGTAGGACGCATATAAATAAAAATGGATGCAAAGAAAGAAATATATACTTATACAAAAAGGACAAGAAGGTATACATAACAGATATATTTATCCCACAAGTAAAGCCAAGGCTTGATGATTCATGAGTGACAGAGATATGGCTGAGTTACAGAGATTTATTCTCCAGAGTAAGATAAATTTGTCATTCCAGTTCTTACCATTACTGACTCTGAGCTGGAAACCAAATATTTTCAAGAGTTGTCTTACGTGATCAATGAACACGTACATCCACGTGAGTTAATTGAGAAATTCATATTATATATAAACACATATAAATATGTGTTTCCATTGTGATGAGAGCAAGAGTTGGTGATTTATAAAAGAAATTTTGTAATTTCATAATTGGAAAAGAAACTCTTTATGTTAATACATTCATTTCTTAATAATTTTCATCATTTGTCACCACAGTGTGGTCTAGGCTTAATCATACCCATACCATAACTAGAAGGTGTCTTTCAAGTCAGTAATTTCTGAGAAATATGAAGGCTTATTTGCATTATTGAAAACCTTAATAGAATCATAGCAATAAAAAAATTTGTGAAGATTTTATTATAATTTTTCTTCCAAAATAAGCTTTAGAAGCAGGTGGTTACCAGCTGAGTTCTTTCAATTTTTCAAGCACTGGAGAAATTCCATTCTAATAAATTTTGAGTATAGAAAACTGTAGGGGACTTGTCAATTTGTTTTACAATACTCACATCAAAACTGAACCAACACAACACAACTCACCCCACGGCAAAACAATTTCTTTTATGCCTATAGATACAAAGATGCTAGATAAAATAATTACCAGGGAAAAAAAACCACCATAACCAATGAAAATGATTTAATATTAGACACATTTTAAATATAATACGCAAAAGACCAAATTAAAAAAACATGTGATCAGGCCAATAAATATAAAAAGAAATGTGTTTAATTCACCACCAATCGCTGATTATCTTTTTAAAAAGCCTTAGAAACTAGGACTAAATAAATACTTTCTTAATAAGATAACAATGTTGCTTTGATTTGTTAATTCCATTATTTCTGTTTTGAATGGGTTTATATGTATAAATGATACACAATTCAAAAAATGCAAAGGTATATTCATATTTCTTTACCTTCCTGTCCCATCAATCAAATCTCTTCCCAGACACAATCACTGTTACTGGTTTCTGGTTAACCTTCCGGAGACATTCTAAGTGCATACCAATAAATACATACATATCAAATCTGTTTATTAAACAATGTTCTGCCCAATAATAAAGTCAGAGACTTTCAAATTTAATACAAGAAAATCTCCATTCCTTTTAATATTTTTTCTGAAATTACTTTGTAGTCAGATATAAAACAAAATTTAAAAGGCATATTTATTGGAAACAGATAAGTTACCATCTGTTTTGCAAATTACATACTAAAACATTTTTTAAAAACCTGCAAAACAAACTACAAAATTATTAAAACTACTAAGAATGTTTTGTAAAGTATCTGGAATCAAGATAATCACATAAATCTTCTATATAAAAATATAATGGAAAACAGAAATCTCATTCATGATAGCAACCAAAACCAAAAATAGAAAGTACTAACAGCGAAATTAACAAGAAATATGAAACTTATAGGTAGAACAGTTTAATCTTTTCCTGGGAACCAAAAAAGGGGGACCTACCATCTGGTAGAAAAGCTTAAAAGTGCACAGCTGTCCATATTTTTCCCAAATTAATTTACAAATGTAACAAATTATGGTCAAAATATAAATAGCAAATTTTTTTATGACTTACAAAATGCTTCTGTAGTTCATCTGAAAAAAATGAAAGTATAAAACCAGTCAATAAAAAAAGTTTTAGAAGTCTATATTCCCTGTAAGTTACTGAAATGCATTATAAATCTACATTATTAAAAACATTAAGGAATAGGTACAAAAATAGGACAGATCAACAGAACAGAATAGAAAGTCTAGAAATAGATCCAAATATTATGAGAAATTGATAGAACAAAAAAGGCGACATTTAAAATATTTTTGGAAGAGGATTGTTCAGTAAGTTATTTTAGGACAAGTGGCTTACCATTTGGAACAAATTAAAGTGAGCTGTCTTTTATACATCATAATAAAGTTCCACCCAGAGAAACTTCAGATAAACTATAGATTTAAACCTCAAAAATCAAACCATAAAACGATCAGAAGAAAAATAGAACCACTACACCCCTATTAGAATAGCCAAAATCCAGAACACGGACAACATCCAATGCTGACAAGGATGGTGCGGGAACAAACTCATTCATGGCTGGAGGGAATGCAAAATGGTGCAACTATTTGGAAGACAGTGTGGGGTTTCTCACAACGCTAACCATACTCCTACCATGTGATACTCCTACGCTCCTGGGATTTACCCATAGAAGTTGAAAACTTATGTCTTCGCAAAAACCTGCACACAGAGGTTTATAGAAGCTTTATTCATAATTGCTGAAACTGGGAAACAGCCAAGATGTCTTTCAGTAGGTGAACGGATAAAGCCACTGCAGCCCATCCAGGCAGTGGGGTATAACTCACGGCTAAAAAGAAACCCAGCCATGAAAAGACCTGGAAGAAACTTACATGCATATGGCTAAGTGAAAGAGGCCAATCTTAAAAAGCCTGCATATTGTGTGATTCTAACTCCATGACATTCTGCAAAATGCAAAACTATGGAGGCAGTAAGAAGATCAATAGTTGATAGGGTTAGAGGCCAGGGGGAAGGATGAATAGGCAGGGCTTAGAGAATTTTTTAGGGTAGTGACAATATTCTGTATGATACCATAACGATGAATACATAACATTACACATTTTTCCAAACTCATAAAATGTACAACACCAAAAGTAAACTCTAATATAAATGATGGACTTTGGTGATAACGACATGTCAAAGTGGGTTTGTGGGTTGTAAAACCGTACCACCGTGGTGGGGTGTTGATAGTCATGGAGGCTCTGCATGTGTGGTGGAAATCTCTTCACCTTCCTCTCAATTCTGCTGTGAACCTAAATCTTCTTTACAAAAAAATAAAAACAAAAAAATGAGATCAATATTTATGTAATATGAGTGAAGACAAGGCCTTTCTAAGCATGGCACTAAAACCAGAAACTATAAAGGAAAAGGTCAACAGAGTTTACTACATAAAACTAACATTTTCTTTATAATTAAAAAACGAGTGAAAAACTTGGAATATTTTCAATGCCTATGACAAAGCCTATGAAGTTTCGATAACTTCAGATTTAAAATACCTCTCACAAATAATTTAGATAAAGAACAAGGACACTCGGGTCATGAATGACAATTGACACACAGATGCTAATATCTAACACCTTTAAATTAAACAAAAAACTGACATTTTAAAGGATGGACGTGGAAGAGAAGCCTGGAAAAGAGAGTGGGAAGAGCAGGGCTGGGACATTAGGAGCAAAATACAAAGAATTTTACGGCGGTGGGGTGGAGGGGGAGTAGCTGGGTCAAGTCAGATAACAATTCAAAAATGGCTCTTGGAATTAGTGACTAGAAAGGGACAGAAACCACCTGATGGTCTGGCGGGAGGGGAAGGCAACAAGGTAAAAACAGTAAATGCAAACAGTTCTTTCAAGATGCTTGGTTGGGGGGCGCCTGGGTGGCTCAGTCGTGAAGCGTCTGACTTTGGCTCAGGTCATGATCCCAGGGACCTGGGATCAAGCCCTACATTCTTCCTCTTCCACTCCCCCTGCTTGTGTTCCCTCTCTTGCGGGCTGTCTCTCTCTGTGTCAAATAAATAAATAAAATCTTAAAAAAAAAAAAAAAAGATGCTTGGTTGGGGGGGTGCCCAGATGGCTCAGCCAGTTAAGCGTCGGACTCTTGATCTCTGCTCAGGTCATGATCTCAGGGTCTTGAGATCAAGCCCCAGGGCCAGCTCTGTGCTTAGCAGGGAGTCTGCACGGGACTTTCTCTTTTCCTCTCCCTCTGCCCCTGCCCCCACTTGTGCTCTCCCTCTCTCTCAAAAAACAAAAAACAAAAAAATATGCTTTTGGGGAAGTAAGGGGAAGGTAAGAGCATTTAAGGTTAAGATGAGAGAAATATTTGCTGAGCCAAAAGAACCATGAGAGGCAGAAGTTGAAGAGATAGGACAGAGAAAAGAAAACTGACAGAAGTCATTTCATCCAGAACTCTCCTTTCCAAGTGTGAGGAGGGAAGACGTGAGGGGTGAATAAAGTGTGACTCCATTTGTGGGGTTGGGAGCAGAAAGCGAGGTGTTCCCATCCAACATTGTCCATATTTCCAGTAAAATAGGTGATTCTTTGCTAAGGGTGTAAAGAGAAGCTGAGGGGACTCAGATTTAAAGATCTGGGAGGTTTGACAAAGTTGCCATGCAGAATGGGACAGAGCAGAGCATAAGAAAAAATGATTGCCTGGCATCTTTGAATTTGCATCACCTGGGTTTATAGTGACCCCGGACTGCCCAGTCACGGTTCTCTCCAGCAGTGGTTGCAGTCCTGGGCACATGCACAGGGAAAAGCAAATCGAATTTTCCAGGATTTAGCCAGATGGATGGCTCTAAAAGGACAATGGGATGAAGAGGTGGAGGATATCGGAAGAGTGACTGCAGTGATAGATGATGGAATCTGAGTGCGGAAGGGCAGGAAATGAAAGCATGAGAAGGCTCATCAGTAAAGAAAAAGCTGACTGGAGGTTCCGGGGAAGCCTTCTCAGGAGATACACGATTGTTCGCCAATCCTGTTGCCGCTGTTCTCTTCTGGATTGTCATCCCCACCCTGCCCAGCATTTCGTTCCTCCACACTCAATCTCCCACTGCTCCCTACTTGTTTACAGTGCCTTCTGGAAACCTGGTCTCACAGTTAACAATGCCCCCATCTCTTCAGACTCCCCCTGAACATCTTCTTTTCCAACCCACCCCCATTCTAATAAAGACTTTGATGATGCAGCATAATACTATTGTGTTTCAGAGGCTCACTTGAAACGTTCCAAACACTGCAGTTCTTTGTGCTATTCAATTCAATCTCCCAAAAGCCATCACGTAGATGTAGCAATAGTTCAGGAGCTGGTGGAATCCCTGCTGAAATCTTCAAGCTAACAAATGGGAACTCATGTTACAGCTTCACTCTCATTTAGAGATTTCTAACGATGAAGAAATTCTGGATGACATCAGGATGGCTGTGATCATGACAAATGTCAGTTCAAGAGAGGGAAGTCTGACTTAAATCAAATTTATACTGTTTTCCTTTCTTTTCACCACATAAAAAAATCTTTGCGAATCTCCTTGAACCATTTTTTTCCCCACGTTATCGAAGAGGTCTGTGAGAATCACTGTTTGGTTTGGTTGCTAAACAGCCTCCATTGACATGGCTCACAGTTCGTGAAGTTGTCTCATGAATGAGAAACCTTAGGAAGAATTCTCATTGAGCATGACTGTTCCCCCAAGTTTGCCTCCCCCCGCCGTAATCTTTTCTTACTTCACAGTGTTTCTCTTTGAAAATATTTTGTTAAGATTCCTTTGGGAACAGCAGAGCTATCAACCAAAACTGTACCACTGATCAAACACAGTTTTCAAAATTAGTCTTCATAGTGATTCATCTAAGTACTTAAAAATTCTCCTAATAGAATGAAGTGATTTTCTAAGGGCTGAATAAGATTTGATCTTCAACTACCTCCACTTCAGAGCTAAGACTAATGGTTGAAATGCTAGACAGACAGATGGGAGTCAGATGACAGGACAAACTGAACAGGTAAATAAGGAGAGGCAAGTGATCTACTAACTAGAAACCTCTTATCTTCATATATATTATAGTTATATTAATATATGATGTTATTAAGTAGGACTTATTCCTCACATATATGCATATCTACATGCAAACATACATATACTATGAAAAAGATATCTTACTGAGAAAATGACAAATTTCAGGGTTATTATTACTACTATTACTAATAACTACCATTAACTACCATTTACCCAGCTCATCTCACACGGCAAATAAGTGGCAGAAGGGAGACTTACTCCCACATTTTTCTGGCTCCAACCTCTTACTCTTAATCTTGTTCCTGCTTATGGAAATAAACAAACCAAGTAAAGGTATTCACTAGTCACAGCGAATTTAAGGTATGGTGTTAACAAAAGGAAGTGAAGATGGGAAGGAAGAAACCCAGATCCACGTTCATGCAATAGGAAGAGAATGGAAGTGAGTTCTAGGTCTAAGGTTCCCAAATTTCAGCACGCACCGTGTTCCCTTAGGAAAGTTTAAAATGCTAGATCCAGAATATCTTTCTGCTTCCCAAAAGTATTATTTAGTAGGGTTGAAGTAGGTCCCAGAACCTGTACCTTGAAGAAGTACCCAAGGACCATCCATGGACCATTCCATGAGAAACACTGCTGTAAGCTACAGCCCGGAGTGAAGAGAGTCTGCAAACCCAGAGTTAAAGAGCTGATGAGCAGATGAATTGGTCTTGAAGCTTAGTCTCCTAATAATATATTGGGACAAAAAAAGGTTAAAACTGGACAAAAGTTTATTTCTCTAGAGATCAAAAGAGGAACCAGAGACAAAAACTCATTCCAGTCCTGGAATTAGGAAATAACAAAGGTCAACTGAAAGAACTGTAATGGCAAAGCTCAGAATTGAGGGAAAACTTACCTCAGTTGTATATAATTACCATCATATATATAATTGTAATATAATTCATATAATTGTAACTTGTTGTACCTGAGTTATCTTTTTTCTGGTTAATATCAGAAAGGGTGGAAGAAGCAAGGGTGGCCAAATCTTTAACATTGAAATCACTGTTTTTCCTTTTTTTTAAAAAAACCTTTGATATAGTCACTTGGTAAATATTTACTGAATATCAACTGTGTCCTAGGGTCTGTGGTAGGACTGAGATATAAATAAAAATGAGATAGCCCTCTCCTCAAGAATTGAGAATTCTAGGGAGAGAAAATGTTTAGAAATATTTAAAACCTGATGTGATAATTGCTATATATGCTTTGGATACAGAGAAGAGGAAAGATTAACTTCCTCAGGAGATTAGGAAATACTTCCCTTGAACTAAATCTGGAAGGATAAAGGTAGTCGTGAGACATGAGGCTGCTGGTTATGGGCCAGAGACTGAAAAACTTTGGTGGACTCTCCTATGGCCTAAGGTTCATGAACATAGAATCCCTTGGAGCTGAACACTTTCTTGGATGGTTGCAGAGCATTGTGAGTCATCTGAAATTTAATGCAAATTTTGGTACTTACACTTTTCTGGAAAGTTCGTATGTATTGTCAGACTTCTAACGGATCCTTGATCTGAAAAGGTTAAAAAATAAAGCTATAAAAAAAGGGAAAGCAATGGAGATCTTTAAGTCAAGAAATGATATCCAATTTGCCTTTTAGAAATACAACTTTGGCTGTAAGATGGAGAATAGATGGAGGGAAAGACCAATGAAAGGGACACCTCTGAGGGCATTGTTGAGGGGATATGGGTGGGAGATGAAGGGAGCTTGTACTCACTAGCAGCCGTGGAGATGGAAAGGAAGAAATAGACTTGGGAGCCATGACTATGGTCTTGGGACTAATCGAATATAATGAATGATGGAGAGGTAGTCAAGGATGAATTCCATACCTCTGATCTTCATGGCAGGGTGGAAAGCTGTTTTCCATTCACGAGATATTGCCAAGTACTGAATTCCCTGTTGTTCTAGAACATGTGTTGTGGAGTAAGTCAACAGTGCAGTAAGATGTGGATGAGAATGAAGCAGAGCCAGAAGAAGAAAAGAAGAAGGAGGAGGGGAGGAGATGAGAAGGAAGGTGAGGAGAAAATATCCTCTCCTCTTAAGACATTTTTGAGATCACACAGGGTTCTCTAGTCCATTATAAAACAGGCCTTTATTCTAAGTGAAATTTGGAGCCACTGCAGGTTTTCAACAAAGGATGACCATGATCTGACTTACTTTTTACAAGGATCACTCTGACTTCTCCGTATAGAATAAACTGTAAATGGATGGGGTTGGAAGAAAGAAACCAGTTATGAGATGATTATAATAATTCAGGTGAGACAGAATGGTGATCAGGACTAGGCAGGTTTCATAGGCGTGGTAGGGGAAGGGGTCAGAGTCTGAAAAAATTTTGAAGAGGGAACTAACAGAATGTGGCAACAGATTGGATTGGGGTAAAAAAGTCAAGAAAGACTTGGGGGTTTGGTCTGAACAGCTGGGATGATGGAGGTGCGGTTAACTGAGAAGTGGAAGGCTGTGGAAGGGTTATGACTGGGGAAAGACCTGTTCAGTTTGGGGGTGTTAAGTCTGAGATATCTATGTGGCGTCAAAGTGGAGATGTCAGGAAGGCAATTGGATATATGAGTTTGGAATTCATGAAAGACATTTGGACTAAAGATATAAATTTGAGACTTTGTCAATGTATAATTGTTATTCAAAGCCATAAGACTGGCTGAGCCCAATAAGGATCTGAGTGTAAGTAAAGAAGAGAAGACCAAAGACTGAAGCACTTTTCTGGTAGGGAGTTGGGGGGAAGAGAAGGAATCATTCTTCCACTATTTCTCTTAATTATATATTATATATTTATATATTTTTCCCAATAATTTTTGTCAGTGTGGAGATCAAGAACTTTGGGGTAAGAGAGGCTAGGTTTAACCCCTATATCTATCACCTATTAATATCTGTGTGAATTTGGTCAAACTGTTTTATCCTCATTGCTTGGTTTCCTCATTTTTTTAATGGAAATTATAAAGTACCTACTTCATAGATTTGTTCTGAGGTTAAATGATACAGTACATATTTAAGGTACATAGAATGGTGTTTGGCATAGAGTAAGCACTCCATTAATGATATGTGGTATTATTATCATTATTTTGCTCTTTTCTGTCCCCTGGGATGGACCCAGGGAATATCCAGGCTTTGAACTAGAGTCCCAGTAATACCGATGCTAAGAATCACAACACGCGCACTGGGAGCTGAAATTCAACCAGAGATCTAGTGTAGATGACTGGGTTACCCTCCAGAACACTCGCTCTCTCTATAGCTCAACTTCTTCTAGATCCCTGCTCCCTTCTCTCTCACGATTCCCCTTGTCTGGGGTATTCATCATGCATCATAGCACTTGATGCCAGGGGATTGTTCTGTTGTAGTCATGACCTTGAAGAAAGGTTTTTGTTGTTGTTGTTGTTTTGTTTTACTAACGGCTCACTTTCTAAATGCTTTGTGAGTGAGTGATGGCATCTTAAAACACAGAGCCTCCAAATCAGAACTAGATAATCCATGGCAATCACTAATTGAGATCCAACCTTCAGAGCCCACCAACATGGGTCTATGTGCCTCCGAATGGCTTTTTCTCTGCATAAATCTGGGAAGAACAGAAGAATTGGGATTCCATTGTGAGACACAAGAGGCAAAAACCCTATAAAAAGTTTTCTAACTATACATTGTGTATAAAATGTAGCTATTCTTGTGCTTCATCGTAAAAATAATATATGCATGTAAATTAAAAATAAATGATGACAAGGAAAGAAATATTGGAAAAATATAATTAAAAAATACTGTAACAGCTGACAGATGAATTGGCTAGAAAAGAAAAGTACAGCTACAGAAGACAGCTCTGAAAATAATGAAGCAACCGAGAACAAAGTTAATGAGATTGAGAAAATGAAGAAAGAGAATTTACAGTACCATCACACACGCACACAAAATCAAAATATAGGCTCCAATCTGATGTATCCTTATGAAGCCGAAGTACACCTAGCTCTCTTAATTTCATCAAGGCACTAAATGATTTGGTGTGCTCCACTCATCTAGAAAACAGGTTGAGTTATGCAGCCTACCTTCTAGACACATCAGTAATCCTCAAAGATCAAGCTGTCTTTATGCCTACCTGTGGTTCAGAAGCAACTTCTAGACTACAAATGAGACAAACAAAGTAAAAATATAAGGCAACAGGGAAAGAGAACGTCCATTTCTTTGCCCTGTGTTTCCTTCCTAGCTATGGGGCTCTGAACCAAGAGTGGGCATTCTATAAATCTTGAAGACACACGTTGACTTTATTTTTGTGCGTTATTTCAAAAGCCTAATGCCGTATCTGTTGTGAAATGCAGGTAGGCTGGTGGTCTTTTAAATACATATGAGAGGAGAAATGGAACCAAGCTATGCGATGACTATGTAAAAACAGAAGTCCCCCTTAATTTGTAGAAGGAAATGCAAACCAAAGTTTTAGTAATTTCTCATATGACATAACTAAATTTTGATATAGTATGTTTAAATATATCATTTTGCAAGTAATTTTAATTCTGTTTCATAGAATCTGTCACTAATTCGTTTATTTAATGATATTTACTGAGCATATATTGTTCTTAGTCACTATTTCGGGCACAGGAGTACAGAGAGCATGACGTAGCCTGTGCACCCACTAATCCTGTACCTTCCGTCGGGAGAGGACCATGCACACGATCACCGTGTAATGTGATAGAAGCATCGGAGATGCGTGCTTACAGGAAGGGTCTGGACGTGGGAGCACCCAGGGAGGGCACTCTTGAACTGGGACTTGAAGCCAGGTGAAAAATTCCAGAGGAAGCCACTTGGAGGAGTAAGGGGTAGGAGTAGAGTAAAGGAAGCCACACCAAGAAGGCCAGAGAGACTTGTTCCCATGTTACCACCTCTTTGGCTTGGCTCAGCGGTTAAGCGTGAAGCAAGAAGCAGTGTTTTCAAGTCTGGAGACCTGAGCATGGATCAGGTCATGAAAGACTGTGTGTGTCTACTGAGGCATTCAGATTTTATCTGGAATGTGATGAAGCACCTTGAACAATGTAGATAATGGCATGACCATATTGGAACTTTAGGAACAATTCTCTGGCTGAAGTGTGAAGACTGCTTTGGAGGGATTAAGGAGGTGATCTGGTGAAGATGGTGCAACAAGGTCTTAAATTAAACATACACCAGGGAAGGCAAAAATAAGCTGTAGACATTGAGAACTATTTAGATGGCAGATTCAAGCTATGGAGTCTAATTATTGGGAAAGAAGAGGAAATAGCCTTGCAGGCTTGCAGTTTGAGGGGGTGGGTTGTCGATGGAGTCATTTATGAAGATAAGGAGTTCAGGAGGAAAAGGTTTGGGGTGGTGAGGGATGTGTTTGTTTGTTTGTTTACCTAATTATTTCAAGGGGCCTTTGTGATATATGAACAAAGAGGTAGAATACATATTTATGAAGTCCTTGAGAGAGAATTTCCCCAGAGCTTTAGAACTGGGGGGAATGTAACCTATTAGCATGTAATTAAGTCATAAGCGTAGATGAGGTTGTCCTCATAGCCCACGAAGATTGACAAAAGCAAGGACTAAGGACATGAATATGGGACCGTCTTCTATGGAACATAAGAAGTAGGAAGATTGGTAGGAGAAGAAAGGGAAGAAGGGGGAGTAAACAGAAGGGGGAATGAACCATGAGAAACTATGGACTCTGGGAAACAAACTGAAGGCTTCGGGGTGGGGGGGTGTCAGGATAGGCCGGTGATGGGTAGTAAGGAGGGCACGTATTGCATGGAGCACTGGGTGTTATACGCAAGTAATGAATCATGGAACTTTACATCAAAAACTAGGGATGTACTGTATGGTGACTAACATAATATAATAAAAAAATTATTTAAAAAAGTAAATAAAGGGCCAGTGGAGAAAGAGGAATCTTTAATGTGAATTTAAAAAGTACAGGAAAGGAGTAAGAAGATCCAGAAGAGAATAGAGCCTTAGAAGCCCAGGTTAGCCCTCGTCAATAGGCCCAGTAAGACCAAGGCTCAGTGCATCCCTTAAATTTGGCAACCAGAAAGTCAGCGGTGACTCACCCACGGGAGGTTCTGGAATAGGTTAAGGAGGTGAAAACAGAGAGCATGATAACTTGAAGGCAAATCAGGATGCAGTTATTTTGGTTTTATACTTTTTAAAACAGTTTTTTACTTTAAATTGTTAAGTTCTTCACCTTTTTTTTTTTTTAAGGTAGAAGGATGGACCAGTAGAAATAGGGCAGTTACAAATAATGAGCAATGGAGAGACAGCCCCTAGGGCAACATCCCAGAGAAAAGGAGGTGGGATTCACTGCAAAGTGAAAATAGGACTCTTTGAAAGAAAAGAGACACCCTTTCTGCTCAGTCAGGGGAGAAGTTCGGAGAGATTCTACCCATTAGCTAGTTTCAGATATTCAGGGTAAAACTTTCTAAGCTTTGGTTTACTTTTTAAAGAAATGGAAATAGTAACCATTGCTATCTCATAGGAAAGGTTGAGATAGTTGTTTATTATTATCATTATTTCCATTGGGATGGCTGTGAGAATTAAGTTAGACAACGCAAATAAAGTGCTTAGCACCAATAGTTATACATAGTAAGATAGGACTGCTGTTGGTATAATTAGGTGCTCATTTTCTCCTGACCTGGACTGTCTCATCACTGCCACCATTAACACCCCTGCCCAGGCCACGACCACTTCCCCAAATTAGTCATACATATCCTTCAAGAGAAGCTCAAGTAGCTATCCTTCACGAAGGAGTCTTCAGCATCCCAGTGCATGCTTGTACTGAACTCTTAATACGCTGAGTTTCATACCACACAGCTTAACACTTCAACGTTCCCATCTAGTACATGTTGGATTTAGTCAGCATAGGCTAGGTTATACTCTGGTGACAAACAGCCCTAAAATCTCAAGGCCTAATACAACCAGAACTGGTTTTCTAGCTCCTGCAAAGGCTCTTGGAGGGGCCCAGAGCAGCTGACCTCCATACTCCGCACACCAGGATTCAGGCTTTCTGCCCTTTCACCATTACTATGGTCTGAATGTTTGCATCATGCCCCCCCCAAAGAACCCCAGAATTCATGCTGAAAACCTAATGCTCAAGGTGATGGTATTAGGAGGTGGGGCCTTTGGGAGATGATTAGGCTCCGCCCTCATGAATGGGATTAGAGCCCTTATAAAAGAGACTCCAGAGAGCTAGCTTGGCCCTTCTGCCATGTGAAGATACGATGAGAAGACTGTGACCTGGAAAAGGGCCCTCATCCAACTGTGCTGGCACTCTGATCTTGGACTGCCAGCCTCCAGAATTGTGAGAAATAAATTTCTATTGTTTATAAGCCACCTAGTCTGGGCTATTTTTTATAGCAGCTCGAATAGACTAAGACAGCCATGATGTCTCCTCCCTAGTTGCTAGAGCAGAAAAAGAAGGGAAATGGAGATTTGTGTCCCAGCTCTCACATGCTTCCATCAATATGTGACACACATACCCTCACTTGCAATTTTTGGCCAAAGCAAGTCATACAGTCTACCCAAATTTCAAGGGATTGAGAGTTCCAATTGCCCCAGGTACTTAGAAAAAAGCAGAGTCAGAAATATTTGTGAATGGCAGAGATATCTATTACGAGGAAACTGAACTGGAGAGACATTAAGGTTCTTCTAGACCTATTATTCCAATTAGTTCATGTGTGTTTTCCTTTTCAGTAAGGTTGCAAAATTTTTGAGTACAGGGCCATGTCAAATACATCTGATACACGCCTCGTAGCACATAGCCTAGCATTAGGTATATGATAGTCACTCAACAATTAATCAATGTCTGACATTATTAGGATTTAAGGACAAAATGGATCATTAGTTAAATTGCATCTACTATACATCCACTGTGTCCAAAAAGTATATATTAGTGGTCTTTAGTTTTTTTAAGAGAATGTAAGAGATGTAGTCTCTATTCTTTAAAAAAAAAAAAAAAAAAAAAAAGTTTATCCTTGAGGCACCGGGGTGGCTCAGTCAATTAAGCTTCTGACTCTTGATTTCGGCTCAGGTCATGATCTTGGGGTCCTGGGGTGGAGCCCCAGGTAGGGTTCCACACTCAGGGTGGAGTCTGCTTGAGATTCTCCCTCTCCCTCTGCCCTTTCCTCTGTCACACACGCGTGCTCCCTCTCTCTAAAATCAATAAATAAATTCTTTTAAAAAATAATAAAAGTTTATCCTTTAATTGGGTGATAAATTAGATACTTCCTGGAAACTACTAAATAATATATACATATGGACAAAACAATTTAGCATCCTTGAAGGTGATGCAAGAAGTGGTGCATTGTGGGCCCTTGTTTTTCTAAGCAACTGACATTTTACTTATAATACAAATGTGAGTCCTTTCAGGGCACTGTGACTCCTGTGGGATAAAGTTTTAGGTTTTATAGCTGTAAAATGCAATTTGCTACCTTGGCTTTGCCTTGGCTGAGAGTTAAGCCAGAGGATGAGCTCATGAATAAAGTCAGCTGCTAAGGGGAGTGGCTAGTCCAGAGAAGACTGAGTTTCAGGAGGTTAAAACTGCCCCTTCATTCTCTCCTGTAATTTAACAAGGCCAGCTGGGCATGCGGGGCGTCCTCAGCGAAATGTTGTAACTTAAAAATGGTAACTAAGATCTTTTGTTTGTAAAATGTCAGCTAAAGAGGAATAAACTGTATAACCGTCTTGAGAGGTTGTATGAACAGACAGAGTATGTGTGCTTTCCTGCATGACAATGAAAGGTGAGGCTCAGAGAGAAAAAGAAATCCAAACTATTTCTGGGATAATCACCTGTTGGGTCTGTTGGAAACTAGAAGAGAGTCTGAGACCCATGATTCTAGAGTCACTGCAGGTCCAAAGGCCATTGTCTTAAGGCAAGTTGGGAGGGGAAAAAACCCTTTACTTTTACCCATATTGTGAAGCATCCATTCCTAAAACACTTTGTACAACTTGTTGCCTCCTCTCTGGAAAGAAACAGTGGTGGAAAAGTGTCAAGGAGAAGACGGAGGAAAAAAAGATCCAAATTGATGCGACAGTGAAGCCAAGTGCTGGGAAGATCCATGACCTAAATCTGAAAATCATGTCAGAAGACAAAGAACGGATTTCCCTTCACACTTAGGAGAGCTGATGACAAAAATCAAAGAAAATTGGCTTTATGGGAACTGTTTTCTGATCTCAATCCCCCTGGATTATAAGCTTGTGAAGACAGACAAAGGACCATCTCCAGCCTCGCGTCCTCGGTGTAGAGCACTCAGCATGCGGTAGGTGTTCACTAAATATCTGTACAATGAATGGATGGATGGATAAATGGATGAATGGACTAATGGACAACCTCACTCCAAGCCTTATGATATGGTAAAGTGAGAAAAGCAGTGGACAGGACGACCTGGCTTAAGGGCAAACTCTGCCACAGAGTAAGCAGCAGCCTTTCACAAGTCCCTAATCTCTTGGGGCTTCGGTTTTCTCATCCATGACATGGGGAGACAGGGCTGGATGATCTTTGATGGGCCTTTGGGTCCTGTTACCAGTGGTTCCTGCAGAGACAATTGGCCCCTAAGCTTATTAGGAGACAGAGGACACTTACCAGAAGGTTGACATCAAGGACAAACTATGACCTTCTGCCTTAAGTTCCATTTTGTACTTTTTTGAGACAGAGAATTGAACTAACTCAATGATCCATCGTCTGAGCCCGAATGGTGATTCTTTTTGGGTTGTGTTTGCAATTTGAGCACAGGGACCCAAAATTCAATTTCTGAATCTCCAGTAACCAGCCCAGTGCTTTTGATGAAGAAAGAGATTATTTTTGTTAAATTGAATTTAATTATATTATTATATTCTTAAAGTTTTCTTCCCTCAAATGTAAAAAATGAGGGAACTGTTTCTTCTCATTTCCCCGCACCCATCTATTACCAACCATTGCCCCCAAACCTGGGTAGAAAACAACCCAGTTTAATCTTGCTTCCTCTTCACTCAAAGGACTGTGTTTAACAACCAAGTAAAATGAATCACGTGGGAGGGACTATATAATAAAATGCAGATCCCTAGGTACAGCTCCAGACTGACTGAGTGGGAAGAGCATCTCCTAAGGTTTGAGACCCTCTCTCTTCGGGTGGTGGTGAGAAGGAAACAGCACCATTGGGCAATAAGGTGATGGTCGGACCTCAAGTTGATCTTAAGTTAAGATGACATCTTATCACTGCAGAATGATGCAAGTTATAGTGGAAACATCAGAAGATAGCATCAAACTGCAACAACTGGGCCCCCTTCTAGGTCTCTGTGCGTCCCAATTCGCTCCAGCTGGAGACTGTTTCCGGCGCTCTGATCTGGTGGTACAGAGACAGAGGAGTGACTGCGTTGCCAGGATTTTAGTGTCATTGAACAAGACAAGCCATAGAAACTGCTGTAGGTGGGCATTGAACAATATTAATGGGGCTCAGAGCTGTTTATGGAAAAAGAGGTCTCTTTCATCTCTGATGAGATAGGAGTTGCACAGTGAGGGGCACGTGGAGTCAGCTGTAAAAGCTGTAAATCGTTTCTTTCATTGTCATTTTGAAATATGCAGAATGGAGGAATGGAGAGGAAGAGAACTCGTCTTTATTATACTGGAGTCAACAGCAGCCTCTCTTCCTTCCTCCACTTCTTCTCATGGTGCTAACATTCTCTCCAGGGGCCACCTAGAGGATGAGAACACCCACTGTACTCATTAGATGCTCTTGCAGTTTATTTGGTTTCACATATACACCCTATCAAGGCCCTGGGACCAGGTGTGTCGGCTTCATCTCTGACATCCCTAGAATATGTTCCTGTCCTCTGCTCATTCGTCTTCATACCATTCCCTATGGGTGGATTTAATTCCCAGTTTTTAGAAAAGGCAGTTCAGTTCAGGGGACATTTATGAGGGATATTTTATGGGACTGGGATCTAAGAAAGGATGCAAAGAGCATCTAAGAGGCTCACAAGTTGGCACGAAGTCACTTACAGAAATCACTTTAGTCAAGGTAGGCACAAACAGAAGGCTGTATAAGGGGAGCGATTAATTTCAACCAGCAGGATTTAGAAGGACAGTTTGGAGCCAAGCCTTAAAAGCTAGGCCTGAAGAATGAACTGGAGTGGTTCAAACCATATAGTAATGGCCACACACTGGAAACTGTAGGCGCTGACTAGGTCAGACAAGCAGAATTTGAGGACGAGCTTATAAAACAACACCTTAAACTGAAGCAAATGGAATGAACAACAATGACAAAAAGGTCCCCATCTGCCAAAGTCACCCACGATCTGTGGTTGGGTTGCTGTAAATAGGGCATCTCTTGAGTTCTACCTAGATTAGAATGCTTCTCCAATCAACTTTAAAAAGCCATGGTATCTTCTTACACTCATTAAATTAAGTGATTAAAGGATAATGAGAGTGAATTATGATCTAAAAGGGGTTAACTCTGATGTCATAACTAGAATGTAGGGCTCTGTAAGGAATCCAGAAGAATTAGGGGAGGAGAATTAAAGCTTTTTGGGTTTCATTTTAGGCGATTATCTGAGAGAAGTCTCTACAATAATTTATGTATCTTGTTTTGCTCAACAAATAATGCTTAAGAATTTCTAAGTCTCGGGACGCCTGGGTGGCACAGCGGTTAAGCGTCTGCCTTCGGCTCAGGGCGTGATCCCGGCGTTGTGGGATCGAGCCCCACATCAGGCTCCTCCGCTAGAAGCCTGCTTCTTCCTCTCCCACTCCCCCTGCTTGTGTTCCCTCTCTCGCTGGCTGTCTCTATCTCTGTCGAATAAATAAATAAAATCTTTAAAAAAAGAAAAAGAATTTCTAAGTCTCTTTGCTCTAATTGTAGATTCATTTACATTTATACTTAATGTTCTTGTTCTACTTAATTTCATGATTCTCTGTGATACAATTTTTTGCGTGTGTGTCTTTGTCTTAAGGTATCAAGGTATACGCTATCCACTATGTATGGGCATTATATCCAAGTATTACATATAGATTTTCCAGACATTTTCATCTGCAAATAAAGAAACTAAAACAAAATCACCTATGAAGAGACACCTTAGAGGGGAAACATTAATATACTGTATTAAATTTTAGCTAACTATAACATGGTTTTGCAGTGGAGTAGAAATCTATACTTTCATGTATTTTTGTATCTGCCCAATGGATTGCTACAGCTCAATTTCTTGTATCACATTAGTTTCATAACACAAGGGAGTTTCTATCTTTTTCTAACTCCTGGACAGGCAAAAAAAAAAAAAAGATTGCCTAAAGAACATGAAATTGCCAACAGTTATACGTATTGATGCAACAAGAGGGAGCTTGACTAAAACTCACGAGAGCAAAGAAATTCAGAGTTAAGGTTAAAATTTATTACTTAACTCACCCAACGCGCCCTGCAGGGATCTCAGCGCGGTGGGTGGTCTCTCATTCCAGATGTGCACAAACTCTAGGCTGTGAGAGCAGGCATGGAGAAGGAGTTTTAGGCTTCGTTCAGACTTTATTCATTTTGAGCAAGTCTAGTGTTTCAGGTCAATGTCATGAGTTCAAAGGGTGTTGGTAGTGGGTGTACCTGCCCTTCCCCTCCCTCCCTCTCTCCCTCCCTCCCTCCCATCCTCTCTCCCTCCCTTCCTTCCTTCTTTCCTTCCTTCCTTCCTTCCTTCCTTCCTTCCTTCCTTCCTTCCTTCCCTCCTTCCCTCCTTTTGGTAGTGTAACAAGCTTTTGATACTGCTCCTGGGAAAACTAACAGTTGTCTTGGGACCTAAACAATACCCCTGTGCATGCTGCATAAATTCTTTTTAGCTTCAGGTAAACCAAAAGTTACGTTAAGTGAGAAAGAAAAGGTAACAGCTGCTGAATTCTTTTTGCTAGCCCAAGGAGACTTCAAACTGCATATTGCAAGCTGATTGGCAAAATCTTAACCTCCTCTGACCTGTAAAGATAAGAAGGAATAATCCTAAACCTTTTTTCAGGGGTACTATTCCTTTCATAGTTAAAAAAAAAAAAAGGTGGGAGATGATTTCTCTTTTTCTGTTATTTGTCAAGGAGAATGGTCTGGTAGTAAAAGAATAAATTGAAAGGAACTCAGGTAGAAAAGGCCTGAGTGCTGGGAATGTAATTTTACAAGACTCGTTTCCTTTGCTCTGTGTTTTTCTCCTTGAAGGAGATAACTTGATTTTATACTTTACTGTCTTATTAACAGACTGCATTTTGGAACCCTGCCACCGCTAACAGTATCAGAAGGATTTAAGGCTGCTGAAATACACTTGAAGATTTAATTCTGCTGACTTCAGCTCGGATCTGGAGTAAAATCTAACCATAGATTAAGTGTTTAGCACTGTATATTGCGATTGTGCTCCTGGTTATAAATACTCGTGTCTATTTCTGTTTCAGACAGCTCTCCGTAGGTTTCCCGCTCAGGAGGGCACACGATGCTTGCTTCCCAAATAAGGTTATTTTCTATAAGGCTACCCCTTATATAACTCTTTTTATAGACTCAAGCCCCTGCTCTGTTGTGCAATTCATTATAAACTCCCTCATGCGCTTTGCGATAACAAACACTGGGTTACTGAGAAGAGACTTCTAGAGAGGGAAGCCTGTATTTCCTTCCAGACAATATTTAATCTCATAGCAGCACTGACTAATAAAAGCAAAAGATCAATACGAAGCTGTATTGCTAGGATGAAAATTTACTAACATAGTCATTCATATCACAGGAACATCTGGTTAAAGCTTCAGGGCTCCCTTACTTTCTTAGTTATGATTTTATGGGTCTCTCTAGACTCCTTTTTAGGATTTTAGCAGGCATTTATAGCAGGCTGGACATTTTAATCTTTTTAATGTGGTTATCTGATCTCCGCTCAGCTTTCTCAGACTGACTGGTCATCTTCTCCACTTCTTGCTTATTGCACTTGAATCAAGTTATGATAAGCTCACACTGTAATAGCCCCTAGTCCTAAACGGGCCTAACTTCATGTAAGTGGCCTCCTGAGCTGCTATTTATGGTCATTTCTGTGAGGCACTGTCTTTAAAACCTTGGCATTTAGTGCGTTCTTCCTCTCCCTGTGACTTAGAATACATGAGGACGATGATAAATCATAGAGCCAGGCCTATAGATACACTCTTTGCTCTAAGAGATTTCCGAGGCCTGAGGGGCAAGCCGAGGAGTTCTGGTTTATGACCCTGAACCAGACGGACATGTGGGAAGTTGACCGGATGACTTGGTGCCTGGGAGAACCCGGGCACGATCCTCACACGTGGTCCTCAACATGGTCACTCCGTGTAGAATTTGTTTGTAGTTGTTGCGTCTGCTTGTTTTCTGTGTGTGAAACAGAAGTTGGTCCCTCAGGAGACACGTTGATTTAAAGGCAGCAGGTAGGTGGGATACTAAAATTCCCAAGATAATTCCACAAATGACCTAAAATCTAGAAAGTAAACGTGAGCATCGTCTTAAAGTTAATGTCTCAACAAATCTAACCGCCCTGGAGGGAGAGGAAGAGGAATAATATTTACAACACCTACTATGTGCAGGTCCCTTAACACATTGGCCTATTTAATTTTCCAACGATCTAAGAAAGAAATTATCTGAGCTAGGATTTGCTTCCTGAACACCGACATTAGACCACGTATGATTTCATTGGTTCCTTTTAACAACCCCTCGGGGTAGGTATTCAGATCGCCCTCCCCTGGCAAGGGAAGCAGTTGAGGCTTCGACTGAGCCATGGGTGGGTCAGAGCCAGCAAGTGGCAGCACGGGGGTTCGGACCCCAGCGTGTCTACCTCGGCTGCCTTTTCGCGTGATGAAGAGCATGATCTCAGGGACTAAAACAGTACATACACAGGTACAAATTTTCTCCTAAAATGTTATCAAATTCCCTTACCATTTTCCTATAATGCCAGGCCATTTACTTCCGTTGAAACGCAGCGGACTCTTCTCATTTCAGGAGATAGGAGTTACCACAGATCTTCAGATAAAAGAAAAGACACATTAATCCACTTAGTAACACATCCTTCAGAGAAGGAAATTGAAATACAGTTTTAACCTGATTACTTTGCTCTTTCTTACCTGGGCTAACCAAAGTTGTCCTACGCATGTTCCCCCTCTCGCTCCTTCTTCCACGATGCCTTGCCTTGGATGGGCTGTGGGCACTCCCACCCCCATCCTGCCACTTCTACCTCATACCACGGGTACAATAAAGTGGAGAGACTATTCATTGCAGATGGGGTGGCTTGGTGGTACGTCCACTCTCAAAATCGGCTGCATGGCCCAGAAGATGATTTAAGTAAAACCAAAGTAATTTTCAACACCGAAACTTAAGCTGTTTACAATATGAGCCAAGTGTCATTTGTCTTGGACCCCCAACACTTTCTTGGCACTCATGAGCAGCTCAACTGTTCTCTGCTCACATTAATTAGCTCAATTGTCCTAGACAGGAAGGCTGGATGGAGGGCACAGGGCTCTGGCAGCTGGCCTGCAGTGCACCTCGACTCTCACAGACCTTTCCGGGCATCGCTCTGAGGTGTATCGTGGATTGGAAGCACTCTGGGGCTGGTCGTCTATTCAGAGCACTTTTCCCCAGTAGGATCACCAAGCAGCCTGCTCTGAGACAGAGAATCTTGAGGACAAAGAGGGGACAGAAAGCAGAGGAGAAGCTAAAGACAGGCAGAGCTCCTGGACAAAGAGACAAGAACATTCAGTGAAAGGAGAATGCGTGAGAATGGGCTCCTCTGAGCTTTAAACCTCACTCATCCCCCCTCCCGGCCCCCGTCATCACTGGCCAGGCAGTTGGGTGATGACACATTCCCCTCGGGAACAGTGCCCAATCTCCTCAACAGCTGTGCCCAGAAGGCCATCAGATCCAGATCCTGGCAGCTGGTGAGGCTCCACTCCGCCAGCTCCAGCCTCGAGGTACCTTCAGTACCAAAGAGAAGAGCGCAGGATAGGGTTTCTGAGGGTTAGGACTTGACCACAGCTTCCAAAGACTGACTCACACGTATACACATCTCACACAGAAGGGTTTTCTTTTTTATCCAACAAACACATTGCCCCCGTTCCTTTTGTGTTTGCAGAAGGAAAGAAGAAAAACCAGCTGTGAGTTTCTCTGCGATGCTTCCTTCGGGGACTGAAAGCCCTCTTACAGCATTCCTCCCCTGAAGCCACACTAAGGAATTCTGTCAACATTGTCAAGAAGTCCAAATTGAAAACGGTGACTGGGAAGTTCTTTGTGATTGTTACTTGCCTTGGGGTGGGGATGACCGTCTTGGTAGTAGGAAGAGCAGGATACACTCTGCCGCCGCCCCCCCCTTCCATCAGGTTTGCTTTTAGCAATGGGAGCAATGTCTAGGTAGAGTCAGATCCTGGTGATAATGAGGCAGTCATCCGGAGGTCCAAGTATCTTTCTTATGATTTCTGTATTGCCAGGGGGCTGCAGCCTGGGTCTGGAGTCATGCAGTTTTAGCTGCTACATGTAACAGGAAGAATGTAAAATATTTTCTTTTAGCCTAAACTGACTCACCTGTAAAATGGGACTAATAAAGCCAACTTTGCAGCCTCTTTGTGCAAAGACTAAGTAAGATGATGTAAGGAAAGTTCCTAGCACCGAGCAAATGCCCCCTCGGTAGGGGGTTTTCATAATTAATAAGATTAACATGTTGCATGCCCAAGACTGATGCATATGCAAATTTCTCATCTTTTGCCTCTTAGAGGGTAGCTTCTGCGGCAGGATCTCTCCATGTGTTAAACACAAAAAGCCCCCTGTTCTGAGAATTGTTGAAATGCTTCTTTCCCTTTCCCATACTCTGTTTGCTCCACAGTGCCCTGTCAAAACATCTGGCCCCTTTTGTCCCTTGGCTTTCCCTGTGCTGCTAAAGCCAGTCCCCATCACGAGACACTTCCTGTTGACCTAAACTTTTTTTTTTTTAATTCACCTTAACACTTCAAGATGATTAGAGCTGAAAGGGTAAGAACAAAGATGAAGGTTGAGATTTTCTTCTCCAGCAGTTAATTTGATTCCAATGGCACTTGAGAACAAAACAAAACAAAACCCTCAAATGTATTTTATCTTAGAATGAAGAAAGCGGTGATCATTTTTTAAAAATTCCCCTCCCTGGCCGAAGGTTAAGAGTTCAATTAAAAAAAAAAAAAAAAAAGGTTGGTGCCCCACAAAATATTCCCAGTGGACTAAGGCGCTATTCCTTTATCTAGACCATTCTCCCGACCAGGTGCACACGACATTGTTAGACAAACTCTAGTTTGTCTTCTTGCTAGGAGAACGGAGAGGTTTGTTAGGAATTCAGAGTCCCAGCACAACAGTGTGCTGCTGTTTTCCCACCGCCAGCCCCAGTACTTCAAGTACAACTCTGGGCAGAGTACTCTCAGGGCTGAATAGGGAACCTAAGAAACTTCAGGAGCTTTTTTTTTTTTTTTTTGGCCTTTTTTTTTTTTTGTCTACACTGACTATCCTTTGCTGTGGATTAGGCCACCGCTTATTACAAATTCAAATCCTATCTGTATATTGTTCATGGTTCCTTTGTGTCATCGGGAAATTAAAGTTTGCAGCTGGCCCCTTCATCTCGGCTAATCATGCGGACATAAAGCCCTTAAAGGCCCTCGGAGTGGCCCCTGCGGGGGCCCCACTCAGCACTTCTCTTGGGCCGGACTTTGTTCTTCAGCTGTGTTTTCAGCCTCTGCCCCGGTTGGTATTAAGCTCCCGCTGCTCGAGCCCCGGCATCAGACGGTCCTGCGTCGCGTTCTGGCCGTGGGTCCAGCACCCGCAGGAAACCAGGTCCTCCCGCGGGGCCCGGGGCCCGTCGGGGCTGCTTCACGGCCGGCCGGCCCCTGCTCGGGCTCCGGGGCTCGGGGGTGGGGTTGGGGGGGCATCCTGGGGATCCCCGCGGTAGCCGGGTGCAGCCGGGCGGGCCCGCGCTGCGCCAGCCTCCGGAGGGGTCGCCGGCGCGCACTTGCTCGGAGCGGAAAGATGCTAATGACTTGGACCCTCGGTCGGGGGAGCTGGGGCTCCAGCGGGGCGGCTGCCAATTTGCCAGCTCCTCACAAATTGATCTGACGCGCTCCGAAACCCTGTCTCCTCTCAGGGATCTTTTAATATCCGGCAGAGTTTACACCTGGTTTCTGAGATTCCTTGAATTAATTGAATTCTCATTAGAATGCTTCCTGCCTTTCCCCTTCCGCCCTTAACTGCGTGTGACCCGAGGTTCACAGTGGAGTGACTGGGCTAACCAAATCAGGGTCCCTGGCGTCTTCGATTTCATTTCCCACACCACTGTGTGCTCTCCTTTCCCCCAGGGGACCCGGCCCTGCCATGCTGAGAGGGCAGACCAGAAGCCTTCCACTGGCCTCCCTTCTGGAAGGGACATTTTTACAGGCATTTTAGGATTGGTGCTGTCTGATGCATGGTGTTGAGTCTAATGCGCTTTACTTTCTTTTGCCTATTTGGTAACATTTTTTTTTTCTTTTCCAGTGACCACATTTTCTTTTAAGCTGTCCCCGGTTTTTGGATGCTCTGTTACCCTTAGGAACCTGGAAATGGTGGGTATATTTGAGTTGCCATGATCATAAACATTCCTGGTCCGGGAGACCAGAACAAGTCAGGCTTTGAAAAGTTAAGTTTCTTTCGCACATATGCACTGGGCACATGCTGTACATTTGTAACCATATCCGCCGTACATCCCCTTTAAGACACAGGCTTGCCTTATGTTTTACCATCTGGGACAGTTCAGTGATGTAAACCACTTTACATATCTCCCACAACGTTGCAACTTTGTAACTATTTTATTATGTCGAAGCTAATTCCTTCTTCTTAAAGAGATCTCATTTCAATTCTGATTTGCCTTGGGATTCTATCCCATTTACACCAGACATAGTCTCATGGTGACCTCACCCTGGCTAAAAAAATGGAAGAATGTTTATGGCAGAAGAATACGACACCATATAATCATCAGATCTCTGAGGCAGAAAGGGCGGGGAGGAAAACATCAAAAATGGACATGAGGATTTCTTTTCCACTTAGTAAAAACACATCCATTTTCCAACACTTGAGAGTTATTTCTTCTCTACTCTTGTAACATTCCTCTCTCCACCGCCCCATAAATCCTTACCTGTGTCTTCTAAGCAGAGCTCCTATGTGGTTTTCTGAACAAACTTATTTGTGTATCAGCATCCCCAGTTGATGATAAGCGGCCCGAGGTTAGAGACCGTGTCTAACTTAGAATTATATTCCCTTCACCTAGGAGAGGGGCTGTGAGTTGAATGAATGAATGAGTAAGCACATAAATGCCTCCTCTATCGCAAACAGAGATCTTTATAACACGAAGTAAGACATCAGCAAGAAGACTGGAACTGCAGGAGATCGAACTGCACTACCTCCACTCCTCACACGAGTTCTCCAAGCTCAGAACGCTCCTCCCAACCACATAGTCTCCCAGGCAAACCCTCCCTCTTCACCTTATTCTCTCCTGTTCATTTTCCAGTCTCAACTTAAAAGTCACTTCCTCAAGAAGGTTCTCTCTGATGCTCTAAAGTAAGTGTGGTCTGTCACTTTATCTACACTCCCATGGTGCCCCCACGTCCCAGCAACACAGCATCACTCTCAGAGGGCGGGGTGAGGGGGTTGGGCTGATTTCTGCAGGGCGGTGGAGAGTGTGGGTCTGGGTGAGGCCAGTTAGAGAGAGGAGGGGCGGGGAGGGAGAGAGACTGCACAGGGCATGCTCAGTTCCTTCTTCCCCTTTCACTGAGCAGACAGGAAACTCCTGTGCCCCTGGGGGAAGCATAAGAGAAGGGCCAGTGATACACCTTCGAATCTCTCCTGCCATGCGGGAATTTCCTACCCTTTGTGGGAAGTGCCTTCTCCCCTCCTTCTCTGAGCTGTTGCAGAAGTAAAATACAAACTCACTGTCAACTCCATGAAGGCAGAGAGCATGTCTTTTCCCCACTGCACCTCCGAACCTAGCAGAGTGCTTGTCATACAGTAGCTGCAATAGTTTATGAGTGGAAGGAGGGAAGGAAATTAAAAAAAAAAAAAAAAAAAAAAAGGAAAAGGGGGGATTAAGGAAAGACAGAAGACAACATTTCTTCACCCCATACTCACTACCACCGTCAGGAGTACTACCAGTATAGATCAATTTGGAATTTAAGAAAAGAAGATAGGGAGGGCTGTATTAAATCTAACAAAGAAAAATAAAGAGAATTTGAGAAAAACAAAGACAATAGAGTCTTCTCTACACTAATACCATAGGAGGTATTGTTCCTATGTTCCACGATAGACACGGAGCTGCCATCCGAGGGGAGACGTGATGGTCTTTACAACCAAATTATTTCATGTTCCCATTAATAAGTTCAATGATACTGGTGATTCCGAAATCTTGACCGCCAATTCTAACTTATTTTTATGCCAATTCCTTTTGAGCATTTTCTCATTATTTCAACAAACACGTTGTAACTCTGTACTGTGTGCCAGGAGTAAACACGCATGGCATGGTTTTTTGCTCTCAAGAAGTATGCTACCTGGTGGGGAGGACAGACCAGGAAACAGGCAATTATGAAAAGTACAATTAGTAGCTCAAAGGCATAAATGCAAGAGGTCAGAGTGACCCCGAATCTTGGGGATCAGAGACAGCTTCCCAGAGAAGGGAACACTTAAGCTGAGATTTAAAGGATGAAAAGGATAAGCCAGAGGTGGAGGAAAAGGAGTTCAAGCAGGTGGAATGACACATACAAATGCCCAGAAGGAGACAAGAGCATGACATGGAGGAAAGTGGGAAGCCACTGTGAGACGCTCAAGGGAACTGGTCTACCAAGGGGGTGTGGCACTGTCACTTCTGCCGTGGTAGAGAAGAAGGCAACATAATCCATCTAATTCAGTGGAATCCACTGAAATGCCAGAGTGAAAACCTCCTCGCTCCCAACACAATGGTATAAGGCTTCTTCCACCCACAGCTTGGATAGTTAAAAATAAGGCTAGGTGACTCAGACCTAGGCCGGCTTCAGATGAACATTCGTGGCATGTGGCAGTCCTGCCTTCAAGGATTCCTTATGTGGGGGCCTAGCCTTTCTGTTGTCTTCCACCCTTCTTTACCTCTATCAAACTTTGCTTCTCATCTTTCTTATTTGCTTTGCATCACATGACATTTGTGGCAGATACCTCTTGGCCTCCCAGCCAACGGTCGTCCTGTACTTTTCCTTGCTGCCAGACCTCCATGTTATTCAGCTTCTTGGAGCTGGTCTGCCCTTCACAGAAGGCTCAGCCCTTCCCGAGCCCAAGGCAGTGAGTAGAGAGCGATCTAAGTCCTTGTGGATTTCTACCAAGTGATTGTGATACAATCTCTCTGATTAGACATAAAGGAAGGTCTGTTCTTAAGAAGGGAGACAAGATAGAGTCCTTCCTATTTTTGACTCTGAATGTTGCCACCTGCATATAAGACCTGTAGCAGTCGTATTCGGCCTCTAAAGGAACCAGCTTACAAGGAAAATATATAAATGTAAGGAAATGGCAAAAAGAGAAAGAGAGAGGGCATTCACCCTGGAAGTTGTAGTTGAACCAACCAGCCCTGGAACCATCTTGCCTCTGGACTTCTCATTATTTATTGAAGTCACTTCTCCTTGATTCATTTGGCATTTGTACCTCAGAGCATCCTAACCGATACACGGTTAGAGGTCATCTAGCCCAAACATTCTATTTTAAAGAAAAGGAAACTGAGATCCCAATGGGCTGAGAGACTTATTCTTAGCTCCATGGATAGGGAGCCATGAACAAAATAATGGCCAGACTATTTCTCACCACATTACGCCATATCTATTTCTGTGGTAGATGGCTGCAGGTTTCCTACGTCTCTAAGAAAAATTTTCACAGGTACTGATGGAGGACACTTAACTTAGGTCAGGAACACAAGATATGTTCAGAGGGAAGATATTTTTAGATAACTAAGCCACTCAATATCTCTGTAGTTGGGTGTATAGAAATGTTTATTCCCCTATTTCTTAGAATATGTTCTGCCTTCCGATTCCATTAATTCATTGTAACACATAGTTTGCTAAACACTAGAGATAATACAATGGATTAAACAGACTTCATTCTGGCCCTCATGTGCCTAAACTTAAAACATCACTATTCTCTTTCTGTTTCTACAAAGTTGAGCCTTCCTTCTGAAAGGAGAGAGGGATCTCAAGGTCAGCAAACAGAAATGAGAGAAGAAAGGACCAACAGCTAAGGAGAGAGAGTAAAAGCTATTTGGTGTGAGCCAGACATTAGAATGGGGAGACAAGAAGGCTAAAGAACTGGTCCCCTCTGATGTGGCTTTTTCCCTGAGGGACCATGGGGAGAAGAGATTTGAAAGTTGCCTTTCCCTGCCAGGGTTTTGTTTGTTCCTCTGGGACAAGGTTAATTTGGCTCAGTTTTGAAGCATTTGGGAAATAATGCAGGCTTAAGCAAAGCTGGGAAGAGACATGCCCCAATCCCTAGAAGATGAGGATAGATTGAATGCCAGTGGCAGAATCCCAAGGGCACTATTGTAATAGGCTCCAAGTTCAAGGTAAACAAGTTAAAACTTATATTTGGGAACTGGTTCCCTTGGGACTTCAGATTGCCCTGCAACTCCATTCATGGGTGGAATGTATCCTAAAGCATCTGGGAAACTCACATTCCCCTCTCTACTAGGCTAGAAGGACTGGGTACCGCCTTAACATTGCTTGATACCATTTCAGACCCAGGATTGGTCTCAACAAAAAGACCCTTCTTGAAAATTGACAGTTTTCCTTTGGCTGAATCTGGTCTCCTGATAACTCAGGAACTTATTACTGCCTTCTTGGGCCTCTCTATTGAGAATTCAGAAAAGACATCTAACTAGCCTAAAACCTTAACAAAGGTCACGTGTTTTTCCAGCTCCAGTACCCTGCAAAATAGCATATAGCACCGTCTGCTCCCAAGCGAACACTTTAATAGGGATTAAATTAGATGAAAACAAACATGAAGAGCATCTTTAAAAAGAAAAGTCTGACTATAGTGATGGGGAAGACACAACACACCTGGCTTGCTTTGTAGACTCAGACGGAAGTAGATAGGGGCCCACGATGGCATGACTGCATGCTGTAGGGGTTAAGAGGTAAGACTCTGGAACCAGACTGCTAGGCCACAAACTATCTTTGTGACCTAGACAAGGTCCCTAGCACCTGTATTGCTCAGTTCCATCCTCTCTAAAGTAGAGTGATGATTATCTCTCTCTTTAAAAGCTGTTAAGCGGATTAAATGAGTTAGTACACAGAAAGCACTTACAACAATGCCAGGCATATAAGAAGCACAGTAGAACTGTTGGACTTAAGGGATAAGATCTTTTTTTCCAAACCAACTGGAGATCTCCTCCTACCACTACCTCCGGAAGTTAGCACCCTTCTGTGGCACTGGGCAGGCCTCCTTTCAGAAGCATGTGGCCAAGGGATCACCTGAATATATTTCTCCCTGTGACAGCTTTAGTCTTGGTATCTTGAGAAGATGAAGGTATTGGTCATGCTGGAGGCAGGCATACTTCCTGACCCCTAGGAGACATTCAGTAAATATTTGTTGGATACACCAGGGCCTTATCCTGGTGGAACATGAGTGAGAATTGGTGAAACCATAACCAGGAGAGAGGAATGACTTCATGCTCAAACCTTGAAAGGTAGGAGAGTCAGGGATCCTCTTCCTTAAACCTCTTATAATTACAGTTGTTCTTTATTCCCTTGTGGAGGCCTGGGAAGAGTGTGATAGGAAGACTAGGGGAGCAAGGCCCTGAACATCTAGGAAGGGTAAAGGAATTGGGAGCTGATATAAACTGAGTAGCTATTACATAGCAGGCAATGAGCTAGATGGATTACATATTTTATTTTAATTCTGATGCCAGTCTTGCCAGGTGGGTATATTGTCTGCACTCAATGGAAGTGATGTATCTACTTGTCCAAGGTCACTCTCTGGTGAGCTTCACAGCCAAGACTTAGTTCCATGTGTATTTGACCTTGAAGCCTTCAAACTTTCTGCTGCATTTTGCTAAGTTTTCTCTCAATTCTTCAGCATAAACTAGAATCTTGAGTTGGGGATTCTGGATATTCTATAACTAGATCGGATGGTAAGGGTGCTGAGTGTCTTCTCTGCTTTTCGTTAAGGATAGAATCATGACTTCTCCAAAGCTAGGTTCCTTCTCAAGCCCCCTCCTTGCTTCCCACCATTGCCCTACTCCCTAGCCTGCATGGGTCCACATACTCCAATTCAGCTGTTTGTGCCAGTAATTACACACACTTTTCAACTATATTTTTTCAAAGCTGTGAGAAAAACAAACACTGAATGCATTTTTAACCAGCAGCATTTCCTCGGGTTCCAAGACATGCTCAGGGTTTGCTCCGGATTCTGTTAACTCTGTCATAGCCATTAATAAATACCTCCAACCCCATCTCGTGTCTGGTCTCCACACTCTTTAGTGCCATTAGTTGGAGATCTGGGGGCAACTTCAAGGTCTAGTTCAGTTTCTTGTTTGCCATGAAGTGCCACATGCAGGTGGGCAAAACTTCCTCAAACAGCAGTTGGGCTTCCTCTAGAACCTTTCAGCCCTCCCAGCACATAGTGGCACTACCTGGCCTTGTCTCCTTGCCTAAAACGGGGACCCTAGTTCATATCTGGTTTATTTATCATCCTCCTGCCTCATCCTTTAAAAAGAATTGGTCCTTTAGGATTCTGCCCTTCAGAATTCCGTAAATGCTGTGAAGACACAAAGCCACTCAACCCGAGATGAGCAACAGCTGTCCTTGAGCATGCAGGCCCCCTACCTGGCAGGGACTCCTACCCCAAGCTGCTAGGGGCCTAGTGAGGGGAGTATCACCCCCACTCTGAGCAGCAAAATGATCTCAGAAAGGCCCCAGCACCATACACTTGCCGTTGGCTGTCTAGAAGCATCTCTTCTTCGGCCTTACAATCATAATCCATTTATGTGACATTGATGAAGAGGGGGTTAAGGTCATTATCTATTAAAACGCAGTACCTAACATCAAATGTTGGGTAGGAGATAATTGGGTAAATGCATCTTTTTTGGCTTTAATTGATCTTCCTGTATGATTCCTATAGGAAAAAGGAATCATAAATCGTCACCCCTTGCCTTTATGAGCTCTTCTTATCTCCTAACACAACACTGCACATGGTGCCCTGTCTCCTGGGGAGGGTCGGGGGGAACACCCAGCGCTTGGGCTCATACGTCATTATCAGACCTCTGGCTGCCAGATTCCCTGTGTTGCTCACAACTACATTTTCACATTCAGTTTCCTCACCTCTTTAAGTTTTGCCAAGCATCTGCTTGCCCTGCCTTTGGGGGAATATTTAAGTGTAATATATAGAAAGCTACAATATCAAGAACTGTGTTGGCAACTCCACGTGGTGTTGAGAAAATTCACCCTATTACGTTAAAATTGTGGCTATTTTTACACACTGTCAACACCAATGCTTGGTTTCTAATGGATGTTTTTCTTCCTTTAAGCTGGGAGGAACTCTCCCAAGCTCTCATTGGGGCACCATTTCTTACTTTCCTTCCGTTTTGCTGCTCTCCTGCTGTCTTTATGGGGTTTATACCAGATACACAGACCTGTCTGTTCATTTTAGGCCACTTCTTAATTCCCTTCACACTGGGTTTTTTTTGTTTGTTTGTTTTGTTTTGTTTGGTTGGTTTTTTTTTTTACACAATCTCCACCTATTATTTCCTAAGGGAGTCCCTCTCACTGAAGCCATGACAGGTTTCTTATCCATTGCATTCCAAGGTAAGACAATCAAATTCAGCCTTACTGGCTATCTCTTAACTTTTGCCCTTGGCATCCAGACAACGCTTCGATTCTCAGGATGCTTGCTGCTGAACTTCCTGTCTATATAAATGCGCTCCGGGAGTCTCTTGCTCCTCCAGCCTGCTTCTTCCTCCTCCCAGAGCTTCCCTTTCCCTTTCCATGCCGAGCAATTATTCTTATTAATTATTCCAGCTAGCAGTAATTATCAGCAGTACATGCCCCAAGCCACATTAATAACAGAAATCTCTAGGACACTGAGGAATCAGCTGGGAGGCCCCCTCCGCCTTTTGATTTGCCTGGCACTGCAAGTTATGCTCTCTGTTACTACCCAGGCCCTTCCCATCAGGCCTCTGCTTGTTCTTACGGGTCCCCGGTTGCTACATTCTCTAGCCCTGTTTGATGATGTGATAAAACAAGGACGGCATAATCTAGACCTGTGTGATTTAAGCTCCACGTAACTATGGTGGCATGTGAAGCATCTGAACCTTGGCACAATTGAAAACTGTCCTTCAGAGCCCTCCAAGTTGGGTTCTGGACACTCTATGAGTCCTTTGACCCTAATTTGCAAGTTTTTCACTTGCATGTGTTCTTACCCATCGCTCATTTGTCTTGGCTGTCATTTTTAAGTAGTTTAAAACCTCAGTAGAGGGGTCATTGGTGTATTTAAAGGAATGTTCTTGTTTTATTGGGAAATGATGAAAAATCAATTTGGTTTGTATAAAAATTCCAGAAGATTAAATGAGTAAGGGTGTTCTTTTATCCTTATGTGGAAAACAGTGTTAGTGATGGCCTTCTGAAAACTGGTGAACTGGCCCGATTCACCAAAACATTTTGGACAAAAAAGCAAGTGACTAGGAATAGAGAAGAATAGCTGGAATCCGTTTAGAATGGTGCATATTTCTTCCCAAAGTAACGTTGCGTGCTAAAGTGAATGTGTGCGCTTGAGAAAGGAGATGCTGCCTTTCGCTAATGTAGCTCCTAACAGCGATTTGGAAGCCATCTGCCCATTGGAATCTTCTGTTTTTAGTCCAAAGCAACAAAGTTTGAAACACTTGGATATAGTGTCAACTCTGACTTACTACAATTGCAAACCATCAGCAAGTTTCCAGAGACGTTGCAATGCAAGGTGCTAATTTGCAGATGTTCTAGTGAAGATCTTATTACTAAACCACCACAGACCACATGTGGCAATGGTAAGAATCAGGTGGAAAAGAAAAAAAACTTTCAGCATTGTCAAAACAGTGCGGCTATCAGTTGTTGCCAAGTGAATAACAAAAGAGATAAGCTGGTTTTTCTTGAAGGAAAGAAAGAAAGAAAGAAAGAAAGAAAGAAAGAAAGAAAGAAAGAAAGAAAGAAAGAAAGAAAGAAAGAAAGAAAGAAAAAGAAAGAGTGGAACAAGAAGGGGTAGGCGAAGCAATGTGGAAAAGATAAAATTTTAAGAGTGACACTATTTCACTTAAAGACACTAGGAAGAACAAAAGTTCTAGGAAATGCCTCATTCTGGCTCCGGGCATCCTGGCTTCCAGCATGAAATACCGATGCATAATTGTTGAGGCCACTGGTAAAAACTCAGTCCTTTGCAAATGTATTTAATTTAAATCAGCTTTCCCAACATCGGGGGAATGTGTTTTCTCCGCGTGCTTCATTAGTGTAGCTTACACCACAGAACTGGCTGTATTGAGAAAGATTGCACCATTATCAAATAATTAGGAATGCCCTAGCAGGTGCATACACTTACCTTAGTAATTAAACCCTTGTTAAAACACCAAAATCCAGAGACTTTAAATGGTTACAGCATCCCAAAGGAGGTAGCCCAGAAAGCGATTCTATAAGGTAGTGCCGTTTGGGAACGGGGATATTGAGCAGAATCTCTTTTCCTCTTGGGATGCTTAGCAAGCACATCTGTGCACATCATGGGGTGCAATAAAAATTGTGATGACAATGCTAGACAAACACCCACCGCACAAGACGCTGGGCCGATCCCGTGCCATCCTGCAGGGAAGCACAGACCCTGTAACTGGGCTCTGGGCTGCCATTGTTTTAAGCATGGATTATGAGACAAAGAGGAAATAAAAATGAGCCTCTCCAAAATACTCAGGCTACTCTCTTCACTTCAGGCAGGAGAGGGTAGCCAAGACAAATTTCCCATCACACGCCTTCGTAAAGCTTACCTCTGAAGTGTTTCTTTGACAAAATGCGAAGATTGGATAGCCTTTTTGTCCCCATTGGTTTTTGAGGTGTAGCCCCATGTAAATATGACAAGCAGCCCCCAAGAAGCCAACGTTCAACAGCGGTTCCTAAGATCTTGCTGCCAGCAGTGTTGGAGTGATCCATATAATTACAAATTAGATCCATTTACTGGGGTCTGGTTGCCTATGCAAGAGCTTGCCTTCCATATATAAACATAATTGTGATAAATCTGGGCTCAACAGCCATGGGGCATTCTGAAGATGATGTCTAGAGGTTGCCATGACAACTCCCTAGAATTCCTGCTGTCTTTTCATGGTAGAGTTCCTAGCGAAAGCCTGGAAGGTATCTGAAATAAATCATCAAAAGGTGGGACAGCTGGAATTGGTCCATGGAAGAAATCCAAGTATGTGGGTCCATAAGTCCTGTGGTAAGGAGGTTGTCACTTGAGGATAAATTTCCTTCACGTTGTGGAATTTAGGCTGAGTAACTGAAGCAATAGGATTTTTATGGGGCCTGGTGTTCCTGAGGCCGAGATAGGAGGATAGCGACACTAATGGCCTCAGGCAACCACTGATGGAATCACTTCCTGGGAGAAAAATACCCTACATTCCTCAGACAAACACATATTTCAGGAGCTCCGTGGACCCAGCCATACAGCGAAAAGTATTGTCAACCCTATAAATGGCGCCTAACCTCCATGTGAAGCTGTCTTCTGAGCAGAGAGCACTCTTGGTCTGGGAGGCCTCCTGATACCAGCGGTGGGGGTACGTTGAAGACTGCCTTGCTCATTCTGGTTCTGAGGCTCTCAAGTGGGGTGCTAGTTAACACCATTCATTTTCAATTGGAAAAGTCTAGCGTCACTTTCCACATTTATAGAAAGAGGTTACATATCCTGAGCTAAATTGGTAATTCTGAGAATTGAATAAACGAACAAATATAAGACAACCAAACACAGTGACTGACATTTACTAAACACTCAGTAAATCTCCTCGTCCTTCATTCCACCCCACAGACATGTAAGACATGACATAAATGTAAGACATATTGTATTATTATTCAACTCTAGAATCTGCATATTGCCAGGCATTTCAGCGAGGCTCGATTACTTGGCCAGATCAGCACTTGCAGTTCAATTTGCACGAAATAATAACGTAACTTTCCAAAGGGCGAGGGGAAGTGGTAGTTTGTTCTATCGGCAATATCAGTAGACACACAGATGTCATGTGATAGTTTAAGTGATAAACAGCTGAGACGACCAGAGTATTTGAATCATCTATTCCTTCATGCCATAAATTTAGTTAGGTGGAGTGTTGCCCCTTTACTCTCCCTTGAAGTGAAGGAAAGTCTGAAGTAACAAAAAGAGGATTCTAGTTGTTTGAAATCATGTCGTAAGTCTGGATCTGCAGGGGATGTTTCTAACATATTACTCAATCAACCCAAACAGTATTTTCACTTGTAAAATGGCACATCTGCCAGAGCAAACAAACTATGGATTTTATTCTTTATATTTTTAAACATTTCATATTGAAGTATAACACACATTCAGAAAAGTACACAAATCATAAGAGTATAGCTTGATGAATTTTTACAGATGTTAATGATATAATATTTTAATTTTATGTATGTATGTATTTATTTATTATAAAGATTTTATTCATTAATTTGAGAGAGAGACACACACACACAGATAGCAAGAGAGGACATGAGCGGGGAAGAGAGGGAAAGACTCCCCACTGAGCAGTGAGCCCAACACGGAACTCGATCCCAGGACCCCGGGATCATGACCTGAGCTAAAGGCAGACCCTTAACCGACTGAGCCACCCAGACGCCCCTTAATGTTATTTAAATATAGTTATAATAGGCTAACTTTTTTGGTCTTTGAATGTTATCTTGAAATTTTAGATTCAAGTGTTACAGAATTATTATTCCTTTTCCTTTTTTAAGTTAATATACAGTAAATTTTATCTTTTTTTAGGGTATATTTCCAAGAATTTTACCACCTGATAGAGCTCTATAACCACTACCACTATCAGGACACGGAATGGTTCCATCACCCCAAAAATCTCCCTCATGCCATATCTTTGTAGTTGACTGCTGGCAGCCATTAATTTGTTCTCTGTCTTATAGTTCTGTCTTTTAAAGACTATCATACAGCATGTAACCTTTTGAATCTGGCTTCTTTTACTTTGCTTTTTCCAATTTACCCATCTTGTTACATATATAAGTAGTTCATCATTTTTACTGATGAGTAGTACTCCATTGTAAGGATGTTACACAGTTTATCCATTCACCCACTGGAAGACTTTGGGGATGCAGCTAGATTGGATGATTATAAATAGAGCTATAAACACTTGTATGTACGTGTTTGTGCGAATAGAGTTTCCATTTCATCGGGATAAATATGTAGGAGTGGGATTCCTCGGGGTCTAAACTATTTCTATAAATCCGTCTAGCATTACAGTCTACACTATCTTGATCAATAAACTATTTCCCTCTTAGGATAGGCAGAGCTTAGGATTTTGGTGAGATGGAAATGCTCTTACGATCCTCAGATCAGAAGATACCATTCTTGTAACTTAACTTCTTTTGTTCTTATGAAGTAGGTAATTTTCTACTATAATTATTATTAACATAATAGACATGTTTTTAAAATTTACTAATTGAAAATATCCCTATACATATTTGAAAGGAGCGTTGCAGACATCATTATGCTGCATCCCTAACTAGTTCAGCATCTGTCTCCTAAGAACTGGACGTTCCTCTATGTAATGATAATACCAATATCACATCCAGGAAGCATAAGATTGGTTTTAGGTTGGTGGGCTTTTTTCTTCCAACACTTTAAATATTTTATTCCACTTTCTTCTTGTTTGCACGGTGTCTGAGAAGTTGGACGTGATCCTTATCTTTGCTCTTTTGTGGGTAAGGTATTTCTTTCCTCCGCCTTCTTCCAGATTTTTTCTTTATCATTGATCTTCTGTAGTTTGAAAATTATATGTGTAGGTGTAGTTTTTTGGCATTTATCCTGCTTGGTGTTCTCTGAGCTTCCTGGATCTGTGGTTGGGTGTCTGACGTGAATTTGGGGGAATTCTCAGCCATTCTTGCTTCCAATATCTCTTCTACTTCTTTCTCCCTTCTCCTCCTGATATTCCCACTGTGCGTATGTTATACTTCTTGCAGCTTTCCCACAGTTCCTGGATATTCTGTCCTGGTTTTTGTTGTTGTTGTTTTGTTTTTGTTTGTTTTGTTTTGTTTTTGTTTGTTTGTTTTTTGTCTTTGTTCCCTTTGCTTTTCAGTTTTTGAAAATTTTATTGAGATATCCTCTACCTCAGAGAGTCTTTCCTCAACGGTGTCCAGTCTACCAATGAGCCCATCAAATGTATTCTTCACTTCTGTTAGAGTGATTTTGAACTCTAGTATTTCTTTTTGATTTCTAGAATTTTTATCTCTCTGTTTACATTTCTCATCTGTTCTCTGCTTTATCCACTAGAGGCCTTAGGGTATCGATCAGAGCTGTTTTAAGTCTCTAGTCTGATAATGTCAACATCCCTGCCGTATCTGCTTTGTTCTGAATCTTGCTCTGTCTCTTTCACCTGTGATTTTTACCTTTTAGTATGTCTTGTAACTTTTTCTTCCTGCTAGCCAGATATGAGGTACTGAGTAAAAGGAACTGCTATAAATAGGCCTTTAATAATGTGGTAGTGGGGTGTGGGAGGGAAGCATCCTATAATCCTTTGATTAGGTCTCAGTCCTTTAGTGAGTCTGTGTCTCTGCACTGTGAACTTCACAAGAGCTCCTGAGTACTACTCCCCACCCACCCACCCCACCAGCTGAAACAGAATGGCTAGATCAGGCTGGAGTGGAATGTTTCCCTTTCTCTAGCTATTAGGCTCTGATAAAACCCAAGCATGTTAGTCTCTGGTTCACTAGTTTCTTCTGGGGGCAAACTTTGTTAAGAAGAACAGAATGAATAAGTCACAGAAATAAAAGGCGCAGCATTAAGAAATATAGTCAATGGTATTGTAACTGCATCGTATGTGGACCTCTGGTAGCTACACTTGTGGTGAGCCCAGAATAACATATAAACTTGTCAAATCACTATGTTGTACCCATGAAACTAATGTAAACTTGTGTGTCAGCTACGCTCAAATAAAAAAAATTAATAAAATTAAAATAACGATAGTATTAGTAAAAGAAAAAAAACAGAATGCTCTGACATATTTCAAAATGGTTACTTTTCTCCTTCCCTTGCTGGAAGCAAGAAGGGATTTTTCTCTGATATTCATTGTGAGAGCCTGGTTGAACTCCTACAGGTAAAACTCAGAAAGTGTAAGGGCTCCCTGGAGTTTTTGGCTCTCAGACTTGTCCACATTGAGCCTCCAGCAATTTGTCAATTATCGTTCAGGTTTGCCTGCTCCGGCCCTGGTTTCTGCAGAGGTTTCTACACATGGGTTTCCTGCTCTGCTAAGTTGCGATTCTCTGTATCCACCTGTCTGCCTGTCCAGTGTGGGGGCGGCACTTTGATCTCCCTTCATTTACAGATCTAAGAAAATGTGTTAACGTTTCAGTTTGTTCAGCTTTTCCCTTGTTGTTGGAATGGAGTGGTGACTTCCAAGCTCCTTACATACCAAACAAATCTAGAAGTTCCAAACATTGATTTTAAAATGTCATCTATATACAAATTTATCCAGTTATCCCCAAGTGACCTTTTATGGTCTCACAAATCTGGGATCCAATTAAGTCTCTCTTTGTATTTAGTTGTCACGTCTCCTTAGTTTCCTTTAACCTAGAATATTCACCCTCCCTTCTTGAATTTTTTTTTTTTTTTGGTTGTCTTTAAGATACTGAAACTTTAAGAGTCCAGGCCAATTGCGTTGCAGATTAACCCATATCCTGGATTTATTTCCTTACGCTTAGACATAGGTTAAGTATATGGCAAGAATATTGCATAAATGATATTTTATCCTTCCCATTGCATCACATAAAGAGATATATAGTGACCATTTTGTCTTTTTACAATGTGATACTTGCGTAAAAATACATGTTCACCTTTGTAGTTAATAGGTATTCTGTGGTGGTACTTTCAGTCTGTGTGAATATTCTATTCCCCAACAAACACCCACCCAAAAGTTTTAGCATCCTTTGACAATGCCTACCTAAAATCACTTATTACTTTAGAAATTGCAAAATGCTGATTTTCTAATTCTATCAATCTTCTACATTTATTATAAAGAATAGCTGCCCCTCCTTTTTCTTCTCCCTCCCCTCATTTCATCATGGGTACATGGACTCTCTTTGTTTTATTTACCCCTTATTTTTGATTGTTGCTCAAATCGTTTCCAATTCGGCCAGTGAAGATCCCTCCTAGCCCGTGGGTTCCTGTGTCCTTTGGACATGATCTCATTAATCTTTGAGCACTTCATCACTTTCTGGCACAGTAAGACATCCCAGGTTCACCTTGTACTTTCTCTGTCCCAGCCCTGGAATCAGCCAAGGCTGGAATGTTACTTAGAAACCAAGATCTGGGACATAGATAATGCCATTTTTGGACAGAGTCTTCGAGATGTTTGCCTTACAACTCTCCAGGACAGTCTGGTACATTCCACCTAAAGTGTGCTTCCCAGTGCAGCTCCATCCTTGTCTCTCTATTCCCATTGCCACTACTCCTTTACCCACTTAGGACTGGTTTCCGCAAAACCTCTCCACAGGCTTCCTTGCTTCCAGCCTCAGCCCCCCAATCCACTGGACCATGACCTCCACCACGTAGTAAGTGGGCTTAAGTCATACATTCCAGAGCTTTAATCCCAGCTCAATTACCTTACCGAATGCATGAACTTGGGTAAATTAGTAAACTTTTCTGAGCCTCAGTTTCTTCATCTGAAAAGCAGAGATAAGAGTACTTAAACCACAGGAAGTAAGGATTAGAGATAAGATGCACATTTCAGCCACATCTATGAAAACCAGCTCAGCAGTTGGCCTCTTCTGGAGACCCTGCCCCACCCACAGGTGTTGAAAAGAGAAGCACCATGTTTGAGGTGACCCCAGTGGGTTACAGCTGATTGGGCTGGGAGCAAGTTGCGTAAGGAGGAAAGGGAGACAGAGACAGAGAAACCGAAGTTAGTATTAGTAAATGAAGTTAAAATGTCAGAATACAGAATTGGTGACCAAAACTGCAAGCCTAGGAGAAGCTGCTCATGGAACAGGGATGATTGAGAAGGCACCATGCCTTGGCTCGCGGGCAGTGGCAGGACGCCCATCCCCCTCCCTCTGGAGAGCCGCACTCGTCAATCAAAGGGCTATATATTCAGCCCTTTCCTCTGTGTTAGCTCTGGCCTAAAAGACAAAATCACACTTATCATTTCTGCTTCTTTGAAAAACATCTTTCCTGGATTCCACATTCTTCTAGCCTCCATTCCATATGCTTCCCGTCCTAGGAAAGCACTTAGAACGTGTGGCCTACAGTTTCTATGACTCAGTGAAACTTTCTCTTTATATACCTGTTGACATCTTGAGGATTCTCCCATCTTAATCTCTCTGAAATACTGTCCCTCTGGACCTCCTTGTTGACCCTGTCTTCTCAGGCTCTCATCACTTCCTGTCCAGCTTATTGGTCTCCCATTCTCCAGTTGGCCTGCTGTTCTTTACGTAGCTGCTGAAGGAAGATTCTAGAATGCAGATCTGATCATGTCGTTGCTCTGCTGAAAATTCGTCAGTTCCCTTCCTTGAGTAAAGCTCAAAACTCTTAGCTAAGATCTTGGAAAATCCTGGTCATCAGCCTCATTGTCCTCTTCTTTTACTTGAAACTTTGATTCTACGCATTCAGAGTTCTTTTCAATGTTGTGCCTTCACATGTGCTATTCCTTTTCATAAAATTCCCTTCTTGCACCCCATCCCCATTTGTCTGGCTAATTCCTAGTACTAATCTTTTAAAATCATAAACCAGACCACATCACACACACATGTCACGTGTCTAAGCCCTGCTGCTGGGTTCCTGTTGCCCTCTGAGTCAAATCTGAACTCAACATCAGTTGAATGTCCCACAGCATCCAGCCCTGCCTTCCTCCGTGGCCTCCTTTCACACCCCATTCCCTCCATGCCCTTTCTGCTCCCACGACACTAGTCTGCTTTCCAGCTCAAATTTTATGTCTCAGAGAGGCCTTCTTAGATTTCCTCATCACTACCCGTCACTTCTATAAACTTAGGTGTTTAACTGACCGGAGTTTGAAACCAGTCTCTGCCACTTGCTAGCTATGTAACTCTGGGCAAATTTATTAACCTGTCAGGACCTCAGTTTCCTCATCTGCAAATGAGGGTGAGGAAGCCTTCCTCAGAGAATTATTCTAAATCATAAACGAGACCAATGCCTGACTCACAGTAAGCGTACAATGTGTTAAAACAGGAAGTGTTTTTAAAACGGTGAGTATAAATATTTTTATTTTGTTGACACAATTGCCAGTGTAATTAGTACTACTTCTAATGTGAAACTTCTGTGGCCCAAAAAACCTCAAAAGGGCTTTATTTTCTGTAGCATTACACACATACAGACATACACAGTAAAAAAAAAAAAAAAACAACCAACAATAACAACAACCCAAGAGCCCCAGCATTTTTGATCAGGCTCTCGATTTTCTGGATTTACCTTTGATGACTCTGCCTCACGAGCTAAGGGAATCCGGGATCCTGTGCCTCTCTCTGTCTTCACTAGCATGTAGCATCTAGACCCCTAGCAATTCTACTCCTCCTGCATTTTCTTTCTTATCTACCATTCTTCACCTCCCAGATAAAACTCCCCATGGTCACCCATGTCGGAAGTCTCTCTTCTTGGTCTGCACTGTTCATTCTGCCATCTGGCGTGTCAAAGGAACCTCAAGTTCAATGTATCTAGAATGAAAATGCAAGCATTGATTGGGGTCCCTAATCACTCACAGTCTTGAATTCATCTCCTAAACTACCTAAATGATCTCCTAAACATTTCGTTTCTCCAAATGCATTGCTTCTCCTCTATTACTCTTACTGATCCTGGTCAACCCTCTGCCATCCCTTCCTTACCGTGGCAAAGCCATACCCCTGGGCTCCCGCCAAGCTTTCCCTCACCACGCTGCTGCAGAGCGCTTGTCCTGGAATGGAGCTCTGGCCATCTCCCTCCACCTCTCTGCTCAATACCTATCACTGTCGCATTGTTTTCAGAACTAAGCCATGTTCCTCATTTGGCACACAGGGTCACTGCTATCTCTCTTACCTTTTCTCAAAAAATGCGTTTATTCCCCTCTCCTGTCACACACCCCAAGCCGTACTGTTTGTACGATTTCCTCTGCCTAGATGTCTTCCCTGCTCTCATCACATAACTCACCTCAAAAAGAGTTGTCTGCTCATTTCCCCTTATTACAAAGACAATACATTTTAATTAGGAAATTCAGATAAACGAAATGAAGAACATAAAAATCTTCCATTTTATCATTACCCAGAGATGAACAATACTGACATTTTTTCTATAATTAAATGTAGCTTTTATAAAAGTGGGAATATTTCTACCTATTACTTTAGAACGTGATTGTTTTTACTTAATCATAAATCATGAATTACTTCCTATGTCATTTAATATTCTGCTTCAGGATTACATTGTGGAGGCTACATAGCAGTCTATCGTGTGGCAATACTACAATATATCTAATCGATCCCCCATTGTTGGGTTGTACATTATTCCCAATTTTACATAGTCATAAATTTTACTGTGATGAACAGCCTTATTGATAAAATTGTATGAACATGAATTTTAATTTCCTTTATATAAATTCTTTAAGGTGTGTTTACTGAACCAAAAGATATACACTTTAAGGCTTTTGATGCATGGTCAATTTTTTTTTTTCTGGAAAGACTATAGCAATAATTACATGATACTTCCCAATTTTGTGGGCAAAGTAGAGATCTCATTTTATTTTGTGTTTCTTTTAGGTGAGAGTAAACATTTCCATGTATTTGATGATCATTTCTATCTCTTCTTCTGGAATTTCCTTTTGATGTTCTTTCCATTGTTCTACTGGAATGCTTAACTCCTTAAAAGTAATCTGAAAAACTTTTATAGCGTTAACAAAGTTGGGTGATGAAAATATTTTGCCAGATTATTGTTCACCTCCCATTTTTATTCGAGGTGTTTTTGAATGCCGTTAGCTGTGTAGCACAATCACCAGGCTCAATAACCAAACTGTCTGGACTTGAATCCGAATTCCAACGCTTATAAGCTGTGTAACCTTGAACAAGTTGCTTAACCACTTTGTACCTCAGTTTTCTTGTTAATAAAATGGAAGTAATAATAGTACCTACCTTACGGGATAGTTGTGAGGATTAAATGAGCTAATATATCGACAGTGTCTAGAACAATGTTTGGCACATATTAAGTGCTCTTGATAGCTGAGTTACATTAACAATGGTTCCTCATTAAAGGGTTAATACCCAAAATATATAAAGAACTTATGAAACTCAACACCCAGAAAACAAATAACCCAATTACGAAATGGGCAGAAGACATGAACAGAGATTTCCCCAAAGAAGACACAGAGATGGCCAACAGACACATGAAAAGATACACAACATCACCCATCATCAGGGAAATACAAGTCAAAACCACCACGAGATATCACCTCACACCTGTCAGAGCGGCCAAAATCAATCACACAAGAAACAACGTGTGTCGGCGAGGATGTGGAGAAAAAGGAACCCTCGTGCGCTATTGGTGGGAATGCAAACCGGAGCAGCCATTGTGGAAAACGGTATAAAGGTTCCTCAAAACTTAAAAAATAGAACTACCTTATGACCCAGCAATTGCACTACTGGGTATTTACCCAAGAAATACAAAAACACTAATTCAAAAGGATACATGCACCCCTATGTTTATTGCAGCATTATTTTTAATAGTCAAATTATGGATGCAGTCCAAGTACCCATTGATAAATAAAGAAGATGGGAAAGTTAAAGAAGATATAGATAGATGATAGATAGATAGATAGATAGATAGATAGATAGATACACACACATAATGCAAAGGACAAGCTTTCACTCTTATGCTTGAGCAATATTCCATTGTGTGTGTGTGTGTGTGTGTGTGTGTGTGTGTGTGCAATGACATGGATGGAGCTAGAGAATATAAAGCTAAGAGAAATAAGTCAGTCAGAGAAAGACAAATACCATACGACTCCATTCATATGTGGAATTTAAGAAACAAAACAAATGAGCAAAGGGAAAAAGAGAGACAAACCTAGGAACAGACCCTTAACTCTAGAGAACAATCTGATGGTTACCAGAAGGGAGGTGGGTAGAGGATGGGTCAAATAGGTGATGGGGATTAAGGAGGGCACATGTCGTGATGAGCACGTGCTGTATAGAATTGTTGTATGGTGTTGTATGGCATTGTTGAATCACTATATTGTACATCTGAAACTAAGATAACACTATATTTTAACAAACTGGAGTTAAAATAAAAACTTCAAAACAAACAAATGAACAAAACAACAATGGCTCCACTCAGGAGCCGTCTCTTCAGGAAGCCATTTCTGAATTCCCAGTTGAGTAACCTGCTACTCATCTGTCATTCTAGAGCATTTTTCTTAATACTGCTAATTGTATAATAATATATTTATATGCCAATCTTCCTCGATAGGCTGGAAACTGTTTGGTGACCAGGGATGGTGCCTTATTTATCATTATGTTCTTGATGCCCATCATATGCCTTCTTCCGGTGCATGCTTAAGAGATATCTGTGAACTGAATGATCGCTCTTCAGAACCGCTCGAATGGTACATATTTGAATTATTATTGTATGTGTACTTAATTAGTTCTCCAACTGGATCATACATTTCTTGGGAGCAAATATTCATACTGTTTTCTTTAAAGACCAGGCTCTGAGCCCAAAGTATATTTGGGTATTCAATAATGGAGTATCACAAGAAAGAGATTGAGAGGAAGGAAGGGAATGACTAAAGAAAGAAAGACAGGAGGAAGAGCAGCTTTCACATAAGTACAAATCACATGAAGGTCCTTGAGATCCTGTCTTGGAAGATTATGCCTCTGGTTACTGACTCATGTCTAACCAAATCAATAGCCAATTTCATGAGCCATGTAGAACCCAAAAGCCAGAGATACCAATCTAATAAACTGTGAACGTTCACTCAAGTCTGTGCCATTTTAGTCAACTACGTTGTTCTCAAGGAACCACGTGCTCCCACAGATCCCTCCTTTCTTCCTTGTGCCAGTGATTTCTCAAGAGCATCCTTGAGCCCGAGGGTCTGTGAATGGCTCATATGTATCCTTGCTTGAAAGGCCTTTGGTATACAGTGATGCAGATGATTTATTACACTCTGGGTCTCAGGCTTATTCTTGGCTTGAATCAAAACAGTTGTCAATCCAGATAACTGTGTTTCTTCTATTGAAAACATCAAATCTATATTCAAAGTAGTTTCATAGTTATGACAGCCAAATTGATCGAAAATTCTTTTGTCTTAAGTGATGACATTTTTTTCCTCTTTGACTATCCTGGTAGCCAAAGTTTGTACATATGATGGCAGCTCATGGTTATTCCTTTTACCCATTTGTGTTTTTTGCTTATTTAAGAAGTCATTCAACAAATATGTACTTCAGTCTGTGAGAGGCCCTAGGGATACAGAGTCAAATGGGAGAGGACAACCCCACCCTCAGGTTCTCAGGACAAGTGTGGCAGATTGACAAGTAAATCATGTTTAGAATGTGCTTTTGTGAGCATTTTGATAGAGTTATGTTATAGGTATTCTTGGAACACACAGGAAATGTGCATAAAATATTCAGAGCTTTGAAGGGGAGGTCATGGAAAGTTTTATGTAGGAGATGAGGCTGGGCTGAATTTGGAGGAAACATTCATTCATTCATTCATTCATCCATTCAATATTTCCTGGCATGAGTAATAAAGCATACAATTCATCTAGGCATGGAGTTCATTTGTCAGCAGTGGACAAGACAAGGTTTCTAAACACATGGAACTAGTTACTAAACCATCAAAAGGAGAACGTAGACAAATGAAGTGGGATGATATGATAAAGAGTGACAGGAAGCATGGAAGACCAGATTACTAATGGTCAGTGTGTGAGCTAATCCTATCCCAAGGCAGACACTGAGCACACATACGCACAAGACACTCATCACCTGAGAGCCTGGACGGGGTGGTAACTATGGGAACGGGAAGGAGGGAATGGAAGCAACCAGGACTGGGAAGGAAGATTCAGCATGTGGAGGTGGCAGACATGAAGGGTGAATGGAAGAATTCCAAGACTTCAAACAGGAATAGGAAAGTAGGGAGAAGAGACGGGAAGGAGAAGGTGTTGAGTCCTAGAAGAAAGTGGGCTCCACACGTAAGACCATCAGTCAATGTCAAATGAATGCACAGATAGATGGGCAGGTGGACGCGTGGATGGCTAGACGGATGATATGGTGGTAAGTGGTGTGGGGAAGTCAAGGTACTCTGTGCTCCCATCCGATCTTGGCCCAGGGGAGAGCAACACACACACACAATTTGTGTTTATTTCTTGACATTTTTATCTCTCGCTAAACTAGCAGTTCCTTAAAGGAAATAATTAGATCGTTCCCCTGGAAACTGGCTCCATGCCTGACCCCAGGCTGTGGAAATGGATGGTCATCGATTGCATACTCTGGCTTCCATTCCTCTCTATCAGCCACTCTCTGACGGCCTTTGTATACCTGCCGACCATGACTGTCCCCTGGCCATGCCAGTGAAGCACTCACTTGTCACCCACGATCCACCACTTACCCTTTTCTCCTTCTCTGACAAGTCCTACTGCGTACTCGCGGGTTCCATCTCCCAGGCATGGGGACCTGGCTGTCAAAACCAGGCACCTGGACGCACCCCGCAGCCGACATTCAGGGGAGAAGGAACCCACTTAGAAACTGCCAATACCTTCAGCCTGAAGTGCACAAATTATTAGGTCGGAATGAACATCAGGCTTATTGGAGCTTGTGGCAGCCTCTCATAATTGGGCCAAATCGTGGTTTGTTCAGCTAGCTTTTATCCTAGTGACTCCTGTTAGTGCTGCTATAGTTAAGGGTCTGTCAGTTTTTCCATTATAGGACCCGGTTTCGGAGGCTTATAACTGCCACGGAAATTCACTGCTGCCTGAAACCTTGACACGTTAGAGCGCTCGCGGCCTTTGGGTATATTTTGAAAATAAGAATAAAATAAAAATGACGGGGTTATTTCATTGAGATATGTGGCCTCAGCTTGCTAGCCTATGAGGGTTCTGTAACAAGCCGACCTTAGCCGGGCGGTGGACAGTGAGCTGACATGATAGATAGTAACATTTTAACATTTTCCTCGTTGTCATTACGCTCCGTCTTGTCAGTAATCTCCTTGTTAAAGAGCACTCGTTGACATGATGGACAATAATGGCCCCATTGCAGTCATCACTGCCCATCACAGAGTAACCCACGTTTCAGAAGTTCCTATACATCCCACATAAATTGACTGGATAAAAGGTTCTGGAACTGTTTTTGATAGAGCGAAGATCCAATCAGGCGCTCCCCAGTCAGTTCTGTAGTTGGCTATAGAATTTGTAGGTGTCATATGGCTATCGTTTTGGGGGGGGCTTAAATTTATATGGGCAGTAATGAAGTAACTATTTTCTCTGAAGTTCTTTGCTTGCTATTATGACACCCTGCCGGCGGCTGATGTGGGCTGCTTTGGTTAGTGCCTTGAGTTCCAAACTATAGGTTTTCCCATAGGAGAGGGTAACAGCCAAAATAATTAGCCTACCTTCCAACCCATAGCCTCAACCTTAACCTGAAATCAATATTGATACACAATTAGAATAAGATGTGAAGAAACAGGCCCTTAAATAAAACTGGACCCCTGTGCGGCGTAACCATTGTCAACTTCCTCTAGACTTAACTTTGAGTCTTTCCGGGGTCTTAAGCCTGCCACTACTAAGACATTTCTCTAAGTAGAGTAGTTAGAACATGGGTCTAGAACATGGGTCACATTCTAGGTCTTCAAATTTCCAGTCAAGCATCCACAATCTCTGAAGGTCTCCGGTCCCCTTTTCTCATCTGTAGAGTTGGGATAATACTATACCATCCACAGAGCTAATACGAGGATTAATTAGGAAAATATATGTCAAGGGCTTACAGCATTAGTCCCGATCTCTTCGGTATTGTTCCTTATCAGCAAAAACATTTGAGCCTGCCTATCTTAATATGTGTGTAAAGTATTTCTACATTTGTGAAGTAAATTGCATGCCACTAAACTATTATACACATTATAAAGCATACACGATTTTAAATGATTAAAATAAATAATATTTAAAAATACTTCCATTCTGTTTCATGAGTAATACAGAACACATTTTTGCACTCAGAAAATTATTACTTAAATAACATGTTCTATTATTTATTGAACTAATATTTTTATGAGAGTAATGTGGTGAAAATGCTTCATTTTTCTAAAAAAATCTTGCTTTCACACAGTGTTGTAATTCATTGGCAGGTCTGTTTCTACTTTGTTTTAGGGACCAACACAGCTTTATATATATTTCACTAATTTATAGATATCCAAATGAAAGATAAATTTCTGGCTACCACTTACTAAAACTTGCAAACTATACATCAATTATGGAAAAGCTTGTTGAAATTCAGTTAGGAAATGTCTATCTTCTCTGGTTTCAGTCAGTTATTTTTGAAAATAATCAGAAATCATTCTGTTTTACTGAACAGGTTCAAAATACTGTGAATCTCTTTATTTGAAAGATTTATAAATGGATAAGAATATTTTGTTTCTGGGTTTGTTTCTAGACTGAAAAACTTTGGTAGGTAACAGATAACATTTTTAGCAAAAAAAAAAAAATTATAACAATGAAAACACATCTAACATCCTTTTTAAAAACACTTTTTCTATACCAGAGATTTTTTTTGCAAAACACCTATTTTCTCTCTCATTGTTTGGTCACATTTATCTGCTAGGTGCCGACAAAATGTGCTGATTTGAAAAAAATTAAAAAAAAAGATCTACATAGCATATTATTGACAGACAACCACATTTTATTACAGAAAAAAAAGTGGCACATTTGAGACATATATCTTTGTTTAAAAATGTGTAATTCGTCAAAATAAAATAAGCATATTGGATATAAAACCTGAAACATTTTTGCATTAAGTGGTATGTATGGTTTAGAGTGCAATTTAGCTTGGTTAGGATAAATTTTTGTAAATACTTGGGGTTTTTTTTGTTTTCACAACAATAATTATTAAGCATTGATTATCTTCAAATCCTTAATAAAAAAATGAAAACTATCTTATATACATTTAAATAAAGGATGATGTTTAGAAAAAAAAATGTGTAATTCATTGCTAAGCTCAGTAACTCTTACCACACATTTCCTGGAGATAATGTGAGAACCTCTGTGTGATTCCAACCGTTTCAGTCACATGCATATGTCATGACAAAGTATAAAGCATCTACTCTTGGGACACCCGGGTGGCTCAGCTGGTTAAGCATCTGTCTTCAGCTCAGGTCATGATCTCAGGGTGCTGGGATTGAGCCCCGCATCGGGCTCCTTGCTCATCGGGGAGCCTGCTTCTCCCTCTGCCTGCCACTCCCCCTGCTTGTGCTCTCTCTCTCTCTCTGACAAATAAATAAATAAAACCTTAAAAAAAAAAAGTCTAGTCTTTAAAAAATACAGCCTGTAAATCCACTTGGTTCATGGAAATTATAAGTCACAATAAACTAGAAAATGATGGGGCACTGCCAAGAACCCCTACATGGTGTGGAACCCCACCCCTCTTCAGGACCCTTAACCTAACGCATGGATTGAGAGAGGGTGCTGGCATAAATCCATATATTAAATACCTGTCATGCTAAGTTTTCTCTTTGTCATGATAAAAATAAATATAAATAGAAGTTCCATGTTTTCTGTGCCTATCTCAACGGGTAGTCTTGCTGATCCTTGGGATACGGACAGACCACTTTGGGGGCTGTGGGCTCTGCAGGGTGCTGAGACACAGTGAAGAGTCAACAACTGTCAGTGACCCCTATTACCTTCCTAATATACCCAAGTCTTTATCCTGAAGAAGTGTTCTTAATCTTTCAGAGGTGGGTTCACACTCTTCAAGGATCTGGTGGAAGGTACGCCCTCTCCCTTCAGGCAAAGCTCACACCTGTGACTCAGCACGCTTCTCTCAGAAGGTCTACAGGTGAGCCAGAGAGGGTCTTCGGACCCAATAAACTTGGTAAAACATGTGAAGGATTCCACCACTTGGGGGTTTTAGTGTTGCTGGATAGTAAACCCCTTGTAGTCTTGCTTGTCAAAAGCCTCCCACCCTCCCTGTTATAGACTTATCTAGAGAGACCCAGGAGTCTAAATGAAGGGGTTCCCGCTGTCTTTTCCTGTTCCTGTCTGTTCCTGCACAGAAACAGATGGACAGACACCACCGTCACTTGGCAGTCACTGGAGAGAAGCAGTAATGAGGTGATTTTTATTTGGAAATGAATGATGGTTTCTCTGCTGTTTGAAGAAGTGTCTCCAGGTTTTCCCAGCCTAACAGAGATCACATGACCAGGTTTTGCTTAATTAGCTAAAATGTGAAGTTTAAGTTCACTTTTTAACTAAAGGAGCACAAGTCTGGTTCAGAAGTGGCTTTCTGAAAGTCTGCCTGCTGGGAGATTTATATATATATAATGTAGTATAATATATATGATATATAACCTAATTAATATATATAAAAATAGATTACATATATTACACACATATGATATATATTTATATAATACATAATATACTATGTGTGTATATGATATATATGATATGATTATATATGCTATGATATATCAATGTATACAAATGACATGTATAAAGTTTTGGATTAAAACTTTTTCATACAATATTGCAATAAAAACATAGGAAGAATTTTAAGTAAAGATTCAGAGGCTATCAAAAAAATGACATCCAAAAAATTTTCCTAAATCTCGAAACTCTTTTTTTCTCATTTGTCTTATTGCCTCTTTAGAATAATTTCTTGCTCAGGGCCCCATGGGTGCCTCAGTTAGTTAAGTGAGACTCTTGATTTCGGCTCAGGTCATGATCTCCGGGTCGCTGGGATCGAGACCCGTGTCAGGACGCACTCAGCAAGGAGTCTGCTTGTCCCTCTCCCTCTGCTCTTCCCCCAGCTCGCATGCTCTCTCACTCTCAAATAAATACATAAAATCATAAAAAAAAGAAAGAATTATTTCTTGCTCCATGGCGCTTACTGTAAAATGGGGGTGGGTATCATAATTAGGCTTTACTGTTGCCTGGGGCCAGTGTGTCTGTGTGTCTGTGTGTCTGTATGTGTGTGTGTGTGGTTGCTGAAAAAGATGTTGGTATTTCCAGTCTACAGAATTGTAAAACACCTCTTGTATTCCTGCCTTGCTTCTCTACTTCTTATGTAGAATGCCAGATATAGGTCATCTAAAGTCTCCCTGAAAAAGAGAAATTAATGATCATTTTCCAGTGCATCTCCATACCAAATCCCAGTGCTACATTGTGCATTTTTTAATGGAAGGGCATGCAAGTCGTCTTATATCAATATGTGTGTAAGAGGGTTAATTGGTTTTTAAATACTGTTGCTTTCCTCTTTACCTTTCCAGACGCAGGATTTTTCTCCATCAGACAACCATCTTTGGGGGGATAGATTATAACATTTACTGGAGGAATGTAAAGGTGAGTGTAGGCAGTATTCAGCTTTTGAAATTCAAAGTAAGTCCGACTAAAGCCTCACAAGTCAGGCTGTTGTCTTGAGAGCAGATTTGCTAAATTCCCTTATCTCCCAGTGTCAGGTGAGCCTACTCCAGGGCTCCACAGTGGTAAGAAAATATAACATAGGAAAAGTCAAGTAAAAGCCCACGGTTTTTCCAGCTCAGGGCATTGTAGAAAGGGGGGGATGGCAGGGGAGGAGGAGGGAGAGAGGGCTCAACCTCATCAACACAGATATATTCCCCATGAACACAGGCGTTGCAGTGTGAGCTAAGCTTTGCCACCCCGCTAGAAGGGGAATGAGATGTCACTGCCGCCAACTGAGGAGTTGTGGAAACTGGGGTAAGCGTGCCAATGCCTCTTCGAGTTAGAAGCGTTCCGAAAATTCTTCCACAGCTCTAGTAATTACTGATTTTGGTGATATAGGACTGATACGGAAGTAGAAAAACAGAGACTCCCGTTATTATAGAATTGACCCGGAAGTTATGTCCATTTGGATTCTGTTTCTAAATCCCGACTCACTGAGGTGTCCTCTGGGGGATACCCAAAGGCTCGAGTGCAAGTTCTACTTACGTTATTGAGTCATCGTGGAAGCTGGAGTACGGTCTTTGTACAATGAGCCTGTGCTACTGCCTTCTTCCCCCTCCGTGGTTATTTTCACCGTGAGTCTGAGAGAGTGTCACGGACTGCCGCGTGAGAGAGGGAGGTTGAGCCCCACGGTTGAGGGCAAGAAGCTAAAGGGAGCCAAGAACAGGACTGACTGGACAGCCATAGAGTCTGGTCCCCATGCCTTCTGTCACCGTCACTATTAAGATTCCGAAGCCCTTAACGTTTTAGCATTAATTATTCATTAGAATTAGACATAGCCATGGAGTCGTTTTAATGAGCTTTAATGGCAAATAGCCAAAACATCAGGCCTCTCCCCCTGCATGTTACCTGAGGGGATTCTCTCCAGATCCTTCCTGTCCTGATCTGTAATAAAAATACTGTTAACCCTTAGTGCCCCTAGCCGGGCCGGTCAGTGGCCTGTGGCTACCATAAACGCTTCCTGAAGAGAGGAAGTGGGGTAGAGTAGAGATCACAAGGACCTGGAGAGAAATGCGAAGGGAGGAATCAGGCTCACAGAGAGTCTCCGGCCAGAGGAGGAGCTGCTCGCATCTGTTCTGGGTTGCGAAGGAGCATCATGAAATTAAAGATTGTATGTAAAGCCCCAGAAACACAGCAAGGGTGATGTCGAATTAGGGTTTTCTTTCTAAACTCTCAGAAGTCAGAATTCCCCTTGTAAAGACATCTATTGTCTCATATTTCCACGTGTAAGTCGGTACAGAATTTTCAGGAACACATGAACGAATGTAGCCTAGAAACTCTTGCTAAATGAATAAAAGAAACAGAGGTGCCTTTCGTGGGAAACTGTAGAATTCCATCAGTAATCAACACATGTTCCACTCTTTACGGCCCCGCCATCCCTCCACTGTATTCCAGGCTATCAATTGTCCTTGAAAACACATGGACAGGATGTGCCAACTCTATTCTTTCTTTGTCTCAGTCCCTCCCTGGTAAAAATGTAGAAGGTGACAAAATACATTACTTTCTGCAGGCCGGTCAGGACTCTTTCTAGAAGTACCTTTCCTACAAAGCCCTATTTGGTCCTCCAAAGTTTACATGAATCTGAATGCTTCTCCAAACAGATTACGTTCTGAAAATGACTTCGGCACCGGGGAGAACCAGAGAGCACCTCCGATTGTCTTTGGCCTGACTGAGGAATCAGGAGAGCGTGGCAGAAACAGATTCGGGGGGAAGCCGAAGGTCTGGAAACTCTCTTTTCTCTCTCGGTTTGACTGTAACCCTGGCAGAAAGCAAGTCACCAGAAGTGGCGGCTACAACTCTGTGGACAGAAATGGGGGAGATGGCAATTTTAAAATAACTCTAGCTTTCCCAGGGCCAGCAGAACATGGGCAAATAGAAGTCTGAGGGCTAGGCAGAGTGCTTCCAGTTGCCAGATGTCTGGCTATATAACTTTTTGGCACTTTCCGCAACATGGAGGCAGATCTATGGATTGGATCTATAAACGTTACAGTTACCATCTGACAACTGTTCGGTGGCCTCCGTCCAGTTTCTAGTGGACAGGTGTTTGAATTACAAAAAAAACCCACCCTCACAATTGGAGCTACTAATTGATATGCTCGTTGGAAGGCCCAGAAACAAGGCCAAAAACCGAACGGGCGTGAAGGCAGAAGTGCTCCCCCTTCCTGGTGGTCCCTCTTGTCTAAATTGGAGGCATTTGGGGAGAGCGCTGCCTGGCTGCTCTGGCGGTCTGTGATTAGATGGCACGGGTTCCCCTGCTCTGCCGGCGAAGCATTTCCCGAGCCCTTGATTAACTTTTAAAAATATTAAAGATTACAGGGCTCCTCTCGGCATCCAGTTCAGCCTTCACAGTTGCTGTGATGCCTGGAGTTCTTTGCAAACTCGACACCCGTATGCAGTTCAGGTTTTGTTTGCGTTTCTGAATAGAGATTTCACGAATCGCTGTTGATGTTCCTCTGGGAACGTGGGCAGAGAAGGCAGAGGAGACCCACCAGATTCTGGGCGTCCCCGAGGACGTCGCGGCCGCCTCCCACCGCCGGACACGGGACGCTGGCCCCATGGGCCTCGGTGGGATCAGCGGGACAGCAGGAAGGCGCCGTGCACTCCCGGGGAACGAGCACAGTTGAATTTCTCCAACTCTGTGTTTGCCCTTAGAAGGGGCTCTGCGTAAAATGGGGGATTATTTATTTCATCCTATAATGTGCGCTGCACTTACCGGTAGTTTGAAGAACAAAGAACCCTCCCCATTCTTTGAAATATGGACCCTAAAAGAACAGGTCCTATTTTTAGTTATTTAATACATTTCTTCCCTGGCAAGTTTCTAATTTCGTGTGCCTCTGAATCACAGTCAATAACGTAGCTAATGCTGATAATGGCATTGGCATAAAACACTTTTCACTTTGGTGGGGTTCCTGTGAGGTCCAGCTATTTCCAAGGTGCTATCAATGGTGACAAATGAGAGAGAAAGCTTTCCCTGTTAACTTCTTTTTTTCCCCCATAAGAGAGAAGCTGTTTTTGTAGTGAAGTTGACATGAAGAGCTGTGATGAATCAGAGACCTCGCTCGGCTCTGGGCGTAGATACAATGTTAACTGTAGGAGCCCGCTAAAATGGAGTGAGTTCTCCTCAGCTCTCCATAAATGCAACAATTTTTTTTTTTTTTGGAAACTAGTAATTTGAATTACTGACAATAACAATGCTCTAAAAAGAAATTGCATCAGAGAATTATGTCTCAGTAATCTGGTAACATTTCTAAGTACCTGGGTGACTGCCGATGTATCTTTTTGTACAGTATTAATAAACTGACCGGTCAATTCTGCCAAACTACCGATCTTAATTTATTTTATACTGTACAAATGTATGCTAGTTACCGCATTGAAAACTGTTGAAATCGTTGTGAACAGAGGCTGAGCCTGAAGGCAGGCCATGTATTGAAGCCCTTCGTGTTTATTTCAGAGCCTTTTCAATGCTAACCACAGACTCTGGGGCCTGAAAGGACAGTGGTGTGAGGTCCTGAGTCCTCAGCACAGAAGGAGCTGTCATAAGGCAAAGGCAGATTTAGCAGAATGCACACACACACGTGCACACACACACATATACATACACACACTATACATGTGATATATACTTTATATGTATACATATATATTTATATATATATATACATATATCTTATAGTGACAATCTTATCAGGAGAAATAAAAATCTTTATAAGCCCCATTTAAAAAAATCCAAAATGAATCAACTTTATCTTGCCTCCGGAGGAAAATGTATTTTTAAAAATCTTTTGCATTATAGGGGCACTTGGGTGACTATGTTGGTTGAGCGTACGACTCTTGATTTCGGCTCAGGTCATGATCTTGTGGGTGGTGGGATCAAGTCCCAGGTTCCACACTCAGTGGGGAGTCTGCTTGAGATTATCTCCCTCTGCCCCTCCCCTGACTCGTACTCTTGAATGCGCTAGAGAGCACGAGTGAGAGAGAGAGCACGAATGGTGGGGGAAGCAGAGGGTAAGGGAGAAGGAGACTCCCCGCTGAGCAGGGAGCCTGAAGTGGGGCTCAATCCCAGGACCCTGGGATCATGACCTGAGCCGAAGGCAGGCACTCAACCAACGGAGCCATGCAAGGACTCCAAAAAATAAGTCTTTAAAAAAGATTTTTTATTATAGAAAACATCCAAATACACAAGGGGGGAGAAGAATAAAATGAATCTTCATGTACTTAGTCCTCCCCAAGGTTCCACGTTTATGAACACCTGCCCGGTCCTGCTTTATGTATAAATCATCACTAGTCTTGCCCTCCCCGATTATTTTGAAACACATCTCAAATATCATGTCATGTCACCTAAATATATTGCAGTATATGTCTCTGAAAAACGCAATCATTTGGAGACTATGGACTCTGGGAAACAAACAGGGCATCAGAGGGGAGGGGATGGGGGATTGGGATAGGCCTGTGATGGGTAGTAAGGAGGGCACGTATTGCATGGAGCACTGGGTGTTATATGCAAATAATGAATCATGGAACTTTACACCAAAAACTAAGGATGTACTGTATGGTGACTAACACAACATAATAAAAAATATTATAAAAAACAAAAAAAAATAAAAACACAAGCCAAACTAAAAATTAACAATTAGCTGTTAATATTACCTAATTTTCAGTCAATGCTCACATTTCCCCAAACACGTTGTAAAAATTTTTTCTTAAATTTTGCTTCCTTGAATTGGGGTCCAAATAAGGCCCACATGTTGCAATTGTTTGTCTCTTTTAAGTCAATTGGTTCTTGTTCCATCTTTCCCTTTTTCTTCTTAATGGTTTTTGTCGTTGAAGAAATTGGGTTTTGCCCAGAGTTCCCCACAGTCTAGATTTTGCTAGTGTCATTTAACCTGTATCTCTTCTAAGTTGGTAGTTACACCTGAGGCTTGGTCAGATCCCGATTTGACGTCTGTGGCAATGCGTGGTGTTGCAGACCTCCATTAAGTGGGGCATGATGTCTGTTTGTCTTTCTTGGTAATGTCAGCAGCCACCAGTGGTATCTACGTAGCACCATTAAGATCTAATTCATTCGTTTCAATAGGGGCTGCAAATGGTGCTAGTCTACTATGTCATTCCTTGTTCATTTAGTTGGTAGAAGACTTCCATCAAGAGGAACTTCCCGTGATCAACTGCCAGGGCGTGCTGAGGTAGAGCTCATGCAGAACAGACAGGATTCTTGCTTGGTTCTTTCCCTTTATTTCCCAGTTTTCAAAATAAGGGGCTCATTCCCTACAAAGGTAATCAGTGAGCCTTTTCCTAATTATCCTTATGTAATCATGGATTTAAACATATTTGGTAAGTTTCTATCCATTTTCTTATTACCCTTACTGCTGATCAATTGGCCCACCTTTGGCCAGTGATCACCTCTTCAAACTGGCTTCTTAGTATTCGCAATACGTCCCTGTCATCTTCGATACCTAACCTCATATTGTACATCTCCTGCCCAGACTTGGGATCAGCTATTTCTCCCTAAAGTCGGGTTCCTTTTGTGATTGAAAGGCTTTCAGAGACTGTGATGTGAGGCACTAAGGGTGCTCTTTGCTCTGGGTTCATTTTTGGTTTCTGTTCTTTCAGTGGACAAAGCTAGGATACATATTTTTTCTATTACATTTTCGATTATGCAATATATATATATGTGTGTATGTATATATACATACTTTTTATAATAGAGAATTCAAAATAACACAAGCAGAGAAAATAATACAATGAACCTCTCTCATGGACTTCTCCCCCAACTTCAATAGTTATCAACTCACACACACACAATACATACACATATATGTACACACTCAAATACATTTGGATACAGACTTTTGTATATAAAATACATCAATTCAAATTAATACTATAACCCTATGATTTTTGCTTTACCTGAAAATCACAATTGTCAGTTGCTTAATCCCATCAGTCTCAGAATAGCAAAAGCAGCATTCCGACCAATCCTCTTTTCTCTGTTTTGGTGGGGGAGGCAGTTCTTTTGTGTTTAGGGTGTATCCTGATGAAGATATACAATTAAATATACTTTAACATCACCTGGTTACTTCTGTGTATGTTTATGCCACCAACTGGAGGTACATTTATTTAGGTTCACTTGTTTCCTTTTTCTTTCACTTTTCAGGATTGTTTTTTCTTTCAAATTTTACTTTGTTACATAAATCAAGGTCTACAACATACATTCAAAGAACCCTACTATCATCTCTAGGCTTTTTCCATGCCATTCACTCTCTCCATAGATAAATAATTTATTATGATTTAAGTTTACAGTGTTTAAAGAGGATATACAAGCAGACAGACAGACGTGAATTCTTATCTGTCTTTCTTAGAGAAGAGATGGTAAACTCTACCTACTTCTCTTTATCCTGTGTTTTTTATTTAACATTACATCACGGAGGTAATACCGTGGTTGGATTTGGATATACTTCTATTCCTTTTTACACCTGCATAGTCCTCCACTGAGTAGATGTTCCATAGTTCATTCGAGTAGTCCCCTATAACTGCCTTTGACTTGCTTCCAGATTTTGCTCTTACTAACAACACTGCAATTACCAGCTTTGTGACTGTATCTTAATGTTTCTGCCAACGTATCTTTGAGGTAGATTCCCAGAAGTAGGATTGCTGGGTCAAAGGATAAAGGCATATGCAATCTTGCTAGATATTTCCAAATTCCCCTCCAGAGGAGTTTACCATTCGTCATTCCTTTTAGCAATATATGAGCATGCTTGTTTCCCCACAGCCTTGCCAGCAGAGTTGGTTGTCTAACTGCTGGACTTTTGCCAATCTGATAGGAGAGAAATAGCATCTCCCTGTAGTTTTATTGTGCATTTATTTTATCATTAGGAAAATTGAGTACATTTTCCCACATTTAAGAGCCACTTGTATTTCTTTTTCTGTATACTGTTTGTTCATATCTCTAGCCCATTTCATGGTTACTGCTTTTTTGGCTCTATTTTTAGGAGTTCTTTGTAGTTTAGAGGTATTGATAGAAATAATATTTTATCTGTTGATAAGTACAAAATATTTTTCTTAATGTCATTTGCCTTTCCCCCAATATGTTGTATGTATATGTACTCATGTGCATTTCTTGATGTATTTTATTTTATATAACCAAATATACCATTTTTTTTCCTTATTGGTTCTCGATTATAAATCTCGGGAAGTCTTTCTTCACTCCCAGGTTATAAAGGCATTCGCTTGTGTTTTCTTTTTTGTGCTCTGTGATTTGATTACTTGGCATTTACTCTCTATTCATTTGGAATGTATCCTGGCATATGCTGTAAGGAATGGATCTAATTTCATCTTTTTCCATATGGCTATCCAGTTATCCCATTATTGCTTCTTAAATAGTCCACCTTTTCCCCTATGATTTGAAATGCTATCCTTATCATACTAAATTATATGTACTTACCATATTTATTTGCCATAAATTTCACATGTGAGTGGATTTGTTTCCAGATTTTTCCATCCTGTCCCATTGCCATTGCCAATATCAAAATGGTTTAATTATGGAGGTCTTACTGTACATTTTAATATCTGATATGGCTAGCTCCTTCCTCATACTCTTTTTTTCATGGCATTCCTGGTTATTCTTGCTTGTTTGTTCTTCCAAGTGTTCTATACTCAGAAAAAAATTGATGGTGCTCTTCTCGTTAATAATTTAAATTTATTTATTAGGGAGAACTGACAATTTTATGATATTGAGTCTTCTTATTTAAGTACATGATATGTCTTTTCACCTGTTCACATTTGTTTTGTCTCTTTGAGAAGTGTAATATAATTTTATGATATAGGTTTTGGACGTTTCTTGCTAATTTTACACCTAGGTATTTTATTTTCATTTTTGCCATTGTAAATGAGTTATTCTCTTTCATTATGCTTTTTATTTGCATATATATCTGCATATCTGTATCTATATGGGCTATTGGCTTTTTATGTTAAATTTCTGACCTGCTAAAATTATAATTTTATAACCTAAGTCCCCATATTGTTTGTAGTAGTGTTTTGTTGATTCTTTTCCATTTTTATTATGATATATAATCTTACTATTATCTGCAACTAAACATAATTTTACCTCTTTCTTCTTCAATTCTTATGCTCCTTATTGCTTTCTCTTGCCGAATTTCAGTGGCTAATACCTCCAACACAAGAATATTTACCATCTGGCCGTAAACACTTATTGTGGATTTTCCAATTTATTGAACAAAAACTTCAAAGAGTTATTCGCAAGTGCATTTTATTCTCAAATATCCTTTTCCATCATTTGTTTTGTGACTGTATAAAGGTCGGTTCTTATTTGCCTTCTTCCTCTTGTCCCCGTAACTAGTGTGTAAACTGCTTGAGGACTGAAATCTCTTCTTACTCAACTTTTTTTTATCTTCTCAGAAAAGTGCCCAAATGAGGAGTTCGAATTTGTTGGATTAAATGGACTTGGATTTTCGTCAAACTCTTCCGTCGAATATATTGTAGCGTTATTTGTTTCCTGTATCTGCAGTAAGTTCCCGTTTTTCCTTTTTCTCGCTCACCATTTGTTACTGCGTTCCCGGGGGTAGAAAGCCTCTCTCCTGTTGACCCCACATGAAACTCACGCCTGGCTCTGCCACTGTCACCTCTTATTGATGAAGTGCTTATGTCTCTAATGCCTCGTTCAGTCCCCTGCTCCCACCCATTCCTCCTCTCCTCACACTTATAATTATTTTACTCCCACCTGCAGACTCAGTAGCTTTCCAGCCGGCCTTAATCCTTTTTTAGAAAGATGTGGGTTATAAATTATAAACACAGAAAAATGTAAATATAAAATGAATACCTTCTTCATTTTTAATTACGGAGAGATACGGTTTTATAATAAATGAATTTCTAGGTCACAGAAAGAGTATATATATATATATATATATTTGGTACTGGAACACTATAAAACTTACTAACACTACTTCAAGTATATGAATATTTAAACAAATTACCCAGTGCTTCTTGTTAGAGTACAGAACACTGCTGCTGCGTCATTCGCAGGCTTGTAATTGGGTGCATTCTGTGATGGGCTATGCGCTGGAGGAGAATTTAAGTTGCAGTTTGAGGCTAAGAAATGTTTTCTAGTAATGACCGTTACTTCAGAAAGTGGACATGAGCCCAACAAGGGCCCTCCTTCAGCAGCTGGGGCACCCAAATGGCCCTGTGCTGCTTCCTTGCGGAAGATACCCATGTGCTCACTGCCTCTCCCCTGCCCAGGGAGACCCGCTGACTTCTTGGGCTTTCTCTCAGCCGCTGTGCGGGGCTGCTGTGCGTGCCAACGGCTATGGTCAGGGCAGAGCCCTTGCAGCGGGACTTCCGGTTAGACTCCTGGCCTGATTTGCACCGGGTAACGAGCCAACTCCTCTCCCGCGGCTGTTGGAGGTTTCCCATGGCTGGTTCCCAGTGGGCAGTTAGTAAATGTGAGCTCCTACCTCGCACCCGGTTCCCCGCCTCCCAGTCAGCCCCGGGTGTTGGTGAATTTCCCATGTCTTCTGTAAACTCAACAGGATACACTGCTATTTATCCCCAACCAACTAACCAACCCACCTCCCCAAGACAGAAAAGCCAACTCCTTGAGAGGCCCTCGGCCCTGTCAATCAAGTGCCGCTCACCTGACATTGCTCACGCGCATCTATGAACCATTTGCTGGAGTCAGTTGGTGCTGGGCCTTCCGAGAGGCCGAGAGACCGAGAGACCGAGAGCTGGGGAGGCCTTGGAGATCAGCGAATGCAATCCTCTCATTTTTCACACGCAGCCCAGAGAGGCCACGTGCATTGCCCAAGGTCACAGAGTTAATTATGGCAGAACAGGGGCTGCTTTGGAGGTTTCTGCCTTCCCGGTGCAGGGCTATTCCACCACACACCGCTGTCGTTTTACTTCTCATTGAGCGGTTCTCCCTCTGGGTGATAGAAGCCTGGAAGCAAATGTCTAAATGTGGTATATTATCTAAAATTAAATTTGCACAGTCTCAGCCCATTCAATTCAAGAGGCTCTGAACTTTAATTCATTTGAGTCATACTTTTGCAGACAGAATTTTGGCCAAAATGAATTCTCAGCTTTGAAGACAAGCTAGACATGTAGACGTACGTGGCTTAGGATCGCCTTTTCAAAAAGAAACCAGTGAGACAAACCCCACTCTGATCACCGGCCAATCAAGTCCGAGTGCATCGGTTCCCTCAATGGAAGCTCTCAGGTTTGTGGTGCCGCCATTAGCCTGACAAGTGAGGCCCACAGTCCCACTGATAGATGGTGTGAACATGTCTTATACTTTGGGGCTCTGTCATTCTTGGTGACAGGGTACAGAATCTATATTAGCCAGTTACACAATTTCTGAATTAGATATGGGGTCCTCCGAACCTCACACTGGTCTTTTCAGGAGTGAAGACAGTTAGCTTCTGTATTTGAAAATACTTTGCTGCTATTCTGTGACATTTACAAAGAGGTCAGTCGATAATGCTTCTTTTTTTTTTTTTTAATCCTCATATATTTTCTTGTGTTATTTCATGGATTTCAGTTTTGAAATATTTTTTTAAAAGATTTTATTTATGTATTTATTTGAGAGAGAGCATGAGCGGTGGGGGGGGGGGAGCAGAGGGAAAGGGAGAAGTGAGCTCTCTGCTGAGCAGGGAGCCCGATGAGGGGCTCAGTCCCAGGCCCCTGGGATCATGACCTGAGCTGAAGGCAGACACTCAACCGACTGAACCACCCAGGTGCCCTGGTTTTGAAATATTTCTTCTCAAAACATCATGTTAGGATCTTGCGGGGGGGGGGGGAAGGGGGCTGTTTCTCCAAAGCACTCTGAAGTCATACCTAGTATTTTAATTTGTGGATGAATAATTTAAATTGTTTTGATAAACCAACAAATGCCTTGGGAGGTCTTCAATGGAGATGAAATAGGCAAAAGATGCATTTCTAACAATTACCTCAAAAAGTAAGTTGAATCTGACAAACCCAGTTTTCTAGGAATTATTAAAATTTGTGGACTAGATTTTGTGGATTATACTTTGAAAAAGAAAATTAAAGCTAATATTTTATTACATTCTTAAATTTAAAAGAAAGATAGTGAGGGAAAGAAAACTCAATAAACAAAAGTTGATTAAAAAAAATTAGCTTCAATAGTGGGTCCAGAGAATGATGTCTGTATATTTAGCCTTAAAGAAGCTCTCCATGGAGAACACAAGTGTTTGCACACATCAAATGTTGCACACAGCAAGCGCTAAGATAACCCAGACCCAGATATAACTTCTTCTTCTTTTTTTTTTTTTAATTAGAAAAGCAGGAATAGGGGCGCCTGGGTGGCTCAGTCAGTTAAGGGTCTGCCTGCGGCTCAGGTCATGATCCCAGGGTCCTGGGACTGAGTCCTGCATCGGGCTCCCTGCTCAGTGGAGAGTCTGCTTCTCCCTCTCCCTCTGCCTGCTGCTCTCTCTTTCTTCTCTCCCTGTCAAATAAATAAATAAAATCTTAAAAAAAAAAAAAAAGGAAGGAAAGAAAAGCAGGAATATAGACCAATTGCAGTAAAACAGACCTGGATACAGATTCAAGTTAATCCCTGTATCTGGTAACTTCACACTGGTTTAACTGAAGGGTAATGCACTTCTCAGTCACAGCCGCTGACGACCGCATGCAACAATGTTTAGAGCAGGGTTTACAAGTGTGTCAAATGTGGTGAGCCCAGTTCCTGTTCCCCACTCCGTGTGTATTTTTGCGGCTGAGCCGTGGCTCTTCCCAAGGAAGCACTGCCAGGGTCACAAAGAGGACAGGAATCATAGTTGACACAAGGTGCAGACGCTGCCTTTGTCGAGTTCCCAGTGACCTCCTGCATGTAGTTCAAATAACGTATTTGTCTCTCCAACACTATTTGTGCTATCTGGAAATTCACCTTCCCTTTGACCTAAACAGCATTCTTTCAGTGGTATCTACAAGCTATTCACAGGGAAATGTGGGGGAGTGAGGAAGGCCAGGAAATTTAAGAGAGCTGGAAACTGTGGCTGAGGATGGGCTTTGATCGAGGTGCTCACCTGGAGAGACATAGGAAACCAGAAACTGTGTTCTTGGCACAAAGAAAAGGTGCCCTAAGGAGTGGGGAGAAATCACACAAAGAAAGATAATAGAGCCCTAAAGCCAGCATGCAGCCTGAAGAGTTGCTTGGCCCATTCTCTCAAAAGGTGATTGGGCCAAGCAGCTCTAAATGCCACTATCCGGCAGTGGCATTGGCCCTATCCAGCTTTTAGAACTTGCTCACCTCCTATTTTTGTCACTTCGGCCAGAATGTGTCCACTGGTGGCTCACAGTAACGTTTCTGCAAGAGCGGTTCATGGATCACCTGCATTGGTAACGCTGGGAACAGTGAACACGAGGGTGCCTGGGTCCCCTCCAGATCTCCTGTCTCACAGTGTCTGGGGATGGGCCATAGAATCGGCATTTTAATCAGATTTCTCAAATATGCATTTAGAGTGTGAGACCCTTTGGAGCTGTTCATTTTATATGAGCTCTCCTCTTTACAATGTCTACTAAGATTTACATAATAGTTCTATTTTATAAAGGATATTTACATATATCATCTCGTTTTAGCCTCACAACAATCCTATAGGATATGATTTTCCCAATTTTACAAATAAGTGAATTATGGCTTAAAACTTGTAAGTGTTTTTGCCAACCACCCACATACAAGTAGTGGCCTTGGAACGTGAACCGGGGCCTGTGAATTTCAAATTCAATGCCATTTCCATCAGAGTGTGCTCACTCCCTTGATCCGCTCATCTTGAGATTAGGTAAAGTGTCACCACGTGAACGTGTGGGCCTTCGTCCAGGCCTTGGGGCTGGAGTTTAGCATAACCGCAGGCCAAGGATGCAGGAGAAAACAAACAGCCTCGGGAGCACGGGTCTTGAAAGTTCAAACCTATAAACCTTAAAGGGATGGGAAATATTACTCCTATGAGGCTTACAGTGGTTCTTTGTTCCATCGAAGCAAATTACACAGTGATATCGCGAATTGATGCAAATTCAGTCATCTGTCAACCTTTCAGGGGCCGCTATTCAATACTATGAACTACCTTTTACTTTTTTTTCTCCTTTTTCTCTTTCGCTTCCGTCGTCCTCCTTTGGGCCATTTTGTGGCTTATTTACACTTCCATCCCTCTCGCGCCGAGAAAAGGGTGAGAAAGGAAATAAAACTGAATGAATATAGGTGCTTGGTAGCAGCTTGGCGAAAAAGCAGTTGCAACTATCACTTTATATCAGGTTTTGGAATTATTTGTGTGTTCCAATTACCCATGTTGTCTACATCCCCAATTATCCCCGATAAGGATTACATGACGGGATCGACATGGCCTCTCAGCAAGTGTATCGCTGCTTGTTCAGCGCAATTGGCTGCAGCAATTCATGACTTTTGTAGACAAACACAGAGTGAATGATCTCAAACCAACTCCCAGTTATTCAAGGGTTACTGATCCAATGTGTGAGTTTTACAAGCGCTTTGCCTCTTCCCTGTCTCCCTCCCGTTCTCTAGCTTTAGGTCATTTGGTTGCTCATTAGCATCTCCACCAGAGAATATTTAAGTTAAATTAAACTCAAACTAATCTTTTTCACTATGGTAGTGGCTTTTGATGTAAGCTACAATGAGAGAAGGAGGTCAAAAAATATAGTATTTTTTCCAGTTTTTTTTTTTTTTAATTAAATGTCCAATCTTCTCCCTTTCCTTCATTAATACAGAAAAACTGGAGTTGGCTTTTGCACGCTTATGGAATTGTGGTATTCAAGTCTTGTCATTTTCACAAATGTTTCATTGCGCTGCTAAGGAAATGGGACTAAAATGCTTCAGCGCTTTGAAAAAAAAGTGTACAATACAAATTTCACTGATAGACCAAAGGGTTGAGAAAAACAACTCTAAATTGTCCAATAACCTGTCCGAGCAATTTCGCGTGGTGTGAAAGTCAGGAATTAGCACCTCAAATGGATGAATTCGAGTTCCATCTTTTCTCCCTTTTTCTGTTCACCCTCTGTCGGAGGTGCTAATGAACAGTGAAGTGGTCAAAAGGTAGGCAGTAGCAGGGCAGAGAGAAAAGCCTGGTGATTACCCTCCAAACAGATGAAAGATAGCCAAATGTACTTTTCTTTCTCTTCCTTCAGGCTCCCAAGAAACTTCTCTTCCTAGTGGTCTAGCTGCGGGGACTCTGTCTGACTCAGTCTATCGCCAATATGCTGGGGTCACCTGGAGCAAGGGCCACAACCTTCTGCTCTCCCCTGTGTGTCTTTACAGCCTAAAGGCGAGTGTCCAGCCCCTTCAGAGGGACCTGGACGTTCTCAAGTACGTAGAACTGGGTAAAGCGTCTTATTCAGCCAGGACCCTATATTATGTTGTAGGAACATATAAATTAGCGTGAATTTAGCTGTCGGGCATAAGGAATGCATTTTCTAGCAGAGGTACTTGGGTGGAAATCAGTCCATTTCTTTTTGAACCCATTTTCTTCTTTCTATAAATTATTCTAGTGAGATACGGGAATCGTGCTGGGCTCTGAAGAATCCGGAATGAGGCAGAGGTCCGAAATCTGGGAAAGTATTCACAACTTCTACCATTGAAGTGCTGAGATACACGGCAGAAACCAGCTCTGGCTAATTTCCAAAGATGCATATTGCAGAAGAAAGAGGACCAGTTGGAATTGAATACTGTTTTGGGCTTCTTCCCAGTCTATAGCTCAATCAAATGGCATTGCAGACCACCTTGGAATTTTTGTGCATTTAAAATTTCTTGATTGTGTCATATTCTGCATCTATTCAAGAATTCCTACTTTATTTTAAATAAGAAACTCTATCATTACATTCAAAAAGATAAAATTAGAAATATATTAGAAAAATAAAATCCTGTCACTGTTTGACCTATAGTAATTTTAGATTTAGCTTCACACGTGTCTAGGGGAAAAGTATATTTCTGTAAGATAACGAACTTCATTTTTTTTTTAATTTTATTTATTTATTTGAGAGAGAGAGAGAGCATGAGCAGGGGGAGGGAGAGGAAGAAGACGACTCAACGCTGAGCGGGGAACCTGACACAGGGCTTGATCCCAGGACCCCAGGATCATGACCTGAGCTGAAGGCAGATGCTTAACTGACCGAGCCACCCAGGTGCCCAATGAACTTTATTTTTTTAGACTTTAAGGATGAAGCTTTGGGGATGTATGTGTGTGTATGTGTGTGTAAAATTCTTTCTCCTTCCATCAATAATGTATCTGTTTTGTCTCATCTTATTAATCTATAAAATGGGGTAATAACGGCTGACCTACTTGAGAGTTCCTTGACCCGTAGCATAAACATGATAATACAGAGGGTTTTGCGTCTCAGAGGTAACTTGAGAGTGAATAATAATCAAAGCATTCAGCCCAGTATAAGAAAAATAATATTATGTGGACTTCACACCACATGATTTTATTAAATCTAGACTTCATGTCTCCATGCAAGTGGATCCCCAAAGCCCAGGCAGCAAAAATATTAGTGCTTCCTCTGAAAATAAAGTTAACAATATCGAACAAACATCCCATTTAATCCATTGTCACTGTTTTATAGAAGAATTTAGTTGTGTGTTGGCGGGAAAAGTCTGTTTTCTTTAAGATGTGCTATCCATCTTCCCAGGCCCAGAAATTACATCCTAAGCAATTAAAATAACAATGAACCTGCACTGAGACTCCAGCTAAACTGTCTCAATAAGTGGGAATCTGGACAGTCCGTGGAAGGGACGGACGGCAGCCAGGGATAGAATTAGCCTTCCTTCCACATAGCAGACTGTTGGGCTTAGAATCTTTTTCTTTATGGCTTTTCCTAACGATCCTGGAGGAAGAAAGTCCACCCCTATCCCAAAATATTCGTCCGGATACCACGTGAAACAAGATAAGGTGGTGATAAGCCTGCCTGACCTCTGTGTTAACTCCTAGCAGTTAAAATTCTGTTCTTGTAACAGGAATTCTAATTTACTCTTCACATCACAGATGCAAACGCGTCAGATATTAAACGAGTGAGGATTACCCTGATGCCCTGCTTTGCAGGCTTCCTTTGAAGACTCCAGGGGATAGAAGGCGTTTAGCTGCTTCCTTTCTTTCCCTCTGGAGGCATCTGGCTAAGTCAGGTGGAGCACATTCCACACGCTCCCATTTATTACACGCTCTCTTCCTGCACTGGCTTTCCCCCTTTCCACTACTCTGTCTTTCTTGGCTTTTGCCAAACATCTTTATTCAGAACCAAACACTATGTTTGTTTCTGGAATCTCCATCAGGATAAAGAAGAGAGGGAGCAGACTCATGTCAGGGACACTCCCTGAAAACCTGGAAGTCTCTGCGTGCACACACACACGCACACACGCACATACACACACACACACACACACACACGTGTGGAGCTCCTGGTGGTCGCCTCTCACGGCATACTCCTGCTTTATACATCCAATGCTGATAAAGATCTTCTTTGGCTTGAAGAGTGTAATTTATTTAGCTGTCCCCCAAATATAAATCACATTAACCTCTCTCCAGAAGACAGGCAACTTGCTTTTCAAGGATGTCATAAAGAGGAAAATAGAGCTTGGTTAAAAAGTAGCAAAATACTTGCTATTCTTAATAAGTTCAGACTGTCCACGTAACTCTCAAAGGGACACACAAAGCAGAACCCCAGGCGAATGCATGAAAGTTCTCTCTAGGCTGTTGTTTTCTTTTTGCCAGTCACCTAGCTGGAGTGCCAGCCGACCTGGAATAAGGGTGTAAGGAGTACATTTTCTCTGTGGATTGTGGGGAACAAGATCTAGTGAGGCAAGATCAGATGGCTGAGGGTCACGGGCTCCCAGGACCGACCTGCCACGGTACACATCTGTAGGCTCTCTCCTCTTCTGCAGTCTGTGTTCTACTTCGCACCCTCTTCCCATTTCCGCCACCTGTAGGCTTTCTGCTGTGTCTGCCTCCGTAACCCATGGAGACCAGGAGGGGGAGGGAAGGGAGACTGCTCTCTGCAGAGCTAGCGGCAGTCCTCTTCCTGAGAACGAAGCAGCAGGAGCACGAGGAGAACACAGATGGCTGTTGGGAAATATAATTTTTTTCTCTTCTCTCTATACAGATTTTTCCTCCTGTTAATGGGCTTCTAGAGGACAAGGAGAAGTTCTAAGTCCCAGTACCCCGTCCTTACCATGAGAAATCACATACATTTTTCTCCGCTGATTTAGTTATCTCTGATGATTTATTTGGATTATTTTTGCCTTTGTAATCATCTTTTTAGAAAACAAATGCCCAAGAGTTAAAAATATCAAAAAAGGGCAAAAGACTATATAACGAGAAGGACCCTGTTCCCAGTTCCCCTACCCAGAAACAACTATGATTACCAATCGTTTATCCCTCCACAAATAGTCTTTGTGAGTATATATTTATATCTAAGATATTGTGTGTATGTCTAAATTTACAAGCCTTTCCTTAGGTCAGGCTACTGGGGTGGTTGGGGGAGAGGGGGAGGGGGAAGCCAAGGGTCCAGCCCCTTATTATGGTTTTATGTAGCTGCTGGGAAAGCCCCGGAGGCCAGGGTTGCAGGCATCACCCCTGTGGGGTAAGCACCGCTTTTGCTGTTCTTGTTTAAAAAACAAAACAAAACGTGTGTGTGTGTGTGTGTGTGTGCCGTGTGTTTACATATACATTTGTTTGACTAACGGAAGTGAAGGCCTGCATATACACTACGCGTCTTGCTTTTTTTCTCATAACAAACTAACTTGAAGTTCATTTGATATCAGTATATTTAGAAATACCACATACGATGGACACATTGTCATTATGGTTTTTCAAATGACGAGAATGGGAAAGAAGGAAGGAAGGAAGGAAGAAAGGAAGGAAGGAAGGAAGGAAAAAAATAAGCACCCCAACTAGTTATGGCTGCTATCTGTCAAAGCGCCTTTCTTCGTGAAGGAGCACCTATCCTTTCTTTTTTTTTTTTTTTTTTTTTTAAGATTTTATTTATTTATTTGACAGGGACAGCCAGCGAGAGAGGGAAGCACAAGCAGGGGGAGTGGGAGAGGAAGAAGCAGGCTCATAGCGGAGGAGCCTGATGTGGGGCTCGATCCCGGAACGCTGGGATCACGCCCTGAGCTGAAGGCAGACTTTTAACGACTGCGCTACCCAGGCGCCCCAGCATCTATCCTTTCTGTCTTGTGGACAGAGGGCGGTGACCGTGGGTTTGTCTTTGTTGTTGCTATAAAACCTAAATTTATGGTTTCCAAACCCAGTTTCATCTGTTGCTTTCTGTATTAAGGACACGCGAGGTCCAGGGCACCCTCCAGCATCCTTTCAAAGGAGAGATGGAACCTCTTCTCCCCGCTACACTAAGCAAGAAGGCCACACGCTCGGATGAGTCGCTGCTACGGCTGCTTTTGCGACCCCACATCCGGGCCTCTCTCCGGGCGAAGGGAGCAGTACCCAGGTGAGGATGGGGGAACAGGTGCATGTTGTTTCCCTCCCGTCCTCTATCATGAAAGTCAACTTTCTGTTCATCTTTCTCTCCATTCCAGCAGAGACTAATGGGAAACAAGAACCCAGTGTGAAAAGTGTGGCTTGTTCTCATTTCCCTGCCCGTGAGCATTATCACGAGGGGAAGAGAAGAGAGTGCAACACGTCTGTGTTTTGAAGATGCACCTGGAGCAGGGTGAAGGTGACACCCGGGTCCCTGGGGCCGAGCTCTCTCTTTGGCATCCCAACTACAGGACAGGCATGCACACAGAAAGTGTGTGCAGTGGGTGAGCACCAGGTAAGAGTTGCAGGCTCCCAGGCGCTTCGCCAAGGAGGCTTTATGCTATCTGGCCCGTGGTCTGGGTTGGTCTCCATCCTGGGGCCATGACCGTAGGAGCTCTATTACTCTGCAGTGGGCATTTTCGCCACGGCATTGAGCCGTTCCCCACTGAACAGTGTGAAGTCAAACACCAGCCATCCAAAGATGGCCCGAGTAGTCAGGGGCAGAGGCTGAGGACAGGCCTGGGGGGCGGAGGCGGGATCAAATCCTCCTCTCAATGATCTGCCACTCTGGATGCGTTTAACCTTGGGTTAATCTTATAGGGTTGCTATGAGGATGAAATAAAGCAATACGGAGAGCGAGCCAGTGCTTAAGAAATCTATTATTAAGTAATCTTCTTTACTAATAATAGACTAATAAGTCTATTATTAAGTAATCTCAGTCCTGTAAAGGAGGTAACTTCAAATTATTGTGGTTTGACTAAAGTAAATATTCCAAACATACTTGCTACTCTCCATCACGTGTGAGACTCTCCCAGTGCTTCCAGAACATTGCTCTGCGTTCCAGGTTTGACTCACGAACTTGGGCTTGGCTGGCAGCGCCGATATGGGGCGTGTAAGTCAGCACAGAGGCCCCGGGCTCAGACAGGGATGGCATTGACTCCTTCTCCCACCACTAGTCCGGCACCTTGGACAAGAGGCTGTTCTTTCTCCCCTCCGTCTCCTCATCTGAAAACTAGAGATAGTGACAGAGTTGGGAGTGCTGAATGAGGTCACGTATGTGAAAGCAAGAGATCTTGAGTAGCATACAGTAAGTGTTCAATAAAATGGTAGGTTTCCCGTAGCCACTGACCCCCAGAATTTCAGAACCTGACAGATTCTTGGAGACCCTTTAGTAAACCGCCCCCTTCCTTTTGTAGATGAGAAAGCACATCATGGAAACGTTGAGATCCAGCAGATCTTATCCAGCCAGTGAGCGGCAGAATCGGGTCTGGGACCCAGGGCTTCTGTGGCCCAGGTGAGGGCTCTTTTACCCCCTCTGGTTTTCTTGCTCATGGCTGAGTGTTTGTTCTGTCCCGGTTAGGGACTCTGTCCTTCAAATTTGTTTGAAACGTTGGGCAACCAATGGATTGCTTGAAAAGTTGTAAGACTCAAGGCCAAGCACTGAATTCTGTTTCACATCCCAAGGTTGTGGCTGATTTTTTTTAAAACCCATTTTCTGTACTACTGCGAGTTCCTATCAGCCTCTCTATCCCTTCCTTGCCTCAGAGAGCCGAAGCACCCTCCCTCCCCACTGCCCTTATTTTATTTAACTACAGTCTGTAGTGAAAACCCTCTTCTCTCAAGTGAAATGAAGCAGCTGGCACCTTTAAGGCTCTCATATTATCATTATTATCATTTAACATTTATAAGTGTGCACAGTATGCTAGACACTCTAACGTATAGTGGTGAGGAACTTGCCATCTAAATTAGACACAGACAGATCCACATAAAAGAGAAAAAGAGAGGCAGGGGGTGAGTGGGAAGTGGATGAGGCAAGGGAAAAAGTCAGGGTCGCTGCCACAACACTTCAAACTCTTGCTGAGCCAATGGCTGTGGAAGACTTAGGAAGACATATCCAATTTTTAGCAAAGTGATATAAAATTGCCCCTAAGGGGAGTGTGTGAAATACCAGAGTTTGGGTGTTTTTGTTTTTTTGTTTTTTCATTTCTGCCAGAGAATTTCAGGAAGCACCTTCTTGCGAAGAGAATTGTTCTAAATCTGCTCTCTGCCACCTCTTTGCCTCAGCTCTCCCCTCTCCCCCCATGACCCCCTCCCCATGCACTTTTGGTTTGAACTCAGAGAACAGCAGGGAGGCAAGGGAATGAAGTGTGGGGCAGCCGGCATGTCTAATTCCATGACAGACATGTGGTGAATCTAAAGGCCACCCCTGGAAGCATCTTTGATCTCTGGAGCCCACTATGCATTCTATTTCCCCTCCACGGGGTCAGTGCCCCGTCCGCCCCCCCTCCCCTGAAACCCCCCCGTCCCCACCCCCACAGGTAAGCGGCCCAGTTTGGAAGTCCGGTGTGCCCCCCCCCAGTAGAATTTTGTTCTTACAGTCATCCTGGCTCTCCTAAATGGTGACTCTTCCTCCTGTTCATTATTTTTACAGAATGTATTTACTCCTTAGAACTTGAGGGTGGCGAGTGACACTCCCTAGAGCTGCAGGGAAATCGCCCAGCAGTAAGTCAGGGAGAGTCATCATAATCGGAACAGAATCAATAATTGAACAGTTTAATGAAAGAAGGCAAAAAATAAATTTTTAAAAATTTATTTTATAACTGAAAGTTTGTACCTCTTAATCCCCTTCCCGAATTTTGCGTATCCGCCCCCCCCCCCAGCCTCTGAAAAAATAAATAGTTTAAGTGACGACACTTCTGATAGCCTCTCGTTCATAAAAGTTGTCCACGGGCTGCCTGCGGAGAGGGCCCTCCCAGAAGAGGAGAGGAGCCCAGCCAGTGGCCCAAGTTCTTGCATTCTTAGCTTTCGCGGGCTTCTTGGTTTTCTGTCTTTAACAAACAGCAAATAAAAGTCAAGAGTCCCCTTCCATGCGAGCTAAGACACAAAACCGGCAAAAATGCATCCCCATCCTTCAAGGAACTCAAAGCGAACCTAGGACTTCTTCCACTTGAAAAAATAAGTAGTAGTCTCTTCCCAGGGCTAACTGGGTGGCAAATAATGACAAATGGCGGGGGGGCGGGCAGGGGCCAGAGCGAAGGGCATCCCGCATCCTGCCGGGCGCGCACCTAGCGTGCCCGTAGCTCCAGAGAAGTGGGGAACGCACTGCAGTGTAAGCAAGGGGGCAGCTCTTCTCACTTTATTTTCTTCCCTGCTGGGTACGTTATCCCCTCAATTTGTTCCTCTTTTTTGATTCTAGGACCTACAATGGTTTGATACTGGAATATTCCTTGTGCATCTCTTTTCATACCAAATTGAACCCTAAAGGACAAGTCCCTGAAAACCAGGTACGGACTGAGGCGGTGGTTCGGGTCCACCAAGAAGGAGGCACCAAGACGGGATGACATTCTCAGCTGCCCCTTCGGGAGCGCGCACACCTTGCGGAGCCACGAGGGCGCAGCTTGGACGCCTGTGGCAGGAAAGGTGGAAGGAAGGCAGAAAGAAGGAGATTCCAATGGAGAGAAGTTTTAGGAAAGGTTTGGCCAGGTTCCCATGGAGTCCCTGAGCCCGGGTGGGTCAGGGGAGCAGACGAGCGTTTTGCCAGAATGGGTCTGGGCCTGGAGCTGCCTGGCCATCAGTGCCTGGGAGCAGCCAGCCGGAGGTGTGCACACATGGTCCTGGATCCAGAAGGGGAGCAGCTCAGGCCGCCTGCTCATGCATGACGCGCCGGTGGGCGGGAGCTCTGAGCGGCTCATTCTGGTCACAACTGCCTTACTTGACTTCACTCCGGAGAGGCGGTCAAGGGAGAGTAGGGCCGGGAGGTCTTGACCTGCAAGCCAAGCACAGCTTTTAGCATAGTTTTAGACTAACAGCTTCTAGGTACGCGTGTGCCAGCCACTGAATATTGTTAACATGTTAGACATCCCATAAATCCTACCGGGCCACGATTATTAACCTGTTTTACAGACAGAAAATTAAGTCTGAAAACAATTATGGTCACACAGCAACTGTTGGTGGAGCCGAATTCAAACCTAGCTCTCCGTTCCAAAGCCACAAGGTGCATTCCCTCTGAAATCACTTCTTGATCGGAGCAATCTACAATGTATTTAATTACTGCTAAGTACCAAAGTCGTGTCGTTTTCATATAGTGTATGACTAGGGGGGAAACCGCTCCTAAAGTCACATAGGACTTTGCGCTCACCCAAGAAATTTGCTTGGCAGCGCGCTCTGCTCACGCTCACCCCGGCCCTCCATTTCCTGAAGGACCAGAATAAAATCCACGTCTCTTTATTCAAGCTCTGCCTTCATAGTGAGGCAACGCTGATGGAAGGTCCTTCTCGGTTATATGGAGACAGTTCCTCTAAAGCTCACATACTCTAACCAGGACCCGGCAGCAAAGACCCAGCCTCCCAGATATTTACTCTGCAGCAGAAAAAAATCCTGCAAAGCCCCCCAATGCTCGTATGAATAACTAACACCAGGGATGCCCACAGGTCTATGACATCCATTCAAATCTCATTCTTACCCCAGCGTTCAAAGTCCAAACTGATGCTGTTCAAATTTCGCTAAAAAGACATTGAAACAACAAGCCTGTAAAAACCAAGTTAGCCTCAACACAAAGAAGAAAGTAGAACCAAAGCTCACTATTAGCGTGGAGACATCTGCCATAGCTGGTGGAGAATATGGCTCTGATACGACGCAGTGTTCTCTTGAAAAGCCTAAAAGGACACTGTCAAGTTTGACAGGCCTGAAACGCAGCACCCACACACACCCCTGCATGCAAATATTACATTTGCTATTTTTAAAAATGGCCTCTTGAGAGATTGTTCACTCTCAGTCTTTAGAAACGATCTCAAGTCAAAAAGAAAGAAAGAAAGAAAGCTTTGCAGCTTTAATTTCCTGCTAGTTTGTGAGAATCGGTTTGGCAAGAAGACTGGCACCCATAATCACAACAAACCCAAGGAACCTGCTTGTTTTTTTTCCACAGCCAGCCAAGGACTGGGATTTTAATGCCGCCATCATTCTTTTTTTAGAAGGCTCCTAGATTTTCACTATCATGGGAGCATTCTCAAATTTAAAAAAAAGTAATTTATACAACAAGTTTATTTGCAACTCATCACCCCCTAGCATACCTTTTCAGAAAAGCATCTCATTTCTTTTTTTTTTTTTAAAGATTTTATTTATTCATTTGACAGAGAGACAGCAGTGAGAGAGGGAACACAAGCAGGGGGAGTGGGAGAGGAAGAAGCAGGCTCCCAGGGAGTCCAATGCGGGGCTCGATCCCAGGACCCTGGGATCACGCCCTGAGCTGAAGGCAGACAGCTTAATGACTGAGACACCGAGGCACCCCGCATCTCATTTCTTTATGTAGCAATTGTAATGCATGAGAAGACCCAGTCCCAACGGCCACCAAAAGTATCCTAGCATAAGCCTGTTCCATTCCTACTCCAACACGATAAGGGACAAACACTAGAAATGGCTCCCTGACACTAAATAGCTAAGATTTTAGGCACTGATTTCCCTCATGAAGAGGGCAAAAGAAAAGCATCCATATCATATCAGAAAGCTTCCATATCATGTGGTTTAAATAAAACAAAGGCGTTCGTCTTCCTATTTTTCAACTCCACCTCCCTGTGCATATGACCAATTAATCTCCATAAAACGTTGCTCTGATGAGTCAGCCATTGTGCGCACATGGCTTGACTGCCTACCTGGGACATGCCCTGGGAAGGAGATCATGTTAGTGGGAGTCACTTAGTTACTCAAGAGTGTCAGTGTTTAGTCAATGGTTGTAGAATAAAGTTCAAACTCCAGCTCAGTATGCAAATTTCCCTGTAATCCGGCCCCGCCTACCTTTGTAAACTTTTCTCTCGTTCCTGACCTCCCAGGCCTATGCTAATACGGTGGGCACAGTTTATATGTGGCTATTAAGCAACTGAAAAGTGGCGGCTCCAACTTGACATGTGCTCTAAGGGCAATCTACATGCCAGATTTTGAAGGCTTAGCACCAAAAAAAAAAAAAAAAGGCTATAAAATATTTCAGTACTTTTAAATTGGCTACACATTGAAATGATGATGTTTTGGATACATTGGGCTATAGAAAATAAGTTACAAAGTTAATTTCAAGTGTTTCTTTTTAATACAGCTAGTAGAAAATTTACATTTGACATAGCTTTGGTTATATTTCTATTGGTGCTGTTAGGCTTTGCACTTCGCCCCCACACTGCCCACACCATGCTTTCCACCTACGACAGTCATCTTTGCAAACGTTTTCTCATTTAAATGCTATCCATCCTTCAAGTCTCTGCTCTAATCTTAAATCCTCTCAGTTAATCAGGATAGCATCCTCTTCGGAAAACCGCTTTGACTCTGTACATCTCTTACAACATTTATCACCTTGTGATTTGTTCTATACTATTTGTGTGTATGTTGTAATACTCTTCAGCCCACCTCCCCAGCTGCTATATTGCAGCTCTTAGAGGGCAACTACCATGTCTGAATCATGGTATCCATGATAGATTTTTTTCCATGGTATCCAGCACAATATCTTGCACAAGGAAGATAGTCAGTAAATATTTATTAGGAGAATGATGGATGGGTGGATGGATGGATGGATGGATGGATAAATGCATGAATGAAAAAATAGATGGATGACTTAAGACTGTATTGTATTGGCCAAAGAATAGATACACAGATGAAGGGCACCTGGGTGGCTCAGCCAGTTGGGTGACCAACTCTTGGTTTTGGCTCAGGTGATGATCTCGCCATTGTGAGATCTAGCCCTGTGTTGGGCTCCACACTCAGCATAAATTCTGCTTGAGCTTCTCTCTCTCCCTCACCCTCTGCCCCTCCCCCCCACTCCTACACTCTCTGTTTCTCTCTCTCTCTAAAATAAATAAATAAATAAGTAAAATCTTTTTTTAAAAAAAGAATAGATACACAACTCAGTGGAACAGGATAGATAGCCCATAAATAAAACACACAAATACAGTCAGTTGACACTTGACAAACATACAAAGGCAATTGAATGGAGAAGGAATAATCTTTCAACATATGATGTGGGAACAATTGAATGTTCATATGTTAAAAAAAATTAACCTAGACACTGGCCTTATACGTTTCACAAAAATGAACTCAAACTTGATGGTAGACATGAAAAACTATCAAACTTCCGGACAAAAAGAGGATAAAATTTACATCATTTTGGGTTCGATGATGATTTTTCAGATATAACATCAAAAGCATAATTCATGAAAGAAAAACAATTGTAAGTGCAACTTTAATAAAAGTAAAAAAATGTATGCTCTCTGAAAGACACTTTAAGAGAATGAAAAGACAAGCCATGAACTGCAAGAAAATATTTGCAAACTACATCTGATAAAGGATTTGTATCTAAAATATACAAAGAACCATTAAAACTATATAATATGAAAAATAAAACCCCAGTTAAAAAATGGGCATGAGCTCTGAATAAATACCATTGCAAAGAAGACCCTCGGATGGCAAGTAAGCTCAGCATCCTTCGTCAGCAGGTGAATGCAAATAAAAACAACAACGATACTTTACTCCTTACACAAAAGTAACTAACACTGGGTCATAGATCTAAATGTAAGACCTCAAAATATAAAATAGTGAGAAGGAAAAATGAGTAAATCTCCACGACCATGAATTAGCCCATAATTTCTTAGCTATATGACACCAGAAGCACAAGCCACATAAAATACATAAATTTGCCTTCATGAAAATTAAAAACTTCTGTTCTCCAAAGAATACCATCAAGAAAGTGAAGAGACAATCCAGTTGAGGAGAAAATGTTTGCAAGTCATATAAATGATAAGCGACTTGTATATAAAACATATAAATAAGTCTTAAAACTCAACAATAAAAAAGACAGATAATCCAGTTTTAAAATGGACAAAGATTTGAACAGACATTTCTCCAACACAAAATATATTCAACTGGCCAAGCACACGGAAAGATAATACAAATTGCCCAGGAAGTGCCAATGGAATCACAATGAGATACCATGTCACACACGCTAGCATGGCTATAATCAAAAACTTGAATGAGAACAAATGTTGGTAACAATGTAGAGAAATTGGAACATTCATACATTGCTGGAAGGAATGTGAAATGGTACAACCACCTTAAAAAACTGTTTGTAAGTTCCTGGAAAATGTAAGCATACACCTGTCAACAATTGCCCTCCTAGGTATATGCCCAAAAGGACTGAACACATATATGTCCAAATAAGTACTTATGTGTCAGTGTTTATAGCAGCATTATGCAAAGTAGGAAAAAAAGCAGAAAGAACCTACATAGCCATCACTTAAAGGATAAGCAGAGGTGGTATATCCATACAATGGAATATTAGTCAGCCTTAAAAAGGAAGAAAATTCTGACACATGCTACAATATGGAAGAATTTTGAAGACCTTTTGTTAAGTGAAATAAACCATTCGCAAAAGGGCAAATACTGTATGATCCAACTATATGAATTCATAGAGACAGAAAGTAGGATGGGGGTTGCCAGGGGTTGGAGGGAGACACGGAATGAGGAATTCTTATTTAATGGGTATACAGTTTCAGTTTTGCAAGATGAAAGTTCTAGAATTGGATGACGGTGATGGTAGCAAAACGATGTAAGTGTACTTAATGCCACTGAATTATAAATTCAAAAATGGTTAGGATGGTGAATTTTATGTTATGTATACTTTACTACAATTAAAAAGAACTTAAAACTACACAGTATACAATTGCATTTGTATGATGTTCTTGGAAAGGCAAAACTACAGAGATGGTTAACAGATCAGTGGTTGCCAGGGGTCCCAGAGAGGTGATATTGGGGGGTTATAGTTGTAAAGGTGAAGTCTGGCAGATTTTTTAGGCATTAAAACTCTTGTCTATGATACAGTAACAGTGGATATATGATACTATGCATTTGTCAAAACACGTGGAACTTTAAAACATGAAGAGTGAATCTTAATGTATGCAAATTTAAAAAAATCATTTGGGGGATCCCAGAATGAATGCAGACTGTAATATGAGAATCCAACTGTATTACAAATATATGAAACAACCTCAGTGAAAGGGGCGGGGGGGGGTGAGGTACTGACCTAAGTGGCTTTGAAAATAAGGGGAGGTACTGACCTAAGTAGCTTTGAAAATAAGACTAAAGGCAGAAGGAGTTGGACATAAGCACTGTACTCCAGCCGATAAAATCGTTTCATGTGAGGATATGGATTAATAATTCTGATGCCATTATACATACACGCTGGAATTGAACAATTAAACAATGGACAATCTTATTGGTAGGATTCAGGTTTTTCATTGTTGGAGTGAGAATATGCTGATAAGCAAGGGAGGAAGAAAGAATGGTCCAGGTGGTAATGGATTAGATGGAGACATCAGTATGTACTTAGGTTTTGCTTCATATAAAAGGCACGTGGTTACAAAGAGAAATATTTAGAGATGCGTGTATGCATGTGGGTCAGCGTACACACATATAGTTTGCTCTGTCAGCTGAGAGGGCCTACACTCAACCATGCTCTGATAGCAACAAGCATACCTTGTCCAGATCTTCGTTTCTGCTACCTTTTCAATGAGAGGAGCCAGAGTTCCTTGAGAAAATGGCTGATTCTAGAAGTGAGAGCAAGAAATATACAAGAGGAGACAAGAGGATCTTGTAGTGTCAGAAAGGAAGTGAAAAGAATGGAAGGGAAAAGAAAAAACCCGCAATGATAGGGATATGGCAAACTGAAGGAGCCCGAGAGCCAAAGTTGGAACAATTCAAGCAAAAAAATAAATAACCCAAAATATAAAATAAATATCTGTAAATCCATATTGATATAGATATATGATTGAATAAATAAACAAATGGATCAGCAGAGTTCCGAATAATTTATATAGATACCTGGCCTTCAAGAAGGTGGAATGTAAGTACCCAGTCCTTTAATATGGGCCGCGTAACATGACTTCTTTCAAAGGAATGCAGTATGGAAAATAAGAAAAAAGAGTAACTTTACACTGAGGAAACCTGACAAATACTACCCTAGCCAGGTAAACAAGGCCAACATCAATACATTAACAAAGTGGACGTGTTGATTGTATGGACCTGTGATGTGATGAGAGTGGCATTTTACCTTCATGGTCTTCCTCTCCAAATTCATAATCCCAATATAATCATGAAAAAAAATCAGATAAACTCAAATTGAGGGACATTTTATAGATGACCAGTACTCCTCAAAACTGTCAAGGTCATCGAAAGCAAGGAAAGTGTGAGAAACTCTCACAGTCAAGAGGAGCCCAAGGAGACACAATGACTAAATGGACTATGGTGTCCTGGATGGGATTCTAGAATAGAAAAGGGACATTTGGTAAAACTAAGGAAATCTAAATAAAATATGGGCTATAGTTAATAATAATATATCGATCTTGGTTCATTAATTGCAACAAAAATACCATTCAAATGTACACTTTTAATAATGGGGAATTGGGTATTGGGTATATGGGAATTCTGTACTATCTTTGCAACATTTCTTTAAATATAAAACAATTCTAAAATTAAAAGATTACTAAAAAATGTTAATGGATTATGGATGTCTTCTAAGCCTTTTAAGAGGCAGGCAAAAGTTGAATTTTCAGTGGCACGTGGAAGTTACATCTGTCAGAGCCTCCCCTGCCCCTCACTGCTCTTCGTTTTGGAAAAGATAGTTCACTAACAACCACATTTCTCTTCCCAATTATAAGTTGATCTATCCCTACTCCTATCCCTATCATCAGAGAGAATTAAAACTCAGTCATCACCACTTGCTGTTTTTCTTAGCTATACTTTTCCTCCTACTCTTTCCCACATCCTGCAAACTTCTGTTTTCCTTAACACCCTGATCCCTAAAATTCCCAGAACAAAACTTATACTTCCTCCATTTTGGTAAACAAATATGAACAATACCTAAATCACCTGGGGAAAATATCTAACCCCGAATCCACATACAGTGCAATTCTCTTGGCTTCCAGAATGAAAGGCTTCCCAGCATAACCCATAATCGCAAGCATCTGAAAAACATCAGTAAGATTATTTTTTCACAATATGTCCATTTACCACATCCTTACAGAAAGACCCACATTGAATTTTACAAACTAAAGCTAAAACAAAAGCAAACAAAACCATTAAATAATTGAGAAAACCAGTTAGGATTGTGCCTCGTGGAATATAAAAAAATGTTCCATAAAGAAAGATGTAATTGGTTGAGTACTTGGGAATAAGGAGATCCAGAGACCACTGTTAAAACCAGATATGCCTCTAATTTTTACCTGCAGTCAGTTAAGCCGGGGGTTAGCTCTGAAATGTCAAACAGCCAATGTGAAGGAATTTATTGCAAGAGAAGTAAGTGCCAATTGCGGCTGGTAAAACACACTTTACGGAGGGCTCCTGGACTTTAATAATGATGGAATACAACCCAAGGCAGTATAAATTCATAATCTCTTAGGACAAATAGCCTTTAAAAATTCAACCTCGTATTCAATTCACCATTGAAATGAGTAGAATTTTCTATAGAAGTCACATGACACGTTTATTGTATAGCACGAAACCTTCCATTAGCATGATCTGGGGCCCACCTACCCATTTGCTCTAATTTTGCAGGGTCTGTAATAACATCATTGAGCACATAAATTCTTGTATAGCTTGTGTTTAAACTGAGGTAGGTTTTAGATAATAACCACCTATTAGAAATCTGTTATCGTAGTCTAACAGTATGTACTCTATGTCGCTTTGATATTATACAAAAGGGACCTACCTATAATACTCAAATTGTCATTGTCACTAAACAAATTTCTTTAAATAAAGGCCCATAAAAATCCAATTAGATTGTGCATGGAGCACCATTAGGTTGAAATGCTGCAACAGTAAAAGTCAAGATTAACTTAACCTTTTAAAAAGATTATATTACAGGCAAAGCCACCCTGGCATGTGGAGGACTCTAAGTTAATTCTGGGCTCTGAAAAGATCAGGGAAATGGCAAATGTATGTATATCTTGAAAGCCCCTGGGGTGTCCTGGAGTCTGGTTACCATTTCCCCCTCCCTGGGGTTGATGACTCCAGCCACGAAGGCCCCAGGCCCTGGGACACAGCACAGCTCTGTATCCTACAATTTCGGCTGCATTAGCCCTCCCCCTCCCCCCAGTGCTTTTGAAGTGGTGACAGGAAACCAGCAGCTACCTCGGCTCCACCCCTTCCAAGAGAGTTTTCTGTCCCTGAGTGTTTTAAACACTACCAGACCCAAAACGGATTAGGTTTATGGTGGTATAATATCACCTTACATTTCGGTGACACTGGAAAGGAAAAGAAAAGACAGAAGAAACCATTCGGACACGTTCCATTGTATCACAATATTATCCATAGGAGAGACAACTAATTCAATTCCCATATACTGTCCTCTGTTCTCTGTCTTGGATCAGAAAATTCAAACAGCAGAAAACATACCGTCTCAAGGAGCTTCTCTCCTGTGCTGGGGTAGTTCTAACTACTGGGAATACCTGCTTTATAGTGAGCCGAATTCTGCTCCCAATGACTTGTATCTGTTGGTCCTATTGGGTCCTTGGGAAATATAGAAAATACATCTCCATGTTCAGCTGCCACATGGCCGTTTAAATATTTAAAGACAGTCACGATAATAATAAAGAATGATCATTTCCTAATCGTTTACCGGGTGACAGCAGTGTTCCAGATATTTTATGAAGAGATGTCCTTCACCCAATTTCCTCATGGGAAGAGCGCTGGATATGTTGCAAGGAAAACTTGATAGCACTTGCAGTGGGGAGATGGGAAGGGGATTTGGAGATTACAAAGGTCACACTCAGGGCAGAAATATGTTTCCTACGGAAGGGAAGGTGGATGCTGCTACATGAGCGGCTCTGTGTTCTGCTAAGAATAATAATGTTTGGTTTTTCAAATTAAGGATAGGAATTGGAAGAGGATGACTTGCTCTCACAGAAGAAGGTAAAGGAATTTGAAGACCCCAGTATCCTGGGGAGCAAGAAAGGAGCCTGTGAGTCAGACGGTGGAAGGATCCGCCCACCACACGCACATTCCCACCCCTCTCCTCCACTGCGAGGCTGCGGCAAAGCCTTTGCAGAGAAGAGCAGTACAGGCGGGAGGCCTTCAGCTTTTTCCTCTGGGAAGCGTGCAGTGTGAATCTCCTCACGGAGTTGGATAACATCTTCAATGAGATCTCCGTAGCTCACCAAGGCTTCTGAGGAGATACTTGAGAGGAATCGGAAGAGGAGCTCATGAGATCTGCATTCAGGGGATTCTGGACCAGACTCTGGAGAGACTGACACAGGAGTCAGAAAAGAGGGTGATGGAAATCACAGTGTTATGTGGAAGATGATATTGCTACTTTATCAGTGAGGGTCCTGGGAGTCGGAGGAATTAAGTGACTTGCTCAAGGTTGTATGTGGAGCTGAGTCGGATACTTTTTACCACATGGCAACTCATCACAAGTCCCCTATGGCTTAAATTTTCCCTCTAGGATTCACATTTCTATTTTCCTCAACTTTTCCCCAGGACATACACTCCAAATCTCTCCCCGTCCTTACCCTCTCTGCATACTTTCCAGTAGTGAAGCTGTGTGGTTGAATTAGTACAGGAATCCATGTCATACATTTATTATTAATGCAACCCGAGATCTTTTTCAACAAGTTTTGGGATTTTTTTTGCATAAATTAAAACAAGTTCTTCCCCTCCCTACTTACACACAACTGATTTTTTATAACACTTGTTATATTTTTCTGACTACTAAAGTAATGCATATTTATTATAGACAAAATTTGACATTATGAGAAAAATAGAAAGAAAAATAAATATTGTCTCTAGCTCCAACAATTATGGCTAATAATTGTTAACATTTGGGGACATATTCTTTCAGTCTTTCGTATGCGTGTCTACAGATTTTATAGTTTCTAGTCTGAAACTAAGTGACAGAGCATTTGTCACGTTTAAGTTTTCTTTGAGGATTTAAGCTTCTCACTACAATTTATCAAAATAAGTTTGAATTCTCTTGCTTTCATCTATTGATTAGCTACATGTAGCGGAAACCTACAGCACCGTCCCTTCAGCACCCCTTTTATAGGCCTTGTCATCATGTGATGGCCTCACCTCTCAGTTCTTACCTGGCTTGACATAATCAAGCATACTTGCTGCTTCAGACATTCCCAGCTGGTCTCTTGATCATTCCCCTCCTGGTCCTTATTTGACTTCACTGGTCACACCATCTCACTCTCCTTTTCCTTCTTTTGTGTATTTTCAAATGCCTCCAAGTTCTATTTCTCATCTCCTCTGTGTTCTCTCAGTTCTCGTCTCTAGGTAAGCTTGTCAAATCCCATGGCTTGAAAGGCTGTCTATTCATAAATGAATCCTGCATTCTTATCTCTATGTCCCATTCCATCCTGAACCCTCCCATAGGCCCATACTCCTACTGCCTGCTCGACATCTCCTGGATGTCTAAGGATATTTCAAACTAACAAGTCCAAAAGCAAACTCTTGATATTTGTGATGTGATGTTCCTTCCACATTCTTCCCCATTTTAGTAAAAGTTCACTTCATACTATCATTCTCTCTGGGACAAACTTTGCAGTCACCTTTTCTTCTCTTTCTCTCACGCCCAACATTTAATAGTAGATTACTGAAGGCACAGTAAGACTCTGACCACTACGAACTGTCTTTACTACCAGAGTCCAAACACCATTATATTTCACATGGATTATTGTAACAACCTTCTGGTACTCTTCCTGCTTTCACATTGCCACCAGTGGTCATTTTCCACACAGCAGCCCGAGTGAGCCTTCTAAAACCAGGTCAGTCCACGCTACTCCTCTGTTCTGAAACTTGCGAAGGCTCCCACCTCACTCAAAGTAATAATCCACATTCTTTACCAGGAGCCCCCTGAGCTCATGACCCTGCCAGTAACCTCTCTTACACCATTTCGCCCTGACTCCTCCCATTTCAGTCGCACTGGCCTTGGTCTTCTTGAATCTAAGCATGTTTCTGCCTTAGCGCTTTTCACTTCCCGTTTCCTCTGCTTAGAACAACCTTCCGCCTATCTTCACTTCTCACGTGTCTGCGGAAGCTCATTAGAGGAACCTTCCCTAACCACCTCTGCAAAATAGTGTTTCCCTTCTTTTCCAGGTCACTCTATCCACTTACCACACATTTCTCCCCTATATTACATTTGTCACCATCCTAGTATACTATTTTAAGTTATTTCTTTATTGACCTTTTCCATCTCCCTCCTGCAAATATGTGCTCTATGAGAGCAGAGACTTCATCTTTTTTTTTTTCCCACTCCGGTACTTTTAGTGCCTAGAACAGTGCTTGGCACGTGCTAAGAACTCAACCCTTGTGTTGAATAAAGAACCAGTAAATTGATGAATTGGTCTCCAGACCATAATGGTTTCGTCTTGAGAAGGCATCGGTTACAAACAAAATAACATCCCCTTCCCAGGAATTAAGAGAGTTGTGCATGGTTTGTAAGGTAACAGACTCAAGTGCTAACAGGAGCCATGTTTCTCTCCATCATGGGGATTTGGGAAATAGGAAGTTGCTGTGCGAGGAGAAGGAGGAAACAATCACGCCATATATAATATATAATTGAAGATATAGTGCTTATTTACTAATTTATGGATGAGGAAACTGAGGCACAGAGAAGTGACTTGCCCAACATCGTGTAGAACTGGGATTCAAACCAGAGTCTGCGCTGATAACCACTGTACTTTATAGCCTTTCCAGAAGTCTTGGTTCTTACATGTCTGAGGCTCTGCTATATGCTTAGTACCTTTGTACTAATTAAGAATCTGATTAATTCAATTAATCCACTATTCTTCCTAGCTTTAGGTTGAGAGCAAATCTGATAAGCATAACTTCATTTAAGACATGAACACAGTTAAGTGGGATTTAAGTTCAGAGTCACAAAAAAACTGATTCTCACATTTCTCTGTTGTCCACACGGTTATCACGGAAAATACTCATCGAATGCTTTGTTGAAATTGAAGCATCGTCATTATAGAGTCTCCTGATGCACAAATCCAATATCTCAGCAAGAAAGAGAAGTGCATTTGACCTGACTTGTTCCTTCGGAAACTACCTGAGAAATTTTTCTAGACACTCGACTTCCACTTGCTTCCTCTTCCTGAAAATAAGAATATGTATTTGTTATCTGGTACCTCTCCCATTGCTGATGATTTATTTCTCAGAGCAATCTGTAAGATCATATCTTCAATTTCTGTTAGTGATTTGAGATAGAAATATTCTGAGCTCACGAAGGCAGCGAGGTAGATTATCTCTAATTCGTCAGCTGGTTATTTTTCTGGAGGGTGGGGTGGGTCTATTTTCCCGGGGGGGGGGTGCAATATAAGGCCCAAGGAAAGTTCTGTTGCTCTCTCTGTCATCTGCTAACTTTATGTCATCTTCTCCATGTGGTGGGCCAATACCTTCCCTGTTTTTCTTGAGCTTTAAAGAATTCGTTCTTGTCTTTAGTTTGTTTTGTGAGCCTCAGTTCAGCCTGGGTTTTAGACTTGCTCATAAAATTCCCTCAAGTTGAGCCACTTTGCTTTAAAAATCAATCCTTCATTTTTAAAAATTTTTTGTACATAACTTTTTATAAGAAGTTGAACTCCTCAGAGAGCTGACTAGATAATTACATTGATAAGCTTGTCAGAGAAAATATAGGATGTCCAGTTAAATTTGAATTTCAGATAATTGGCAAATAATTTGTGGTGTATACAATACTTGGGACATACTTATACTAAAAAAATTCCGCATTTCCCTGAAGTACAAATGTCACTGAGTATTTGGTAGTTTATTGGCTCAATCTGACAACACTGCATATGGATTCTTTTCTGTTTGGTTTGCTTTGGTTTTAAATAGTTTCAACTTTTCTTTTTCACTTGGAGTGCAACAATAGAGTCAAAAGTTCAGCTTCAGAAAATTCCCATTCCTTTTGAGCTGGTTTACTTTTTGCTTTGTAGTGTTTAAGCTACCTTCCCGTATTAGTCCACACAAACTGCTATAACAAACATCTCAGACTCGGTGGCTTAATGGCATTTATTTTCTCCTAGTTCCGGAAGCTAGAAATCCATGATCAAGGTGTGGGCTAGTACATTTATCCACTGCCTTCCACCTTCATTGCTTAAATGTGGCCCTCAGGGCATTAGCTTCTCCTGAGACCAGAGCCCTTCTTGATAGCACTGTTTCCCTACGTAGGTGACGTTCTGATGCTTGAGGTAGGAAGCGTGCCAGAAACTGTCTCCTTGTGCTGAAATAAAGGTAGAATTGGAACAACAGAATATTGGGGAGGGGGAATCAACACCCGTGACTGCAAGTAAGTGTATTATTATTTTCATTTTTCAGAAAAGGAAGACATTTATTTATATCTCGCATCTATACCAAACCCTGGGTTACACGAATGAGCAACCAACACAGTCCTTTCCTCATGGAACTTACTCTCAACAGTTTAGAGGGGTTGAATAATTAATCTGAGGTCACAAAAGTAATAATTTGAATTTGAAATTCAAACCCAGGTCAGTCTGTTCCATTTCACCATGCAACGTCTCTTCTAATAGATTTTATCTATAATTAGATTTTGGAGTTATAAAGGACACTAGAGGTCACCATATCAACTATTTGACTTTTAATTTAGAAATTGAAACCGAGAGATTTTACGTGCCTGTAACAAGATGACACGACAAATGCGAGGAAGAATTTGGACTAGAACTCAGATCTCTTGACCTTCATTCTAGTATCAAGGTCAAGTATAACCTTTTACAATGCCCCCTAGAAACTCTTCCTATAATTTCCATTATTTCTAGCTTTATTGAAATTAAATTAAGTTGATTACAATAAACTACACGTATCTAGAGTATACAAATTGACATGTTTTAACACCCTTATACACTCATAATCAAGATAATGAGCAACAAGCAAGATAACAAACATATTCATATCGCCCCCAAATTTCCTCCTTCCCTCACATACCTCCTTACCCACCTTCAATCTCCAACAACCAGTGATCTGCTTTCTATCACTATAGATTCCTTTTTATTTTCTAGAATTATAAATAAATGGAATCATGCAGTGTAGTTTAATATTGCCTGGAGTCTTATAGTTAGTATACTTGTTTTGAGATTCGTTAATGTCGTATGCACCAACAGGTCATTAATTTTTATTCCTGAGTAGTGGAATATATTCATATGTATGTAGATAAACCATAGTTTTGTCTTTTTTATCCATTCACTGGTTGATAGACAATAATTATTTCCAGTTGTTTTGTATTACAAAAGTTGCTATGAACATTAAAATACATATCAACATAATACCTACAGATGGAACAGGTGGGTCGTATGACAGATGTATGTTTAACTTTGTAAGATGCTGCCAAACTGTTTCCCAAACTGCTCATGCATTGGATATTCCCACCAGCAGTGTGAGAGTTCCAGGTTTTTACACATCCTCATCGCTACTTAGTATGGTCATTCTTTTTAATTTTAGCTATTTTAATATGTGGGAAGTGATCTTATTTTGATTTTAATGTACAGTTCTCTAATAATCAATGATGTTGAAATTTTTTCATTTTTTATTCCTTTTGCATATCCTTTTTGTTGAATAATCTATACAAATTTTTTGCTCATTTTTATTTTTATTTTTATATTTTTTAAAGATTTTATTTATTTATTCGACAGAGATAGAGACAGCCAGCGAGAGAGGGAACACAAGCAGGGGGAGAGGGAGAGGAAGAAGCAGGCTCACAGCGAAGGAGCCCAATGTGGGGCTCGATCCCATAATGCCGGGATCACGCCCTGAGCCGAAGGCAGACGCCCAACCGCTGTGCCACCCAGGCACCCCTTTTTGCTCATTTTTAAAATTGAGAAGCAATAAATCCATAACTGGTACAATAATTTCACTATTTGTTTTTATTCATTCCATCCTATCTGTGTTCATTTTTACTTTTTCTGCCTTATATGTAATAATTAATTTTTAAACTCCATTCTATCTCCTCTATTGGCTTGTTAGTTACAACTCTTATTTCATTACTTCAGTTATTGCTCTAGGGTTTATCATATCTATTATCTTCCTTTATGTAATATTCTACCACTTTGTGTATTTTATAAGAACCCAACAACAACATATTTCTATTTTTCCCCTCCTGGCACTTATGCTATTGATGTTATACATTTTACTTTTTAAAAAAGATTTTTTTAAAAATGTATTTTAGAGAGATAGAGAGCAGGGGGAGGGGCAGAGGGAGAAGGAGAAAGAAAGAATCCCAAGCAGACTTCCCACTGAGCACAGAGCCTGATGAGGAGCTTGATGCCATGACCCTGAGATCATGACCTGAGCTGAAATCAAGAGCTGGATGTTTAACCAACTGAGCCACTCAGGCGACCGTATACATTTTCCTTTTATATGTACTATAAAACCTCACATTCAATAATCTTCTAAAGAGATTCAAATAGTAAGAAAGAATGGTATATGTTTACCATGTAGTTATGTCCAGTGTTCTTCATTCCATTTGTTTAAATTCATATTTCCATACAACAACATTTTCCTTCTGCTAAAAGGCTTCTTTCAATATTTCGTATAATGTGGGTGTGCCGATGATAAATTCGTACAGTTTTTGTATCTCTAGACTCATTATTTCATCTTTGCTTTTGGGAGATATTTTTGCCTCGTATAGAATTGTAGGTTGACAGCTTTTTCTTTCCATACACTCAAGGTGTTGTTCTAATACGAAGCACATACTGCATTCTCATTCCGTTATTTCTAATGTGAAACCTGCTTCTGTCCATATCTGCTTGTCCGTATGACTTTCTCTTTATTATCAGTTCGGAGCAATTTGATTATGATGTACCTTTGTGGATTTTATTTGATGTTTCTTGTGCTTGGCCTTCATTGACATTCCTGATCGGTGTGCTTCTGGGTTTTGCAACGTTTGAACACTTTCAGCAGGTATATCTTCAAATATTTTTCTGCGGTCCACACTGTCTCATCTCCTCTGGAGACTCTGGTGACACAGAGTGGATATGACACCACTGGAAGGCTTCCCACAACTCACACATGCTCTGTTCATTTTAAAAAATATTCTTTTTCTCTGTTTTTATTACTGCCTTTAAATTCACTAATAGTTTCTACTTTGTCATCTGCCGCGAATTCCACCCACTGTAGTTTTTAATCTCATTTCACACTTTGTAACATTCATCTTTTGAAGTTTGAGCTGGGTCTTTTATATATCTTCCGTGTGTCTACTTAACTTTTTGATCATACAGAATACAAGTAATAACTATTTATGATTTCTATCTGCTAGTTTTGGTATCTGTCAGTTCTGAGTCCATTTTGATTGACTAATCGATTTCCTCATTATGGATTGTATTTTCTTGCTTCTTTGCATGCCTGGTAATTTTTCACTTGCTTCCAGACATTGTGGATTTTGTTCTGTTGGGTGCTAGGTATTTTTGTATCCCTAAAATATTCCTGAGCTTTGTTCTGGAATGCAGCTCAATTGCTTATAAACGGTTTGATTCTGTCAGTTTTTGCTCTTAAGATATGTTAGGTAGGTCTGAAGCAGTGCTCCATCTAGGACTAATCATTATTCATTCCTCACTACTGAGGCAAGACCCTTTTGTGTACTCAACCCAAAGTTACGTGGATCTTGAGGTTTTCATCTGGCAGTGGGAACGAACTCTATTCCTAGCCCCGTGTGCACTGGGCACTGATTCCTTTAATCCAATTGTGCTTAATTGGAGTAAATTTACCTTGCAAGGGGCATTTGGCAATGTCTAGAGACATTTTTGGTGGTCACAACAGGAGGATGGATGGGAAGGGAGAGCTACCAGCATCTAGTGAGTAGAGGCCAGAGATGCCGACCTCCTGCCCTACAGAGGACAGCCCCCATAATAAAGAACGATGCAGCCAAAAATGTGTATAGTGCTGGGATTGAGAAAACACACTCTCATCCTCTCAAGTGATTCTTTGCCCAGTTGCCTGGAGTTCCTTCAAGTACCTGTGTTGCTCAGCACACCGTTCATCCTTGAGGGGGACCCTCTGTAGATCTCAGGAGCTCTCCTCTGTGTGGCTCTCTCTTCTCTGTTACTCTTGTAAACTATAACTACCTTGCTTTCTCTGGATCTCAGGTCTGCCTTCTCAATGCAGGTAGTTTTCTGGATTGGTCTCCCTGCACCCTGGCTGGAAAACTCATTCAGGGCAGTCAGCTGGGGAGACTGTATGCTCACCTCATTTGTTGCCCATTTGTCAGGATTACCGTCCTTCGTGGCCTGATGTCCAGTGTCTCACAAACTATCGTTTCATGTATCATGTTCATCTTTTGGTTGTTTCTGGTGAGAAAATGAATCTGGTCTCTATTACTCCATCTTGGCTATAAGCTCAAGTCCCATAATCTCTTTTCAAATGTATTTCATCTTGGATGCCTGGGTGGCTCAGTCTGATAAGTGTCTGCCTTCAGCTCAGGTCATGATCCCAGGGTCCTGGGGTTGAGTCCCTCATCCGGCTCTTTGCTCAGTGGGGAACCTCCTTCTCCCTCTGCCTCTACCCCTCCCCCCTGCTCTCCCCACCCTTGCAAAAATAAATAAAAAAATTTTAAGATTCTTTAAAAAAATGTATTTCATCTTGCCTTGTTTTACCTGTTGGCCTGCTAGTGTGCTGCAGAGGACCAGTAACTATGAAAGTACATAGCAATTTGCAAGTACTTATGCCCAAGATTTTCTGTGCATGTATAATATATAGACACATGGCATCTGCAATGATAAGTGGCACCTCGCTCACCTTCTGCACTGTTCTTTCTGCTTCTGGGATTCTTTTATGGGTCTTGAATTTTTTAAGTAGTTTACCCAACAAGTACTTTAAAATTTCAAAAAATAAAATGCCCTTGGCCTAAGAATTCATATGCCAGTTATAAGTTTTATTTGATGGTAAATGGCTGAAATAGATGCCCTGGAGAGAACTAGTCCTTCTGGCAGCACTGGCCTTAGGCAAAATTGTTAAGTAGGTGAAGTATATCTTCAGGGAGCTCCTAGATTCTGCCGTCTATCCTCCCTCTATCCCAGAGCCCTTGAGTTCTCTCCCTAGTGCTAGAGGAAGGGCTGCTTTCGATTTTTTTTTTTTTTTTTTTTACCATTTAGTTGTTAGTGACTGATAACTTAAATTTTTACTCTTCTTCAAATATTTGCATTTTCACAGAGAGCAGAACATTAAAGCAGGTAGAGAAAATTGGTTTTAACTGCTTTGATTGGAAGTGGCTCCTTGTAGCTGTATTGAGAAGATGACTCAGCAGAAAAGAACAGTGATTGATTAGTGATGTCTGCACGTACAAACACAGGAAGTGAGAAATTTGCCATCCCTGGTCTAATCTAGAAGTGTTCATTCTATTGGAAAATTTCCAAGCACTAGAAATCAAGTGTAAAAAAGACTTCTGGGGACAATTGGAACTCATTAATGACCTTGTAATCAGCCCAAATAGGGCTGTTGTACGGCATCGCATAAAAAGTTGAGAGTGCTTTTTCCAAGTGTAACAAGGATCGAGTGAAATATCATAAATAGAATATAATGCCATTGAGGTCTTTTATACCAATCCTTTAGTGTGTGTGTGACCTTAGAGAGTATTCCTTTTTGTTCCCGCTTTACCTTTTAACTGTCTTCTTTAGGGCTCATACAGTAACCCATGCGAAGTAAGCATTTCCAGAACCACTAAAGTATTTCTTTCATACATTACTGTCCTAATGAACTGAAAAATCCTCTAAAGCCTCAAATGTTTCACTTATTTATTTCCAAGCTATTTGATGCCTATGTAAAATAAGAACCACCTTCTAAGTTAGAAAGTAGTTCATTTATTTCTGTTTACTTTCCCTAATATGAAAAAATGAAGTATGTATTGTCTTCTATGGCATAGAATCATAGAAAGGATAAATATTCTAGACTGATCTTTAAAACAGTTTCTTATAAAGGTCAAGCTTGGAAAGGAAATGAGCAGAGCGCTTAGTACCAGGCACGGTGCTAGCATTTTCACATATGTTGTCTCATTAATCCTTGCAAAGACTGCTGGAGGGCATAACAGTATCATCCTCGTCACTACACATCATTGGAATGTCCCAAGATTCCACCAGCCTATAGGTGTGAATGAGATCGTGGTGATATAATGCAGACAGGGAGTTGGTTCAGAGGCTCCATCTACATTACTGAAGTCCCTGGTGCTCCCCTTACACTGGCCCCTGGGGCCATCTGGGGGCATCTCTCGATGTTTATGATTAGTTCCCTCAGATGCTCCTGTTTCAGCATCCCAAAAGGGACCCTCTGCCAGCCAGCCACCAGCGGAAGTCCCCTTGCCATGGCTCTGCTGCCAGGGTCCTTCTTGGGACCTTGGTGTCTATGGCTCTAGTACCTTTCCTGGTGCTGTAATGTTACATACCTCCATGCTGCTAAATGGTATCAGGTCTATAGTCTTCTACTCTGTTAAAGACCCAGTACACCCTTGCAGAAATGGAAGGCTATTTTTCTCCTTAACTTGCAATTGGCATTTGGTGCTTCAGGCTCTGAACTCCACTGCTTGTACTCCACGTTTAAAAAAAAAAATCCCTTTTGAAAACAACTTCCTCAGCTTCTGCCCACGGCCTTTCTCACCTTGTGTTGACCAAGGACAATAATTTATTTCTTTTTCATTCTTCCAATATCATGTTAGTAGGCATGAAACTTCTTCCTTACAGGAGTCCTTTCCCTCATGCAAATTAATCCGTGCAAACAAAGGTCTGGGAAAGAGGGGTCCAGCCCCCCAACTCAGCATCGTAGCCCCCTGATGCCAAATCCCTGTTCTGGCTTGGCTACCATGCCCGGGTAGTGATGGTCACGGAAAGTGACAATCAGAGGTTGGACTGTTGGCCTGAACTCATACCATTAGTATGTGATATGTGGCAGTTCAAGCCCAAGACACCTCCCACAACGACCCCATGCTGCATCACTGTGTGGCCCTGCATTTCGTCTGTTCCATCTGTTGAGATTCCTTTCCCACCTTTCTCAAATGTATTCACACAACCCGAAATTTTAAGTGGCAGAGTGTGAGCTTGAGGTCCCTGTGGCTCTCTCCTTAACCCCTGTCACTGCATATAATTCAAAGTGCCCGCTATTAGGCTTCATGGCATTTTATGCAGTTTGTGCCACAACAAGGTCTGATCTGCTATGAGTTAAAGATGAAAAGTAGCCTCCATCCGGGCTGTGCTGTTGCTCTCTTAGAGGTTGCCACCTTTCCATTATTTAACTATGTTGCCTCATGTGAATATGGCAACCGGGGCAGCGCCATTGTTTCTCAATGAGGGACCACGTGATTATCAGGTTTCTTAAAGCTCTGTACACGGCAAACAAGGTGTGCTATAATGAGCCTTCTCTCTGCAAAACAAATGCCCATGCAGTGATGACTGTCCGCATCCACGCAGCTCCTTTCTTCCCCTGACATAGGGTTCTTCTCACACAGAACCGTAATGAGTCTGTGGGCACCGGCACGTGCACGTGGGTATTAGCCGCCAGTGAGCTGGATTTCTGCATTTAACAGAGAAAAGAAAAAAGAGAGAATGTCTTGTATCCCAAAATAAAAAATTTCTGATTCGATGCAGTTGGAAAAAATCCACATGTACATTATACAGGTTTTAAAAGCTGCATAGTGTGTCTGTCAGGAATTCAATAATTTTTAAGATATCTCGACGGAACTATATGAATATACTCTTCAAGGTAGTAATTAATTCCCTAGGGAGAACACTCATTAAAAAAAAAATCATGTTACCAGAGAGGAAAGAAAATACTAAAAAGCGAGGAAATTGCCCCATAAGGTAGCTGACAGTTAAGTCTTTTGGAAGCCTGTAGAGGAAACAAGGGCTTTAAGTTAGGTCACTGATTAAGAATTTGCTCTTCTAGATAAAAGTTGGATAGCCATGTAGTAATCATGTGAAGTCCTACTGAAACCTGTTCCAGGGGTTTATCATATGGTGTCTGTGGTGGCAGAGAGTTTCATGTCACCTGCAGAGAAACGGGGTAGTCCAAACAGGTGCCCAAAATGGCTGCGGAGGTTAGAGACAGTAACATGAATCTGAAAGTAGAAGCAAATCTCTGGGACCATCAGTCAATCCCCTTTTCCCTCCTCCTCTCCACCTTCTCACACTCTTCTTACATGTGGCTGATAAAATATGGGAAACTTGGAGGCTCCCACTGATCTGCTTAGAAAGATGTGCTCCGAGTATGGTTCTCAGGGGGGTGTTTGTTAGGAGACTAAGAAACACCCTTCCTCTTCTTTGCCCAGATGATATTCCTGTGCTTGGCAAATCAGCGTAGGAGAAACATAGCTATTTCCTTTGTGGTTTTACTTTGCAGAGAGATTTGTTTCAAAACAAATATTGTCTTGGTTCCTAAAAAGAGTAAATGGCTCTGTCATTTTCATGTTGGTGACTCCTTTCTTTGGCTCTACCAAGCACTCTTGGAACAGGACCAGTCACTTGCCACTTCCCATTCTTCCTACTTTAGAAGTCTGGAACTTCCCCAGTCTTGCGAATACCAACAGCTCTGTCTTCCGTGGTCCTTTTACTTGAAGTCATAGCTCTGTCGAAGCTTCAGGATTTATAACAAGAGCTCAGACAGAGATGCTGGTTGTGGGAAAGATTAAGGATTTGCCTTGCTCCTTAAAAGGATAGAAAGAAGCGTGAGTAGGTAAATGCATAGATAAATTTTTACCCCAGAGCTAGGAAAGCTCCCTAATTTTTATAGTTTATCCCACGAGGATTTCTTAAATTTTTGTCTTCCCTTTTATGTCTTGGTTTCTGCTTTTATCTTGAAGTGAGCAACAGGGTTTATTGCCCCTTTGCTTTTTTGTTTGTTTGTTTGTTTGTTTTATCATAGGTCATTTCAGATCCATTAGTGGGAGAGAGTGCAAATACTTGACAGCATAAACTAATTAATTTAGAAATGTGACAAGTAGGGAGGGGCCTGGATGGCTCAGTCAGTTAAGCATCTGCCTTTGGCACAGGTGATGGTCTCAGGGTCCTGGGATGGAGCCCCATGTTGGGTTCCCTGCTTAGCCGGGAACCTGCTTCTCCCTCTCCCGCTGCAGCTCCCCCTGCTTGTGCTCTCTCTCTCTTTCACACACACACACACACCCTCTCTCTCTCAAATAAATAAGTAAAATCTTAAAAAAAAGAAAGAAGAAAGAAAGAAAGAAAGAAAGAAAGAAAGAAAGAAAGAAAGAAGAAAGAAAGAAAGATGGAAAGTAGAAGGGAAGTGGAGAGAGCTTAGATCTCACCTCGAGGCTCTCCTCTTCACCCTGTATGGTTGCTGTTACTTCTATCGTGAGTCTGAGCCACTCGACAGGTTCCTCCTACCTGGCCTGCCCCAGCCTCCTGTCTGCCCCTTCCAGTTCTTACTCCGTGGGCTGTATTCTCAGTATGTCAGTTCGCTGAAAATGCCATATCAAATAAGATACATTTGATTCCAAATCGTGATGCCCCTAATTCGATGGTTCAAACTAAAGAAAATATATTGTCTCTTAGAACAAGAGGTCTGGAGAGGGAATGCATGGCTGGCATAATCACAAACTCAAACAATTCACCAGTGGTATAGATCCTCATCTCTGATAAACTCTTCCGTCTGATAGTCTCGGCTTTGGTGTCACCCTGTGACTGGTTTTCCTCACTGTCACAAAATGACTACAGCAGCCTGGAGGCAAGAAGCTACTGTGGACCAATACCTCTGGTGTCTTCTTAAGAGTGAAGCAAGATCTCCTGGGGGCATCCAGCAGATCTTACCTCCCATCTCTTAGGGGAGACTTGGATCACAGCCCACCCTCAAGTTGACAATGCAAATGAGACTGTCTTTAGACCACTGGACTGCAAATTTATCCCTGATCTGGGGGTTGGCTCACCAGCCCTGCAAGGTGGCAACTGAATGACATTAGACTTCTGTTAACAAAGATGACGTCGGGAAAAAAAAAAAAGTTGATGTCAGTAATGGATAGAGAAAAGGCAACAAACTATGTTGCTACACATGCACATTGTAAAAGAAATCAAACCAAACAAAATCAAAAATCAAATTCTCCCATCTATCACCTGTGGTTCCTTCCCCCAAAGGTAGCCATGTTAGCAGTTTTTTGTGTATGTATCCTCCCATTAAAAAAATCTTAATTTATAATCCCCATGCATATGTAGCTACCATTAAGTATGCATATAAATGAAATCGTACACACAGACTTCAATATCTCTAGGAACTTCCATGTCAGTCCAACCAGATCTACAACATATTATTAATATGTCATTATATTTCATTATATAATTGGATCGTGATTTATGTAGCCAGCACCCTATTAATGGACATGTAGCTTGTTTCTAGTTTTTGCTTTTGAAGTTTTTAATATTAGGAATGATGCTTTATTGAATTTTGTTGTACAATTAACTGGTTATATTTTTAGGATATATTCATAGTGCAAATTTCTTATGATAGAACTACTTGGTCAAATTTTTTATATATATTTCTAAATTGATCTTCAAAAAGAAGGCATCAATTTACATGCACTCCAACAGTGTAAGAGGGGGTCTATTTGCTACATCTTCACAGGCCCTGCACAATATCTTAGTGTTTAATTTTTCTCAGTATGGTGGATGAAAATGGTATCTCACTATAGTTGTGTTTGATGTAAATTTCAAATCCGCTCATGTCGTTCCATTGGGTAGAATGCGTTGATAGTTTTCCTTAGCTCCTGACACCCAGGTTTACTGTCTTGCCATGTGTGGCTGCACGCTTTGGCCCCTGCTGATCACTCCATTTTCCTCCCATGTGACTTTTCCAGTAGTTCTCTCCATTCTGGACACCCTGACCTCCTCTATTTAAATAAGATACGGTGATCGTTCTGCCTTCGGGGTCCTTGCTCATGGTATTCTCCAAGCTTGAAACACTAACCTCCTCCCCCCGCCCCCGCACACACCTGTTCTGTCTTAGCCTGCCTAACTTCATCCTGTTCTTCATACTTCGCCTGAAATGCCACTTGTTTAGGGAGACTCCTCTGGACTCCTAGTCTATTTGGGTTCTCCTTTTTATATGCTGTCATGATACTTAATAATGCATAGTCATTACACCAAATGAATACATAGTGTAAAGTTCGTACATTTTATTTTTTAAAATGTCTGTCTCCGCCGCTAAGACCATAGCCTTTCTGCAGCCACCTCTGTGTGTTGTACTGTCTGTGCTCAGCGCCACACCAGGCACACACATATTCCTGAAACCTGAACCATCAAGCGAGAGGAGTAGGATCAGTGAGGACTGAAGGAAGCTGAAAAGATTTGGGAAAAAATGGCTGAAATCTGTATGTGAGTGCTGCAGAAAGTTTCCATCAAAAACTATTCTTTTTTTTTTTTTTATTAATAATGATTTTTTATTATATTATGTTAGTCACCATACAGTACATCCCCGGTTTTCGATGTAAGGCTCGATGATTCATTAGTTGTGTATAACACCCAGTGCACCATGCAATATGTGCCCTCCTTACTACCCATCACCAGTCTATCCCATTCCCCCACCCCCCTCCCCTCTGTAGCCCTCAGTTTGTTTCTCATAGTCCATAGTCTCTCATGTTTCATTCCCCCTTCTGATTACCCCCCCTTTCTTTATCCCTTTCTTCCCCTACTGATCATTCTAGTTCTTATGTTCCATAGATGAGAGAAATCATATGATAGTTGTCTTTCTCTGCTTGACTTATTTCACTAAGCATTATCTCCTCCAGTGCTGTCCATGTTGTAGCAAATGTTGAGAACTCATTCTTTCTGATTGCTGAGTAATATTCCATTGTATATATGGACCACAACTTCTTAATCCAGTCATCTGTTGCAGGGCATCTCGGCTCCTTCCACGATTTAGCTATTGTGGACATTGCTGCTATGAACATTGGGGTGCATATGGCCCTTCTCTTCACTACGTCTGTATCTTTCATCAAAAACTATTCTTGAACCTTTACTGTGAGCCTGAACTTTTACTGGGTGCATCTGAGCCTACATAGTGACAATGAGTGTAGAATCGTCTAGGCACAAAGGACTATACACTCCTATAAAGTAGATGTTGTCTGTAGTCCATGAACAAGGTGTAAAAGAGGGAATTTTATTACTATATGATTCCAATTAACTTCCGGAGGGTCATCTCCATTCTGCAAGAGGAGACAGAAACTTCATGTTTCCCTACGCAGAGTTCTCACCTCCTTCTGGAGTTTGCTGAGCTCCAAGGGGCTTATGTGATAGGGCTCATGGGATCCTCAAGAGATCTATCTGTCCCCGTCATAGTTTGATTACTGGCCATTGTGCCACAGCAGTCATCATGTCATATCTTCATTACTGCTGATAGCTCTCCTTGTAATGGGGCAGCTTCCTCCATGAATTTGTGCTTAATGGGAGAGCACAAGAATCTCCACAGGGCTCTTTATAGCCCCAGAAACCTGGAGATGGTAGGCAGTGACTCCCTCTCTGGGGTCGTCCTGTGTTTGTACGGAAAGAGGCTCTGGCAGGAAGGTGGGCTCAGAGTTTCTCGTAAGATCTCCACACTTGCTAAACCCTCTCCCTGACATTCAGTGAGCTCTCCTCTCTTCTGGTGCCTTCCAGCTTTCCTCACTACCCCAGACTGAGGGAGTCCCTACCTAGACTCAAGGGAAAATACCTATTTCTCTGAATCGGATGCTTTATCTTTGTCTTAATCCTCTAAATTCCCTGAGTTTAGGCTTTGGAATGAAAAAAAAGAAGAAGAAGAAAAAAAAAAAAAAGATGAGAGGCTCGCATTCTTCTTCCTGCTTTGTACCCTGTCATCCTCCTCCCGGGAGACCATGAACCCGGGCCGATAACCTGCAGATGGCCATGTGAGGGCAGACTGGGGAGGGAAAAGGGAAAACTTGGAGGAAAATGACACAAAAGAAAACACTGACTACTCTACTCTTTCAAAAATAATACCCCTCCCCACATTTTCGGGAGGGGGCAGTTAATACACTAAATGCGACACAGACGTTGAGAAGATGAGCGCTCTCAAAGATCTCCAGATTTCTTTCTGTTAGTGAACAGCAACAAAAAGCACATTTTATAGTAGACTGACGAAGGTAGGAGCCAGGTTTATGGAAATTAAACAACTTAGATTATTCTTGTATAGACTTTAAATCGCTCTTGTAATCTTTGTCTATTTTATTCGGTTTCAGTTCCACGAAAATGAGAAAAGCGGTACCAAGCAGGGTTTCTTTGCTTGTTTCTGCTCATTTTCTGTAGAGTAGAAAATAACAGCATTCAAACAACAGTGAGGCCAACAACGACAACAACAACAAAAGGATGAAAACCCTGTGCTGGAAAGAGTAGAAATTATTCAGTATCGTATAAAAATATATGTAGCAATTTTTAGAAGTATAGTTAATTAACCTAGTGAACATTGCGGTTCCTCTGCAGTCATTAAGATGTGTCATGTAAATGAGCATTTAATAAGGTCTTTTTAAACACATCTTTCACTACACGGCCCATGAAATTTCTGAAATGTTTCGTTTCTCAAGTACACACTGAGTTTGTGTATACCATTTTAATTTGCACTTAGTAAACATTTATTAAGCTTCTACGTCATACTGTGCATAATATTTTCACATGATTATCTCATTTCATCTCCATGATAATCCAGTAAAGAAGGTATTATTATTCCCACTTTATAAGAGGAAACTTGGAGGATTAGGTAATTTAAGTAATTTGCCCAAGTCATATAGCTAGAAAGCAGGGAACCACTCTTCAAAGTCAGGTTTTCTATCTCCAATTTCATTGTAAAGTCCTCCACATAGCTCATATAATATCAGTAATTTGGTCATTTCAGAAAGGAGGATTTTAGGTGAGTCTATAAAAAATTAGAAGTGGGAAAAGAGTAAGTGAAGATTGCTTCATAAAGAGCTATGACAGTTCAAAGAGGAAGAGAATTTGAAAATAGCTCCAGAGAACAGCAACCTGAGGAGATTTTGTTAAATAAAGATGGTGGTTCTCAAACATTAGTGCACCAGAATCACCTGAAAGTCTTGTTAAACAGGTTGCCAGGACTCCGCCCAGGAATATCTGAATGAAAAGTCGGGGGTGGAACTCAGTCATGTACATTTCTAGCAAGTTTCCTGAAGACGTTAATGCTGCTGATCTGGAGACCTCACTTGAAGAACTGCTGCTTAAAACATGGAATATTTGCATGTGAGAAAGACAGAGGTAAGTGAGTAAATGTAGAGTTAAAGGACCACAGGGTTATCTGGATTGGGGACTTATCTGAGAGAACAGAGGCTGCAGGAGAGGCTAGAAGAACTTCTGTTGATGAAGTCAGCTTAGCAAGGAGGAATAAGACCTGTTCATCTAAAAAAGGAGTGAATGGAGAAGATGAACGTCAAGCCAGAGAAAGGGTTGGAGTGGAGAGGAAATGTGGAAGCTCACCCACATTGTCTTATTTTGGTTTGGTTGGTTGTTTTTATTTGTTGATTTTAGGAAAGGTAAAATTGTTTCCCAAATTGGGTAGAACTCCTGCAGAGAGTGGGGAGGGCTCAGAAATCACACAGTGGATGTGTGCTGGGAATGCACAGTGGTATTTAAATGACCACAGAACATCAGTGAAGGGCTGGTTGAAGTTGAAGGAATCATCCTATGTGCCTGCTTTCCTCTGTAGGCCCAGTTCCTAGCCCATGAGAACAAGGTGAATTAATTATTCCATTTATTTTTATTTTAAAAATTTTAAAAAGATTAATTTATATATTTTAGGGGAGCAGAAGGAGAGAATCTCAAGCAGACTCCATGCTTAGCAAGGAGCCTAACATGGGGGCTCGATCCCATGACCTGTGAGATCGTGACCTGAGCCAAAATCACGAGTCAGATACTTAACCAACCGAGCCACCCAGGCATCCCAAATTATTCCATTTAAATTACAATAGGGTGTGATGGTATGGTTCATTTTACATATCAACTGCACTGGCTGGGGGCTGGCCGATTAGCTGAGAAAACATTATTTCTGAATGTGTGTAAAGGTGTTTCTGGAAGAGATTCAGTAGCCTGAGTAAAAAGGTGCACCCTCACCAATGTGGGCAGGCATCATCCAACCCATTGTGGGCGCTGATAGTTTAAAAAAGAGAAGGAAGTGAATCCTCTTTCTTTCTTCTAGAGTTAGGGTGTCTACATTTTCTTGCTCTCAGCTGGAGAGCTTCTGGTTTTCTGGCCTTGGGACTTGGGCTGGATTACACCACAGGCTTTCCTGGCTCTCCAGCTCACATATAGCAGATCATGGTGTTTCTTGGCCTCCATAACTGCATGAGCCAATTCCTATAATAAACCTCCCCTTAGTGCATATCAATGTATATTCTCTTGGTTCTGTTTCTCCGGAGAATCTTGACTAATGCATAGAAATACAGTCTGCTGCCACTGATTTTAGATATTCACTGGGCCATTTCTTTTTTCACCCATCCATTAAAAATGAGATCAGAGAACATCACCTGCCAAAGAGATTAACTCATTTGAACCTATAGACCTAGGAACAAGGGCAGGTCTAAACAAGTGTTCGTTATCATCACCCACATATGGGCATCTACAAACACGAAGCCAAGGCTGACAGCCTGACCAGAGAGGTGGGCTGGGTGTGCAGGTGATCAGCACAGTGTAAGAGGTCCGATGCCACAGGGGGTACAGTGAAGTTGGTTGAGCAACCTCATCTCTATGACAATAAACTTCTGGGAAGCCTCGGGAAATTTCACGAAACCCTTGGTCAGCAGTAGTCTGGGGCTAGTAGAGAGATGCTTCTACAAGGTGCTTAATGAACATTTTTTGTATGTAGTCAATCTCCCAGTATTTGATGAACAATTAATCACGCCATTTCAGGAAGATTAGTAAGTATTGAGGGAAAGTAGAAATAAGGCACATCTCTGCCTTGCAACAGCTCAATGTCATGGAAGAGACAGTATATAATAGAAATATGTGTAAAAAAGCCACATACCACGTGAGAGGAGGGAACAGTTGATTTGGAGGGGAAACTTAAAGACTGGGAGTTCTACAGACAGGTAGAGGAGAAAGAACAGCCTGAGCCATGGCAAGGAATTACAGGAACGTATGCTTTTTTTCCCCCCATTGGAGGGTGGCGGTAGAAAAATCAACCTTCCTTGATTATCTATGATTCATCTAGAATAGCACTTCGAGTCTTTCATGTTGATTCACTTACTAAATACAGCAATTCCGTGAATCCATCTTGAAGATGTGGAGAGTCTAAAACGTTCCAAATTTATAGGAAGTCAGAGGAACCAAAGCCTTGACTAGCTTTTCTGGTAGAAAAAGCTAAAAACCTAGGCAAGTTGCTTACCTTTCTGTGCTTCTGTTTCTTTGTCTGACAATTGAGAAAACAAAATTTACCTCAGAGTGTGTTGTGACACTAGCTGTTTGTGAAGCGTCTAGTCCCTTATCTGGCGTCATGTTCACGTTCAGGGAATACTAGCTACGCTTCTGTGTCTTCTTCTTCTCCAAGTATTATTAACTTGCCTAGGGTCATGCAATCACAGTTAGAGCTGTGATTTAGACCAAAGTTTCTTTAGATTCCAGAAGTCCTGCCTGTCCAAAGCCCATGCTTGTTCCTGCTCTGATCTTCAGTTTCTGTTAAGAGTAAATGTGTGACACTTGTGATAAACCTCAGTCCTGGGTCTGAGGCAGCTGATTTCCTAAAAAGAGAATGAGTTTTGCAGTGGGACAGATCTAGACTTGAGTCTCCACCACATCACTTATAAGTAGTATGATTTTGAGCAAGTTGTTGAACTTCCACAGGACTTTCCCTTTCTGCAAATTGGCATATGGCCCTGCAGAGCTGGGGTGAGGACACCTGAGGTCCTGTCTATGCAGAATCTGGTCCAACAACTGATAAACTTCTCTTGCCTTTGTCAGATTCATAGGGGAACGGCTGTTCTGGCTTCTGCTGAACTCTCCCTACAAGGAGTGGACCATACCTCTGAGGAAGGTTCCAGCTCAGTCACAGCTGAAAATAACACCAAACTACTGGGAGAGGGGTTACATTTTTATTCTTGTAGAATTCTTTGTGTGTATGTCTCAAGGTAATTGCTGAAACAATGGAGAATATCCTTCATCCTTCCTTATCCCTACTGTCAATATTGTTCTAAGATTCAAAAAGGACTAGGGAAGAAGTTTCTAGGTAATTGAGTTTAACTTCATATAAGCCGCACATGTACTGACCCATAGGTAACAAGATACTGGATATGATTTGACGCTTTTTGTCCATTGGATGGTTACTGTGTGTCAATGTCATCAGTCCAAAGAAAGCATATGGGAAGTATGGCAAGCTTTTGCCCAATAAGAAGAAATGGGGTTGGCTCAGTTGGAAGATTGTGTGACTCTTGATCTTGGGGTTGTGAGTTTAAGCTTCATGTTGGGTGTAGAGATTACATAAATCTTTCATATCATATCTTCAGGCCACTTCCACATGCTTGGAGGAAATGTCAAAATGGGCCATGTACCTCAGGGTTTGGGATCATCTGAAACTCTTTAACATTTCTGCCTTTTCCAGAGAAAATTGCCATAGGTAGGACCTTATGTCCTTTGATAAGGTGTTATGTTCAAATACTAAACCTGATCCTTTGTTTTCTATTCTCAGATAAGAAATACTAAAATACAAACATTAAAAAATATCTCTGCAATTGGAAATATTCATAATGATATGATGAAGGCTATGTTTCTTTTATTGAGAAATACATTTCAAAAAATAAGAGAAAAAATGCCATGTCAATCCCAGAAATATTGACTATTTATGAGGTAGTTTACTCCTGGGCTCTGGTATGATCTGTTGATTGAATGAGATACTTGTAAAAAGCATATACTAGTTATATATATATATATATATATATATATATATATATATATATATATATAACTTATATATATGTTATGTATATACACTAGTTATATATATATTAGTTATATATATAATATTTTATTTATTTATTTTTAAAGAGACAGAGAGAGAGAGCAAAAGCAGGGGTAGTGGCAGACAGAGGGAGAAGCAGGCTCCCTGCTGAGCAAGAATCCCAATGTGGGGCTTGATCCCAGGACTCCGGGATCATGACCTGAGCCGAAGGCAGATGCTTAGCCAACTGACCACCCAGTTGTCCCAGTTATATCTTTAATTTTAAAAAATCAACATAAAAATCAGAGGGGTAAGATAATTTAAATTCCTTTAAGCAATGAAAAAAAAACACACTCTTATTCTTCTTGTGTTCTGTGTCTTACGATACAAATGCTCCATATAATTTGCTGGATAATGTTTACCTACATGTCTGCCTATATGCTAATTTTAATAAATTTCTAAAGACCGAGCCCTGAGCCAACGGAAGGCAAGCTGTAATGCCAGGTCCATACTGACAGCTCATCAGAACAAGCCAAGCTCCCTTTTCTGCTTGGATGTCATCATTCTGTGACTATGAAAGCATAAAACTGGAGACTGTTTCAGCAGGTCATTGTCGCTACAACTTGCTCAAACAGAAATAAAACAGCTCTCCATGCTTATTGATCTTGGACTTTTTGCCATTTTTATGCTCTGTTGACCTGAAGCTCAGTAAGGATGTATTTTGTAAAAGGAGCTCAAAGTTTTCTTTCTCAGTAGATGAGACATTTCACATTTTGGCTGCATGCAAAAAACAACTTCATTTTTTTTTCCCTTAAATGCATTCTCTCTGTGACTTTAAAAGAATAGTTGATCTTTAAGTAACACATGTGATATTAGTTTTTCCATTTTAAAATAATCACATTATTGCAGACATTTTAATAGCTGTAGAGGTTGCTATGTATTAACATGATTCATGGTCCTTGACAGCACTGTGTCTGAAAATCCCCCAGGAATGCAAAATACAAAACTCCACACACGTTCAAATTTTACTGCCTGCAGCTAAAAGAAGGGAAAGAACTTAAAACTGTTGAAACCCTTCAACTTTAAAAGCATTAATAGATGGTCCCAGGGGATTAAATCTAAATCTTAATGTGTAAAAATCAAGTTAATAACCAGAGAGATTAATATGGCTGCATTTGATTATTGTGATAATGCAAACAATTAGTACTGCCAAAGTGAGATGTATTAGCCTCCTTCTTGCCCCTCACATCAGCAAGACACTGGAAACAAATGGAAATAAAACATTTTACTCCAAGGTTTTTCTATTGGGTTTTTTCTTTTTTTTTTCTGCCTTTGTCTTTCCTTCGTTGTAGCTGACTCATTTTTGAAATTTTATTTCAGACCACCAGAATCATCAAATCTTTTCATTTTGAAACTATAATTTCTATAAAACTAATAGCAATGATCAGACATCATCAATTTCATAATGTCAGAGATTTATTCATGTGTACTTCCTTACTATCAGTACTTTCTCAATCTTCATGATAAATGAAAACTGAAGGCTGTTGGGGGGCGGAGTTTGAGGGGGGAATGGAAACAAAGAAAAGATAAAGGTAACATGGGAGGTTTATACCATTTAGTTTTCAGTTCTCAAGGTTTTTCAGGAGGCGACAATTGGCATTTTTATAATTGTTTTACTTCATGTAGCATTTTTCCTGCTGGTGGTTTCTGGAGAAAGGGTGGCTTCTGGAGAAATCTGCCTGAGAGTACAGTGTCTTCTCGTTAGACAAGTTCCTACCTTTTCCGTAATCTTGCGCCAGGCAGAAAAATGGGCTTCGGGTTGGTGGGCAGTGGGAAAGAAATCACCGTAAACAAAGGAGTTGGCTTAAAAGCAGTAAGTCTGGCTATGGTGAATAAATGGATCAGATGTTGTGCCAACAATTAACTGACGCTAGGAAGACATCTGCCCTTCACATGAAATTGACAGGAAAGAAATATTTTAAAAGCTGGATAGAAACCCTCGTGAAGCCTCAGCAATAAACAGGCATTGCGGTGATCAGAAGTCCATCTGAAGCAGAATCCTGTACATGTATATAGGATACAGAGGACGTAGGGGATGTATATTTACCTGGGTATGTTTTAGATCCTCAGAATTTAAAACTATTATCTTGCTTTTGAAAGGTGAAATTAAGTTAAAACGAGTGAAGAGTTAATACAATGTATTTTTAAGCAAATGAACACAAAGGAAGCTTAGAAAAGGGACATTTTAGTGATTTATTTGGGTGGGGGGGGCTCAGACGTGTTCTGGCCTATGTCACTTGAAACCTTTTATTTTGCTTCTCAATTCAGATCTGTGTTGTGCATCAAATGGGTGTCCCATTCGTTATTTTTGTTTTAGCAGGGTCTGCGGGGGATTCCGGGGGACCATTTAACAAACCGCCGCGACAATGGAAGAGTTGTTCACTTTGCTTCAGCAAAGTATCTGAGGAAAGTGTGTTTAGAGGTAGGGAGCGGGATCTGTCAGGAGCTGCTGCTCCCTGAGCCTGGCAGCCTCGTGACAGTTACTAATATCAGCAGATTTAATGTGTTTAGTCTAGTTGTGAGGTTTGTGATGTGTTTTTGATTTCCTGCTTCAGAAATGCGTTTTGGCTAGAAAACAGTGAGGCACACAATTCTTGTTCTTAGCATGCCACAGTCAGGAAATTGTTACCTTTGTACCCAATTTATATTACATCATAAGTTACCTCCACGCCGTTTGAGATTGTTGCTTCTGGGTTATTCGATCAGTGTGCGAACATGAACCCTAAGGTAGGGAACCACGAGGCGTGTGAGTTGAGCCCGTGCCCACGCCTAGGCTGTGTGAGGATTCACAAAGTGCATTTTCCTTTCCTTTCTCCTGGATGCTTCAGTTTATCTTTATTCTCCAGGGACTGCGAAATTGCTTCATTGTCTTTTAAAATCTTTAACATTCTCTCTTGCTTTAGAACCAATTTGGAAACGAATACACAAACCACCTGCACAACCGGAACAGAGAGCACTTTTCTCTTCGTGTTTCTTTCTACAGCAGTGAGTGGTTTATGCATCTTTCTTTTCTCTGCAACTCTTAAACATATTTTGTCCCTTTTCTAAGTATCAATTTAAAGACATCAAAGAGGGGGGAGACACCTCGCAGTGGGCTCTGGCACTCTTCAGAGTTTTTAGTTTTGTCTTAACTTTGGCTTCTTATTCTGTTTCAGGCTTGGTGGTAAGTAGTCAGATTCTATTTTTAACATGGAGTTTTGCTCCGTGGTGCATTGTGTTAGGAGAGCTTGGGGTGCAGAGCTGGAATAACTATTATTTTGTAGGGTAGAAATCAGGTTTATTTTAACTAAATGTTTAGCAGTCGTGCGTTGGTAGTTAGACTTCACTCTTAACTCGGTGCTGGAAAAAAGAAATTGAAGAGAGACATTTAAAAATAATTGTGCTAGGATGTATTCGTACCTCAATTCGGGGGCAACTGCTATCACTTTTATGTATCTCCTTTGTCTACGGGAAATAGCATTAGGCTTTTCAGGTTAGACACATACTTTATATTTTGTTATTTCAGAGTTCAAAAAGGAGAGATCTTGTTTCTTTAAAATAGAGGTCTTAAAATCAAGCCTGCCTGAAGGGGAATTGGGGGCACAATCAGGTCTGTCTTCCAGCCGCCAGGTCAGTGGGCGGCTCGGATGCACCCATCTTTCCAGAGGCAGGAGGATTTCCCGCTGTTTTTCCAGGAGTGACCTAGAAGGAGGTTAATGATTCCAAAGAAGGACTTTCCCCTCAGGGAAAATTTAATCTTGTGACCTTTTTCTCTATCTGTCCATTTCTTTTAAGTCATAGACTCCCTTCATTTAACTTACATCAAGCTGTTTTATTTTCTTCAAAAACATGGTTGAAGTGACTGCTTCGCTTTCATTTAACCCTTGAACTGAATGCATTTTCAATTGAAATTTCTGTGCGGAGTGTAAGCTAAACGTTCTTACTAATCTCTATATTTCCCTCAAAAACAAACAAACAAACAAAACGTCAATCCTTATAAACTGTGATAGGGAAGTCCAAAAAGAAATGCTATTTGTATTACTCTTACAATTGTCTTTCCTGGAGGCAGGCACACACAAAGGCAAGAGATTCAGAATAAAGCATTGCTTGATTAATTGAGAAATTCTTTAGAAATATTGTTTGGGATGTGTGTGTGTGTGTGTGTGCACGGCGCGTGTGATGATTGGGTTTTCTGATGTGCTCAGAGTGCTAAGATCATTACAAGGAAATTTTTAGTAAGAAATATGTAAATGATGACAAGATCTCTTCACAGAGAATTTAAAATTATGAAAAAAAAATCAGCTTTATCTAGCCAGTTTCACTTTTTTTTCCTGCCTGAAATATGCAGACATTGGTGGATCAAATTCAGTGTCAGAATACAGTAAAATAAAACTGTAATTATTTTATTATTCTCATGGGTTCGGACTCATGGGTGCAATGAGTTCTTGACGGTAAAGTGAAAACAGAAACTGCCTTGTGCTCAAAGTTGTTCGTTTTTTAAAAACAACTTTTTATTCTGCAACAGACCCAGGACATTTTCAGCACGATCCTATGACTCACTTTTACTGCCAACGTAAATTAAAATAAATATTTCTTAATTTTTAGCATTATAATGTTCCATTTTGGAAACAGTAAATCCAGAACACTGTGATTCCTGTGAATGTGTAAGACAGCCTATGCGTAGATTCTCTAGTATTTAATATGCTCTATTGCCTAGAGAATTCTGGTTGTTATCCGTTGGGGTAAATGCCGTTTGGAACAAAGAAAGTACTAGCTGTTCAGCTAGTCGATTTTCTGTAGGCTCTATCACTCCAGTAAGCATGGGCTGAGGATGTGCCTTGTTCTTAGCACTCTTCATACGTGATAACCAGGACCAGTCATTGCCCTCAGGCTACCATGAAGTCTGTGAAAACCATTGCCATCATGGGACAATTAAGGACCCACTGCCTGCAAATTTTAGTAGTACTGACTATGAGTACAACAAAAGGGAAAAGCAACAACAGTAAATAAACAATAACATTTTACAAAGTGCTCTTACATACACCATTATAATTTCTTTCTTTTTTATTTTTTTTAAGATTTTATTTATTTGAGAGAGAGAGACAGAGAGAGAGAACAGGGTGGGGACAGAGGGAGAGGGAAACAACCTCAAGCAGACTCCACACCAAACATGAGCCTGACAGGGGGCTCGATCCCACGAATCTGAGATCATGACCCTGAGATCATGACCTGCGTCAAAACCAAGAGTTGGACGCTTAACCTACTGAGCTACCCCGGGACCCCACACCCTTGTAATTTCTGCAAGTTACTTGGGGCTTTAATTTTTTTAAGACTAATAATACCTTTCCCATACCTCACAGGGTTGTTGGGGAAATATAAGGTGCCAGGCACTGGGTCACAGGCTTTAGAGGTAAGGAAACCAAAGGCCAGAGAAGTTATATAACTCGTCTAGGGTAAGATAAGGAATTCGGCGGGAAAGCTGAGATTGTTTTAGCTTCTTCTATCAGTGCCCAGTGTCTGACATTATCCAGATTAGCAAGTCCAAGACCAAGCTTGCTATCTTCTTCCACAATTGTTCTGCCTTTGCTATATCCTAATTTGGCTGATGCATTCCTATTCCCTGATCTACCCAAGCCACACTTTTGGGGAGCATCATTTCTTCCTTAATTTACCCCTCAACCAATCACCAAGGCTTAGGTTCAATCCATAGATTACCCCTGAATGATCTACAATTGTTATGTCTACTGTCAATGCCCTTAATTTGAGTTCTGACCTTCAACATGCCTGGCTCACCGTAATCCTCCTTAATTGGTCTTTGCCTTTCTCTTTCCCCTTCCCTGCACTCCACCATAGGGATCATTCCAGAGCACAAATCCGATCCTATTATTGCTCTGCTTAAATCCTTCAAGGACTCCCTGGTCCAGCTCCTACCACACCTCCCAATGCAATCTTCCCACTTCTCACCCTGGATGTTCCAGACTATTTGTAGATCTCTGCTTGTCCACATTTCCATCCTTTGCAGATTGTGTACTCTCTCTCTCTCTTTTTAAAATATTTTATTTATTTATTTGAGAGACAGAGTGAGGGAGAGAGAGAGAGCACAGGAACAGGTACAGAGGGAGAAGGAGAAGCCGACTCCCTGAAGAACAGGGAGCCCAACACGGGGCTTGATCCCAGGACCCTGGGATCATGACCTGAGCCAAAGGCAGACACTTAACCAACCAAGCCATGCAGGAGCCCCTATTGTGTACTCTCTGTTTGGAATGCCAAGCCTTCTACGTTGTCTGTCATGGAAACGCTGGCCATCCTTTAAACTTGAGTTCTTCCTTAGGAAAAAAATCCCTGCTTCCCAATCTACAAATGGTGTTAATTGTTCCATTGTCTATATTACTTCAGGGTCTAGACCATGTCATCTTTGCACTCATCATACTATAATGAAATTATTTATTTACATGCCTGCCTCCCCCAATAAACTATGAACTCCTCGAGGGAAAGTATTTTTATGTCCTTGTAATTTTATATAGTGTCTGGTATATAAACTCCCTATAAAACGTTTTTGAATTCTAAGGAGTGGGTGGTCATCAGAGCTGAAAGTCGCAGATGAGTCAAGAAGGGAGAAGGCAGAGAAAAACTTACAATTCTGGAAAGATAGGGGTCATTGATAACCTCCCAAGCACAGAGTCCTAGAGAGATAGTCAAGGGCATGAAACAAGAATGGACCATCAGGATTCTGGAATAGAGGCTTACGATCATGCAGACCTGAATTTTGAAATGTTAAATTACTTTTAAATTATTCTTTTTATCTATAATTGACTATTAGAAGTCTTTGACAGATATACATTTTAGTCTATAATCTTGGAGTATAAATTTCAGAAGCTTATTTGTAACAAGTAATGATTGCTTTAATTTTTTTTTTTTGGTTGTAACACTAGAGATTCAATTTCAAAGTGTTCCGCTACTTCTAGTGTTCCAAGGTAGATAAACAAAACTCTCCCTTTATCCTCCTCTCTCCCTCTTAACCTTTCCCTCCCTCCCTGCCTCTCTCCCTCTCTCTGTATATATATTTTACCATATACTTTACAATTATAATGTGTTATCATATGACTAGTTGCCCACCACTCAGACTATTTTAGGCTGAAGAATACAAATAATTTTAACCCTTCGTAGAATGATGAGGCCAACCTTTATGGTCATGCAGATGGGCCCAGCACAAAGGCTGCTGAGAAAGTAAGTGCTGGCTCAAATCCAACTGGCACTCTACTCCCCAGAGAAGGGGCTGAGGCCTGGGGCTATGCCCACCAAAGAGGACTTCTCCATCCAATTCGTATCAAGGTGCTGTTTGGGCTGACATGGCCCTGCAGAAACCCCTCCATCATCATTTTATTTTATTTGCCTTTCCCCTGACCTTTCTCTGTTCTGTTAGTTTTTTATTAAAGCGAAGCAACCAGAATTACAGCGATATTTCAGCAATAGATGCCCAATGACTTTATATAAGAGTTTGCTTCAATTTCCTAATATTTTGTTGACTTCTTGATGAAGCCACACAAAACATACTTGTTTCTCATCGGCCACATTTCAAGCGCTCATAGCCACATGTAGCTATTGCGCAGCAGGGAAAACATTTCCATTATTGCAGAAAGTTCCACTGGACAGTGCGATGCTAAAGGGACAAGACCAACAATAATAAAGAAACAAGTGAACAAGGTAATTTCAGATAGTGGTAAGTAGGACTTAGGAAACAGAATAGATGCGGTGGAGTGCAGAGTAAGTGCACAGGATGCTGAATGCTGGAAAGCAGCAGCCACACAAAGCTCTGAGGGCTGATCCTCCCAGGCAGAGAGCACAGTAAGTGCAAAGGCCCTGAGGTGAGAAGGAGTTTGGCGTGTTTGAGAAATGGAAAGGTCAGTGTAGTGTGGGCTCAGTGAGGCAGGAGAGGAGGGTGGAAAGATAGCAAGTCAGAGAGGTGCAGGGGCCATATCCTGCAGGGCCATATATGCTATGGTAAAGGGCCTGGATTTTGGTCTAATTGCAAAGGAAAAACACTGGAGAATTTCAGACAAGGAGTGACATGACCCGATTTGTATTTTTAAAAGACTGTTCTGGCCCACTTGAAGCAGATCTTATAAAGGTGAATTTCCAGGACGGGCGAGAGAAGGGGATAAGTATAAAAATGTTATGATGAAGGAATCTATGTGTATATTTTAAATTCATTAGTGCCATATTTGTGTGCTATCCTTAAATCATTTCTGAAAACTAAAATTTTGTGTGGATCTGTCGAAAAAGATGAATACAAATTCTAAGAAAGAAAAGCAGGGGCCACCTGGGTGGCGCAGTCTTTGGGCCTCTGCCTTCGGCTCAGGGCGTGATCCTGGTGTTCTGGGATCGAGCCCCACGTCAGGCTCTTCTGCTGGGAGCCTGCTTCTTCCTCTCCCACTCCCCCTGCTTGAGTTCCCTCTCTCGCTGGCTGTCTCTCTCTGTCAAATAAATAAATAAAATCTTAAAAAAAAAAAAAAAAAGAAAAGCAGGGCTGCAGCTAAGGTGGGACTTGGAGTTCTGTCTCACAGGAGGGCCTTTTTCTCTGCCCTCTGTGGGCGACAGCACAGCACCACGAGGTTCTCAGGACACCCGCAAGTGGATCAATGAGGGAACATGGGGAGCTTGGCCCAGACAGACAGGGTCGACATCCTTCTGGAGGGGCCTGAGAAAGTTCTAAACATGACACTGGCCAAACAACCAGGTAGCAAATCATAAACCAGCACAGAAAGAGAGGAGCAAAGCCATAGGTGTGGAAAGAGCTGATATTAGAGAAATTTAATATCTTAAAAAAGGAAAGACAAGAGAGGGCAACACTTTGGAATATGTTGTCATTCTCTAGGCATGTTACTCTAGGATCCAGAGTTAAAAAGAAAAAAAAAGTTAGCCAGGGAAAAATGTATCCCAAGATAAGTTTCTGATACGAGGAAGAGCAAATGATTCTTCAACAATCTGGGAACACCAATAATGGTGTCTGTTAAAACTATGTTGTACCCGTCTTTTTAAAAAAATAATCGAAGATGATTCTTCTGCTAACTCCCTCTGTGACTTGGAGCAAATCCCTCAGCATATGAGATTTGGTTTCTGTATCAGTAAATAGGAGGCTTAAGGTTCCTTCTTATGCCTCTGAAATCTCGCTCAGGTCTAAAATGGAGATGGGTTGTTGAAATTCCGCAACGTTCCTTTTGGAAGAATAATACAGAAAGGAAGAAAAGAAGAAAAGAAAGAAATTTTTGGTGATAGAACTTGGTGCTACTAGCTTTAATTAAATCAAAGGCAGTAACAGGAGCTGGAGACAGGAGCTGGAGACGAGATATTTGTATAGCTAAAGAGCTTCGGTCCCATTATGGGTATTAAGGAACATCATAAATGCAAGAAAGAATAGATTAGGATAACCCATTTACCTGGAAACACTGCAGGCTCTGAGGTTGGCCACATATTTACTGTGTCTATTGATCTAAAGAAGAATTTAACTTTGGAAAGGCTCATGATGAATGGTTTCAAGGACAGAAAATCGGAGCAATAGGGCCAAAATGAAAGGCGGCGCGGTATTTGCTTCTTACAAACTCTGCACTTTCATACCACTAGGCCATGTGACGTCCCCGGGCACCTTCCCGGGTGCTGGGCTCTCCGTAGTAACATACAGAACATGGGCTGGATTTCAGCCCCCATTCATCTCTTTGTGAGCAACCCACAAAACCCATGACTTTCCTTAGCTGTGTGCCTTAAATAGCTTCCCCCTGTCTGGTAAAACGCTCCTCATCCTTTAAGAACCAGGGTGAAAGCCACCTCTTCTGTGAAGCCTGCTTCAACCTTCTCAGGCAGGATTGATCTCTCCAATTGTGCTCTTCAGCATTTTGTTATCCTCTTAGGATTGTGCCTATCATGTTTATTTACAGTTTTGGTCTTTCTTTTTTTTAAGAAGTTTTCCTTCTTTGCTGGATCTTGAATTCCTGAGGGCAGGATTCCTGTGTATTCTTTTTGTTCACCTTAGCACCTCATATAGTTCTAATCAGAGAATAAATATGTAATAAATGCGTGCTGAATTAATGATGTATGGTTAAAAAACTATAGTCGCTATGAAGCAAAATAGGCAGAAAAAGATGAGGGAGAGAAGGTCTTCAGTCAAGATAGAGGTGCAAATATGAGGTTCAGTAGGAGAAGACTCAGAGAAAGCTTTAAAGTAGTTGGGTAGGGAGAATGAAGGCGGCCAAAGAGAAAGAGAATGTGAAGAAGGAAAGATAGCGAACAGAGAAAGCCAGCAGCTTAAAGGATAAAGACGTTCAAAACACAAGCGAAGAGGGAGTAGAGGGAGGAGTTCAAGAAATATCCAGGAAAACAAGCAAAAGGGGATCATTATCTCCACCACAAGGCTGGAGAAATGTGGAAAGAAGAAAGAAGGCAGGCCCAGGAAAAATGCACTATAAAAAATGCACTATATATGGGGGGGGGTGGGGAGAATTCAGATTATGGGGATTAGGATTAGTGGGTCAATTTTTCTAGGGGCTGAAAATAAATAATTAAAAATACAGGGAAGAGCAAGGAAGATTAATATTCAAGATAATCAGTTCCAAGTGTGGAGGATCATTGTGAGACCTTGCAAGAAGAAAAACTCGAATTGCTCTTGGAAAACACATGTGGCAGAAAAGGAAAACACCAGGCATTGCCTTTACAGCGGGTGCCACGTCCAGCACTGGGTGCTTTGTAAATTTATTTCTTCAGACTGGAAGTGTTAATCTTGGCCTTTTCATACCTGAGACATGAAAGCATACAAACGTGCTCTTTTTGTTCTTCACACACCTGACTAGCAAATGGACTATAATAACTGGCAAGTGGGTGGTGAGAAAGGAATAGCTGTTAATATCTAAGCATGGACTATTATTTTAGACAGTTTGTACTAAAAACGGAATCCATTTGGTGAAAAAGTTTAAAAAGAAAAACAAAATTACCTAAAAGAGAATGCTAAAGCTCTTAGGAGAATGGCACGACCGTTTGTCAGTTTTGGCCCCTCAGCATCATACTCCTTTTTCCTTTGGGGAAATACCATGTAGCATGATTTCAGAGGGAGGCAGGAACTTATCTCCATCTCCTAAAAGGTGGGCAGACAGTCCTTGCCTCTGAGCTCTGGCAGGGGGAGCAGGCGTGTGACCTCAGCTCAGCCAAAGGATGCCCCACTCCGAACTTGGGGTCTTTAGGGAAGGATGTAAAAGGCCAGAATGGCTAGAGATCATGCATAGTGGTGGCAGTGAAATCCAAAGTCTAGCAGGGCCCCAGTACCCTGCAACATGATGTCCTCACCAACGTGCCTGATGCGGGAACTTGACTGAGCTGTGGCAGATTTGAGCTTCTCTTGGTGCTTGCTCCTTCCCTGAACATCCTTCTTCAGTCTTCCTTAATTCTCTGAGCTACCTGTTACTCTTTAAAGAGATTGTTTTTCTGTTTAAGTTTACCCAAATTTGTTACCGAAAAACCTCGTGTAGACTGAATGTTTGTGTCCCCCCAAATTCGTATGTTAAAGCCTAATGCCCACTGTGAAGGTACTTGGAGATGGGGGGGCCTTGGAGGTGACTAGGTCGTAACAGTGGATCTCTCACGGATAGAATTAGTGCCATTATAACATAGGCCCCAGAGAGGTCCCTGCTCCTTCCACCATCATGTGAGGACATAGTAAGAAGACAACCATCTAGGAACCAGGAAGCAATCCCTTACCAGACACGGAATCTGCTGGCACCTTGATCTTGAACTTCCAGCTTCCAAAGCTGTGAAAAGTAAATTTCTGTTGTTTATAAGTTACACAGTGCATGGTATTATCAAATTCTGAAAGAACAAGACAGAACTCGACTGTGTATACAGTAGTCCCCCCCCCCCATGGGGGATACATTCTAAGACTCCCAGTGGATGCCTGAAATCTGAGATAGTACCAAACCCTATACATACTATGTTTTCTTCTGTACATACAGGCCCACCATAAAGTTCGACTTCTAAACTAAGCATAGTACAAGATTAACCACAATGAATAAAACAGAATGATTGTAACAATATACCATAATAGAAGTTATGTGAATGTGATCTCTCCCTCAAAATATCTTATTGTACTGAAGTTACCCTTCCTCTTCTTGCCGCAATGTGAGATGACAAAATGCCTATGTAATGAGATGAGTGAGGTGACTGGCGTAGGCTTTGTGATAGAGCATTAGGCTACTATTGCCTTTCCGATGATAAGTCGCGAGGGTCATTTGCTTTGGGATCTTGGTTGACTGGGTGTAACTGAGGTGGGAAAAGTGAAACCATGGACAAAGGGGGATTACTGTGTAAGTTACCTATTTTGTGTAACAAATTACCCCTAAACTAAGAGACAGAAATAACAGTTATCATCTCACAGTTTCTGTGGGACAGGATTCTGGGAGCAACTTAGCTGGGTCTTCTGGCTATGGGTCTCTCACAAGGTTGCAATGAAAGTGTCAGCCAGGACTATGGGGTGGGGGGGGGGGGCTGGGGAGATCTCATTTGAAGACTTGACTGGATGAGGAGCCATTTCCAAGCTCACTTATGTGGTTGCTGGTGGGGTTCAGGTTCTTGTGGGGTGTTGGAGAGAGGGACCCAGTTTCATGCTGATTGCTGGTCGGAGGCCTTCCTCGTTTCCTTGCTATGTAAGCCTCTGCGTAGCGCATCTCACAGTATGGCAGATGAAGTCTGGGAACAGGCACGAAAAGCCAGAGAAAGAGACAGAGGAACTTCTGTTTCTAAATGCAGAAATAGCATCTCATCATTTCATTATATCCTGTTTGCTTGAAGTAGCTCTCTAGGTGCAGCCCATGCTCAGGGGTTGGGATGACATAAAAGCATGAATACAAGAAGGCAGGCTCTTTGGGAGCCATCTTGGAAGCTGCCCATCACACCATGATCAACACACGCGATCTCTGTGAGTACTTTAGGTACATGGCGGGGAGCCAGATGAGGGTAGAACATGGGAAAAAAGGGGAAAGAATCAAGAAATTCGGGAAAAAGTAAAACTTTAATGGAATCCATGCAATATGGGCTATTGAAAATATTTAAGAATAAACAGAGAAGGATATGGGAAATTCGAACCTCTTAGGTCAACAAGTTACATCCTGAACCTCTTAGGTCAACAAGTTACATCAGAGCTTATACCATCAGATTGCAAGTAGTATGCGTTAATAGCTGACACAACACTCAGCCTGTAATAAATAGGAGAAAGGCGAAAGGTACTTACTATAGTCACCAGAAGGGAGACAGGCAGAATTTCTAGGAAATACCCAGAAGAAAGCATTCCACAAACTAGGGCATGATTTAGTGTTAAAACATGAAATCACAGGGTTTAATATCCAAATGCATGAGGTAGAGACGTGATTGGGGAAACTGGCCAATTTGAAGGCAGGTAAAAATCATTAAAGAAGACGGTAAGATTGATGATGTGGGCGTGTTTCTGTACCAGCAATATAAATCCATTTGGAAAACTATTCAGTGAATTGAAAGCCAGTCCATATATCTAGTCAATAAGAAAAAGGAAATCATCTCACAGAACTCTGTTCATATGCAGTTGATGCATCAGAAGGTAGATTGCAACTTCCAACTATAATGAATATTTGTGGACAGTCAGAGTACAGAGTCAATAGAAAATAAATGCAGAAGCATGCTAGTAAGAACGGAGGGAAAAAAGGGGGAAATTAGGGAAGGAGGCCCCTTTGAAATCCTAAGGGTATGTTTGGGAGAAAGAATCATGCAAGACAAAATTAAGAAGAGAGGCTGGAGGAAGGCAAGGAGAAAATAAAAACTTGGGAAATACGGGGGGCGGGGTCCCTACGGAACTGATTCTGCCTCATCAAACGTTTTTAATTCCATTTTTTATACATAAGTTATAACTGGCAACCTCTGTTGAGACTGTTTTTTTATTGCCTTATGGAAAAGCAAGGCCAACATGATTAAAAGGCAATGTATTCTCTTCCCAGGGAAGGGGAGCTGGGAATGATGAAGCCAAGGCTTTTCTTCAGAGTGACATTTTTATGTTACAATTTTAATAAAAAATAAAGAAAAGGAGTACGAAGATTAGGGAAAACATTTTAGGTTTCATCTTCCTCACCTTGAATGATAGTGGGAGGGGTCAGTGCCCTTTAAGAAGAAGAGAATATGATCCCTTAGAAAGGGGCAGGATATGAAAACAACAAAACAGCAACACAGAAATTACCACGTGGGGCATAAAAGGGAGGGATGTGAATACCCCAAACGGATAATACTAGATGGATATCCTAAGAGAATACCATTCAAATAATGTAAAGTCTGGATGTTATGGGAATAATGATATGAAATAGAAACTGCTATATTTTGCAAATATATGAAGTTTCTAGGGTTTGCCGTGGCCTGGTAATACTAGTGAAAAAGAAAAAAATGGGGCTTGGAAACCTAGTGGCCAAAGGAAATAAGATCTCTTTCTTTAAGGAGAGGACAAGCCCAGAGAAAGACAAACACCATATGAATTCATTTGTGGAATTTAAGAAACAAAACAAATGAACAAAGGAAGAAAAAAGAGACAAACCAACAAAGAGACTTTTAACTCTAGAGAGCAAACTGATGATGAAGGGGGGGGTGTGTTAGGAGGAGGGAGACAATGGTGATGGGGATTAAGAGGACACTTGAGCACAGAGTCATGTATAGAACTGCTGAATTATTATATTGTACACCTGAAACTAATATAACACTATGTTAACTACACTGGAATTAAAATAAAAATAAATAAATAAATAAATGATTTGGCAATTAAAAAATAAAAAGAGGGGGCAAGCCATGAATAAGGGCCAAAGGACAATACACAGAAAGATGAAAAACTCTGATAAGAATTGTGTGATTAGAATTTTCCCTTTAAAAGAATATTGACTCCCACCTATTATGTATTGAGCCTACAAGAGTCCCAGTGTTGAGGGTCAAACCGCATCAGTGGCATGTGTCCACATGGTGTCAAAGGTGAGACTAAGAATGATCACTCTTTCTCTGTTTTTATTGGTATCTGCTTATCTCTCCAACTATATTTTGACCACCTTGAGGAATTTCTTTGGAAATTACCAAATAGGGAGTTATGACTATGAACACTGCTAACCTCACATGGTCTTAGCAGCAGAAATAGGAAAAAAGAGAGGTCAGAAAAGCTTACATTCAAACAAATTTACTTACTTTTGAATTTGGTGATTTTATATTTGTAAGCAAGGAGCTATCAAAATCGCTAACAGTAATACTGGCATGGGGGCAGACAAGAAGGGGATGTCTGAACACAGATAAAACTTAGTCGATCTGACGTTCTCTCATTAGAATTCTCTATTAATTGATATCTCTGCGTGTCTTAATTAAAGCGGTAATGAAGGTTCATAAATATTAATTCAAAGGTACCAAAAATTTGTGAAGTACCTTCTGAATCACCAAAGACAGGTTAGGTGCTGTTCAGCCAAACTTCACAGATAAGTGAATTTATGGTGTTGTCATTTTTTAAAAAGTGTTAATCCATGTAATACAGATCATCCATTTTCAGGTTGCAGGATAGCAAATAGTTTATTTAACTCTGATCAATTCCCAAACATATGTAGGAAAAATCCCTATTCCCCCAAATCCTGTTATTTTTATACCATGCCTCTAGTGTATAATATATCTACCTCCCTATAACATAAGAAGTCTATAATATGAATATCTCCCCTTTTCCGAACCCCGGCTCTTTAAGAACCTTTGCTGTATTTTCATAGAAGGCTAAAGAAAAAAAATCCTCAAAAATTTTTTGAGATCAAGTGAGATCAAATTATAGTGTTTGAGTACCTTGAAAATAAGATGCTAGAAAACCATGATATTGATCATCATTTCTTTTAATGAAGAGAAATACTATTCATTTCTTCTACCACCGGTATGGCACAGCAAAAATGTATCGACATAATTTTAAAAATTAACTTCCAAATAACTGATGGTCAGGGATGGTTACATTTTTCCTTTGCTATGGATAGCTTCCAACTTTTAAATTTTATCCTTTTTCTTAAATGTAGCTGCCACTGACCATTATTGGGTTTCTTTTACTTATGTCCAGATTTCAATGGGCAATAGTTTGGTGTTTGCATGCTGTAGTGCTAACCACAGATTCTGGTATTTTAATAATTATGTTAAATTATGACAACAAAAGAACCTACTTGTCCTCATTTGTACAAGAATTTAAATATAAAAATTTGAGGTATAAAACAAAAGACATGATCTATTTTAAGTGTATAAAATTAATTCACGTGTAATATCTAAAACTTTAAAAATATTTATCCATAGGCATCATTATGTAGACATAACATGAAAAAATGTTGCCTTTCATAAATTTTTCAAAATGGGAGAAACATAATTTGCCATTTTAGGAAATGTGATTATTCCCTCTTTATTTCATTATCTACAAATTTTATAGTTCTAATTACAGTGATTATTTTTAGTCCGTGTCAATAAGTTCTACAAACACCTAATATTAGTAACACTTCAAAAGATGGATTCAATTTCTATCAACCGTTTTTTTCCTTTATTATCTCTTTTAATGGTACATGCTCATTTTTTGTTAGTTGATAACTTACCAATATCCTTACATTCTAGAATTTTCAGATGAATACTACCTGGTTTTTCTAATATGCCACAATCTATTTCCTTGAGATGATGCCTCACCTTTTAAAAGTACCTTCAAAAGTACCTTTCGTGGGGTGCCTGGGTGGCACAGCGGTTAAGCGTCTGCCTTCGGCTCAGGGCGTGATCCCGGCGTTATGGGATCGAGCCCCGCATCAGGCTCTTCCGCTGTGAGCCTGCTTCTTCCTCTCCCACTCCCCCTGCTTGTGTTCCCTCTCTCGCTGGCTGTCTCTATCTCTGTCGAATAAATAAATAAAATCTTTAAAAAAAAAAAAAGTACCTCTCGTTACTTGCAAATGTCATTCTAGCATAAGAACTCTGTTTTCTCTTTATAATTTCGATAGTAAAGAAAGGATTTCCCCCCTTTTTTATTGTTTCAGTGGATCAACAAGGACCTTTGGGGTGCTTATGAAGGCCTCAGAAAGAGAAGATGACTGTGACAAACTATGAGCTTTACATGTTACTATACATGATGTAATTAAAAATTAAAAATTTCACTGAATTACATAGAATCACAACGTAAGTTATGGAAGTTACATAAGTACAACATAAATGATGTATACTGTGCAATTTTTAAAACATTCCTTTCTTGATATATTTTACCACAAAACAGAAAAGTGCTTATGCACGTATATCCAAAATTTTAAAAAGGGACTTAATGACTCATTTTATGAAGGGAAAAAATGTCAAGTTAATAAGACTTAGTGAAAAAAGAAACAGACTGAAAACAGAATTTATTATTCATAATGGCAAAATACATTTGCTATTTTTATGTATTTAGTACAGACTTTCCCATGTGAAGTTCTTAAACGATTTTGCAGTCAAATATTACTACCCATTTTGTAGATTAAGAATAGTGGTGGGGGACAGTTATGGGAATAGGGGATGGGTATCAAGTAATTTATGGAGAATGACACTGTGGACAAGTAAAGGAACTGGAAACAATTAATAGTTTCTGTGTGCTAAAAACACTGCCTTCCCATATGCATCACTGACATTTTGCACAAATGTCGATAAACATCTGTCAACAAATGTTAATTTAAAAGCCTCTTTTATGTTGTTCTAACGTTAATATGTGAATATGCTAGTATATATGTATATAACATGTATATATTTTATATATGAAAACACATTTATAGTTTACACACAAAGATTCAGATGATTTTTGACGGACTTTTGTCCCTTCATATGATTTTAAATGTCTTTATAAATGACCTCCTTAGAAAGCTTCTGGGAAATAATAGGGCATATTACTCAGGCAGAGAGTACACTTAGATTTGAAGTAAACTTGTAATACCTTTTAAAAAAATCTGGAATCAGTCTTTAAAACAATCTGAAAATGTTACAAAAAATTGTTATATAGTATAGATAAGTTAAAGAAAGTAAAATATTTGTTAAAGATATTTTTAAAAAATCACGAAGACTGTTTTCTAACTGGTTTAGACTCCAGATTGCAACTTTGACACTATGACTTAAAACTTAGCAGAGACTTATAGTTTGCAATCGATATTTTAAACTGAAGATTTACTTGAATTGGTACCTAATATGTTTTGTGTAATTAATTCCTTTAAGGTCAGTTTTCATAGACACAGAATTCCTTTAACATTAATCCCTCCTTTAGCAATATCTTTACTGTTGGAATTTGCAATTGGAAAAAAAATGTTAATCTTTTTCAAATGAGGTTTTCAGTCCCAGGTATTTTATTTGTTTCACTGATAGAAGATTTTCTTAAAAATGCAAAATATCTTACAGGTGGATGCTACGGCTCAGTGTTAAGAAAAAAGGTAGAAATTAAATGAATCAGGCATCAATAAGACATGGAAAGTTTAATTATATAGATGCTTAAGTTCTTAATGAAGGGACTGAGTAACAGAGGGTCTGTCTCATTTTAAACTTTATACTATTACTCAAGTTATCTGTACACAGCACTTTATTTATTTTTTTAATGTTTTTTTATTATATTATGTTAGTCACCATACAGTGTACACAACACTTTAAACTCATAAGCCTTATATATTTACCTTTTCTATTTATTTATGAAATTTTGCAAAAATTACTTGGTGGATAACATAATTTGATGGACGATGGTGTTCAATAAACTGTTGTTGCTTGAATGACATTTTGATTGTAGCTTAATTGCTAGTTTTGATTTAAGAAAGGGAACAATATAGCTGAAAGTTGGAACATAAGTAACTGAGCATATAGTGGTTCGTTATCCCCCAAATAAATTTTATTAAGCAAGAAAATGTTTTCTAATTAGGCATGCTTACATATTCCCAGTTGTCAATTATGTTCTCTTGTGTTGGCAAATGAAAGACAGAAACATAATTTTCCTTCCTTAGCATCTGTGTTGCCTTTATCATATATATTGGATAGTTCGTATATTTTTGAGGTCTATTTGTTTATAAAGCATGGAAAGTAATTTTGAGTCTACTCAGCACTGCTTAATGAAAGCCAAGCACTCACCAATTCCATGTAATTGATTAATTCATGTGGAATATAATGGTAAGGAATGCTGGATCAGCAGGTTTGGTCTACCAGGTCTAGTGTAATACTTGGCCTTCCAAAAGGTGAGATGGTGAGTGTTTGTCTTGGGCTTCCAGACACCTTAATGAGTCATAAGAAAATACTTGTCCTGTCTTTAATAAAATTCTTTCTACATGTTATGTGTTATTACTCCATCATCAACAATGGCACTCAAGTATTTGCAAAGTTGATGCTTTTTACTCAGAGTCTTGAGATGGTGGCTTGGGCTTGTGAATAGATTTTGGAGTTTATGTTTAGAGGAATAATGAGTGTTTTTCTTTCCCCCCAGCCACTTGATACTGAACTTAAAATATTGAAAGAAATCTTGCAAACACATTTGCCCTGTGTAGGTTAATTTGTGAGATTAGGTAGAAAGTTATTTTTGTCTTTTGGAGGTTTGGCACTTTAACTCCCCCTAGAAATACTATGTAGTACTATCCCAAACTGGAATCTGAGACTCAAGACAGATCTACATTCTCTGTTCTGAAGGTTTTTTTCATCTCTTACAGAGGAAGGCAAGAGAAATATTAACACTGGGAAGAGAACGAACAATCACAGACTAAAATAGAGAAGGTAGTATATTGAGGAAGAACAAAAAATATCAAGCCACACAGAAGACAACATTAACAAATTAATTCGGCTATGCTTTAGTAACATGTTAACAGTTTTTCGCATTTCAGTACAAACAGGGTTAGATGCTATTAATATTTTCGATAGTATCACACATAACTTGGGACTACACATACCTGGCATCATCATAGCATCCTGCACACATATGGCTACCACATGAAAGGAAAGCATTGTAAAAACTTGGAGTCCTAAACATTTTTCTTTTCTGAAGAATTTCTGTGAAATGGAATGGTTATAAAGTTATGGGTAAAATCTAGAATCCCGAATGTTGGAATGTAGATTCTGCAACTAAAGTTGTATGCTTTATTATTTCACAGCCATGCAAAATTATATTTATTTGACTGCAACTATGATTTCATTTTAGAAATTCCTGTAGATGGACTGAAAAGTCATTTCAATATAACAAAGATATTGGGAAAAAACATATCCTGTAT